>NC_142011.1:201844372-202466872 GCF_049901735.1 Notechis scutatus
ATAATATTACGTGTGCCTCGGCCTATAGTCATGTTGGTCACATGACCACAGAAATGCCTTCTGACTGCCTGGCTCCCTCAGTTAGGAAACGGAGGTGAGCATTCCTCCTCTAGTCAGACACAACTGGATAGGGGAAACTTTTACCTTTACTTTTCTTTAGTGGACGTATTTGTTTTTCCAGCCATTCTCCCTCTGAAAATAAACTCTTCGCCACCATCCAAATTTGTCAGCCAATATTTGTTTCTAAGGAGAGGTGGGAACATTAGAATAGACACAGAACATGCTGGAAGTTGCATGAGATTGCCTACTGTCCTGCAATATATTGTCCTTTTTACAGATCTTCTTCCAGTTGTTGATCTCAATGGCATTGCTAGCAAAGCCAACATTTTGCAAATACCTAGACAATGGATGGCTGTCGCCAAAATATGAATATTAAGCTGGTTGAAATTGATGGTCCATGTAGCTCAGACTGCATTCATCTTTCTGACAGTGTCCAACAGATGCCACAGGAAGGTTTTCAAGCTGGGCGATGCCCATCTGCTTTGGTTAATCCCTAGCATCTGGTGATCTAAGGTATATTGGCTTGAACACAAAGGCCATTCTTCTGAAATAAGCTTCATCAATGGAAAATATCTCTTTGAAACCCATTTATCACCCAAAGCCACTGTGGAACTCTGTAATGAACTCGGGAGATGCAGTTAAATTGCATATTATAATCGTGTATAATTAAAATAATTTGCATCTCAACATGGCAGGTGCTAGACTATAGTTAGTAGGCCTGTTGCACTCATTTTAATTTTGCAGCATTTTTGTTCCAAATTATTCCTCCTAAACCTTGAATGTGGAGGTCATCCCTCTATGGTGTTTGATCTAAGCCCTTTAAGGAGGAACTGAATGGCCTACGAATCTGGATTGCTATTTTCATTTCCTTCTCGCATTTATGGTTAGTACAGAACCACCATCTGGTTCTCACTGACTCTGATGAGTGCTTTTAATTTGAGGAACCCAGTTAATTATTCTCCCATAATTCAAGAAATTTGTCTAGAGCAGGGGTTCTTTTTTCCTCCAGTGTAGCAGGTTGTAGCACAAAGCTATTTGTTTAAAGACAACTAAACGATTATATTTATTTATTTATTTATTTGTTTGTTTGTTTGTTTGTTTATTTATTTATTTCATTTGTCAATCGCTTACAAGATAATAGGTATAAGTATATACATAGTTATGAATACATGAAATGGATACATATAAGAAAAATAAAAGAAACGATAGGACAGGGACGGTAGGCAAGTTGGTGCACTTATGCACACCCCCTACAGACCTCTTAGGAAAGGGGTGAGGTCAATAGTAGACAGTCTAAGGTTAAAGTTTTTGGGGTTTGGGGAAGAAACCACAGAGTCAGGTAGAGTATTCCAGACATTGACCACTCTGTTGCTGAAGTCGTATTTCCTGCAATCAAGTTTGGTGTGGTTAACCTTGAGTTTGTATCTATTGTGTGCTCTTGTGTAGTTATGGTTGAAGCTGAAGTATTCATTGACAGGTAGGACATTGCAATGTATGATTTTATATACCATACTTAGATCAGATCGAAGACAGCATAATTCAAGGTTTTCTAGGTCTAGAATTTCAAGTCTGGTGGCATAAGGTATTCTCCAACGAGTAGAGGAGTGGAGGACTCTTCTTGTGAAATATTTCTGGACTTTCTCAACTGTGCTAATACCCTGTTTCTCCAACAATACAGCCTCCCCCAATAGGAAATCCCAGCATGTTTTATAGGCATGAAATGAAATTAAGCCCCTCCCCCCAAATTAAGGCCTATATTAAAACATGCGAAATGGGGCGGAATGGTGGGGGGGGGCTTGCCGTTAGGAAATACTTTTGTTGCACACCTGGATATGGTGCTGCCTGCGTTGACCCTGATACAAAGTGCCCCATCAACGCCAAGGTCAACATCCAAGCCGTCGCTGCCCGTCCACCCAAAGATGCAAGGGGGGGCAATTAAGTCACCCCCGAAAAGACGACCTAGCCATTTTTTCGGGGCTCAAAAAAAAATAAGACCCGGCCTTATTATATGAGAAACACGGTATCAGATACGTAATGTGGGTTCCAGACTGATGAGCTGTATTTGACTATTGGTCTAGCAAATGTTTTGTATGCTCTAGTTAGTAGTGTGATATTACCAGAGAAAAAGCTACGTAGGATTAGGTTAACAACTCTTAATGCCTTTTTGGCTATGTAGTTACAGTGGACTCTAGCACTTAGATCATTAGAGATGAGTATTCCAAGGTCCTTTACAGAGCTTGGATCATCAACAAGATCTTGACTATTCAGCTTGTATTTTATTTTCTGATTTTTTTGCCACTATGTAAGACAGAGCATTTATTTGTTGAGATTTGAAGTTGCCATTTGTTTGACCATTCTGATACATAGTCAAGGTCTTTTTGAAGGATAGCAGTATTGTCTGTAGTATTGAACAGCTTTACATCATCAGCGAAAAGAACGCAGTTGCTCTTAATATGATCACAGAGGTCATTTATGTAGAGTATGAAGAGAGTTGGTCCTAGAACACTGCCTTGGGGGACACCACTATTGACAGGTACAGAATTTGATAGGATGCTCCCAATTTTGACCATTTGTTGTCTGTTTGACAGGAATGCTTCTATCCAGTTATGCAGTTGTCCAGACATACCATAAGAATTTAGTTTTAGGAGTAGTTTGTCGTGTACCACTGAATCAAAGGCTTTACAGAAGTCTATGTAGATTGCGTCTATTGCTTTGCCCTGATCGAGTTGTGTAGTCCATATGTTTTTGCAGTGTAAGAGTTGCAGATTACAGGATAGTTTTTTCTTGAAACCAAATTGTTTATTGGAGAGTAGGTTGTTTGTCTCTAAGTGGAGGATAATGGATTGGTTAATCATTGATTCCATGACTTTACAGGTGACGCAGCATAAAGAGATTGGTCTGTAATTTTCAACTAGGCTGGGATCTCCCTTTTTGAAGATGGGGATGACCGTGGCTTGTGACCATAGGTTTGGCAAGGAGCTGGTCCTGAAAGATTTTTCAAAGATTATGCTTAGAGGTTCGGCTATGGCAGTGGATAGCTTTTTTAAGAAGTAGGCACATATTCCATCTAGTCCAATAGATAGAGATGGATTTAGATTGTGTAGTGCTTTTTCAACATTGTCTTCTGTAAAATCGATATGTATTAGATCATTGTAGTTGTCTGTGGTTCGGCTAGGAAATACTGGGCATGATCTATTGCTGTTTACAAATACTGAGCCAAATAATGTGTTAAAGAGGTTGGCTTTAATGGTGTCATCATTGCAGTCTTTACCATTAGGTCCTATCACAGGTGGGATGGACCTTGAGTCTTTTAGTTTGTTGTTTACAAAATTGTAAAAAGCGCGGGTGAAATTGGTGCCTAGAAGGTTTTCCTCTTGTTTAATGTGATAATTGGTGCATTCAGTCTTTATCTGGTGGCATAAATTTTTGTATTGGCTTTTGAAATTGGCAACGTGACCAGATTTGTTTTTCCGCCAGAGTGATCTCTTTTTGGATTGAAGTTACCTTATTGTTATGGGTAATCTGTTTTTTTTTTGGGGGGGAGGAGTTGTTGTTGGTACATATAGTTTGATAAATCTTTTAACTTCAAGTGAAAATATGTTGTAATGGTCTTCAACAGTATTGCATCCAGTGAATAGAGATTGCCAATCAAGGGATGATTGTGATGATTTTTGTGTGGGCATATGTTGAGACAAAAGTCAATCATATTGTGGTCACTGCTGAAAAAGGGTTCTTTAGTTTGTATTCCATAAATTAAATTCAAACTATTGCAGAAGATGAGATCGAGGCAGTTGTTTAGTCTAGTGTCGTTGGTTACTATTGTTCCAGTCCCAGATTTGTAACAGCATTGTAGAAGGTTGCATGTATGGGTTCAGTTGTACATTCATTTAGGGTCTAGTCAATATGAGGTAGATTGAAGTCACCAAGAAAGATAAAAGCGTGTGAGCAGGATGCTGCCCATGTTAGTAGTGTATTTAGCTTGTTTACATGTTCGATGTCATAATCAGGTGCTCTGTAACATAGTAAGAATTGAAATGTGATATTTAAGGATAGTTCACAGATGATGGTCTCAGGAAGAGCAAGCTCCTGGGTAACTTGGGTGTTTTTTAGATGTAAGGACTTTTTATAGAAGATAGCAATACCACCTCCTCTACGAATTTCACGATCTGATCGGTAAACATGATAGTCTCTTACTGTGGTAATGGAGTCAGGGAGAGATGCATTGAGCCATGTTTCACAGACAAATATGATGTCGAATTTAGCCATATTTAGCCATATTTATATAGTGGGCTAAAGCTAAAATCTTGAATGTTCAGGTCTCCGACACATCAGTTTACTCTCAGCATGAAGAAGTCAGCTTGAGGCTGATGGTTTGTGCTTTGTAATAACAATAACATTTTTAACAGATGATACCTTCCAGAGTCAAGATGTTGAATCTACCTAAAATGCTGCCCAAATGACATTTCTCAAGCCATGTGCCAAGGATGGCTTGATTTCACAAGCTGTCCTGGTGAGTCCAATTAATCCCTGTCATTTATTGAAGCAAGCTATAAATATTGACCAAGGTGGACAAAAATTAACTAATTGAAAGGACAATAAACTTCTACAGAGTCCACTGGAAACATTATTGGATTGTAACCATGAGCTCTAATTTCATTCTCTTGAAGCACGCAAGCTTTGGTTGACATTTTGTACCAGGTTTCTGTTCTGACCTAGCCCTTCCCAAAAAGCACTAAGCTGACTTTTTGTCCTGGCGAAGCCCTTTTTATTAAACAAAGGTGAATTTCTTGTATTCACCTTCAGCCAAAGGCCTGGCAAACAGTCTTTCAATGGTGTAATTAGGAGCACAGACTTATCTAGCTTGGAAAGCTGCCAAGTAAATATTTCCAAACGCAGTGCTGACAAGGAAGGACTTAGCACAGAGTCTCTGAGATGCACAGACAGATCTTCACACTGTTGCAATGAACAAATTGTTTCCTGAAAAAGCCCCCTCCCCTTTTGCTCCTCTTTTAATCCCTATGGGAGGAGCTATTCACCGTCCATCTGTGGCCTTACTCCCACATCGACCCTTAGTTCATAATTGTCCTTTTCTTTTGGCAGCTCTGCCCATGCACAGGCTGGGAACCGGCTCCAGCTGCTTCTCTGCCTCACTGCTCTTCAACTCTGAAGGCAACTCATAACTGCCAGCCTGCCCTGGCCCCATCTCTGCCTCTGATGCAGAGCCCCTCGTCTGAGCCTTCCTCAGTCTCCAGGACTGGCCCAGGTTCCTCCCCGACCTCCTCAGTGTCCTACTTTGTTGCCAGCTCCACTAGCCACAGGCGGGCCACAACAGCTTCAAAGTCAGTAAGCTTTCTAAAAAGTTCTACAGGCAGTTCTTGACTAATGACTGTAATTGAGCTCACCATTAGGATCGAAGTCATGACAGTCATAAGCAGGTCATCATGTGGCCATGCCCGATTTTGAAACCTTTTTGGGGGATGATCATTAAGCACAAATGCAGTTGTAAAGCAAACATGTTGGTCATTAAGCAAACACCATGGTCGTTTATCAAACCTATTGTTCGTTGTTGAGCATTTCTTGATGGAAACCAAAAGAAAACGCAAGTTTCCAGAAAAATACTATCTCAAACTGTGGTCCCATGAGGCCGGTTGCCAAGTGCCCAAATTGTGATGATGTGACAACAAGAGTGGATCTGAACTAGTTTTTTGGAGGTCTATCATAACTTTGAATGGTCACTAACTAACCGGTCATAACTCGAGGACTATCTATACCACATCCACCTTCTTGTAGTTAGACTTAGATGAGGGAATAGAAGGGGAACTTACCAAATTTGCAGATGATACTAAGCTGGCAGGAATAGCTAACACCCAAGAAAATAGGCTCAAGATTCAGATGGATCTTGACAGACTAGAACACTGGCCTGTATCTAACAAAGTGAAATTCAGTGTAAAGAAAAGTAAAGTCCTACACTTAGACAAGAAAAACCAAAAGTACACATATAGACTGGGTGAAACCAGGCTCAATAGCAGTAACAGTGAGAGGGATCTTGGAGTCTTAGTGGACAACTAGCTAAATATGAGCCACCAAATAAGGTAATGCAATCTTAAGTTGCATTAACAGAGAGATACAATCAAGATCAAGTGAGGTACTAATACCACTCTATAAAGCCTTAGTAAGATCACACCTAGAGTACTGCATCCAGTTTTGGTCACCACATTATAAAAAAGATGTTCAGACTCTAGATAAAGTACAGAGAAGAGCAACCAGGATGATTAGGGGACTGGGGACTAAGGCATATGAAGAACGGTTACAGGAACTGGGCTTGTCTAGTCTACTGAAGAGAAGGACCAGGGGAGACAGGATAGCAGTCTTCCAATATTTGAGATGCTGCCACAGGGAGGAAGGTGTCAAGCTATTTTCTAAAGCACCTGTAGGCCAGACAAAGAATAATGGATGGAAACTGAACAAGGAGAGATTTAACATGGAAATATGGAGAAACTTTCTGACAGGGACAGCAATCAACCAATG
This sequence comes from Notechis scutatus, assembly GCF_049901735.1. Taxonomy (NCBI): domain Eukaryota; kingdom Metazoa; phylum Chordata; class Lepidosauria; order Squamata; family Elapidae; genus Notechis; species Notechis scutatus. Next base: position 201,850,961 of record NC_142011.1, read on the forward strand.
GAACAGCTTGCCCTCGGAAGTTGTGGGAGCGCCATCACTTGAGATCTTCAAGAAGAGATTGGACTGCCATTTGTCAGAAATGCTGTAGGGTCTCCCGCTTGGGCAGGGGATTGGACCAGATGACCTACAAGGTCCCTTCCAACTCTGATTATCTGTTATCTGTTATCTGACTTCAAACTAACCGGTCTTCTGTTCTGCAGTGGAACAGATGCAGAAGGAATCTGGGTCTCTTTTGTAATGGAAGCCTATTTGGCTGAACTTCTTTTATGTTTCTATTCCCCATCACCCTCCACTTTTAATTACATTTGGTTTGTTTCTCCAAATCAGTCGCCCAAAATAGTTAAGTTGTGAATTTCCAGAAAGAAAAGTGAGATACAAATGGAAGAAGATGACTATGGTCACCGCTACTCTTCTTTTGCTATCGGCTACACTTTCTCTGGGTAGAGTTATTTCAAGATTCCTTTTTTTTTTTTTTTTTGGCATGTGGTGTCTTCAGGAATGGATGTTCAGCAAAATTCACACATGTGCAAATCTGGAAGCTGCCATATGTGCAGTCGTATCGAGTTTGCTTTCATTTGCCATTTTAGTGCTAATGTGTACTCGTAAAGTGAAGACATAGGGTTAGCTATTAATGAAGTGAGGGAACTAAAGGTGTGAAAGAGTCCACATGCTCCAGTTCAGGAATTAATTTTAGAACCAGTTAAGTCAGAATTCAGAATGAATCAAAACTCGAGGTGGAAGAGATGCTATTGTAATGGAAAGAAGGCTGGGACGGGCTCAGCTTATTCTGTGAGACAACTTGCCAAATGCGGTTAGTGTCATCACAGTAGAATAAGAATTGTTTTGATTGCTTAATAGCTGTTTGCTTTTTCTTTCTTTTCAAGGGCTTTTTTGTTTTGATGGACCCCAAGCAAATAAATCCATCAAATAAATAAGCAGTGATTTCAATCTAACATTTCCTAACAGTGAGAACAATTAACCGGTGGGACAGCTTGCCTTCAGAAGTCATGGGTGCTCCATCACTGGAGGCTTTTAAGAAGAGACCGGACAGCCACTTGTCTGGAGTGGTATTGGGTGTCCTGCTTTAGCAGGACTAGAAGGCTTCCAAAGTCCCTTCCAACTCCTGCAGTGGTGCAGTGGTTAGAATGCAGTACTGCAGTTTGCTTCTGCTGACTGCCAGCTGCCTGCAATTTGGCAGTTTGAATCTCACAGGCTGAAGGTTGACTCAGCTTTCCATCCTCCCAAGGTCAGTAAAATGAGGACCCCGATTGTTTGGGGGCAATATGCTGATTCTGTAAGCTGCTCAGAGAGAACTGTAAAGCACTGTGAAGTGGTATATGTCTAAATGCTATTGTTATTCTGCTAAAGACGAGACAACCAAAATGTTGGTGTAGGCATTCCAGCAGTGATGAGGTCCTAGGATAAATGGCCACAGTTTTGGATTCTGTTGTCCTGGCAAAATTCACACAACTATGTGATTTTTGTATTCTGGTTTTGCTGGCAAAATCACACCACTATGTTTCATTTATCTTGGCTATGTCATGCAGGGGAATTCACTGGAGAAAGCAATTATGTTTGGAAGAATTAGTACTAAAAGGAAACCAGACCACCAAAAAACAAGGTGGCTGGATGGTGGCTGGAACATCATCAAAGCTAACACCAGCCGGAGCATAGAACAACTCAAAGAAGTAGCGCCAAGATTGGAAGATGTGGAGAGACCTGGCCCATAGAATTGCCAAGAATCGGACATGACTGAATGGCTAACAAATGCCAAGATGATCAAGAGACTTCGTGTTTGGAGTTTTGAGAAGATAAGTTTGAGTAGTGATATTATGGTATTCTTCAAATACCTGAAAGGATGTCATGGAGAAGAAGGTCAAGATTCTCTCTTGTTCCAGAGTTGAGGATACAGAATAATGAATTTAAATTGCAAGAAAATCAATACAATAGTTCAATGTAACTAGCAGTTGAACCAATTACCCAGAAGAGTGGTAGACTCCCATTAATTGGATGACTTGAAACACAGGGTAGCCCAGTACCTATTGATGTTTTTCAATTGATTAGTCATTTATCACCTGTCATTTGTCACTTGATAGATATAATTTCACCTGGTTGTATATTACTAGTTTCAGCTTCAACTACCTTGTTTGTGCATTCAACTGGCAGTTGATTTTAAGTTCATGGTTTATTGTTTTTGTGTGGTCCAAGGAATTGTCAACATTTCCCCCCTGAACCATAACACAAATACAGCAATGTTTCTTAATTTATCCTTTCTGATCATCCAGCTTTCACAATCCTTTTCAACTGGGGAAATAATAGATTTGACAATATTTAGCTTTGAGGTCAGTGAGATACCTCCGCACTTTCATATGTCGTCAAGATGCCTCATAACAATTGTGGTCCAGTCGTTCAAGAATTTTAATGCTACCTTTTCTTTGGTCTTAGAATATAACTTGTGTTTTTTTTCCCCAGTGCCTTGATCTATGCTTATCTTTTACGTTTTCCTTTACAAATTGCAAGCAGCATTTTATTTGCATCATCTTGTAATAGTTCTTGTTGCTATTTCACCAATTCTTGCAGCTTTGTGGTTAGCAATATTTTCTTGGGTCCATTAACTTCATTTTCCCAACTGTTTGACTCTAATTCAGTAATCCAATCTTTGAATATATTGTTAATTTGGGGTATTTCCCCCCCCTTTTTTGCATAGCTCTTGTATATATTCCTACCATCTCTTCTTTATATCTTATTTCTCTACTAGATCTTTGCATTATTTATTTATTTTTTGTTGTGTCCATTTGATATAACCGTTTCAATCGATTTTGGTAGTATTCATCAATATATTTCACGAAATTTCCACTTGATTGCGGTCCTCAATTTCTATGGATTGCCTCTTCCTTATCTCTTCTTGCTCTCCTCTGGAACCCAAATTCTAATTTTACCTTTATTCATCTATTGCTTGGGGATCAGAGATGAAATGCTGCTTGGTTTGGCCCGATTCTCCCAAACCGGTAGTAAAAAATGCTCTTGGTTTGGGCGAACCGGTAATTCTGATGTGCCGCATGATTTGGATTAACTAGAAAACAGGAAATCATCAGATGTTTTGCTTTCTAGCTATTCTAAATTGTGCGGCACAGCTGATCCCCCCCTTGCTGTTGTATTTACCTCAGATGGCTTCAAAATGCTTCTTCTTTCAATGCCCAGGAGGCTTCCCTGAGGCCCAGTAGGCCAAAAACGGGGCATGGGAAGAGGGGTGCTGCAAAAGAAAAAAAAAGACCTTTGACCCTCCAGTCACATGACCACCTAGCCACGCCCCCAGAACAGGTAGTAAAAAAATGTGAATCCCACCACTGTTGGTGATGCTTTAATTTGGATTTTTGCATGGAACAGAGGACTGGATTTAATAGCCTAAATAATGTTTAGGGCATGTCAAATCCTTCAGTTTTCAATTTCCAAACATTAGGGGAGCTCAAAAGTTGTGACATGCCTAGGGGATTGTAAAGATGCTTTGGTTACTTTAATATAATTTAGATATGCTTGGTAAGTAACTACATAAATATCATAGAGCAATTAGAGCAATTAAGAATGCAGAAAAAACAATTACTACCAACCTACCTTCAATAGAAGACCTGTATACTGCACAAGTCAAAAAGAGGGCTGTGAAAATATTTACAGACCCCTCACATCCCGGACATAAACTGTTTCAACTCCTACCCTCAAAATGACGCGATAGAGCATTGCACACCAGAATAACTAGACACAAGGACAGTTTTTCCCCCCAAATGCCATCACTCTGCTAAACAAATAATTCCCTCAACACTGTCCAACTATTTACAAAGTCTGCACTACCATTACTATTAATCTTCTCATCATTCCTTATCACCCATCCCTTCCCACTTGTGACTGTATGACTGTAACTTTGTCACTTGTATCCTAACGATTTATATTGACTCTTTCCTAGTATGATTCGATTGCTTTTTGTACCCTATGACTATTATTAAGGGTTGTACCTTATGATTCTTGACTCTTGACAAATGTATCTTTTCTTTTATGTACACTGAGAGCATTTGCACCAAGACAAATTCCTTGTATGTCCAATCACACTTGGCCAATAAATTATTCTATTCTATTCTATTCTATTCTATTCTATTCTATTCTATTCTATTCTATTCTATTCTATTCTATTCTATTCTATTCTATTCTATTCTAACTTTTCACCATTTTGTTTGTTTTATTATCAATTTTGTGGGAACCTTAACAGCAGTCCAAAACCAGAGGACATTGCAATTGGATCAGATGGAAAAAAGGACTAACATCCTGTGAACTAAGTCGCAGATTGAAGAAATTAAAAGTTTAGCCTTACAAAGAGTAGAAAGGATAATAATATTCCTTAAATATTTGAAACAATATCAAAAAATAGACTATCAAGATCTATTATCTTTTGTTAAATGTCTATGAAGATTGTCAGTCATCCAGATCATGCCTTTTTCAGAAGGCAACTTTGTTTGACTTCTCATCCAAGGAGCTTCTTCATTTCTGATTGCAAGGAATATAAATTCTTCCCTTGCTTACCATTTGGTCCAAACTGAAGAAGCTTCTTGGATGAGAAGTGAAATGTCTTCAAGGAAAAATAAAGAAAGTTTGGTTGCCTCGTAAAAAAAGCACTTTGGGGATTATTTTTTGTTGCCAAGTAGAAACATGAAACAATGGTATTAAAATACAGGATTTTATATTCTGATTCAATGGTAGCAGGAGATGGGGTGGAATATTTCAGAATAGCAAGAGCTGAATTAACAAGTCAAAGTGGATATATATCTATGGAGATTCTTATGGTAACCAGGATACGATTGTCTCAAACGTGTTGTTTAAAAGGGAATTGGACTTTCTCATGTTGGGAAAACTCTTCTTATCTTTAATTATCAGTCAGAATACATTGTGAGTTATTTGTTAAGTACTGTTGGTCTTTGAACAATTTTACTCCAATTCGCCAAGCTTCATCTTTTTTTTTTCCTTAGGAGAAAAGAAAAACAAAAATAAGACCAGATCCTGGTTGGTTTGAATTACAGTTAAAAGCTCACTACTTTACATAGGATTTGTGAAATGCCGCTGTCCTTCTTAGACTTTTCTTTCCATTTCTTTTGTACCTCTAATTGAATAGCTATTAAATCTAAAAAGGCCAGACATTTGCTTTTATTTTATTTTATTTTTATGTACGCAGCATATTTCCTATAAGAATTGAAGTCACAGCAAAGTAAGCTGCCAACCCAACAGTACAGATGCCTATATTTATATTCATTGATCTGAAATAATGCTTAATTTGTATGTTGGCCCAAAGGAAAGTGCTTCTCACTCCAGGAGTACAGAATCAGTGGCTATCCCAATATTGTTAATTTACAACTCCCAGCTTCTACCCCAGGAGGAATCTGGAAACTACAATTGTGCAATTTCTAAGCATTATAAAAAGAAAGAGAGAGAAAGAAAGAAAGAAGAAGGAAGTAAGGGAGGGAGGGAGGGAAGGAGGAAGGGAAGGAGGAGGGAAGGAAGGAAAGAAGGGGAAAAGGAGATAGAAGAAAGGAAGGAAGGAAGGAAAAAAGGAGATGGAAAAGGGAAAAGGAAGAAGGAAAGGGAAGGAAGGGAGGGACATGGAAGGAGGGGAGGGAGGAAGGAAAAAAGGACATGAAAGGAAGGAGGGAGGGAGGGAGGAAGGAAAAAAGAAAGAAGGAAGGAATGAAAAGGAAAGAGAAGGAAGGAAGGTTCTTAGAATTTTTGATTGAACCTATGTTTCTCTATACTTAAAAGAGCTGGCAATCTACACAGCTGCATTTTACAACTCAAAATCAATAAAACTGTAAATAAATCAATTAAAAATGATTAACCATATATTTGCATGTAGATTATTCACTCAGTGGAGAAATCTGTGTCCAATTTAGTGCAGGTTTTTCCCTAACCTAGCATCTTGGATATTTAGACTATATTTTTGTAACTGCAGTCATAAGGACAATTTTAAGAGGTAAAACTTAAAATTGTCCTTATGACTGCTATAAGAAACTCAGAAACTACATTTTTTTTAAAAAAAAAAACTTTTTTCTTTTAGTTTTCTTTCTTTCTTGAACTGTTTATTTTCTCTTTGAAGTTATTTTTTTCTTTCCTTTTTTTCTTAGAATATATTAGTTTGCACTGATGTTTTACTTTCTTTAAAAAAAATCTTTACATGAATGGTTCTAGTCCAGTCTTAGGCATGAAAAATAACTGGGTAATTTTGGGACAGTCCCTCTTTCAGTCTAACCTCCCTCACAGGGCTGTTGTGATGAAAAGAAAGAGGAGGAAGGAGTGATATGTAAGTTTGCTGCCTTGAATTATTTATACACATAATAAAAGTGGAATAAAAATAAAGACATGAATAAGTAAGTAAAATTAGACATTGGGGCTCTATTTTAAATAACATATTGTAGATTTAGGTTCAAAACATTTATTGTCAAGTGAACTAAAATGAGGTCATTTAATCTGGTCTCCATTCCGACTGTTTAAAAGAAAGAAACCCAATCTGGTTGCAAAAATCAAGATAAATCACAAGGCAGCAACAAAGGAGCACAATGCAACGTTGCGATTTTGTTGCCATCAAACACAAATTGCGGTTTTGTAACCGAAATTGGTCAACTATGTTTAAAAAGGGCAGCTTAAAAGTTGATTCTACTCCCCAGCCTTTGATAATTTTTCATGCCTGATTTGATATATATTGTTGTTAAATGGTTAAATGAATATGTGATATATTGGGGTAATTTATATCAGTTTAGGATGCTAATTATTGAGGGGGGGGGTTCCCTGAATTAATTAATATTTTTTTCCATTCGTTTGAGTATTCTAAAGTAATTAATTAATTTGGTGGATGCAACTTGTTTTCTCTTTACTTCTTAAAAAAAAATGTTCTGAAAACGTAAATTGGTAAAAATAAAGCAGTCTTCCCTGATTTATTCTCTTTTGGGAGTAGCTAATGATTAAGATTTTGTTCAATTTTAATAATTTTGTCCACATGTTCAGTTTCTATTTTTCTTCCATAGACATCTCCAGATAAGAAAAAGTTTCTTATGAGACAATGGGAAGACACTGTCAACATATAGCACATATATTTAACATTATATGCATATTTAAATCTATTTATTTAAAAAATCTGGCACCGATACTTTTATTCCTTTTTACTTCACACATTAATAGTTACGTGTGCATAGGAGTGTGAATAACAGTTGAAATAATTATTAAACAAAGAAGAGGCATCAGAAATACTGATTAATAGTAGGACTTGGATGCACGTTTGAAAATGTTTTTCTTTTTAAAACCCATGACAGTAAAGATGGGGCCTGATTAAATTGGACACTGAATTTTATAGAACATAGAATAATAGAGTTGGAAAGGATTTTGGAGGTCTTCTAGTCCAACCCCACCCATTCAAGGAGTGGTGGAGCACCTGCAACTTCTGGAGGCAAGCTGTTCCACGGGTTAATTGTTCTAACTGTCAGGAAATTTCTCCTTAGTTCTAGGTTGGTTCTCTCCTTGGTTCGTTTCCATCCATTACTTCTTATCCTGCTTTCAAGTACTTTGGAAAATAGGTTGACTCCCTCCTCTTTGTAGGTATTTCTTTTTTTTTTAAACATGCAAACATTTTAATTTTGTTTTAAGAACCAATATTTCTTATTGTTGGTATTAAAAAAAGAAAAGAAATGCAGGTAGTCCTCAACTCACAACTAATGACCATTTGAAGTGACTCCCTCAAATGGGAGAAGTAGTGCATTCTTTAAATGCTTTCATCGATAATGGCAAGGTGGCCGAAGCTTCTGGTGCGCAAGATTATTCCTGGAGAGCATGATTGATGACTCTTGGCTATGGATGTGTCCCATTGGAAAATATACACCCAGAGGGTGGGGGAAGACCAGGGTCAAGGGTAAAATGAATGATGTGTCTCAGAGTCGGCTGCACCCAGGTAGCGCCAGCATGTTCACTTCTAATAAATCTTGGGTTTTGTTTTTTTTAACTCCAAGAGATGTGGCTAGAGACTCATGATTTGAATGGGGATGGATGCCAGAGCTCTGACACAATGGATGGATTAAAAATTTACATTCTCCTCCATTCAAATTCCAGGAACAGGACATAATTCTTCAGGACATAATAGGATTAATCCACTACCATTTTAGCAGAAGACACAGAGCTCACGACATTGCACAATCCCCTAAGGGCATTTCAGTCATTGCACAACCCCCACTAGCAGCATCTCTGAAACTTGTAAAGATCCACTTGACTCATCAAACGAATAGGTCAGAACTGCACCAGAACTGCTGCTGGTTCTGTTCAGCATTAAACGTTCTTTCCAGTCTGCCTCCATGTTGTTTCCAGCATCTTTTCTCCCAGCTTGGAACTGAACCAGATGGATATTCCTTCCAACATAACTTTCCCAGCTGCCTTCCAACATGCAAAGTCAAGGGGGAAAAGCCAGATTCGCTGAATGACCACATCATTCACTTAACAACGGCAGTGATTCACTTAACAACGGCAGTGATTCACTTAACAACTGTGACAGAAAGACCATACAATGGGGCAAAACTCACTTAACTGCCTTGCTTAGCAACGGAAATGTTGAGCTCCATTGTGGTCATAAGTCAAAGATTCCCTGTATACCTGCTTCTCCTAAATATTGCCTTACACTAAAGAAATAAATCTTGCTTTGTAACCATGGTTAAATTTTACATTTTAAGATAAAAGGAAAATTATTCCCAAATTGGAATATGGAATGGCTTTTTTCTCCTCCTCCTCCTCCTCCTCCTCCTCCTCCTCCTCCTCCTCCTCCTCCTCCTCCTCCTCCTCCTCCTCCTCCTCCTCCTCCTCCTCCTCCTCCTCCTCCTCCTCCTCCTCCTCCTTGTGAATTACCTAGTAATTTCCTGAGCCATTTTCTTTCTGCGGTGCTGTTTCTCCAGTTTTAAATTCTGTGTAAGGTGGATTGTTCACATGTATTGTTTTTAAGAAAGCTGTTGAAAAGATATTCTTTCATCAATGGCTGTTTGAGATCAGAGGACCTTTGATCAATCTTCCTCAGTGGGTGGAATGGCCATAATTAAATTAATCTACCTTTCCCTTTGTCCAAATGATGTAATTTAGGGTTTAGGGAATTTAATTCATCACATTGTGCATCTATCAAAAGGATTACTCTGAAAAAATAATGATACATGCCTGGAAACATATTGAACTTTTTTTAATGGAGATTGATTTGCAAGTAGCACGTTGACTGATGAAGTGTCATCAAATCAATGCCAATTTTTCACAATCACATAGATAGATTTTCTCCATGTTAACCTGATCCCAACCTGGCCCTTCAACGCTTCTAAAGATGCAATCACCATACCCATAACTAAGTCCACCCACTCCTTTGCTGGTCATCCTCTTAATACCACTTGTTAAGAATGTAAGTCACCTAACAGTTATTTGGGTTGGAAATATATAAACTAGGATAGACATTTTAATACTATGTCTTTAAGAGAATGCTAAACTGTAATTGGGTGTGGTTTCTCAAACGGCCATAAGATGGAGCCAGAAACCTGAGTTGTTTAGTCTCAGTGGAGTGTGTGAGTCTCTGTTGGAGAGAGTATTGGAGAGTCTCTTTTGGAGAGTATTGCCGTTCCTCCTAATGACTGTTACTGATCGTTGATGTAAGTCTGTTACTGAACTGTTTTGATACTGGACTTTGATATTTGGATTATCCCTGAACTGAAAACTGACTGATTTAACTGTGAATGACTTGGACTGCTTATCTTGGACTGTGCTTAAAACATTTATTGGAAGTAAAAACCTACATTTACTGTACAGTGTATCTGTGTGCGGTTTGTGTATTATTCTTCACCACTCTCACTACGTCTCCCTGCGTGTGCTCATTCTCCTAATGGGGAATTACCTCAACACCACTTCATAAAGCCACTGTCCAGTGATAGCTGGAATCCTGACAGCCACACTTGGAATACTGCATCCAATTTTGGTATCCATGGTGAAAAAAAGACTCTAGAAAGAAGAGTAACAGAAATGATGAGGGGACTGGAGGCTAAAACATAAAGAACGGTTCTTGAAATTGGGTATATAAGGACTACGGATGACATGATAGCACTGGTCCAATATCTAAGGGGCTGCCACAAAGAAGGGGTGTGTGTGTGTCAACTTATTCTCCAAAGCACTGAAGGCAGAACAAGAAGCAATGGGGAAAATAATCAAGAAGAGAACCAGCCTAAAACTAAGGAGAAATTTCCAGACAGTTTGAACAATTAATCAGTGGGACAACTTAGCTCCAGAAGTTCTGGGTGCTCCACCAATTGAGGCTTTTAAGAAGAGATTGGACCTTCTTCAAAGAGCTGGGTCTTCACATAAAGTATCCAAAGTAGGTTATCTGTTATCTGTGATTGGTTGTCTGGTTATCTGTGTCTCGAGAGAGAACTCTGGATTGATAAATTTGATGATCCATTTTTAAAAATTTCTAGTATTAAAATGCAATAGCGATTAGCACAATCTGGAACTGTGGATGTATCACCTTTGCAAATATCTCAGTGCTTTGAAAGGACAGATTAACATGAAACTTCATAACAAGAGGAAGCTCACTTTTTGGAAAACATGAATAAAACCCAAATCTGTTTTCTATAAGTTTTCTATCACTCTAGCCTTCTTTCTAATTCACTCGCAGTTATGCAATTTTTGCACTTCTTTAGCTTTAGACTCTGTTATTTTGTCATTCCATTTTTGAGAACAAGTGAAATGGAACTATTTTAAACTATTGTTTGATAACTCCCTATAGAAACTCTACCAATCCCTCCTGATTACAAAGCAATTTTTTAATCATTTGAAAATCAGAATAAGTGTTCAAGAAAGATGATTCACTGAAGTGTTTTGATACAGATGTATGTCCCTTATTAACAATGTTTAATCGGACTCTTCAACTTCTCTATTCTTCAGATTTATTTTTCTCTTGTTTTCTTTTCTTGTTCATTTATCAGATGTCTTATGGCCACTGATGGATAGATTTCAACTAAGCTGCAACATATCAGACTGATTTATTGAAAGCAGCTTGGTATTTACTGTTCCTCTCCTCTAATGCAATTATTATTAAAAAGAAAAAGGTACTATTTAAACAACTCAATGAGGTTATTCATCTGAAATATAATGGCATTTTTCCTGCTGCCTACTAAATACAATAATGTATGTATGTATGTATGTATGTATGTATGTATGTATGTATGGTAGGTATTCAGCTTTGTTCGGGTATTTTCCCAGGTCATTATAGTTGTGCTTTTAAAGTTGTAGCAATGTTTTGGCAGAATCTCATCTGCCATCATCAGGCTTCTGTATAGTGTTCATCTGTGAGTTAGACTTTTACAGTGGTTTCAGATTTAAATTTGGGGCAGCCTATTGCTGTGCCAGAATGGTTTTTTCTTCATCCTGATTGGTTGGGAGTCTTGGTCTGTGTTTATTGGTCTTGGAGTTTGCTGTGTTCTGCTTGATTGGTGTCTCTAATATCTTCTGTCTGTTTTTTGGCTCTTTTTGTATCTATCTATCTATCTATCTATCTATCTATCTATCTATCTATCTATCTATCTATCTATCTATCTATGGCATTCAGCTTTGCTTGGGCATTTTCCCACGTCATTGTAGTTGTGCTTTTAAATTTGTAGCAACGTTTCAGCAACTTTAAAAGCACAACTACAATGACGTGGCAAAAATGCCCGAACAAAAGCTGAATGCCATATCATGAAGTACCTGCGAAAACTTAAGAAAACAAATTTTATATATATATGGATCTTTGGTTATTCGGGTTTTCTCCCGCGTAAGATTCAAAGTATCTAGGCAACGTTTCGGCGAGGTCCCACTCGCCATCTTCAGGCTGGTGCTTTCGGCTTCGTGCCAGTGCAAGCAGTGTGTGACCGGAGCTGCCATCTCTCTATATATACAAGTGGTGGGGATGGTGTGCTGGGCTGGTTGGCTATGCTGCAGCCTCTTGATTGGTTGATGGAGTTGATGTTGGTATAATGGGCTGTGTAATGGCCTTTTGTTGTAGAATATCCTGGATCTTGTGCTGTCAGCTCCTGGGTCGTTAGCCTCTTGTGTTTTGACGGCTTGGGTAATGGGTTGTGTGATGGGCTTGTGAGTTCTTTTGTTGTGGTATCCTGGGTCTTGCGTTGTAATCTCCTGGGTCGTTTGTGTTTTGATCTCTTTTTGATTAGCCTCCTGTGTAGTAACAGCTTGGGTAATGGGTTGTGTGATGACCTTGTGAGATTTATTGCTGTGGTATCCTTGGTCTTGTGCTGTGATATCCTGGGTCATTTGCTGTGTTGTGACTTCTTGAGTTCTTGGGGTGTAATTTCTTGAGTTTTCTGATGTGATGTCCTGAGCGGGTGGCTGTGATGTAGCATTTTGGGTTTTTAATATGGCTTTGAGTTTGGGGTCTGGGTCTGTGTTCGTTTGGCTTCGAGTTCGTGGTCGTGCTGCATCTTCATGGTGGGGGTCAGTTCGCTTCATGTATGGTTCAGAGGGGTTTGAAGTGGGTAGTGATGCAGCTGCAGTGCGGCTTCTGGTCTGTGGTCGTGTCTCATCTTCTGTGTGGGTGTGAGTCTGATTTTTACGTGGAAGTGTGGTGGTGGCATCTTGTGTGGCCCTCATGGGTGTGGGTCTGGTGTCATTTATCATGTTGGGTACTCGTCTGTTCATGAGGGCGGGTTTCCAAATGGCTGGTAAGCGGAGGTGTCATCTCTTTTATTCATGCTGTGTGGGCGTTTTCTATCTCTATGGCTTCTCTGATTATTCTGCTGCTGTAGTGTTCAGTTTTGGCGATAGTTCTGGTATTTTTAAAGTCAATCTCATGTCCTGTGGCTTTGAGGTGTTGGACCAGGGAAGAGGTTGGTTCTTCTTTTTTGATTGAGTTCTTATGTTCTTCAACGTGTGCACTTATTCTTCTGTTAGTTTGTCCAATGTATGTGGTGAGGCAGGCAGTGCAGGGGATTTCATATACTCCTTGGTTTTCTAACTCGATTTTGTCTTTAGGGTTTCTTAGGATGGTGGATATTTTTCTGTTTGTGCAGAATGCTGTTTTAATGTTGTGTTTTGGAGGATCTTGCTGATTTTGTCTGTAGTGCCTTTTATATATGGGAGGAGGGCTTTGCCGTTCTCTTGTTCTCTGTCTTGGATTTTGGTTGGGGTTTCTTTTTGGATTAGGTGGGTGATCTTCTTTCTTTGAAATCCATTGGCTGTTAGTACGTTGGTGAGAGTGTTTAGTTCGGTTTTTAGGTGTTGTTCATCAGCTAAGCATTTTGTTCTGGAGATGAGTGTCTCAGCTACGGAATTGATCTGTGCTGGGTGGTGGTGTGAGAGTGCGTGTAGATAGCGGTTTGTATGTGTTTTCTTTTTGGTAGATGGTGTGTCCTAGGGAGCCATTGGGTTTTTTGTATACCAAGACATCTAGGAAGGGAAGTTGATTGTTAGCTTCTGTTTCCATGGTGAATTGTATTTTGGGGTGTAGGCTGTTGAGGTACCACACTTCCACGTAAAAAATCAGACTCACACCCACACAGAAGATGAGACACGACCACAGACCAGAAGCCGCACTGCAGCTGCATCACTACCCACTTCAAACCCCTCTGAACCATACATGAAGCGAACTGACCCCACCATGAAGATGTGGCACGACCACGAACTCAAGCCAAACGAACACAGACCCAGACCCCAAACTCAAAGCCATATTAAAAACCCAAAATGCTACATCACAGCCACCCGCTCAGGACATCACATCAGAAAACTCAAGAAATTACACCCCAAGAACTCAAGAAGTCACAACACAGCAAATGACCCAGGATATCACAGCACAAGACCAAGGATACCACAGCAATAAATCTCACAAGGTCATCACACAACCCATTACCCAAGCTGTTACTACACAGGAGGCTAATCGAAAAGAGATCAAAACACAAACGACCCAGGAGATTACAACGCAAGACCCAGGATACCACAACAAAAGAACTCACAAGCCCATCACACAACCCATTACCCAAGCCGTCAAAACACAAGAGGCTAACGACCCAGGAGATGACAGCACAAGATCCAGGATATCTCTACAACAAAAGGCCATTACACAGCCCATTATACCAACATCAACTCCATCAACCAATCAAGAGGCTGCAGCACAGCCAACCAGCCCAGCACACCATCCCCACCACTTGTATATAGAGAGATGGCAGCTCCGGTCACACACTGCTTGCACTGGCACGAAGCCAAAGCACCAGCCTGAAGATGGCGAGTGGGACCTCGCCGAAATGTTGCCTAGATACTTTGAATCTTACGCGGGAGAAAACCCGAATAACCAAAGATCCACATACAAATACCCGCGAGAACCTCAGAATATATATATATATATATATATATATATATATATATATATATATATATATATATATATATATATATATATATATATGACTTATTTATCCAAGCCTATTAACTGAAAACAATGATGATATTGAGAACAATAAGATAAACATGCCACAGTGAATAATCTCACTAATTTCATAATTTGATAAATTAATTTCACAGGATGTAGCTCTCCAGAGAAGTCTACTGTGCTAAAATGTCTGTGGAGATTCTCAATCATCCAAATCATGGTTGTCTCATAGGTGCTTTTTCAAAAGGCAACTGGACTTTCTTAGTTTTTTCTTGAAGACATTTTGCTCTTCATCTAAGGAACTTCATCACATCTGGCAGGATGCTGGAGGGGGGAAATGGAGGGATCATATTTCTTTGCAGTCATCTGGTCATTAGCACTCTCTCTGAGAGCTGTTGAGGCCACTTGGGGGTTTGACTGTACCTTCAGGATCCCCTGAATAAGTGCAAATGAGTGTGGAATCCTATGCTATCCTCTCCTCTCCTCCCTTCCCTTCCCTTCCCTTCCCCTCTTCTCTCCTCTCATCTTATGCTAGGAATGGTTGAAAGAAAGAGAAGAAGAGGCCAACTAGCCATGAGGTGTGTAGACTCAATTAAGCAACAATGGTGCACCATTGGAAGATCTGAAGGACAAAGATGGGTCAGATTCTGCTGAAAAAATAAATTTGTGGCCAGAGAATTTGAGTGAATCCTATCACTGAATTTCTCCAGGGGGAGGGGAACTGATCAAATTATTTCTCAAGAGCAATGAGAATATTAGCATCTTATTCCTTGAGGCATACATTGCCTCAAGTGTATCTGAAGTAAGATAGTTTAAACTATCTTACTTCAGATACACTAAATGTAGATCCAACTCTCTATAGAAGTCTTTAATGATGGAAAAGGTGGAAGGAAGGAGAAGACATGGATGACTGGCATCAAAATGGATGGACTCAGTTACATAGTGATGAATGAACTATTAGAAGACCTAAGGTATTGGGTTAGGGTCAAATCATCATGAAGAAAATATATCTATATGGTTGTTAAGAGTTGATACAGACTTGGTGGCACCCAATCAATCAATCACATTCTAAAAAAGCCCCTTGGAGGATGTTCACCTTGGCATTTAATTCTTTAATTTGTGATTTGGAATTGGGTAAATTGTCCCAAAGGTGCTTTTTTCAAGAGGCAACTGGACTTTCTTGTTTTTTCTTTGAGGATGTTTCGCTTCTCATCCAAGAAGCTTCTTCAGCTCTGACTTGATAGTGGGGAATGGAAGGATTTATACACCTTGCAGACAGCTGGTCATTTGCATCCTTTTAGAGGGTCATTGAAGCACTTGGAGGTTTATCTGTGTCCACAGGGTCACCTGAGTAATGCTCCTGGTTCCTGTAGTCTGCAGTTTTTTCCAAGGGGAATCCATTCTTATTCTCACACCATTCAAAGGTTGTTCATCCCAAATTGTATAGTTAAAACTCTGTAGAGATTCTCAGTCATCCAGGCCATGGTTATCCCAAAGGTGCTTTTTGAAGGAGGCAACTGGATTTTCTTGTTTTTTCTTTGAAGACATTTCACTTCTCATCCAAGAAGCTTCTCCAACTCTGACTGGATAGTGGGGAATAAAAGGATTTATGTTCCTTGCAGACAGACAGCTGGTCATTTGCATCTGAATGAGCTGAAGAAGCTCCTTGGATGAGAAGCAAAATATCTTCAAAGAAAAAACACAAAAGTCCAGTTGCCTCCTGAAAAAGCAACTTTGGGACAACCATGACCTGGATGACTGAGAATTTCTACAGAATTGGGTTAATTATTACTTTTAATTAAATATGGAGAATGCAAAAATTTGTAATGCAGGGATCCCACTTGGGTGATTTAGAGTTGCCCACAACTATCAATAGTTGTCACCACATACCTTTGTTGCAAAGGAGTTGTAGGGCAAGCATTGGTTGCAGATGGGAGGAAGCAAACACCTCCCAAATCCCAACTGCATGTTTTGCAGAGGTATGCATACTGCATGTTGATTGGTTGTTCTGACTTCCTATTCTGGCCTTTTCTGTTTCAGTGCTTCCTAGCCAGAACATTCACCTTTGCAGATGTATCAATGCAACAGCTATGCAACCATTTGCAAATGACGCATCCATATGTTCCCTCACATGAGTGCCAGAGAAGTCTGCTGGAGTCCTCCTAAGTGATGAGAATCTCAGTGCCTCTGAAAAAGGGTAATAGGAGAATTTCCAAGTGTTGTTTTTAAATTTAAATTTTAAATCAAATGAAAACTGGGAGAGGAAAGACAATTCAGGAGAGGATACACCCAAGAGAAAAATTCATATAATTTCCCTCTCCTCACTCCAAAAATAAAATTAAAGAACCAATTTAGAAATTCACACATCCCTTTTCTAAACGCCCCTTTCATTTTCATGCAAATCTGGCTTTAAGACAAATAAACAAAGAAGACATCAATGAATTGCAATATGAAATGGGAAGAACTTGGAAGCGGATCTGTGAAGAAGTGAAATGGACAAGAAAAGAAATGATTTGCAGGTTCTACAGTATGTCTAGCAGTGTTGCCCAAACCATGATGGAAACTTACTGCCTTAGACAACAGAGTAGCAGAACAAAATATC
This sequence comes from Notechis scutatus, assembly GCF_049901735.1. NCBI lineage: Eukaryota > Metazoa > Chordata > Lepidosauria > Squamata > Elapidae > Notechis > Notechis scutatus. The sequence goes on from NC_142011.1 coordinate 201,868,009, forward strand.
AGATAACACCAGTTTTTTTTTTTTTCAACCTTGCATTGTCTTGGATGCTTAATCCTGTGAAGAAAATTTCTTGCATTGATAAGATGCCAGTGCAGATTCTATTTTGCTCAACTTCAGATACCATCCCCTTTTCCACACGCTGTAGCACCATGTGCTTTTCTGCTTCAGTGTGAAAGGTTTTTGAAGGTTTATTTATAGCTGGCTATTGCCGATGGAAGAAAAGGGGGAATTTAATGTTTTCATTACGTGTTTGGACAAGACGTATATTTTAAGTGCTCAATTTTAAAACCAGACACAATGTTCGAGGGAGCTTAAATGACTTCCTAATAGCATTCAGCAATTTGGATGCACTTAGAAATGACATTGCCTGCTTGGGATGATCAGTTGTTGAAATGCCACTTATCAAAATGGCTTCCAAAACACTGTATTCCATAAGCGTCCTTAGGCAGCTACCTATCACTGTCAAGCGTAGCTTTTTTTGATTGCCCACTCCCAACTATTATAGGCACATTCATGCCCATCACAACATTCCTCTTTGAGTAAGCAACATCATACAAAGCACACAAAGCAAATAAGAAACACCAAGCAAAGGAAATTAAAGGCATTAAACCGAAAATAGAAAAAAAGGAGAGAGGAAATTTAGCTAATTCTAGTTTACACGGTACCATTCACTAAATCTCTCCCTTCTTTTCTATTATTCTAAACTCTGCTTGTTTTGTTCATGCTTTTATGTCTATGGAGATTCTCAAAATTGAACAGCCCACTCTCAACAGGGGGGGGGGGATGCATATTTTTATTTATTTATTTTTATTTGTCAATTGCTTACAAGATAATAGGTATAAGTAAAAACATAGCTATGAATACATGGATACATATAGGAAAAAATATATATAAAAGAAACAACAGGACAGGGATGGTAGGCACATTGGTGCGCTTATGCATGCCCCCTACAGACCTCTTAGGAAGGGGGTGAGGTCAATAGTAGACAGTCTAAGGTTAAAGTTTTTGGGGTTTGGGGAAAAAAACACAGAGTCAGGTCAAGTATTCCAGACATTGACCACTCTGTTGCTGAAGTCGTATTTCCTGCAATCAAGTTTGGTGCGATTAACCTTGAGTTTGTATCTATTGTTTGCTCTAGTGTTGTTATGGTTGAAGCTGAAGTATTCATTGACAGGTAGGACATTGCGATGTATGATTTTATATACTATATTTAGATCGGACCGAAGGCGGCATAGTTCTAGGTTTTCTAGGTCTAGAATTTCAAGTCTGGTGGCATAAGGTATTCTGCAACGAGTAGAGGAGTGGAGAACTCTTCTTGTGAAATATTTCTGGACTTTCTCGACTGTGTTAATATCAGATACGTAATGTGGGTTCCAGACTGATGAGCTGTATTCTAGTATTGGTCTAGCAAATGTTTTGTATGCTCTAGTTATTAGTGTAATATTACCAGAGAAAAAGCTACATAAGATTAGGTTAACAACTCTTAACGCCTTTTTGGCTATGTAGTTACAGTGGGCTCTAGCACTTAGATCATTAGAGATGAGTACTCCAAGATCCTTGATAGAGTATGGATCATCAACAAGGTCTTGACTATTCAGCCTATATTTTATTTTATGATTTTTTTTGCCAATATGTAAGACAGAGCATTTATTTGTTGAGATTTGAAGTTGCCATTTATTTGACCATTCTGATACATAGTCAAGATCTTTTTGAAGGGTAGCAGTATTGTCTGTGGTGTTGAATAGCTTTACATCATCAGAACGCAGTTGCTCTTGATATGATCACAGAGGACATTTATGTAGAGTATGAAGAGAGTTGGTCCTAGAACACTGCCCTGGGGGACACCACTATTGACAGATACAGAATTTGATAGGATGCTCCCAATTTTGACCATTTGTTGTCTGTTTGACAGGAATGCTTCTGTCCAGTTATGCAGGTGTCCAGAGATACCATAAGATTTTAGTTTTAGGAGTAGTTTGTCGTGTACCACTGAATGAAAGGCTTTACAGAAGTCTACGTAGATATGACCTCATCTATCTCCAATCTGCAACATAGTCCTTTCAGCAGTTCCAAAAAGACTCCACACCCATTTGCACCACTCAGATGACCCTGAGGACACAGAATGAAAATGACCAGCTTCCATGCAAGGAGTATAAATCCTTCCATTCCCCACCATCCAGTCAGAGCTGAAGAAGCTTCTTGCATGAGCAGCAAAAAGTATTTAAAGAAAAACCAGAAAGTCTAGTTGCTTTTTAAAATTCTGCCTTATTTATTTTGGCCAAGAGCCAAAAGGCAATCAGGCCTAGAATAGTCAGTGATTAAAAGAAATGGGATTGCCCATTTGATGGATGGACACCATCTAAGCTGACACCAGCTAGAGCACAGAATAACTGAAAGAAGCTGTACAAGATTCGAAAATGTGAAGAGACCCGATCTATCTATCTATCTATCTATCTATCTATCTATCTATCTATCTATCTATCTATCTATCATCTATCAATCTATCCATCCATCCATCCATCCATCATCTGTCCATCCTACCATAAAGTAACTCTGGGCATGTCAGAGTGCTTGCAGTGTGACTGCTATTATGAGACAATTCAGGAGCAAAACACAGCACACAGAGACTCAGACATTTAACAGTGGTTTCTATACAAGACATATACAGAAATATAAGTGGTAGGCAAAATACCTTACAAGCAATCAAATATCTTCATAACTCTTACATGGAGAACTCTGTAATGAATACCGGACACAAGGAGAGAGAACACTCCCTCTAATGGCTGCCTTTATATAAACACCTCTTAAAGAAATAGAACCCATCCCCAGTCTTAAAGGGAAATACCCCTGCTATGCTGATTCATTCTTATTGCATCATCCATATCTGGTCAGCTTCACTGCTGGTCAGCTCTTAAATCCGAAGACCTTAACAGGGCAACTTACACACACACACACACACACACACACACACACACACACACACACACACACACACATATATTTGCGGGTACTTACATGTATGGTATTCAGCTTTGTTCGGGTATTTTCCCAGGTCATTATAGTTGTGCTTTTAAAGTTGTAGCAACGTTTCAGCAGAATCTCATCTGCCATCATCAGGCTTCTGTATTGTGTTCGTCTGTGAGTCAGACTTTTACAGTTGTTTCAGTTTTAAATTTGGGGCTAGCCTACCGCTGTGCCGGAATGTTTTTTTCTTCATCCTGATTGGTTGGGAGTCTTGGTCTGTATTTATTGGTCTTGGAGTTTTCTGTGTTCTGCTTGATTGGTGTTTCTAATATCTTCTGTCTGTTTTGTGACTTTTTTTTGTCTTGATTGGCTGGCAACATTGTGTTCCTGTATTGGAGGCGTTTAGTGCAGCTTGGCTCTGAGTAAATGGACAACTATCATTTATTAGGAAGCTAGGTTTCATCTGGGTGCCTGGTTGGGGTGTGTTTGAGCTGGAGGTATCAGGGGGGATCTGTTTGTGCCCAGGTGTTTGCCTGGCTTGTGGTGTGGAGATTTGTTTGTTTGTGAGTGCAGGCTTCCAAATAATTGACAGTCTGGTAGAATCATCTCTTCTATTCATGCTTTCAGGTCTTTAGAGATTGAAAAAAGACCTGAAAGCATGAATAGAAGAGATAATTCCACCAGACTGTCAATGCACTAAAAGCCTCCAAAACGTTGCTACAACTTTAAAAGCACAACTATAATGATGTGGGAAAATACCCGAACAAAGCTGAATAATATATATATATATATATATATATATATATATATATATATATATATATATATATATATATATATATATATATATATATATATTTTCTTAAGTTTTTGGTACTTACATGTATGGTGTTCGGCTTGGTTCGGGTATTTTCCCACGTCATTGTAGTTCTTTTAAAGTTGTAGCAACGTTTCAGCAGAATCTCATCTGCCATCATCAGGCTTCTGTATTGTGTCCGTCTGTGAGTCAGACTTTTACAGTAGTTTCAGATTTGAATTTGGGGCAGCCTATTGCTGTGCCAGAATGGTTTTTCTTCATCCTGATTGGTTGGGAGTCTTGGTCTGTGTTTATTGGTCTCGGAGTTTGCTGTGTTCTGCTTGATTGGTGTCTCTAATATCTTCTGTCTGTTTTTGGCTCTTTTTGTATCTTGATTGGCTGGCAGCATTGTGTTACTTTAATGGAGGCCTTTAGTGCAGCTTGGCTTCGGGTAAATGGACGGCTATCATTAGTTAGGAAGCTGGGTTTCATCTGGGTGCCTGGTTGGGGTGTGTTTGAGCTGGAGGTATCAGGGGGATCTGTTTGTGCCCAGGTGTTTGCCTGGCTTGTGGTGTGGAGATTTTTTGTTTGTGAGTGCAGGCTTCCAAATGATTGACAGCCTGGTGGAATCATCTCTTCTGTTCATGCTTTCTGGTCTTTTTCAATCTCTATGGCTTCTCTGATGATTCTGTGATTAGGGTTTTCTATAGTGGCCAGGGTTTTGGTGCCATTGAAGTTGATGCTATGACCTGTGGCTTCCATGTGTTGGACTAGTGAGGAAGTGTGTTCCAGCTTTTTGACTGCATTTTGTGTTCATCCAGGCGGGTGCTTATTCTTCTATTGGTCTGTCCAATGTATGTGGCGGGCATGATGCACAGGGGACTTCGTATATGCCTTGGTTTTCCAGGTCAATTTTATCTTTGGGGTTGCTAAGGATGGCTGCTATTTTTCTGTCTGTTTTGAAGGCAGTCCTGATGTGATGTCTGTGTAGTACCTTACTAATTTTGTCTGTAGTACCTCTTATGTAGGGCAGGACAGCTGTTCCATAGGTCTGTTCATCTTCTGGGTCTCTATTATGTTTCAGTGTGTTTTTGTGGATCAAGCTGGTGATTTTGCTTTTGTGGAAGCCGTTGGCTGTCAGTACTTTAGTCAGGGTGCATAGTTCAGTCTTAATGTGTGTCTTGTCTGCCAGGCGTTTGGTTCTGGTAATTAGTGTTTTAGCCACGGAGTTTATCTGTGCTGGGTGGTGGTGGGATTGGGCGTTGAGGTAGCGGTTGGTGTGGGTTTTCTTCTGGTATATGGTGTGTCCTAGTGTGCCATCTGTTTTTTTGTAGATTAGTACATCTAGGAATGGTAGTTGTTTGTTTGTTTCTGTTTCCATGGTGAACTTGATTTTGGGGTGTGCGCTGTTTAGGTGTGTTAGGAAATTGTTTAGGTTTTCTTGTCCATGGGGCCAAATCACGAATGTGTCATCGATGTATCTTAACCATAGTTTGGGTTTGAGGGTGGCATTGGCCAGGGCTCTGGATTCGAATTCTTCCATGAACAGGTTTGCAATGACAGGTGACAGTGGTGATCCCATGGGAGCTCCTTCTATTTGTTTGTATCTTTGTCCTTTGTATATGAAATATGTGTTGGTTAAGCAGTGTTCTGTTAGTTCCATGAGGTGTTTAGCTGGTTGGTATTTATTTTTGATGATTTCAAGGGTCTCTTTTATCGGGACTTGAGTGAATAGTGAAACCACGTCAAAACTTACAAGCAGATCTTCTTGCTCACGTGTAGATCTTTGATCATTTCCAAGAAGTGGTATGAGTTTTTACATGAGAAGCTGCTGTTTCAGCATGGGGCTGTAGCTCTTTTGCTAGGTGTTTAGCTAGGTTTTGTAGTGGTGCTCCTCTGGAGCTGACTATGGGTCTGAGAGGTATGCCTTCTTTGTGTATTTTTGGGAGGCCGTATAGTTTGGGGCATCTGGAAGATTTCTCTCTGGGTATGATCATGTGTTGGATCTCTTTGCTTATGTGGCTGGTTATAATTTTCTTCTTGGTTAATTTTTCCAGATATGTGGTTGGGTCAGTGTTTATGGGTTTGTATGTGGAGTCTTGGAGTAGGTCTGTCAATTTTGTTTCATAGTCTTTTCTGTCCATTACTACAGTGGCATTCCCTTTGTCTGCTGGGAGGATGATTATGCTGCTATCTCTTTTCAGGGTTTGTAGTGCTTTGATTTCATTTTTCTGTAAGTTGCTTTTTGGTGGTTTGCTTGTGCATAAGATGTTGGTAACTTGGTGTCTTATTTTATCAGCTTCATCTGTATTTAATTTAGTTAGGCTGGATTCTACTGCACATATGATGGATTCTGTGGGGATTTTTGGGGTGCTATAGCATAATTGAATCCTTTGGTTAGGACATCTGTTTCTGTTTTGGTGAGTTCTCTGTTGGAAACGTTGTGCACTAATTGTTTCAGGTGTTGTTGTGAGTTGTTGGGGTTTTCTTGTCATGTTCTAATTTCTTTAATTTTTCAATAATTTTTCCTGTTTGTAAATACCTTCAGAATCAGCTCTCCAAGTTGTAAGTTGTTTTATCTTGTCCCAAAGTAGAGGGTGGATTTTGCTGCTCAGTTCCAGGTGTAGTGCTAGCAAATCTTTGTTTAACTGATCTAATCGGAATCTCTTACTGTGGAGCTCGTTCCGTAGTAAAGCCATTTCAGTTCTTTTCAGGATACGTTTAGTGGCTGCTGTGCTTTGATGAAATGTTAATTTGAAGCAGGTTGGTGTAGTATTGTTGTCTCTGCAGCTGCGTAGGAATTGGAGGTCACATAGTATTCCTGCTCTTTTAATTTCCAGTTTCTCGTAGGTTTTGATCTGGCTGTTTATTTCTAATCACAGAATCATCAGAGAAGCCATAGAGATTGAAAAAAGACCAGAAAGCATGAACAGAAGAGATGATTCCACCAGGCTGTCAATCATTTGGAAGCCTGCACTCACAAACAAAAAAATCTCCACACCACAAGCCAGGCAAACACCTGGGCACAAACAGATCCCCCCTGATACCTCCAGCTCAAACACACCCCAACCAGGCACCCAGATGAAACCCAGCTTCCTAACTAATGATAGCCGTCCATTTACCCGAAGCCAAGCTGCACTAAAGGCCTCCATTAAAGTAACACAATGCTGCCAGCCAATCAAGATACAAAAAGAGCCAAAAACAGACAGAAGATATTAGAGACACCAATCAAGCAGAACACAGCAAACTCCGAGACCAATAAACACAGACCAAGACTCCCAACCAATCAGGATGAAGAAAAAACCATTCTGGCACAGCAATAGGCTGCCCCAAATTCAAATCTGAAACTACTGTAAAAGTCTGACTCACAGACGGACACAATACAGAAGCCTGATGATGGCAGATGAGATTCTGCTGAAACGTTGCTACAACTTTAAAAGAACTACAATGACGTGGGAAAATACCCGAACCAAGCCGAACACCATACATGTAAGTACCCATGAAAACTTAAGAAAACAAATATCAAACCTCTACGGGAGGAAATAAACAGCCAGATCAAAACCTACGAGAAACTGGAAATTAAAAGAGCAGGAATACTATGTGACCTCCAATTCCTACGCAGCTGCAGAGACAACAATACTACACCAACCTGCTTCAAATTAACATTTCATCAAAGCACAGCAGCCACTAAACGTATCCTGAAAAGAACTGAAATGGCTTTACTACGGAACGAGCTCCACAGTAAGAGATTCCGATTAGATCAGTTAAACAAAGATTTGCTAGCACTACACCTGGAACTGAGCAGCAAAATCCACCCTCTACTTTGGGACAAGATAAAACAACTTACAACTTGGAGAGCTGATTCTGAAGGTATTTACAAACAGGAAAAATTATTGAAAAAAATTAAAGAAATTAGAACATGACAAGAAAACCCCCAACAACTCACAACAACACCTGAAACAATTAGTGCACAACGTTTCCAACAGAGAACTCACCAAAACAGAAACAGATGTCCTAACCAAAGGATTCAATTATGCTATAGCACCCCAAAAAATCCCCACAGAATCCATCATATGTGCAGTAGAATCCAGCCTAACTAAATTAAATACAGATGAAGCTGATAAAATAAGACACCAAGTTACCAACATCTTATGCACAAGCAAACCACCAAAAAGCAACTTACAGAAAAAATGAAATCAAAGCACTACAAACCCTGAAAAGAGATAGCAGCATAATCATCCTCCCAGCAGACAAAGGGAATGCCACTGTAGTAATGGACAGAAAAGACTATGAAACAAAATTGACAGACCTACTCCAAGACTCCACATACAAACCCATAAACACTGACCCAACCACATATCTGGAAAAATTAACCAAGAAGAAAATTATAACCAGCCACATAAGCAAAGAGATCCAACACATGATCATACCCAGAGAGAAATCTTCCAGATGCCCCAAACTATACGGCCTCCCAAAAATACACAAAGAAGGCATACCTCTCAGACCCATAGTCAGCTCCAGAGGAGCACCACTACAAAACCTAGCTAAACACCTAGCAAAAGAGCTACAGCCCCATGCTGAAACAGCAGCTTCTCATGTAAAAAACTCATACCACTTCTTGGAAATGATCAAAGATCTACACGTGGAGCAAGAAGATCTGCTTGTAAGTTTTGACGTGGTTTCACTATTCACTCAAGTCCCGATAAAAGAGACCCTTGAAATCATCAAAAATAAATACCAACCAGCTAAACACCTCATGGAACTAACAGAACACTGCTTAACCAACACATATTTCATATACAAAGGACAAAGATACAAACAAATAGAAGGAGCTCCCATGGGATCACCACTGTCACCTGTCATTGCAAACCTGTTCATGGAAGAATTCGAATCCAGAGCCCTGGCCAATGCCACCCTCAAACCCAAACTATGGTTAAGATACATCGATGACACATTCGTGATTTGGCCCCATGGACAAGAAAACCTAAACAATTTCCTAACACACCTAAACAGCGCACACCCCAAAATCAAGTTCACCATGGAAACAGAAACAAACAAACAACTACCATTCCTAGATGTACTAATCTACAAAAAACAGATGGCACACTAGGACACACCATATACCAGAAGAAAACCCACACCAACCGCTACCTCAACGCCCAATCCCACCACCACCCAGCACAGATAAACTCCGTGGCTAAAACACTAATTACCAGAACCAAACGCCTGGCAGACAAGACACACATTAAGACTGAACTATGCACCCTGACTAAAGTACTGACAGCCAACGGCTTCCACAAAAGCAAAATCACCAGCTTGATCCACAAAAACACACTGAAACATAATAGAGACCCAGAAGATGAACAGACCTATGGAACAGCTGTCCTGCCCTACATAAGAGGTACTACAGACAAAATTAGTAAGGTACTACACAGACATCACATCAGGACTGCCTTCAAAACAGACAGAAAAATAGCAGCCATCCTTAGCAACCCCAAAGATAAAATTGACCTGGAAAACCAAGGCATATACGAAGTCCCTGTGCATCATGCCCGCCACATACATTGGACAGACCAATAGAAGAATAAGCACCCGCCTGGATGAACACAAAAATGCAGTCAAAAGCTGGAACACACTTCCTCACTAGTCCAACACATGGAAGCCACAGGTCATAGCATCAACTTCAATGGCACCAAAACCCTGGCCACTATAGAAAACCCTAATCACAGAATCATCAGAGAAGCCATAGAGATTGAAAAAAGACCAGAAAGCATGAACAGAAGAGATGATTCCACCAGGCTGTCAATCATTTGGAAGCCTGCACTCACAAACAAAAAAATCTCCACACCACAAGCCAGGCAAACACCTGGGCACAAACAGATCCCCCTGATACCTCCAGCTCAAACACACCCCAACCAGGCACCCAGATGAAACCCAGCTTCCTAACTAATGATAGCCGTCCATTTACCCGAAGCCAAGCTGCACTAAAGGCCTCCATTAAAGTAACACAATGCTGCCAGCCAATCAAGATACAAAAAGAGCCAAAAAACAGACAGAAGATATTAGAGACACCAATCAAGCAGAACACAGCAAACTCCGAGACCAATAAACACAGACCAAGACTCCCAACCAATCAGGATGAAGAAAAAAACCATTCTGGCACAGCAATAGGCTGCCCCAAATTCAAATCTGAAACTACTGTAAAAGTCTGACTCACAGACGGACACAATACAGAAGCCTGATGATGGCAGATGAGATTCTGCTGAAACGTTGCTACAACTTTAAAAGAACTACAATGACGTGGGAAAATACCCGAACCAAGCCGAACACCATACATGTAAGTACCCGCGAAAACTTAAGAAAACAAATATATATATATATATATATATATTTATTTGATTTGCCAATTGTTTACAAGATAATAAGTATAAATGTATACATAGTTGTGAATACATGAAATGGTTACATATAAGAAAAATAAAAGAATAGGAGAGACAATAGGACAGGGACGGTAGGCACGTTGGTGCGCTTATGCACGCCCCCTACAGACCTCTTAGGAAAGGGGTGAGGTCAATAGTAGACAGTCTAAGGTTAAAGTTTTTGGGGTTTGGGGAAGAAACTACAGAGTCGGGTAGAGTATTCCAGACATTGACCACTCTATTGCTGAAGTCGTATTTCCTGCAATCAAGTTTGGTGCGGTTTACTTTGAGTTTGTATTTATTGTGTGCTCTTGTGTTGTTATGGTTGAAGCTGAAGTATTCATTGACAGGTAGGACATTGCAATGTATGATTTTGTATACCATGCTTAAGTCAGACCGAAGGCGTAATTCAAGGTTTTCTAGTTCTAGAATTTCAAGTCTGGTGGCATAAGGTATTCTACAGCGAGTAGAGGAGTGGAGAACTCTTCTTGTGAAATATTTCTGGACTTTCTCAATTGTGCTAATATCAGATACGTAGTGTGGATTCCAGACTGATGAACTGTATTCGAGTATTGGTCTAGCAAATGTTTTGTATGCTCTGGTTAGTAGTGTGATATTACCAGAGAAAAAGCTACGTAGGATTAGGTTAACAACTCTTAATGCCTTTTTGGCTATGTAGTTGCAGTGTGCTCTAGCACTTAGATCATTAGAGGTGAGTATTCCAAGGTCCTTTACAGAGCTTGGGTCATCAACAAGATCTTGACTATTCAGCTTGTATTTTATTTTCTGATTTTTTTTGCCAATATGTAAGACAGAGCATTTATTTGTTGAGATTTGAAGTTGCCATTTGTTTGACCATTCGGATACATAGTCAAGATCTTTTTGTAGGGTAGCAGTATTGTCTGTGGTATTGAACAGCTTTACATCATCAGCGAAGAGAACGCAATTGCTCTTAATATGATCACAGAGGTCGTTTATGTAGAGTATGAAGAGAGTTGGTCCTAGAACACTGCCTTGGGGAACACCACTATTGACAGGTACTGGATTTGATAGGGCGTTCCCGATTTTGACCATTTGTTGTCTGTTTGACAGGAATGCTTCTATCCAGTTATTCAGTTGTCCAGAGATACCATAGGATTTTATTTTTAGGAGTAGTTTGTCGTGTACCACTGAATCAAAGGCTTTACAGAAGTCTATGTAGATTGCGTCTATTGTTTTGCCCTGGTCGAGTTGTGTCGTCCATATGTTTTTGCAGTGTAAGAGTTGCAGATTACAGGATAGTTTTTCCTGAAACCAAATTGTTTATTGGAGAGTAGGTTATTTGTCTCTAAGTGAAGGATGATGGATTGGTTAATAATTGATTCCATGACTTTACAGGTGACGCAGCATAAGGAGATTGGCCTGTAGTTTTCAACTAGGCTTGGGTCTCCCTTTTTGAAGATGGGGATGACTGTGGCTTGTGACCATAGGTTGGGCAAGGAGCTGGTTCTGAAGGATTTTTCAAAGATTATGCTTAGAGGTTTGGCTATGGCAGAGGATAGCTTTCTTAAGAAGTAGGCACATATTCCATCCGGTCCAATAGATAGAGATGGTTTTAGGTTGCGTATTGCTTTTTCAACATTGTCTTCTGTGAAATCGATATGTATTAGATCATTGTTGTTATCTGTGGTACGGCTAGGAAATATTGGGCATGATCCATTGCTGTTTACAAATACTGAGCGAAGAATGTGTTAAAGATGTTGGCTTTAATGGTGTCGTCGTTGCAGTCTTTACCATCAGGTCCTATCAAGGGAGGGATGGACCTTGAGTCTTTTAGTTTGTTGTTTACAAAATTGTAAAAAGCGCGGGTGGAATTGGTGCTTAGAAGGTTTTCCTCTTGTTTAATGTGATAATTGGTGCATTCGGTCTTTATCTGGTGGCATAGATTTTTGTATCGGTTTTTGAAATTGGCAACGTGACCAGATTTGTTTTTCCGTGAGTGATCTCTTTTTGGATTGAAGTTTCCTTATTGATATGGGTAATCTGCTTTTTGTTTTGTTTTGGGAGTTGTTGTTGGTACATATAGTTTGATGACTCTTTTGACTTCAAGTAAAAATATGTTATAATGGTCTTCAACAGTATTGCATCCAGTGAATAGAGATTGCCAATCAAGGGATGAGAGATCGTTGTCTATAAGATCATAGTTGCCTTTTTGAAGTTACAATAGGGGATTACATCATTGTGGTGATTTTTGTGTGGATGTATGTTGAGACAAAAGTCGATCATATTGTGGTCACTACTGGAAAAGGGTTCTTTAGATTGTATTCCGTAGATTAGGTTCAAACTGTTGCAGAAGATGAGATCGAGGCAGTTGTTTAGTCTAGTGTTGTTGGTTACTAGTTGTTCCAGTCCCAGATTTGTAATAGCATTGTAGAAGGTTGTGTGTATGATTTCAGTTGTACAATCATTTAGGGTCCAGTTAATATGAGGTAGATTGAAATCACCAAGAAGGATAAAAGGGTATGGGCAGGATGCAGCCCATGTTAGTAATGTATTTAGCTTGTTTACATGTTCGATGTCATAATCAGGTGCTCTGTAACATAGTAAGAATCGAATTGTGATATTTGAGGATAGTTCACAGATGATGGTTTCAGGAAGGGCAAACTCCTGGGTAACTTGGATATTTTTTAGATGTAAGGATTTTTATAGAATATAGCAACTCCACCTCCTCGGCGATTTTCACGATCTGATCTGTAAACATGATAGTCTCTTACTGTGGTAATGGAGTCGGGGAGAGATGCATTGAGCCATGTTTCACAGACAAATATAATGTCGAAGTTAGCCATATTTAGGAGGAAGAGAAATTCAGGTATTTTATTCACGAGGCTTCTTGCATTGAGTAGTTTGCATTTAAGGCCGGCAGAAGTTGGAATTGAGGTAGTTGGGGGCGTGCGTGCCTAGTCTTGGGTGATGGTGGATGGGTTGAGGTAGGGTTGTGGTTGAGGGTAAAAGCTGAGTATTGGGTTGAGTGGTTTACTTTTGATACAGTCAGCATGGTAGTCAATGTACAATGTACAATGTATATTCTGAGGTTCTCGCGGGTATTTGTATGTGGATCTTTGGTTATTCGGGTTTTATCCCGTGTAAGATTGGAAGTATCTAGGCAACGTTTCGATGAAGTCTCATTCATCATCTTCAGGCTTCTGTCTTCAGCTCTGTGCTTCTCAGAGTGATGTGAGCTTGCAGCTGCTTCTTCCTTTTAACTGCTAGTGGGGGTGTGACTTGATTGGGTGGGGGCTTGGCTGTGTTCTGATTGGGTGGGGGTGTGTTCTCATTGGTTGGGGGTTTGGCTGTGTTCTGATTGGTTGGGGGTTGGCCATGTTCTGATTGGCTGGAGGTGTGTTCTGTTCAGGTGGGGGCTTGGTTGTGCTCAGGTTGGTCTTAGTTACTGGGGATTTGAGCTGGTGAGCTGTGATCTTGCTGTTTGGCTTCGAGTTCGTGGTCGTGCTGCATCTTCATGGTGGGGGTCAGTTCGCTTCATGTATGGCTCAGAGGGGTTTGAAGTGGGTAGTGATGCAGCTGCAGTGCGGCTTCTGGTCTGTGGTCGTGTCTCATCTTCTGTGTGGGTGTGAGTCTGCTTTTTACGTGGAAGTGTGGTGGTGGCATCTCGTGTGGCCCTCGTGAGTGTGGGTCTGGTGTCATTCATCATGTTAGGTACTCGTCTGTTCATGAGGCGGGTTTCCAAATGGCTGGTAAGCGGGAGGTGTCATCTCTTTTATTCATGCTGTGTGGGTGTTTTTCTATCTCTATGGCTTCTCTGATTATTCTGTTGTTGAAGTGTTCGGTTTTGGCGATAGTTCTGGTATTTTTAAAGTCAATCTCATGTCCTGTGGCTTTGAGGTGTTGGACCAGGAAGAGGTCGGTTCTTCTTTTTGATTGAGTTCTTATGTTCTTCAACGCGTGCACTTATTCTTCTGTTAGTTTGTCCAATGTATGTGGTGGGGCAGGCGGTGCAAGGGATTTCGTATACTCCTTGGTTTTCTAACTCGATTTTGTCTTTAGGGTTTCTTAGGATGGTGGATATTTTTCTGTTTGTGCAGAATGCTGTTTTAATGTTGTGTTTTTGGAGGATCTTGCTGATTTTGTCTGTAGTGCCTTTAATATATGGGAGGAGGGCTTTGCCGTTCTCTTGTTCTCTGTCTTGGATTTTGGTTGGGGTTTCTTTTTGGATTAGGTGGGTAATCTTCTTTCTTTGGAATCCATTGGCTGTTAGTACGTTGGTGAGAGTGTTTAGTTCGTTTTTTAGGTGTTGTTCATCAGCTAAGCATTTTGTTCTGGAGATGAGTGTCTCAGCTACGGAATTGATCTGTGCTGGGTGGTGGTGTGAGAGTGCGTGTAGATAGCGGTTTGTATGTGTTTTCTTCTGGTAGATGGTGTGTCCTAGGGAGCCATTGGGTTTTTTGTATACCAAGACATCTAGGAAGGGAAGTTGGTTGTTGGCTTCTGTTTCCATGGTGAATTGTATTTTGGGGTGTAGGCTGTTGAGGTGTGTGAGGAAGTTGTTCAGTTTTTCTTTCCCGTGTGGCCAGATTATGAAGGTGTCATCTACGTATCTGAGCCAGAGTTTGGGTTTGTGATCATATTTTTCTAGAGCTTGTGTTTCAAAGTGTTCCATGTAGAGGTTTGCGATGACAGGTGAGAGGGGTGACCCCATGGGTGCTCCTTCTATTTGTTTGTATTTTTGTCCATTGTAGGTGAAGTATGTATTGGATAGGCAGTGGTTGGTCAGATCTAGGATGTGCTTGGGGGGGTTGTATTTGTTTTGGATGGCTGTCAAGGCTTCTTTTATTGGCACTTGGGTGAAGAGGGATATGGTTTGGTAGTCAGATGTGTTCATAACCACTGTCGCATTGCCCTTGTCTGCTGGTAGGATTATTATGCTGGTGTCTTCTTTCAGGTTAAGTAGTGCAGTTTGTTCTTCTTTGGGTAAGTTGCTTTTGGGTGGTTTGCTAGTGCAGACAAAGGCAATGCGACAGTGGTTATGAACACATCTGACTACCAAACCAAGTTAACCAACCTACTCCAAGACCCCACATACAAACCCCTAAAGACAGACCCCACCACCTATCTAGAAAAAACCACCAGATCCAAAATAAAAGCCTCCCCCATCAGTGAAGAAATCCAGCAAAGAATCATACCCAGAGAGAAATCATCCAGATGCCCTAAGCTTTATGGTCTCCCCAAGATACACAAAGAAGGAACCCCACTTAGACCAATAGTCAGCTCCATAGGCTCACCTCTAC
The DNA here is from genome assembly GCF_049901735.1 of Notechis scutatus. NCBI lineage: Eukaryota > Metazoa > Chordata > Lepidosauria > Squamata > Elapidae > Notechis > Notechis scutatus. The sequence continues at coordinate 201,883,470 of NC_142011.1, forward strand.
AAAACCTAGCCAAATTTCTCGCCAAACAACTACAGCCCTATGCAGAATCCATCAACTCACATGTAAGAAACTCATTCCAGTTCATCGAGATCATAAAGAAACAAAACTTACAACCCAGTGACCTACTAGTGAGCTTCGATGTCATATCCCTCTTCACCCAAGTGCCAATAAAAGAAGCCTTGACAGCCATCCAAAACAAATACAACCCCCCCAAGCACATCCTAGATCTGACCAACCACTGCCTATCCAATACATACTTCACCTACAATGGACAAAAATACAAACAAATAGAAGGAGCACCCATGGGGTCACCCCTCTCACCTGTCATCGCAAACCTCTACATGGAACACTTTGAAACACAAGCTCTAGAAAAATATGATCACAAACCCAAACTCTGGCTCAGATACGTAGATGACACCTTCATAATCTGGCCACACGGGAAAGAAAAACTGAACAACTTCCTCACACACCTCAACAGCCTACACCCCAAAATACAATTCACCATGGAAACAGAAGCCAACAATCAACTTCCCTTCCTAGATGTCTTGATATACAAAAAACCCAATGGCTCCCTAGGACACACCATCTACCAGAAGAAAACACATACAAACCGCTATCTACACGCACTCTCACACCACCACCCAGCACAGATCAATTCCGTAGCTGAGACACTCATCTCCAGAACAAAATGCTTAGCTGATGAACAACACCTAAAAAACGAACTAAACACTCTCACCAACGTACTAACAGCCAATGGATTCCAAAGAAAGAAGATTACCCACCTAATCCAAAAAGAAACCCCAACCAAAATCCAAGACAGAGAACAAGAGAATGGCAAAGCCCTCCTCCCATATATTAAAGGCACTACAGACAAAATCAGCAAGATCCTCCAAAAACACAACATTAAAACAGCATTCTGCACAAACAGAAAAATATCCACCATCCTAAGAAACCCTAAAGACAAAATCGAGTTAGAAAACCAAGGAGTATATGAAATCCCTTGCACCGCCTGCCCCACCACATACATTGGACAAACTAACAGAAGAATAAATGCACACGTTGAAGAACATAAGAACTCAATCAAAAAAGAAGAACCGACCTCTTCCCTGGTCCAACACCTCAAAGCCACAGGACATGAGATTGACTTTAAAAATACCAGAACTATCGCCAAAACCGAACACTTCAACAACAGAATAATCAGAGAAGCCATAGAGATAGAAAAACGCCCACACAGCATGAATAAAAGAGATGACACCTCCCGCTTACCAGCCATTTGGAAACCCGCCCTCATGAACAGACGAGTACCTAACATGATGAATGACACCAGACCCACACCCACGAGGGCCACACAAGATGCCACCACCACACTTCCACGTAAAAAGCAGACTCACACCCACACAGAAGATGAGACACGACCACAGACCAGAAGTCGCACTGCAGCTGCATCACTACCCACTTCAAACCCCTCTGAGCCATACATGAAGCGAACTGACCCCACCATGAAGATGCAGCACGACCACGAACTCGAAGCCAAACAGCAAGATCACAGCTCACCAGCTCAAACCCCGCAGTAACTAAGACCAACCTGAGCACAACCAAGCCCCCACCTGAACAGAACACACCTCCAGCCAATCAGAAAATGACCAACCCCCAACCAATCAGAACACGGCCAAACCCCCAACCAATGAGAACACACCCCCACCCAATCAGAACACAGCCAAGCCCCCACCCAATCAAGTCACACCCCCACTAGCAGTTAAAAGGAAGAAGCAGCTGCAAGCTCACATCACTCTGAGAAGCACAGAGCTGAAGACAGAAGCCTGAAGATGATGAATGAGACTTCATCGAAACGTTGCCTAGATACTTCCAATCTTACGCGGGAGAAAACCCGAATAACCAAAGATCCACATACAAATACCCGCAAGAACCTCAGAAAACACACACACGCACACACACACACACACACACACACACATATATATATATATATATATGTATATATATATATGTGTGTGTGTGTGTGTGTGTGTGTGTGTGTGTGTGTGTGTGTGTGTGTGTGTATATGTGTATATGTATATGTATATGTATATGTATATGTATATGTATATGTATATGTGTATATATACACACACACACACACACACACACACACACACACATTTATATATATATATATACACATATATTTGTTTTCTTACGTTTTCGCGGGTACTTACATGTATGGTGTAGAGCCATTTTTTTACAAAAGAATAGTAGGGTTGTGACCAACCTCACATTGGGGGGCAAGATGTTCCAGAGGGCAGAAGCCACAGCAAAGAAGGCCCTTCTCCTGGACCCCACGATTCAGAATAATTGGGCTGATGGGACCTGCAGTGTACCTCCTCTGCCAGCACAGGTGGGAAGGGGCAATCCCACTGAGAATCAGAGACAATTCAATTCTATCATCTTCTTCCTCCTCCTCTTCCTCCTTCTCTTCCCCACTCCTCCTTCATCATCAACATCAGCATCATCATGTACAATCATGTCCTGTATCATGTAGCACAACTGTATGACAGCCGGTGTAGAATGTAGTAGCTCAGACAGTTCTGGGGCCCCTAGGGTGGCACATATTACTGTTGTGCATTGGTTAGCAGCTTGTTTCCAGGCCTAATTCAGGATGCTGGTTATTACCTTTAAAGTCGTTTATAGCATGGGTCTCTGAAGAGCTATCTTGTCCCGATGGGACTACTCGTTCTAGTGGAAGGGGCCTACTGCAGACCCATCTATTAAGGAATTCTGCCTAATGGGGATAATGGAAAAGACAATTTTCTGCTGTATCCCCTGCTCTGTGGAACAGTCTGCCACTGGGGGTGAGATCTGCCCCTACTGGACTTTCTGGAAGGGCTTTAAAATATAATTTTTCTGGTTGGCTTGAGGCACCAAGGTGGACTGTCTCTCCTGGAGGTTGTTCACAGGATAAGATCTCATCCCTGCACCTTCAGCCCCCTTGATTTTAGTTTTTTAAATAAAATTATTCTTAATTTTAATTGTTTCTATATTTATCCTTTTCCTTGTCTCTAAGATGCCCAGAATTACCTTATTGGTGAGATGGGTGGCATATATAAATTTAATGAATGAATAAATAAAATTGTGCTAGTTTCCATCGTGTCAATAACTTGCTCATATAAAAACTCATCAATTCCCATGCAACCACATCTTTCAGTTTCATATTCCATCTTTCCCATTTGTTTTCCCAAAGGTGCTTTTTCAAGAGGCAGTTGGACTTTTTGTTTTTTTGTTTTTCCTTGAAGATGTTTTGCTTCTCATTCTGTCTGAAGCTCTGGTCAGAACTGAAGAAGCTTCTTGGATGAGAAGTGAAATGTCTTCAAGAAAAACAAAGAAAGTCCAGTTCCCTCTTGAAAAGCACCTTTGGGACAACCATGATCTGGATGACTGAGAATCTCCTCAGACATTTCCCATTTGCTCTTTCTCCACATATTTGTTTTATTTATTTATTTATTTATTTATTTGATTTGCCAATTGTTTACAAGATAATAAGTATAAATGTATACATAGTTGTGAATACATGAAATGGTTACATATAAGAAAAATAAAAGAAGAATAAGAGAAACAATAGGACAGGGACGGTGGCACGTTGGTGCGCTTATGCACGCCCCCTACAGACCTCTTAGGAAAGGGGTGAGGTCAATAGTAGACAGTCTAAGGTTAAAGTTTTTGGGGTTTGGGAAGAAACTACAGAGTCGGGTAGAGTATTCCAGACATTGACCACTCTATTGCTGAAGTCGTATTTCCTGCAATCAAGTTTGGTGCGGTTTACTTTGAGTTTGTATCTATTGTGTGCTCTTGTGTTGTTATGGTTGAAGCTGAAGTATTCATTGACAGGTAGGACATTGCAATGTATGATTTTGTATACCATGCTTAAGTCAGACCGAAGGCAGGCGTAATTCAAGGTTTTCTAGTTTTAGAATTTCAAGTCTGGTGGCATAAGGTATTCTACAGCAAGTAGAGGTGGAGAACTCTTCTTGTGAAATATTTCTGGACTTTCTCAATTGTGCTAATATCAGATACGTAGTGTGGGTTCCAGACTGATGAACAGTATTCGAGTATTGGTCTAGCAAATGTTTTGTATGCTCTGGTTAGTAGTGTGATATTACCAGAGAAAAAGCTACGTAGGATTAGGTTAACAACTCTTAATGCCTTTTTGGCTATGTAGTTGCAGTGTGCTCTAGCACTTAGATCATTAGAGGTGAGTATTCCAAGGTCCTTTACAGCAGTGATCCCCAACCTTTTTGATGCCGCGGCCCGGTACTGGCATCAGCTGGGCGCCATGACCCAGTACCCGGCATCAACTGGGCGCCGCCATCTTTTTGCGAAAAAGTGCTTCCGGTGAGCTTTCTACCGGAAAAGCTCACGGAAGCACTTTACCAAAAGATGGCGGCCTTCATGCAACCGGTAAGACTTGTTCCGCGGACCGGTGCCGGTCCGCGGACGCGTTGGGGACCCCTGCTTTACAGAGCTTGGGTCATCAACAAGATCTTGACTATTCAGCTTGTATTTTATTTTCTGATTTTTTTGCCAATATGTAAGACAGAGCATTTATTTGTTGAGATTTGAAGTTGCCATTTGTTTGACCATTCGGATACATAGTCAAGATCTTTTTGTAGGGTAGCAGTATTGTCTGTGGTATTGAACAGCTTTACATCATCAGCGAAGAAGCGCAATTGCTCTTAATATGATCACAGAGGTCGTTTATGTAGAGTATGAAGATTTGCTTTTCATTCCAGTTCTCCTTTGCATGCTCTTTCACTAGTAGTGCACTAGCTCAATGTAAATATTTGTTAAAAATTTGCTCCCTTTTGTATTCAATGAACATTCATTCAGTACACATATATTCTTGACCCTTTCTTCCACTCACACTTCTAAAGTGTACTGCATTCCTGCATTCCACTCATGTTTATGTTTCTCCTCAGACAACCCCTTTCTTCCTACTACAACAAAGCAGGAAGGGGCACTCTTATAAGCAGCAATCTTAGCTTCTTTTGACAAACATTCATTCCTGGATGCACACCATATATATTACCATCTGTCTTCCTGCCAGCACTTAAGTATCTCAAATTTTCTCCTTGCATTTCCTCATCTTTCAGAAATGTTCTTCTAAACTACACAATTTGCGCTTGCTGCAGTTGTTCCACTATTAATGTCAAATTCACAATCTTTCACTCCATTTTCCTTGGGAAACACACCTACACATGTGTGTTAATTTTCATGTCCGCAGTCTACATTATGTCGTGCAATCACAAGGTGTTATCTGAATTTTCAGGCAACAACAAAATATAGCAATAGCACTTAGACTTATGTTTTGCCCCATAATGCCTTACAGCACTCTCTGGGTGATTTACAGCATATATCCCCCAACAATATGGGTCCTCATTTTACTGACCCCAGAAGGATGGAAGGCTGAGTCAACCTTCAGCCCCATCAGGATCGAACTCCAGGCTGTGGCAGAGTTTGCCTGCAATAATGCATTCTAACCACTGTGCCATCATGACTCCTCTGGTCCTAATATCTGGGGCAACCTTATCTTAGCAATAATGAAGCTGTACTGCACTTTGAAAAATGTGCTCATTGTTATCTTTCACGTGCTTTCCAATAGGATTCTGCCAAAGAGCCAAGATGGCACAGTGGTTAGTATGCAGTATTGCAGACAAACTCTGTCCATTGCCAGGAGTTTGATCTTGACGGGCTGAAGGTTGACTCATCCTTCCATCCTTCCATGGATGGTAAAATGAGGACCTGGATTGTTGGGGGCAATCTGAGGACTCTGTAAACTGCTTAGAGAGGGCTGTAAAGCACCAGGAAGCGGTATATAAGTCTAAGTTCTATTGCTATAATGAACAGATTCCTCTCCTTATCAATCTCATTCATTCTTTCTACTTTTCACTTTGTAAGGAGGAATTATAACTTGTAACTCTAATTAGAAAGCCCTGCTGCAGTATCACATGTGCATGAAAACACCATTTATTGCATGAAGAAAGTTTTAATAGTTTTTCATAGTTTTAACATTTTCCCATTTTTTTCCTTCTACATCTGCAGCCTTACCTCTTTCAACATTTTCATAACATTTATGACTTTGGTTTCATCTGTTATTTTCCCTTGGACATCAAACTTGAGGGCATTTATTTCAGTTTTACTCTTCAACAGAGTGGAATGATCATCTCCTTAATAATTTTGTACCTTCAAGTCATTTTTGATTCTTGGTGACTACCTGGACAAGTTTCAGAAATATTTTTAGGAGTGGCTTGCCTTTTTCCTTGGGGCTGGCAGAGAAGGACTAGTTCAAAATCACCCAACTGGCTTTGTGTCTGAGGTGGGACTAAATCTCTTGGTGTCCCAGTTTCTAACTTTCTCCAATTTAGAGCAAAGAAGAAACTTCCTAACAGTAAGAACAATTAACCAATGCAACAGCTTGCCTTCAGAAGTTGTGCGGGTTCCATCACTGGATGGCTTTGAGAAGAGATTGGACAACCATTTGTCTGAAATGGTAGAGGAGCTCCACCTTGAGCAGGGAGTTGGACTAGAAGAGTAGAAGATGTTGGAGAGTCTTCTAAGACAGCTTGATCCTTTAACTTCTATCTCAAAATCTCTGAAATATTCCTTTCAGTATTTGTCACCTTGGTTCCTTCTCAAATCGTTTTATCACTTTGATTTTCATGAACTCTACTTCTTTATCCCTTGTTTGGCCCACTTCATCCAAATCTAAAAAATAATCCCCCACCCCTTTGTGTTGTGGCTCCGATTCCCGAGCCTGTGCTGTTAGAGGAAGAGGACTCGGAAGATGAGGAGGAGGAATTGGGAATGCCTTCCTCCCCAGGACCTTCCTCTCTGGCAATGCCTTCCTCCCTAATAATACCTCAGGTTTCAGCAGACAACCGAGAGGAACAGCCTGAGATTAATCAGGAGGAGGAGGGCATATCGGAGCAGCCCCTGACAGGGAGTCAAGTGGACGAATGTTGGCTTGATCCTAGGCAGCGTCGTAGGAAGAAATGTGAGCTGCAACGTAGGAGGCGTAGGAGGGTCAGAGAGTGAGCTGAGTCATTGAGACACACCCCACAGGGGATAAAAGTGGGTGTGTTTTCTCTGGAAACTTTGTACGGGACAAAGTTTTACTTCTCTTCCAGGTTTCGGTGTGATTGTTTCTTGTGGTCTGCTTTGGAATTTTTAGTGAGTAGTTTTTTCTTGTTATCATTTCGGACTTGGCAGGCAGCGTGTGTTGGAATGCCAAGGATATTATCAGTGTAAAGGATTAACCCTGTAAAGACCGAGTCTTCTTGCCTGCCTGTGTTTGTTTGAGTTTGGACTCTTTCATCTTTTTTGGAAAAAAGAAAGGTGAGACATAACACCTTTGTATCAAAATTACTTTGGATTGGGTATCATTTAATCTTAGCTCTTCCTTAATCTCTTTGAATATATTCTGTCTAAATGTCCTGCCTTTTCTAAACATGACACCTTCCTTATTATTATTTTTTGCAGCAATCATTCCCTTACATGCATCTGCAACCTCTTTCACTTCATTATTCCACCAGCCATCCTTTTCGTACCTACCATTAGCATAACTCCATACACTAATGTGCACACACATCTTGTCTTCTTAGAATGACTTTCCATTCACTCTGTTGGAATATTAATCTACTGTGGGTCCTATGCTTTATTTTCCTGCAACTGTTCTATATTCACTGTCATTTCTTTCCATTTTCCTTTTTTTCCATGCCTCCAAGATTTTATTGGATGTCAGTAAACACTGGTATGTCACCCAAAGTGTCATGGCATGTCACCTTTGACACATATGTTATAGGTTCACCATCATTGCCATTTACAGACTTTTTGAGGAGTGGAATGTGTTTGTAGATACATTCTTCTGAAGAATGCTCAGAAAATGCTAGAAATTTAGGAGTCAATTCAATCTTTATCTCCAAACCTAGGAAAATTGTCCAGATAGTGCCATAATAAATATGTGGTTCTGATAAGGCTGTTTTTGTAAACTAAATGTTGCGATGGAGGGAGAAGTAAGAAAAAGACTTACATCGTTGTTCTACATCGTTGACCTAATGATATTAGGTCAACCTGTTCTTCAAAGCACTTGAAGGCAGGACAAGAAGAAATGGATGAATTAAGGAGACATTTGTTGACAATTACAACAATTAATCAGTGGAACAACTTGCCTCCAGAAGTTGTGGATGCTCTGGAGGTTTTTAAGAAGAGATTGTACAGCTACTTGAGTGGAATGGTATAGGGTCTTCTGTTTGAGTAGGGGTTTGGATTAGGAGACCTCAAATGTTAAGTATGGAGAATAACGGAGACCAGACATCTGACCAGTGACTTCAACTCTTTAATAAAGTAATAGAACATAACAGAGCAATGCTATGGGCAGCAGTAACCCTTTTATAGGGTTAGCTGCTGCCTTATTAACCAATGAAAATGTGCAACAAGTTCAAACTACTAACCAATAAGAAAACTCCCAAAAGTGGCCAATCAGGGACTGGTTCTGGCCCAATCCCAAGTTGTTGTATAAGGACCAATCAAGTGTGCAGGTTTTCAACCCCTAATTTGCATTTAGGTTATTCACTTTTATTGATTCACAACACCCCTCCCCCTTGGGTTCCATTTGAGGGGAGCTGTAATAAAATCCTCAAGATAGGCAGGCCATTTGGTCTGCCTGGATGATTTCCGAGGCTCCACCGGGTTTTGTCTAATGTCCGGTTCCGGTGGAGCATTTGGATGATCTTTGTTAAATTCTATTTCGCTGCACGGTGATTCCGTGCTGCATTCACTGTGGTTGTCTCTGCTACTCTGTGTTTCTTTGGGGTTTTGCAGTTCATTTTCCCCCGTATTAAAGTTCCCTGAAAACGTCAACTCCCTCCCCGCTTCACGTTCCGGTGCTTCGCTGGGCTGTAGGGCTCCCGTTGAACTGCTATTAGTTGTATCCAAGTCAATTCCCTCGATACTTCCTCCCCCTTGAGTTGGTGAACCGGGGAAGTCATGGCCGCTGGGTGGTAATCTCGACCGGAGCTGGTCTATGTGGCGTTTCCACACCCTCCCATCATCTGTTAGCAGGCGGTAAGATCTAGGCCCGGTGAGGTGGGTAACAGTTGCGGGTATCCATAACGGGTCGCCGGAAAAGTTTTTGGCAAAGATTAAATCGCCTACCTTAAATTCTCGGCATTTGCTGCTGGAGCCGAAAGGTTTTTCCGGTGCGAAAGCAGGGTGGAGCCGGTCAAGGTGTGATCGTATTTTCCGCCCCATAAGAAGTTCAGTGGGTGTTTTGTTGGTCACGCTGTGGGGCGTGATGTGCTGCAACAAGAGAATTCAATTGATTTTCTCATCGATGTTGCCAAATTCCATTTTGTGAAGGGTCTTTTTACAAATTGTACCATGAGTTCTGCACGTCCATTCGCCGCAGGGTGCGCGGGCGAGGTTAGAGCATGGCGGATGCCCCGATCAGCAAGATATTGTTCAAAGGGCAATGCAGTGAACTGTGGGCCGTTGTCCGAGACCAACACGTCCGGAAACCCGTGTGTGGCAAATAGTCTGTTTAATTTATTAATAACTGAGTCTGTTGTAGTTGTGTGCATTCAATGAATCTCGAGCCAGTTAGAATAGGCATCGACAGTAATCAGGAAAGTGTGACCTTTGGTAGGCCCGCAAAGTCAATATGAATACGGGACCACGGTCCCTCGGCGTTTCCCATTCGGTTGGGCTTGCTTTAGGTGGGGCGTTGCTGACGTCCTGGCAACGTTGGCACGTAGCAACCCAGGCCTCGATTCTTTTGTCGATTCCCGGCCACCAAGCATAGCTGTGTGCGAGTGATTTCTTTACTTGTTGGAAAGCATGTTGTTCCCGTTGCCCCCAAACCCACGTTGCTTTTTTGTCTAATAGTCTATGCAATGGTTCAGCTACTGTTGCTTTGTGGGGTAGAAAAACATTATAGAAATTGATAAGTCCAAGGAACGCCTGTAGGTCTGCCTTGTTCCTTGGAGTGGGTGCCTTTTTAATTGCTCATAATTTGTGTTCGTGGGATGAATTCCTTGGCTGTCCAGGAGATATCCCAAAAATTCTACTTTTTGGTACATAACTGGCATTTATCTTTTTTTACTCTGAGGCCTGCATTTTGGAATCTTCGTAAAACCTCTCTGAGTCGTTTTTCTAGAATGTCTTTGTTAGGTGCGGCGATGAGTACATCGTCGAAATATGGGACAACGCCTTTTATCCCTTGTAACAACCTTTCCATTAAACTCTGGAAGATTCCAGGGCGACACTTACCCAATTGGAGCCGGTTGCATTTAAATGCGCCCCTATGTGTTACGATTGTTTGCGCCTCAGCTGTGGTTGGGTCTACAGGCAATTGTTGATACGCCTGGGCTAGATCTAGTTTGGCGAAAACTTTCCCGCCCAGGGAATGGAGCAAATGTTGCACTACCGGTACTGGATAAGCACTTTGCTGCAGTGCATGGTTTAATGTGGCCCGGTAGTCTCCGCAAATTCTTAGGGACCCATCAGGCTTGATAGGCGTCACTATCGGGGTTTCCCAACGGGCGTGGTTGGTGGGTTCCAGTACACCCTGCGCTATCAGCTTATCGAGTTGTTCGTCGATTTTAGGCTTTAAAGGCGAACGGCACCCGACGCGGCTTAAGGCGGATGGGTGCTATCTCAGGGTTCAAGTTAAGCGAGATTGGGGTCCCCTTATACTTGCCTAGTCCGTTCGCGAAAACGTCTTGGAATTCTTGCACGAATGCTTCCTCCCAATCGACGCTCTCGGCCTTGTGGACTCCGGCTACAGTGATCCCGAGCGGCCTGAACCATTGAAGGCCTAGAAGACTAGGCCTGTCTCGATCCACGACCGTTAGTGGTAGTGCGACGGAGCGGTCTTAGAATGAGACCTGGAATTTGCGGGACCCGACAACGGGAATTCTGTTACCCTGATAGTCTTTGAGTATAACCCTTTGAGGGTTAAGGTCTTGGCGGCGGATCGTGGGAATGAGCTGTTGGAGCGTTTTCCATGATACCATCGAGAGGGAAGATCCGAGTCTACCTCCATCACGCAAGGTTTGTTTTCGATGGCGACCTTTACTCGGATTTTCCCGGCATCAAGGGATGTAGCGTGGCCTATGGTGATTGTTTGGTGGGTCTCTTCCCGCCGGGTTTCTTCACGCCTGGTGGAAGTGGTGGACGGTTTGTTTCTGTAGGAGTGGTTTAATTTTTCTCGGTGTGTGCGAAGAATCCTGAAGATTGGCATTCGGCCTGTCGGGGTTTGGAGTTCTGTTTGCTTCTGCAAACCTTTGCGATGTGACCTCGTCTCCCGCAATTTCGGCAGAGCGCGTCGAGGAATTTGCAGCCGGATCATGGGTGATTAGATCCACAACCGGCACACAGTCTAAAGGAGGGTTGTGTGGACTGGTCTCGCTCCGTTTGCAGTCGGTTGACCTCTTCCCCATCGCTGTCGGACGGGGACTCTAGGTCTTCATGGTGAGTTGATACCGGGTGTCTCTCTGTGCGAGGCGAGGTATCAGTGGCGAGTTTACGTAGCGGTGCGTTGGTGCAGCGCATTCGGACTGCCGACTTCTTGGTCGCCTCTGCTGCCGAGGCTTCTTTAAAGGCATCGGTGAGACTGATGTCCCCCTTAGCCATAATTTTACTCTGGATCGTGCCGTCTTCTAGGCCCAGAACCAAACGGACCCGGAGAGCTTCTTCTAAGTCTGCGAACCCGCAGAGGCCTCCAAGGTTTCGGAGGTCCGCGATATAATCAGCAAGGCTTTCACCTTTCTGTTGGTCCCTCCGGTAATATTCGTGTCTTCGGACTAAGGTTGGCACGGTGGGCGCGTAGTGAGCCTGTAGTAAAGGCTCGAGGGCGTCCCAGTCCATCTCTTTTACCTCTGCTGGCTTGGCAAGTGACTTTGCCATTTTAAACACAGTAGGGCTGCAGTGGGTTAGAAATATAGCTCTTTTTTTTCCGGCTGTTGCATTTTTCAAATTGTTGGTCTCCAGAAACATCTGGAACCTATCCATGTCTTCGGTTTCTGGGTCGAATGGAGCGGGTGGTACGACACCGCTGGCCATGTTGCCGTTGATGGTGCGTGTTCAACCACGTGCTCTGTTAGTTGCTCTGTAGGTTAGTCAGCTCTTCGGTCTCTGGATCCCATCCTCATCGCCAGTGTTAAGTATGGAGAATAACGGAGACCAGACATCTGACCAGTGACTTCAACTCTTTAATAAAGTAATAGAACATAACAGAGCAACGCTATGGGCAGCAGTAACCCTTTTATAGGGTTAGCTGCTGCCTTATTAACCAATGAAAATGTGCAACAAGTTCAAACTACTAACCAATAAGAAAAGTCCCAAAAGTGGCCAATCAGGGACTGGTTCTGGCCCAATCCCAAGTTGTTGTATAAGGACCAATCAAGTGTGCAGGTTTTCAACCCCTAATTTGCATTTAGGTTATTCACTTTTATTGATTCACAACTTCAAAGGTCCCTTCCAACTCTATTATTCTCTTATTCTGTTATCAGCAGCAAGATACAATAGATGTTACAATGATGATGAGTGCACTGTTGGGAGATTTGAAAGAACATGTTACAGATAGAGCATCATGGAGAGAATCCATCTAAATTGTTGTCATTTCCCTAACATTACTTAATGGCACATAATCTATCATCCTCTCAATATATTGTGAGGTCAAATGATTCTGTAAGCTGTTTTGACAATTCTGTTATTATGGCTCCTAATGTCCAAAAATTATGGGCAAATTATTTTTCAATTTATTTTTTAATCTCTATTTCAGTTATTGAGTTCCGAGAACTTACAATATTCTCCAGTTCCTTCTGAACTATTCTAATGTTATTTGGTGTTGCTATATCTAAAAGTGAGATTTTCTTTCTTCCATTATTGTGATAGCTGGCATGTTGTGTAATAGAAGCCTGTGTACCTGAACTCAGAAATCACACAAACATTTTTAAATCGTTGTCCTGCAGCTCATTTTCAACATAATGAGCACTGCAGTATTTTGGGGCATTAAATCCATTCTTTAAAGAGAAATTTCAATGTATAATTGTTGCCACTTGATCATATTATATCTTGAAATCTGTCTGGATGATTTTGTTCAAGAGTTTTATTAAATAGAAAATAAACCAGTGTTTGCACAATATTGGAAAAATGAAGATATACCTACAGATGAAAGTATAACCAGAAAAGTATTAAATTGTGTGGAGATGGATAGATTGATATTAATAATAAAAGATAAGGAAGAAACAAAATATATTTTTAACATGGGATATTCTATCAATGGATAGATAAAAGCAGAGGTGGGATTCTACCTGTTCTGTCCACCTCTGTAGAACCGGTAGTTCTGAAGAGCAGCAGACAGAGAGCATATATAGAACTGGTTCTATGTCTGCTGCTGTTTTGGCCCACCTGCTTGCCTGGGTTCTTACCTGACCTTTATTTCCTGCTTTTTCACCTGCAGCTGCTTTGCGTGACACAGCTGCGATTGAAAAAGCAGGAAAAAAGGGCTTTTCCAACTGCTGTGCACTTGCATGCAGCGCTGCTCAGCTGTCCGGGCAGCTCAACAAGTCATAAATTGCACACGGGCAACACAGAGCAACAGAACCGGTAGTTATACAGGTTGGATCCCATCCCTGGATAAAAGTAGTAGAAATTACAAAATAAAAGGTTATTGTGATATATATAATTGGAGTATACATAAATAAACATCAGTATTATTAGTATAGCTGTTATTATCTCTTTTATATATTAAACATGAAACTCAGTCAACTGAACGTTTAAAAATGTATCAAAAATATCAGTGACTGGACTTCCGGTTTGTCGGCTTCGCCAGCGGCAGGGATTCGCGATCCTGCGCGATCCCTGCGGCGCTTAGCGTCTTGGTGCCTCCGACCCTGACGGATCTGGAGGCTAAGGCTGCCCGCAGAGGCAGCCGAAGATAGGGGATCCGGAGAGGAGTTTGGGGGTGTTGCAGAACCCCTCCCCAGCTGGCTAAACCCTCTTTTCTCAAGGCGGTTGAGCGGCAGTCGTAATGGCCACCACAAAGAAGCTGGCAGCTGGGTAAGACTGAGCAGGAGGAAGAGGGGAGAAAGTTTCTAAGAGAAAGTTTTTGGCTGACCCAGGACTTTAAGAGACACATAATCCTGAAAAGCGATGACTTCTTGAATGATACTTTGTTTCCAGAGGAGAATTTCAAGCGGCAAAACTGAGGTGCTGAAAGGGAAAGTTTACTCTCCTTCCCTATGGAATCAAAAATGGCCATTGAGAAACCTGTCTTTCTTTTATAAAAGGTAAAAACTTGGCTTCTTGTTATAAGTGGGAAGGAGAGGACAAAAAATATTAAGATCTTGCTGGAGGAGATGCCTGGAAGATTTTGAGACTGGAAATTAATTGCAACAAGGCTCTAAAATATAGATTGGGCTTTTTCTTTTCCTTTTTATTGATACCACCCCAGGAAGAGAAAGTGAGAACTTTGTGCTTTGTTTGGACTGATGTCTCTGGAACTTTGGGGAATTGTTCTAACTTTTGAAACATTTTGGTTGCTTTAAGAAGAAGAACAAAGAAAAGATTCACAATGGCTTTATCTGTTGATGAACTTAAGGAATATGAAAAAGAAAGAAAGAACGTAAGGACGCTGTGAAGGAAGCCTTCCTTTTTTTTAGAAATGGCGCTTGCTATTTATCAGCAAACACAACAACAGATGGAGGAAATAGAAGAAGAAGAAGAAGAAGAAGAAGAAGAAGAAGAAGAAGAAGAAGAAGAAGAAGAAGAAGAAGAAGAAGAAGAAGAAGAAGAAGAAGAAGAAGAAGAACAAGAAGAAGAAGAAGAAGAACAAGAACAAGAACAACAAGAACAACAAGAACAACAAGAAGAAGAAGACGCCATCTTCAATGAATCTAAAAATTTAATTAAGAGAGAAAGGAGAAAGAGAGGAAGGAAAATGAAGGACTTAAGACTTAAAAAACACTCAAGAAAGAGAAAAATAAGATGCAAAATCAACACAATGTTACTAAGCAAAAGAAAAAAAGGAATACAACAGAGAGGGGAAGCTAAAAGGCGGAGATTATTAGAGGGGAGGTAAAAAGGCCAGGTGGGATAAGAAAGGAAGGGAAAAGGGGGAAAAAGCCACAAAGGTATGAAACAAGATGGGAAAAAGGAATCTTTTTCAGGGATAAAGGGTGATGTATAATTTCTTTAAAAAGAAGATTCTGCAAGGTACATACATAAGATGGTATTGTAGTATTTGTATTAGAAATAGAAAAGTAGAATGTTATAAGAATTAATAAAAGATTAAAATATTGAAATGTTTAGTAATGATAGGCTTTAAAATTTAACAAAATATTAAAAGGAATGTTTAAAATATTAAGTTTAATTAAAGAGTTTAATTGACTATTGTGTTGATTTTACTATAAACTTATTATTCTAGCATTTGTTTTTGAAATTGATAATTGGAATGTTTAGATTTATTATCTAATTATATTAATTATTTTGGACTTATTATTTTTTTCTCTTTTTAAAAGTTAGCAGGTAGAATGTACTAAGCAGAATCAGATTGGGTACTAGGCGTTATTTTAAATATTAATTTAGGGGAGGATAGAAAGGCATCATACTCTGATCAGTGATTTCAGGAGAAATCCTTTTTTTTTTTTTTTGTTATTGTAGGGAATGAGATAAAATGGATAATTTGGAAAGAATGGACAAAAAAATACAAATATAATGATTTAAATTAAAATGAATTAAATAAAATAGAATTAAGAAGAATGAAAAGCAGGAGAAGTTATATAGAAGATATAGAATGGTAAATAAGATAGGTAATGGTATATAAGATGAGCACGAATTTAATTGAGTCCATACAAAGAGAGGTAATCTGGGGCCAAACTACTTTCTTAAAAGAAGTTTTATATTTTTGTGTTTTGTGTGTTCATGTTTGTTTGAGAATTAATAAAACCTCGGAGGAATGTTTGATGAGAATAATGGTAATCAAGTCAGAGAGAAATGTAGATGATGATTATAAATTGGATAAATATAGAAAATAACAATAATAATAATGAAATTGAATACGAAAAGAGAAATAATGAGAAATTTGCTAAGAGATATTTATATGTCCATATGGAAATGGTGTAAAACAGAATTATGTTGTATAAAATAATATTTTACTTGACTTGTAAAATTAATAATGGAAAGAGGTTTTATGTATTCAATGGTTAAGGATGGTTTGTTTGTCTTTAAAATTAATAAAATTTGTTTCAAAAATATATATATATATCAGTGACTGGTGCTAATGGTTGATATGGGTCACTGCCAGCGTCTTAGGTATCAACCAAGTATCTTCTTAAAATATATGACGTTCTGAGCACAGTTTTTTTTTGCAGTTTTTTGCAATTCTGCTGGTATTATTGCAGGAAGCTGCAATTTCTTGATGTGTTTTGTAAAATTCTTGGCATGGTACCAAGTGCCTCGATGACAATGGGTATCACTGTTACATGTTTCATCCATAACCACCTAGTTTCGATGGCCAGGTCACGATATATTTCATGATTTTATTCCATTTCTTTTTCTTTGACTCTGGCATCTCCTGATACAGCAATATCAATAAATTGTACGCTTTGGCTCTCAACAACCGTAATATATGGCATATTATGTTCCAAATGGTGATCTGTCTGTATTTGAAAGTCCCACAAGATCTTCACCGTGTCAGCTCTGGAAACCATATTAGCCTCAGAAGCTTCCATGCTACCACACTCCAGTGCATGGGAAATTGGGAGGGAGGTTTTCATAGAGGGGAGGTAGTAACTTTGAAAAAATGCTCATCTCGGAGTTAATTGGGTTAGAGTTTGTTAGTTGGAATGCTGACACACCATCTCATTTTTGTCAACTTTTTTCACTTTATGTTCCCATGACTTTTCAGATACATGTAGGGCATATTTTTATATAATGACTAGTGGATTAATTTAGCAACTCGATCATGTCTTTGATTTATTATTATTATTATTATTATTATTATTATTATTATTATTATTATTATTATTATTATTATTATTATTATATTGTAAAGGTAAATTGATCCAGGCAATACACTGTTTATTAAGACTTATGTACTTTAAAGAAAAAATGCATAAATAAAATTTGAAAATAAATAAATAAATCAGTGTTTAAGAAGCTATACTAGGTACCAAGTACCAACAGCCAATAAGGATGTGTATAGATGTCATGTAGAAGATTCTTGAGAGTCCCTTGGACAGCAAGAAGATTGAATCAGTCAATCCTAAAGGAAATCAACTCTGACTGTCCTTTAGAGGAAGAAGGACTGGAGCCAAAGCTCAAATCCTTTGGCCACCAAATTAGAAGAAAGGACTCGTTGGAAAAGACCCTGATGTTGGGAAAATGGAAGGCAAAAGGAGAAGGGAATGGCAGAGGATGAGATGTTTAGATAGTGCCATTGATGCAATGGAGATGAATTTGGGCAAACATCAGGAGACAGTGGAGGACAAGTGGGCCTGACATAGAACAGAATAGAATAGAATTCTTTTTATTGGCCAAGTGTGATTGGACACACAAGGAATTTGTCTTGGTGCAAATGCTCTCTGTATACATAAAAGAAGAGATACGTTCATCAAGAGTCAAGAATCATAAGATACAACACTTAATAATAGTCAAAGGGTACAATAAGCAATCAAATCATACCAGGAAACAGTCCATAAAAATAGTAAGGATACAAGCGACAAAGTTACAGTCATACAGTCACAAGTGGGAGGGGATGGGCGATAAGGAGTGATGAGAAGATTAATAGTAATAGTGGTGCAAACTTTGTAAATAGTTGAACAGTGTTGGGGGAATTATTTGTTTAGCAGAGTGATGGTGTTTGGGAAAAAAGTGTTCTTAGTTTTGTTGTCTAGATGTTCTAGTGTGCAGTGCCCTATAGTGTCATTTTGAGGGTAGAAGTTGGAACATGCCATGGTCCATGAGATTGTGGAGAATTGGGCACAATTTAGTGACCGAACAACAACAACCAAGTGCTACTCAAAACAATCACTGTTCTTGATGTTGATGATATTGTTGTTGTTGTTGTTGTTGATGATGATGATGATGATGATGATGATGATGATGTTATTCTCAAGTTTAGGAATTTCTAAAAAGCAACCCAAAAGTTGAAATGAGCTATTATTGAAGAAAGGCAACAGGCATTGAATGCTTTTGATTTCAGCTTGGTGGACATCAACTCACAGCGGCAAAATAATTTCTCTGCTTGGCTTGGAGTCATCCGGAATAACATATCCATGCCTGGTTAAAGATCTTCTCCTGATTTTTCACAGCAAATGTCAGTTACAAAATCACCTCCAGCCAATGGATGTGAAGCTAATAGCGATGCATGTAGTCTTTACCGAGAAAGCAGATGCTGAGATTCTCTGGGCAGCTGAATTATTTATGGCCAGCCCAAAGTAACTCTGACAGCCTCTGAAGCTTTTTGAGATCTCTAAAAGCGAGGGAAGAAAACCATATCCATTTCCACACACCTGTGTGCTTTTAATTATCATTGTTATGGACTGGGTGATTGGGAGACATCTAAAACTTTGGTCTGAGTTCTTCTAATAGGAATAGGAGTTCTCACCCTCAGTTGAATGTCATGGCAGACATTTTCACTTATTTTGACTGCCTTCCTCACCTCCCTGTTGGGAAGAGAGGGGTGATGCCTCTGGGATGGAAATACATAGATCTGTATGAATATGGATTCTTCGATTCTATTATGCTTTATAAATATTGAGAGAGATACGCACACAGTTATTGCGCTTGATCAATATTGCTATCCAGACAAACACACACAAACACACACCTCTGGATCATTTTCAGTTTGTTCTCATTTGCTATTTTCTTTAATCTATGAATCTTATTTGGCAATCCTCCCTAGGATTTGCAGGTTTATAGGAGAGAAATATATGTAGGTTTTGCACAACAGTTTTTTTTTTAAAAATACAAATTTCTCAAGCTGTGGTGTATTGATGTATTTTTCTTCACTGTAGTTATAGATATGCTTAACATATAGGGTGTTTCAGGATACAGCTTTTCTTCACAGGCAATGTTTTTCAGAAATTTTTTTTACCTCGCGTGAAAAAAATCTGTTAATTTTCAGTTTTTCCTCCATGTTCAGTTTCCTTTCAGCCCATGAATTAATGGGATACCAGGACTTAGCTGAACATGTATTAGTTGTGTTGCAACTAATATATTTAGTGTATGCATTCATTTAAATTAATCAAAGTGTACAGCTACAGGTTAATTTAAGTAGATGATGGACAGGTAATCTGTTGTGGAAAATATTCATTAAGTAATATTTATTAAATGTATATTCCTCCCATATGCAACTGTGGATAGCTTACAATCATTAAAAACATTTAAGACAAAAATCAATACAAAGAACAGAAAGAACAAAAGAAAGAACTACGGTGACAAAGAAGGAACAAAAGAAAAAAAAGAAAGAAAGGGATATTGTTTGTCCTTGCTAAAAATCTGGACTAATTATTTATATTGTAGGGGTTGTTATTTATTTATTTGTATCTCACCTTTTTCATTTTTAAAAATAACTCAAGGCAGCGAATATACCTAACATTTTTCTCCTTCTATTTTTCGTACAACAACCCTGTGAAGTGGGTTTGGTTGAGTGAGAGGAACTGCACAAGGTCACCCAGTCAGCTTTTATGCTTAAAGGTGGGACTAGAACTCACTGTCTCCTGGTGATTGGTCCAATAGGATTTCATACCTAAAGTGGAATTAACTCACTGTATTGTGGTGATTGGCCCAAAGTTACCCAGTCAGCTTTCATGACTACGGTGGGACTAGAACTCACTGTCTCCTAGTGAATGGCCCAAAGTCACCAACTGGCTTTCATGTCTAAGGCACGACGAGAACTCATGGTCTCCTGCTTTCTAGCCGGGTGCCTTAACCACTAGACTGAACTGGCTCTCTCTAAATACCCCTAAAAGATTCTTCTCATGAGTTCTTTAGTAAACTATTAGTTCTACAGCTAAATCAAAGGATTTACCTGATCTGAATAAATAGCAATTTACAGTTCTTGTTATGGAAATAATATTGCTTTTAATGAAAAGAGTTAAATAATGTAACTGTGCACCCAGTTGGTGATATGGGCTACAAACAGAACAAAAACATATTACTAAAATCAAATAAATAGAGGTTCAAGGATGTTCTTTGTCTAATAATTCTTACCATGCAATTCAGCTTTGAGCAGAATAATCAGGAGGGCTTACAATCAAAGGTGCATAATGATAAAAAGATACAGTTATTATTATTATTATTTTAAAAAGCAAAATCCACCATTCATGCATATTTGCATATTTCCAAAATGGAACTAAAAAGGAGCTTCAGCGGGAAGCCAATTAATAATTTCAAGTGTTGTGAAGCAATTACCAACTCAGATAAATGAACAAAAATGTGAAATTATGAGAAAATACTCACTAAAATGGATTATATTAGGGGACACTATTTATTATAGCATGCAATTTTTTGATCCACAAATTTATCTTGAAGCCAATTTGAGCTCACTTCTGAACTGAATTGACTTTTCAAATAAAACAGCTTATTCACTTTTAATAATTGAATTGAATCAGGCAGGTTGTATTTTGATTTAGACTGATACACCTTACTTTTATACTGTAAATACCCAGATGCTTGGGGAGGGGGAAGATTGGTAGATTCTAAAATATGATAAAATAAATATAAAAAAATAAATAAATTTAAAAAATGCATTGGTATTGTACAAAGTGATGTATCACTCTATTGACTGAAAAGCATTTAACAATCCAAATCAATTTAGATTGGATCATGAGCAATCTGTAACCTCTTACTGTTAAGTGATGAAAAAAATGAACAAAAATAGATATTGGAATGGAAATATAACAGGGGAGCTGAGTTTAGAAAATCATGTAGAAATGGGAAAAAAATAACTTCAGATAAAAAAACTGAGAAAGATAAACACATCTAGTACATTTACTGATCTGGATTTGAAATTCTACATATCCCATATTCAACCTGGTAACTCTCAGACTATAATTTCCACCACCCTTTATCTTAAGTTGGGATAGCTGTAAATGAAAACATCTGGAGGAAGGGGAAGAGTACATTATGGTTACCCACCCCTGATCTGTTGGACTTGGCAAAGGTAAACTGTCACTTTTTCATAAGTCATATTTTGGAACTCAGAATGTCCAGTCAGTTACATGAAGTAAGTATTTTATGTATTGAAAAAGTTGAGTGGGTCTTCAAAGTGTAGCCATAAATGCTCTTGAGGATGACATCCTGCCATGTTGCTGCTTTCAAGGACAATGATTTGAAAAGCAAGATAACTACCTTTATAGATACTTGTAGAAGGAAGTTCAGGTATCTAAAGGTCGTCATTCTATTTGCTCGGAAATAACCATGATTGCTCCCAATATAATGATCCTTGAGTTCTGAGGTAGCTTTTGTATTCAGAATAACAGAGTTGGAAGGGACCTTGGAGGTCTTTGTTGAAGTAATTCCCCATTAGGAGAATGAGCGCATACAGGGAGACGTAGTGAGAGTAGGGAAGAATTACACACACATACACCACACAGATACACTGTGCAGTAAATGTACGTTTTTACTTCCAATAAACGTTTAAGCAAATTCCAAGATAAGCAGTCCAAGTCATTCACAGGTAAAGCAGTCAGTGTTCAGTTCAGGGATAATCCAAATATCAAAGTCCAGTATCAAAAAACAGTTCAGTAACAGACTTACATCAACGATCAATAACAGTCATTAGGAGGAAAGGCAAAACTCTCCAACAGAAGAAACAGAGACTCACACACTCACTGAGACTCTATTCTGAGACTAAACAACCCAGGTTTCTGGCTCCATCTTATGGCCATTTGCGGAACCACACCCAATTACAGATTTAGTATTCTCTTAAAGGCATAGTATTAAAATATCTATCCTAGTTTATATATTTCCAACCCAAATAACTGTTACGTGACTTATATTCCTAACAGTCTTCCAACCCCTGCCGATGCAGGACAAATTTTAGACAAATGGATGTCCAGTCTCTTCTTAAAAGTCCCCAGTGATGGAGCACCCACAATGTCTGAAGGCAAACTGTTCCACTAGTTAATTGTTTTCACTGTTAGAAAGTTTCTCCTTAGTTCCAGGTTGCTTCTCTCTGATTAGTTTCCATCAGTGGTGGGATTTAAAAGTTTTTACTACTGGTTTTGTGGGCATGGCTTGGTGAGCGTGGCAGGGAAAGGATACTGCAAAATCCTCATTCCCTTCCCACCCCACTAACCTGCTTTCCAGCTCTGTTCTCCTCTGCAGGGCAACAAAAGAAGACCCAGCTGATCACCTGGGACTCAAGAGGCTGTGAATAGATAGGGACGTGGCCAGTCAGAGCGGTATTTGCCAGTTTTCCAAATTACTCAAAATTTCCCCTACTGGTTCCCCAGAACTGGTCAGAACCTGCTGAATACCACCTCTGGTTTCCATCCATTGATTCTTGTCTTGTCTTTTGGTGCTTTGGAAAATAAGTTGACGTCCTCTTCTTTGTGACAGCCCCTAAAATACTGGAATACTGCTGTCAAATCACCCCTAACCCTTCTTTTCTCTAGACTAGCCATACACAGTTCCTGTAACAATTCTTCGTACGTTTTAACTTTTATCTAAGTATTCTTTAGTCTTCTTCATGTTTTAGTCTTTCTCTAAGATTCAACATTCCAATTTTCTCAGAAATGACCATGATTGTTCCCAAGGTATTGATCCTTGAGTTCTGATGTGGCTTTTGTTTCCCTGGAAGTCCATTAGCTGGAACATATCTAGAAATCATGAGTCATTTTTTGTCCCAAGTGCTGCTAGTTTATATTCCTAAGTAAGTCTAATAGCCCAGATAAGTGGAAATAATTAAATCCTACTCTTTAAAAAGCTTAAGAAAAACCGTGAAATATATCTTTTAGAATTTGACACAGTTTTGAAAAATGGAGTGTGTTAAATAAGTGCTTAGGAGCCTATTATAACAAGTCAAACTTTCCAAATATTGTTCTTTTACATCAAGGAATAATGGATACTACAACAATATGGAGTGTTCTGCGCTTCCATTTCCATCACAAAAATTATCAACACTTCTAGACTAATGAATGGCACACGTTACCCACAGTTGTCAATCATTGCTATCGTTTAACACAAAGCACCAGCTGTCTCAACAGTTTCAATTATGATATGGCTAATCTCTGCAACCTTGGTAGTAGCGAATTTAGAAAGCACTGTACCACTGATTCTCAATGAAGACCCTGACATATATTTAACACTGTCAACCAGTGGTGGGATTCAAATTTTTTTACTACCAGTTCTGTGGGTGTGGCTTGGTGGGCATAGCATGGCTTGGTGGGCATGGCTTGGTGGGCGCGGCAGGGGAAAAATGCTGTAAAATCTCCATTCCCACCCAACTCCGAGGGGAAGGTTACTGCAAAATCCCCATTCCCTCCCCACCCCACTAACCTGCTTTCCAGCTCCGTTCTCCTGTGCAGGGCAACAAAAGAAGACCCAGATGATCAGCTGGGACTTGGGAGGCAGAGAATAGATGGGGGAGGGGCCAGTCAGAGGTGGTATTTGCCGGTTCTCTGAACTACTCAAAATTTCCGCTACCAGTTCTCCAGAACTGGTCAGAACCTGCTGAATACCACCTCTTCTGTCAACCTTGTTTGCTTTGCATTTATGAAAAAAAAAATAGGTACTGCCAGTCCTTGACTTACAACAGTGACCATTCTAAGTTACAATGGCACTGAAAAAAGTGACTTATGACCATTTTTCACCTTTACAACTGTTGCAGCATTTCCACAGTCACATGATCAAAATTCAGATGCTTGGCAACCGGTTTATATTTATGACTGTTGCTGTATCCCAAAGTCACATGATCATCTTTTGAGACCTTTTGACAAGCAAACTCAATGGGGAAGCCAGATTCACTTAACAACTGTGTCACTAACAACTACAGCAGGAGTGCCAAACTCAAGGCCTGGGGACCTGGATCCAGCCTGTGCTCAGATCTGGCCCACGGGGCTGCCCTGGAATCAGTGAAAGACCTGTCCACGGTGCCTCTGCCAGTGAAAAGGGAGTTCGGAAGGGCCATGGGCAGCCCTCCTGAGCTCCATTTTTGCTGGCAGAGGTGTCAGGGCTCCAGTAGTTACCTCCACTTAAATCATGAGTCTCTAGCTGAATGTTCAAAACTTAAAGAAGATTTATTAGGAGTAAACATGCCGGTGCTACCTGGGTGTAGCCAATTCTGAGACACATTATTCATTGTCACCCTTGACCCTGATTTTCCCCCACCCCCTGAATGTATCATAATTCATATTCTCCAATGGGACACATCCCTAGCCAAGAGTCATCAATCATGTTCTCCAGTTAGAATTTTGCACAGCAGAAACTTCAGTTACCTAGAAACTATCTTTGAAAACATTTATGGAATGCAAGTTGCCCGCTGCTTGCCCCTCCCTTTCTGTTGGCAACTCTAAAAAGACCATAGAAATATTTTATGAGTTGACACCCTGACCTACAGATAGGTAGACAGGTACCCCTACACAAGTGACATCAAGCTGGCCATGCCCCCCCCCCTGGCCACAGCCCCCCCAGGTCAAACACAACCCTGATGGTTCAGCCCTCAATGAAATCAAGTTTCACACCCCTGAACTATAGTGATTCATTTAGCAGCTGTGGCAAGGAAAGTCATAAAATGAGGCAAAATTCATACAACAAATATCTCATTTGGCAACAGAAATTTTGGGCTCAGTTGTGGTCATAAGTCAAGGACTACCTATACTGTAGAGATTAGGTGGTGGGGGGTGGGGAAAGGTTGAGTAACTTTTCAAGGTTTAGAAGCTTCAAGTCATCCAGTGACTCTTTGGAGGCTACAAGTGATATTACTGGAAAGGTAATTACATTTTATTTTGTATAAAATGAAGTATAAAAGGCAAAGGAAGAGTGAGCATCTGGGACAGAAGTCTTGCATCATTTTAGAAACTAAATACAAAGGAAACATTCTGGTTGCTATTTAAGTATGTCCCCTCCTAGTTCTGACTGACACCAGCAATTGCAGCTCTTAATTCAGCCATGCAAGGTAGTTTTTCAATGCTACCTATATGTGACCACACATGAACCCTGCAATCTTAGTTCATTTTGGAACTTCTGTGTGGATTCTTTTGGACTGATGACTGATTTTTCTTTCTTCCCTAATTTTGACCTACTTTGATTTGACTGGAACTCACTTTGGCTCATGTGTGTCCAGTGTTGCTTTCAGCCATAATCAGGACATCAGCTTGGAGAAGGCTGTTGTAGAAAACACTCCGTGGCAAATAAAACGCACCAAACGACTCAGCAACTAATTTCCTGATGAAAAAGCTTGAATGAAAGTTTAAAAAAGTAAGACGCATGTAGAAGCCAAATCATAGCGCCCACCACATTTCAAGACAAAATTAAATCTTGCACTTCCTAGCTTTTGGGCATGTGCCAAGAGACCACGTAGACATCTCACCTGTCCATATCAGACATCACAGGAAAGGAGTTGCGGCGAATTACTCACAAATATATTTTTTTTAACTTACTGACTGGATCCTTAAAAGAATTAAGAAGATTTTAAAATTAGACCTCCATGGAGATCATATTCTCCCAGGAGGAGAATTGCAAGGATGTAACTGGCTTTTGGCTGGCTGTAGAACAATTAGTCAAAAATACATGTGCCAGCACAATCGGTGGAAATGTTGGGGCTAGGAGGTGAAGGTTCATTCTCCAAGCTTGTGCATTGGTTTCTGAATGTTTCATTACCAGGCTAGGTAACATCTTCAGTGGCTTTTAGGGGATGTCAATGTCCTTCTGTTTTCATGTGGTCAGTAAGTCTTGTGACGGTCAGGTGGGAGTCATCAGTGGGAGTCCTGTGAAGAGGAGGTTACATCAGGTGAAGGGAGGTGAAGTGCTGATGGTGTTGTGGTTCGCTGGCAGCCGGTGCAGATGGCAGCGGAATCGGACAGTGAGGAAGAAAAGGGACCAGTCAGGGAGTCTGGAGAGGACTCGGATGAGGGTCCTGCATCCAATGCAGGGATGGGCCAAGACCATCTGGGAGTGGGGTGCTGACTTCGGAGCCTCCGGAGTCTGGCAGCAGCAAGGCAGAGGACCCAGGGGAGCCTGTTCCCAGTGTGCATGTGCATAGAGCTGCTAGAAGGTGAGAGCAGCTGAAACAAAACGGGTAACTCGGGAGTAAGGCTGGGAGGTGATTGCCCCTCCCATAAGAGATAAAAGTCAGGCCAAGATGATGAAACCTTTGCAGGAAGCAAAGTAGATCAATCGGTTCAGAGTCATCCTTGAAGCCCTTTGTACTTTGGTTGGTTTCTTTTCTAGTTAATTTGATACTTCACAGAACTGAAAGGTGTGTGCTTATCTTGGGGGACTGTTTGAGATTAATTCTGGCTGGGAATGAAAACAATTCCCAGCATTGCAATAAAATAGGTTTTGCTTTTATAAACAAGTTTATGAATATTTACGGTTTATGAAGCCTGGGTCAGAACAGATGGGGAGCTTGTGTGGATTGGTTGAGGGTCAGTGCTATCTCTGGTTAGAAGAGCATAGCATGAATAGCTGTGCAGTTGATTTGGATTCTGAGGGGCTCGTAGGCTGGTTGTTGGTCAATGTACCTGCTGATGGAATTGTTTGTGGAGTGCCAGGCTTCGATGAACTCATGAGCATGGCGCTTAGTAGCATGACTGGTGACCGTGTGGCTCCAATCGAACTGGTGCTGTTTGATGTTGGTGTGAGTAGAGATTAAGGATTTGGGATCGTGGCTGTTAGGTATTTTAGGATTAACCCCTAGCAGAGTATTGCAGCAGTAGTCAAGCCAGGCAACCAAAGGAGAGCGGAAGGGCCCCAGAGTATACACACACTGAACACAAACACTGTTTGTAGTTTAAATAGTTTTTAATCCAGTTAGAGTTTAAGCATTGTCATTCAGTCCATTAAGTCATTCACAGTATTTCCATCCAGTAAGACTCACTAGTATAGTCCAAGTTAAGAGTCCTTGCAATATCTTTATCAGCCGATAAAGATATCTTCTCCTCCTCCGGTTTCACTCTCCAGAGAAACAAACGCTGGATATTCAGCAAATAGTAGCAAACAATAACAGTTCAGTCACAGGCACTCACAGTCAGTAATCACAGTTAGTCGCAGCAGCACACAGTTACAACCAGACAGTAAACTCACAGTAAGATCTCCAGCTTCTAATGCTTCCTTATATTGTAACTTCAAACCGCACCCTTAATCGGGCTAATTGCCTGCTGCATTGTGCTTAAAGTGATAATCACTTAAACCATGATATCTAAGTTTTATATATTTATTCACCCAAACCATATTTGGTATCAATGTTATACCTAACATACTCCCCTTTTGGGTGAAATAAATATATAATACCTTTACAATCTTATCCCATATTTTTCACAACTCTCCTGGTGCTTACTGGCACCTTGGGCTTTAGTAAAATTATCAGCTAAATTGTCCTCCGACATACAGTACTCTAGCTGAATCATCTTACTTCTTACAGATTGTCTCACGTTTAGGTATCTTAGATCTGTATGCTTGCTCCTTGTTTTTACTCCAATATTTGTGGCCATTTGAATTGCTGCCTGATTATCTTCATGTATAATTATAGGATAATCTACTGTTATACCTATATCAATTAACATTTGTTTATACATTATTAACTCTGTACATAACAATGATAAACAGGAGAATTCTGCCTCCATAGTAGACAAACTTATATGCTGTTGTCTTATTGACTTCCAGCCTATTAATGTCTTACCCAGCATTATGGCTGTTCCTGAAGTCGACTTTCTAGTGTCTCTTTCTGATGCAAAGCTAGCATCTGCATAAGCACTCAAAATTAAATCACCCTTTGGTTCTAAATACAATGAATAATTCATTGTCTTTTTAAGATATCTTAATATCCTCTTAGCTGCAATCCAGTGTCTTTCACATGGTGCAGAATTGAATCTAGCCAACTGATTCACGCAGTACGATATATCTGGTCTAGACCAATTACTAATATAACTCAAACTACCAATTAAAGATTGATAAATCACCTTATCAAACTCAGGGCTTTGTACATCAGTGTTGCTAAACTCCTGACTCATTGGAGTCTTAGCTGGCTTACAAAGCTCCATCTTGTAATCTTTTAGCAATTTGCTTATCTTATCTTCCTGAGATATCTTAAAACCTTTCCGTGTTTTCTTTATATTCAAACCGAGATACTTCTTTATCTCCCTAATTGCTTGATCTTTATTCTCTTTCCTAATGATGCTATTATTTTATTTGCTTCATCATTAGTTTCAGTAATCAATGCAATGTCATCTGTGAATAGTAATAATAATGATACTTTCCCATTTGTCTCCTCTTAAACAGACATGGATCGGCTAAACCAGCTTTAAATCCTATATTGTCTAGTTCCTTTACAATATACTGGTTCCATTCATAGCCTGATTGTTTTAGACCATAAAGGCTTTTCTTTAACAACCAACAATCATTATTATCCTTATTTTCACTTTTAATACCAACAGGTTTTTTCATATAAATAATATGTTTTAATGGGGCGTGCAAGTAAGCAGTTTCCACATCTAGATGGTTAACTATATAGTTTTTACTAGCTGCCCACACTAAAGCTGCCCTCAAGGTTGCTGCCTTAAGACTAGGTGCAAACACCTCATCATAGTCATTAGCATTCTGCCTAAAACCTTGGGCTACTAACCTTGCCTTATGGATTAAATTACCATCTTTATCTATTTTTACCTTAAATATCCATTTGCAGCCAATGGATTTCTTTCCTACAGGTAATTTGGCATTTTCATACACCTTCATATCTCTTAATGAATTCAGTTCCTTATTCATTGCTGCATACCATCTTTCTTTTTCCTTATTAGGATACTTTTTAATTTCTTCAACAGAATTAGGAACTTGATTAATCTGGCACACTGTGTTAGCCTGGTACCTATCAGGCGGTCTAGATATACGTGTAGTTCTTCTGGGAATTACAGGGCTTACAGGAGGACTTTGTTGAACTACTACCTGTTCATCTTCCTCATCCGGTTCAGCTATTGAATCTGTTTCTTCCTTTATGGGCACTATTTCATCCTGTATTTGTCTCTTTACTTTATTTTTAAAGTTACAGGGATAACTAATGGGATTTCTATAGGATTCAATAATTACATCTTTATTGGCATCCTGTTCTAATTTCTCCCATCCTTCATGTTCTAGAAATTGGGCACTAGCACTACATAACACTTTAGATGTGCCTTTCTCCCAAAATCTATATGCCCTATGGTTTGCCTGATAACCAACGAAGAAAAATCTTTTAGCTCTATGTTGCCCTTTTTTCTGAGTTGTGCAGGAATATGCACCCATGCTGGTGCACCAAATGTGTGCAGGTAACTTAGATCAGGTTTCCTGCCATGCCATCTGGTAAATGGAATTTCACCTGTTGTTGTATTAACAACGTTGTTCAATATGTTATTAGCACACATTGTAGCCTCCCCACAAAGAATCAGGTAACCCAGAATCATTTAACATTGTTCTAACCATTGCCTGTAGTGTTTGGCCTCTTCTTTCAATAAAAGCGTTATGTTCTGGCCTGTATGGAGCAGACTTCTTATGCTCTATTCCAGCTACCTTAAGTCTGTTCTGGAATTTGTTATTAATAAATTCGTGCCATTATCTGTCACCAGGGTTATCAGTTGTCGCTTAGACTTTCTTTCAGCAAACCTAAGCCAATTGAAAAAATGTTGATATGTTTCAGTTTTGCTTTTCATTAAATAGCAAAACCCATATCTAGAATAATGGTCCATAATGCTCAGTATATATCTAGCACCTCCCATACTGGGTTTCTTTGGACCTATTATGTCTGCAAATACTACTTCTAAAGGTTCTTTTGTTTTGAAACCATTTAGCCTATTTGCAGGCAATACCTTGCTCTTATCTTCACAGCAAACATTACAACGCAAATATTTATCACAAGGTTTTAACCTTATTCCTTCAGATAACTCAACTGTACGTTTTAGCATTTTAAAATTTACATGCCCCAAACGCCTATGCAATAAATGGATACATTCATCATGAGGCTTTATATTATTAAATACAGTTTGAGCCCCCCTTTCTTACTATTATTTAAGATATATAATGTTCCATTTAAAGCTGCAGTTACCCTTTGTTATCTTTTTCAATTATGCAATTATTATCCTTAAAAGTAATTACATAACCTAATTTATCTAATACCCTTACTGAAAGCAAATTAAACTTTAGTTGCGTGTACATACAACATTTTTATATCCTGGTTTATGTACGGACAACGCAAAACCTTGACCTTTCGCTTTCAGGTTCCAGCCATTGGCAAGAGATATATGTTGAGAACTTGTAGACATTTTTATAAATTTTGTCTTATCTCTTGTGATGCAGTGGGATGCGCCACTGTCAACCACCCATAAATTATTCTTCACATCAGAGTTGCTAAACGTGGCTAGTTCAAATTCTTTCTTTGGCTTTTTTACATTCTGGCTTTTTCTCTTTTGCAGAACCTTGCCAAATGTCTCTGCCTCCACAATTAAAACACTTTTAATTGTGTATGCTGTTGAAGATAAATTCTCTTCTTTCTTATCTTCTCTCAGCTCGACACGCTCACGCCTTCTTCTGGCTTCTTCTAGTAGCCTGCCTGTAATCTCGGTTAATGAGAGGCTTTCTTTTGGCAATACCTCTAACGAAGTCACATAGTCATCATATCTTTGATCTAATGAAGATAATATTATGTAGACTTGTTGCAGTTCATTAAATATAAGCTCTTTTTCTTGCAAATCTTGAAAATGCTCTTCATACAGTTTAAATGAACTAACATATCTCCATTCCTCTGAAGATGCGTTCGAAAAAGCTTCCGTGTAAGATTTATATGTGCTCCTACACTGTCCCGAACATAAATCTTCCTGAGGTTCTCCCAGCAGTTTGCAGCATTTTCTTCTCCACGAATATGGACAAGCTGCTGATCACAGAGAGTCAGTCCTATGATGCATAAAGCCTGCTCATTCTTCAGTTTAAAGTCTTGTAACTTTTCTTTATCATCATCATTAGCAGGATCCCAGCTACTCACATCTGGTGGGTTTGCTATAATGTCCCACAATCCTTCTTCTGCGTAGAAGTAAACTACATTTCATTGACCATGAAACATAGTTTGTTCCATCCAGCCTGGATATCATGGACAGTTGTGACAAATTTACTTGTGCCATTACTCTTCAGATATTTTGACTATTTTAAACTAATTAAAACAGTTTGTTTTTACAGTAATGTGCAACTCACACCAACTCTCTCTGCTATATCCTGGTTAGTTAGACTATGCTGCTGGGCCCATAACCAATGTTAGGTATTTTAGGATTAACCCCTAGCAGAGTATTGCAGCAGTAGTCAAGCCAGGCAACCAAAGGAGAGCGGAAGGGCCCCAGAGTATACACACACTGAACACAAACACTGTTTGTAGTTTAAATAGTTTTTAATCCAGTTAGAGTTTAAGCATTGTCATTCAGTCCATTAAGTCATTCACAGTATTTCCATCCAGTAAGACTCACTAGTATAGTCCAAGTTAAGAGTCTCTGCAATATCTTTATCAGCCGATAAAGATATCTTCTCCTCCTCCGGTTTCACTCTCCAGAGAAACAAACGCTGGATATTCAGCAAATAGTAGCAAACAATAACAGTTCAGTCACAGGCACTCACAGTCAGTAATCACAGTTAGTCGCAGCAGCACACAGTTACAACCAGACAGTAAACTCACAGTAAGATCTCCAGCTTCTAATGCTTCCTTATATTGTAACTTCAAACCGCACCCTTAATCGGCTAATTGCCTGCTGCATTGTGCTTAAAGTG
Organism: Notechis scutatus; assembly: GCF_049901735.1. Lineage (NCBI taxonomy): Eukaryota > Metazoa > Chordata > Lepidosauria > Squamata > Elapidae > Notechis > Notechis scutatus. The sequence goes on from NC_142011.1 coordinate 201,915,465, forward strand.
ATAATCACTTAAACCATGATATCTAAGTTTTATATATTTATTCACCCAAACCATATTTGGTATCAATGTTATACCTAACAGTGGCATTTGTTTGTGGATCCTGATTTTTAATTGATGTGATGTTTGTCCTGCATAGAATAGGTTGCAATTGATTTTGTACATTGCATTGTTCCTTTCATCCTTCTGTATCTTGACTTTGGTTCTGGATAATTCCTGGCGGAGTGTGGCTATCGATTAGTGGGCTATTGACATTCCTAAAGGTCAGAGAATTCTGGCTGTCATTTCAATGCTGGGATATGTAGAACTGCAACATCTGGAGAGTTACAGGTTTCCCATCTCTGTATTAATAAAAGCTCAAGTGCTGGTGAAAGGATGGGTCATATTAGGAGAAATGTCTAGAAATGGGAAGGAGAAGAAGTACAGCAGAGGCAGTTATCATTGTGGAGTACTGGATGCTCTCTCACCTTCGTAGTTTCCTTGCAGACATGTCATCACCCCACTATGTAACATCATCCATGTTTCAAAGGAGTGGGCTTTGATTTTTGTTTATATACAAGTGACTTTCCTGTCAATGTTGGTGGGACAGGAAGTTTTTTAAGAAGAGCTTCTTAAAAAGCTCTTCCTATAGCAGGGGTGTCAAACTTGCATTATCACGGCATTGTCACGTGACGTATCAGCATTTTTCCCCCTTCGCTAAACCAGGCAGGGGGCGGGGCCAGCATGTCATGCATTTGTCCTGCGGTCTGTGAGTTTCACACCCCTGTCCTATAGAGTCGCCTGCTTGAGCAGGGAGTTAGACTAGAAGACCACCAAGATCTCATCCATCTCTATTATTGTGTTATTCTGAGTGTCCTTGGTGATTCCTAGATTAGGCTGTTATTTACTGTTCGGATATTTGAGTAGCTAGTTGCTTGACTGAAGTATTGTTTTTTGTTTGATTTTTGAACTAATATTAATCCTGGTATTAATCTCTGCATATCTGGGTGCTGAAGAGGAGGTGTTTTGGTCTTTTCCCTTCCTTTTTGTATATACAAAGAAAGCAAACCACTTTCCCTCTAGCACTGATAATGTTACCTAATTGGTTAATGAAACATCTGAAGAAAACAATCAAGTTCAGAGAGCACCAAGGGGCCGACAGTTTATTTCTGAGGTACAAATATTGTTTTCTATTGGCAGTTATAGCTTACTGGCCCAAACCAAGTCATCTCCTGTTGGTTTCTATGTATAGAATAGAATAGAATAGAATAGAATAGAATAGAATAGAATAGAATAGAATAGAATAGAATAGAATAGAATAGAATAGAATAACAGAGTTGGAAAGGACCTTGGAGATCTTCTAGTCCAACCCCCTGCTTAGGCAAGAAACCCTATATCATTTCAGATAAATATTGGATCATTCCAATCTCTTCTTAAAAACTTCCAGTGTTGGAACATTTGCGACTTCTGGAGGAAAGTTGTTCCACTGGTTAATTGTTCTAACTGTCAGGAAATTTCTCCTTAGTTCTAGGTTGCTTCTCTTCTTGATTAATTTCCACCCATTGCTTGTTGTCCTGCCTTCTGGTGCTTTGGAGAATAGCTTGACTCCCTCTTCTTTGTAGAAGCCCCTGAGATATTGGAACACTGCTAACATGTCACCCCTAGTGCTACTTTTAATCAAATTATATTTGTAAAAGCTGCCAACATAGACTCCATGCTGGGGAGAGTGTGATCACCATCATCTTCCTTGGGGCAAAACTCTTTATAGTTCTGTCCCATTTGATAATGAAAAATGACTTTGGGAAATAGCCCCCTTTCTCCTCCCCAAGATGGATTCTTTGTGTAAACCCTTTGGGTATACATAGACAAAATCTTCTCTGTGTTGTAAGCTCATCACAAGAGCTTCTGCAGTGTTGGCTCCACGATGGCACCTAAAGCAGATGGGAACATTGGTGTTGACCGAAGAATCCTCTCTAGGGAAGGCTGTGATATGCAAATACTCTGGGAATACTTATATCTTTCAGTGAATCGGATAATATATCTGCAGGAAAAGAACTGCTAATTATCCCTCCACAGATATTAAGGTGCTTAGCAGCAGCGCGAAGTCACGACGTCCTAGTAATTTATCATCCACCAACTGGAACCTGGCTCCAAGATCCTGGCTTTGTTAAAATTGCAATCGAGAGTTTTGCACTAGCAAAGGAAGAAGAATGGAACTTTCTTCCACTCTGTGGTGGGGGTGATATCTTGGTTTTGTCGAGTTATGACTTTACCTTCTGTCGTTAGTGATCAGCAGCCCAAAAATGTGATATTTTAATTTAAAAAGATCAGAGTGTAAGATTTATTATCGCTCCTCGTTCTTCTCCAAAGGGAGAAGGCTTTACTGCATCTCTCCACTTGCTCTACTTAACTGCCTGCTGAATTGTTTCACTCCTTGCAGACATGTTAGCCCGGTTGGATCTGGAGACAAATCTTGCTTTAGAACAGGGGTGTCAAACTCGTGGCCTGTGGGCCAGGTGCATCACGCTCCGGCCACGCCGAACTCCGGTTTAGCGAAAAGCGCAGGATCAGCCTTCCTACTTCCCCCCCCCCCTGCCCTTTTCTCTTCTTTATCCTCTCAGCTGGTTGGAGCTGCAAGCCTCAGCTGATGGGGGAGGAAAGCTGTTAGGTGCACGCACATTATTTGCACATGCACGTGCCTATCTGATCACCAGACCAATAGAGAAACAGGTAGGATCCCACTGCTGGTTTGACATCCCTGCTTTAGAAGCTTAGAACTTGCTTTCTAAATGTTACCAAGTGCCAAGGATCTTCAAAAACAGTTATACCTTTTAAAACCCAAGCATCCTTTCAATACATATTTTAGAAGGGTAGCACATCTTGAAAACCATATAGTTCTGTGTCTCACTGAATTTGGCCATGTCAGGTGGAGGAATTCACTGGACAAAGCAGTTACATTTGGAAGAGTGAGAGGTGAAAGGAAACCAGCGTGTTGAAGAACACAGTGGCTGCACACCATCGAAGATGACACCAGTCAGAGCACAGAAAATCTCAAAGAAGTAGTGCATGATAGGAAGATGTGGAAAGACCTGGTTCACAGAATCACCAAGATTCAGACAGGACTGAATGGATAACATGATCATCATCATTAGCATATCTTAAAATCTTGAGGGAACATTTTCAAGCAGAACACCAATATTTTCCATACCCTTGGTTATCATACAAGCAGCAGGAATTTGGAGTGATTAACAAGCTGTTCCATCATCCTGAATGGGAGTTGGTGTTGATGTCCTCCACTGATGGAACAATATGGACTCATTGTGGGATCTTTGGTACTCCCCGAACTTGGTTGTTGTTGTTGTTGTTGTTGTTTTTTGCAGATGTTTCATTATCCAACTAGGTAGCATCATCAGTGCTTGAAAGGAGTAGGGTTTGGAAGCCCTACTCCTTTCTACCACTGATAATGTTTTCTAGTTGGGTACTGAATATCTGTGAGAAAACAACCAAGCTCAGAGCAACAGCACTTAGACTTATATACCACTTCATAGTGCTCTAAACGGTTTACAGAGTCAGCCTATCACTCTCAACAATCTATTTGACCTTGGAAAGATCAAAGGCTGAGTCAACCTTGAACTAATGAGGATCGAACTCCTGGCTAGTGAGCTGACTTAACCTGCAAATACTGCATTCTAACCACTGTGCCACCATGGCTGAAAAAGCTCTAATGACCGCACAGTTCAACCCTGAACTACAAATATTTTCTTCTATAATTAGCTTTAGATACCGGGAATCCTGTCCAATGTCTGAATAGCAGCTGAACTGAAATGGAGTTATTTCCAGTAACATGAGGATGGGGAATCAAAGCTGATATTCGAAACCTTTGCTCAGTGTTTCTCTTTGTTAGGAGGTGCACTGGGCCTAAAATTGAGGTGCTTTATTCCATTTGCCCTCTGAAAATAGGAAGATGGTCAAAGCATCTGGTGATAATGGAAATCTAATCTAGCTGGAAGGGGAAAAAGATTTCTTGTACTCTGTCACACAGATACATCTTTGCTCTTTCCTAACAGGGTATCCTACAAACTTTAGGAAAATTAATCCATTGCACGACTGATAGAATTATATCAAAGGGTTATTTGGGACAGAGGAGGCATGGAATAATACATAAATACATCCCTTAGGAAAGAAATAAAACACGTCATTTTTTACATAAATGATGCAATTAATTGACCTCATCTATATTTATAATTTTCTGGTGTATGTCCCTTTATAAATTAACTGGTATGTGCACTTTAATTTATGTTGTTTTCTTTTTTATAGTGTGAATAAGTAAACTTTGCAAGCTAATTAAACCTTTTGAAAAACACATTCATAACAATTAATAAGCTCCAAATCACCCATATCCTAAATACTGTTTTATTAATGTATGTCTGATAGATGTTGGCGCCATGTTGCGTTCTTGGAGACTGTTCATTAATTTGTAAATATGTTTATTGGATTCTAGTTTCTGTATCTAGAACAGCCAGTTTTATTCTGTTTTGTTGCCTAGTACTCTCAACAAGAAATGTACATTTTGTGGGGAGGAACACTCTGATCGCCAGTTTCAGCAACAAAGATGATTAGGGGTCTGGAAGCTAAAACATATCAAGAGTGGTTGCAGGAATTAGGTATGACTAGTTCAATGAAAACAAAGGCTACAGGTGACATGATAGCAGTGCTCCAATATTTAAGGGACTGCCACAAAAAAGAGGGAGTCAAGCTATTCTCCTGAAGGTAGGACAAGAAGGAATGGATGGAAACCAACCAAGGAGAGAAGCAACAAAAAACTAAGGATGAATCTCCTAAGGGTGAGAATAATCAACCAGGGCTTTCATTCAGATGATGTGCTTGCCCCATCACTGGAAGCTTTCAAAAAGAGACTGGACAGCTATTTGTCTGAAATGATACAGGGTCTCCAGCTTGGACTAGATGACCTCCAAGGCCCCTTCTGTTTTTCTATGGTAAGACAATAATTACCTTCTGTAAGCAAGAAATATCAACTCAATTTTATACTACAGCCAAGAAAACTACATGGACATTTCCATTAAGTAACCAAGAACCAGATCCAACCACATGAAATATTTACAACCGTGTATTAAATAAATTATATGAGTCTTTGAGGATTCATGCTGAAAGAGAATGATTTTGCCTTCATGGCAGTGGAATTTCTTACCACTGTTCAATTGATGGCCCATGATGTATTAGCAATGTCAAAGCTGATTTCTTCTGATAAATTGAGGGTAAACTGAGAAGAGTCAAAGACATTAAGTAGCAGAGATTTTGGGAGTTTCTAGTGAACAAACCATTGCAGAATCCTCAGAATTTCTCAAATGATCATGATCTAACACTCAGTGAGATTTTCATTTCGTTCATGTTTTGGATATGAACTAATCAAAACCTCCTAAATATCTTCATAAATAGGATAGAAATGACCCAAAAGAGTGTTCTTTTGAAGGGACTGAAATTTTACAGATGAGAAATACAATGTTTTGTATAACCAATGATCCCATAGGAAGGAAAGAAAAAGAAAGAGAAAGAGAAAAAGAGAGAAATAGAGAGAGATAGAAAGAGAGAGAGAAAGAGAAAAGAGAGAAAGAAAGAGTGAAAGAAAGAAAGAGAGAAAGAGAAAGAAAGAAAGAAAGAAAGAAAGAAAGAAAGAAAGAAAGAAAGAAAGAAAGAAAGAAAGAAAGAAAGAAAGAAAGAAAGAAAAGAAGGAAGGAAGGAAGGAAGGAAGGAAGGAAAGAAGAAAGAAAGAAAGAAAGAAAGAAAGAAAGAAAGAAAGAAAGAAAGAAAGAAAGGAAGGAAGGAAGGGAAGGAAGAAAAAGAAAGGTCTCTTTCACACACTTTAGAAAATAAAAGCCAAGCCTTTTAACTCCTGGCAAATTCTATTTCTAAAATAATCAGAAACCTCCCCACCCACCCAACACAGAGTTATCAACACAGAGTTATCATACAAATATTTGTATGAAAGCTGAGGAGGACATGAAGTCTTCCCTTTTCAAAAAATAAAATAAAAAATCTAATGACCTATGTCAGGGAATTGTACAGCAAGTGTTCAAGTGAGGTCGGAGCCACTGACACAAACTTGTAATTTTAAATAAATAAATATATTTTGCATTTATATTTACAGCAGACAAGATAAGTCAGGAACATTGTGAGGTAAATCAGACATTATATAGAGCACACAGAAGAAGAAAAGGCAGGAAAAGTGGAAACGCTTCTTGTACACCCACAGAAGCAACTAATCATAGCATAGATTGCCTTCCATAGGAGCTGGCAATCTCCAATCAATCAACTACAACGCTGTGTTCTGGCCCATTGTACGCTTCACTGTTCCAGCTGCTAAATTCAATATCCTAAGACAGGGTGTCAAACTCATGGCGACATGTGAGGTATTGAGACTTTTGCCCCTTCACTAAACCGGGCATGAGCGTGACAGTGCTGTGATGCATCTGGCCCATGGGCCAGGAGTTTGACAGTCCCGTCCTAAGAGACTAGATCTAGGGACATTTAAAGGCAAGGGGGTCATCAGTTCGAAAATGTCTCATGCAACTGAGATTCTGAACCCTTAGCCCTTTTTACTCATTTAAGCAGCATGCAACGAAGGCTAAAAAGTGTGTACCTTCAGTTGCCTAGTTGTACCCATCATTGGCATCATTGTCACCCAAGATCCATAGAAGACAATAATTACCTTCTGTAAGCAAGAAATATCAACTCAATTTTATACTACAGCCAAGAAAACTACATGGACATTTCCATTAAGTAACCAAGAACCAGATCCAACCACATGAAATATTTACAACCGTGTATTAAATAAATTATATGAGTCTTTGAGGATTCATGCTGAAAGAGAATGATTTTGCCTTCATGGCAGTGGAATTTCTTACCACTGTTCAATTGATGGCCCATGATGTATTAGCAATGTCAAAGCTGATTTCTTCTGATAAATTGAGGGTAAACTGAGAAGAGTCAAAGACATTAAGTAGCAGAGATTTTGGGAGTTTCTAGTGAACAAACCATTGCAGAATCCTCAGAATTTCTCAAATGATCATGATCTAACACTCAGTGAGATTTTCATTTCGTTCATGTTTTGGATATGAACTAATCAAAACCTCCTAAATATCTTCATAAATAGGATAGAAATGACCCAAAAGAGTGTTCTTTTGAAGGGACTGAAATTTTACAGATGAGAAATACAATGTTTTGTATAACCAATGATCCCATAGGAAGGAAAGAAAAAGAAAGAGAAAGAGAAAAAGAGAGAAATAGAGAGAGATAGAAAGAGAGAGAGAAAGAGAAAAGAGAGAAAGAAAGAGTGAAAGAAAGAGAGAAAGAGAAAGAAAGAAAGAAAGAAAGAAAGAAAGAAAGAAGAAAGAAAAGAAAGAAAGAAAGAAAGAAAGAAAGAAAGAAAGAAAGAAAGAAAGAAAGAAAGAAAGAAAGAAAGAAAGAAAGAAAGAAAGAAAGGGAAGGGAAGGAAGAAAAAGAAAGGTCTCTTTCACACACTTTAGAAAATAAAAGCCAAGCCTTTTAACTCCTGGCAAATTCTATTTCTAAAATAATCAGAAACCTCCCCACCCACCCAACACAGAGTTATCAACACAGAGTTATCATACAAATATTTGTATGAAAGCTGAGGAGGACATGAAGTTTTCCCTTTTCAAAAAAAAAAAAAATCTAATGAACTATGTCAGGGAATTGTACAGCAAGTGTTCAAGTGAGGTCGGAGCCACTGACACAAACTTGTAATTTTAAATAAATAAATATATTTTGCATTTATATTTACAGCAGACAAGATAAGTCAGGAACATTGTGAGGTAAATCAGACATTATATAGAGCACACAGAAGAAGAAAAGGCGGGAAAAGTGGAAACGCTTCTTGTACACCCACAGAAGCAACCAATCATAGCATAGATTGCCTTCCATAGGAGCTGGCAATCTCCAATCAATCAACTACAACGCTGTGTTCTGGCCCATTGTACGCTTCACTGTTCCAGCTGCTAAATTCAATATCCTAAGACAGGGGTGTCACACTCATGGCGACATGTGAGGTATTGAGACTTTTTGCCCCTTCACTAAACCGGGCATGAGCGTGGACAGTGCTGTGACGCATCTGGCCCATGGGCCAGGAGTTTGACAGTCTCGTCCTAAGAGACTAGATCTAGGGACATTTAAAGGCAAGGGGGTCATCAGTTCGAAAATGTCTCATGCAACTGAGATTCTGAACCCTTAGCCCTTTTTACTCATTTGAGCAGCATGCAACGAAGGCTAAAAAGTGTGTACCTTCAGTTGCCTAGTTGTACCCATCATTGGCATCATTGTCACCCAAGATCCATAGAATCTTGGGTGACAATGATGTTCCTTCCCTCCTCCGTCCCTCTCTCCTTCCCCTTCCTCCCTCCTTCTCCTCCACCACCCCTCCTATTCTTCCTCCTTCCTTATTTTCACCCCTCCTTTCTTTTCAACATATCATGAGGGAGGTATAACAAATTGTCAGAATTTTCTTTTCTTTTTCTAATTTTTTTGAAAAACCTTTATTGAGATTAAAATATTAAAATACAAATATGTCTATAAAGAAAATAAATTTGTACAATTCACCATCATTCTTTGACAGTACAAAAATCTTGCTATATTCATACATTTCAAATATTCATACATTTCAACAGTTTCTAATTAATCATGTACATATACAAATTTTATATCTTATTTCTAACCTATACGTTTCATATTCCTACTATCTATCCATTGATATCAGTTATCCCAAATAGAATAATATTCCAAGTCTTCCTTGTTATTTAATTCTATAGTGAGTTTATCCATTTCTGCACACTCATAAATTTTATGGATTATTAAACAATCTGTCGGTATGGTGGCCATTTTCCAAGCTTGTGCTAGTGCAATTCTCACTGCCGTGATAATATGTATAATCAAGTATTTAATCTTTTTGGGGTATTTTCCTTTAATGATCCCCAGGAGAAATAATTCTGGCTTCAATTCTATTTGACAGGGAGTGATTTTCATTTAACCATGTTTGTATTTTGATCCAATATTTTTTAATTTCTGGACATAGCCACCAGACATGGAAAAAGGTACCTTGCGCTTGTTTACATTTCCAGCAATTAGGGTTTAAATCGGGATACATCTTTGCAAGTCTTGTTGGAACTAAATGCCAATGGTAAAACATCTTGTATTGGTTTTCTTTATATGCGGTGGATTTTGTTAAAGTATAATTTTTGTTCCACATTTTTTCCCAATCTTCTAACCCAAATTGTCAGAATTTTCAACATGGAGAGCTCTCGAAAGTCTTAGATTATGCTGTTTCCCCTGACCTTTCTTAGAAATAATTGTTAATAGCTTTCAATGTGGGTTGATAAAGTCTTCTTCTATAGAACAGAAACAAAATTACCTAGTTTTTTTAAAAAAAATTCCTCTTCATTTATTATAGAGTCTGTTCTTTTTATATCATTTTGATACCAGCCAAGCCATTTTTACTGCCGCTGAATAGTTAGCCGTATTATTTTAAACACTCTACCAAGTTCAGAAGTACAAATCCCAATAGGACTGGAACAAGCCTTCACTTGTTGTACAGCACAGAGTTTGGGAAGAAAGCAAGATTGATGAAGTATATAAGATGATAGTGGAAAAACTGAACCAATCAGAAGCTGAAATCAACAGAACATCAGTTTTGATCCTGGGTATCAGGAAGAAATAAGGGAGAAGTTAGAGAGAAGGGCTTTTAAAAAACATATTAAAATACTGAGACTTTGGAAAAAGTGCAGAGAAGAGCAACTATGATGATTAAAGGCCTGGAAACTAAAACATACAAAGAATGGTTGAAGGAACTGGGTTTGGCTAGTTTAGACAAAAGAAGGATTGGGGTGACTTGATAGCAGTATTGCAGTATTTGAGGGGCTACCGCCAAGAAGAGGGGAGGGGTCAACTTATTTTCCAAAGCACCTGAAGGCAGGACAAGAAGCAAGGGATGGAAACTAATCAAGGAGAGAAGCAACCTGGAATTCAGGAGAAACTTCCTAACAGCGAGAACAGTTTAACCAGTGGAACAGCTGGCCTCCAGAAGTTGTGGATGCTCCATCAATTGAGGCTTTTAAGAAGAGATTGGACAGTCACTTGTCTCAAATGGTATAGTATCTCCTACTTGAGCAGGGGTTGGAGTAGAAGACCTCCAAAGTCCCTCCCAGCTCTGTTATTCTATTATTGAACTGATTATCCTGCCTTCTGTTCACCATGTGACATAGATCTTCCTCATTTTATCACTGCCTTATAGAGTACAACCTTTGGCCAGCAAACCAATGTCAAAATGCAGACTTGGGCCATACCAAGGTCCATTCTTGCCTCAGAGAGAAACTAGGTCCTCTTACTCAGCCTGGCATCTTCTAAACGTGGTGCCTTTCCTACCCATTTATATTCTTTACTGAGATCTTACAAATAAAGCAGTTTGCTCACCTGGATAGAATGTCTTGGGATTCCATATCACATCAGGCATATACAAAAAGAAGAGAAGGTCAAAGAACACAAGGGAGACCCAGAAGAAAATGAAGATACAATATCAAAGACACACAACAACAGCATCAAAGAACAATGGTTGAGGTCACCAGAACTTTATATTGCCCTCTTCTCTGAACACCTGAATAGTAAAAGAGAAAGAAAGGAGGAGAAAGAAGGAGGAGGAGAAAGGGGGAGAAAGAGCAAGGAACAGAAGGAGGGAGGAGGAAAAAGAAGGAGAAAGGAGGAGGAGGAGGAGAAGGGGAAGGAGAAGGAGAAGGGGAAGAAGGAGGACTGAGATCTTACAATATTTTCTCTTTGCAGCTTCAGTGAGATTCCCGGAAGAACTATGTTTGGTTCATGAAATTGCTGACAGGGACAACCTAGGAACGTAACCAATCTCTGAAGAAATCCAAAAGCCTCCAGAGCAGCTCTTGTAATCAGTTGGTTTTGGAGGCAGAATTTGGCCATCCTGTCTCTTGTACTTTGTGACTAAACTATATCTCAGTTCTTGTACCTTGCTCATTAATGAGATCATTTCAACTCCTCAAATCCTCAACTCCATTTCAAGGTATTGACAAGGCACAATATATAAGGTTTATTTTTGGAACCATGTTGTCATTTCCCATCTCCCAACTTTGGCCGAAAGCAGCTGCAATTAGACAAACTCATAATTTATTGTACGCATCAATTAAAATCAAGATAATACACATTGTACTTTTCATGCTTACTTAGTGCTTGTACCTGCTAATTAAACTAAAGAAAGATGGTACCTGGGAGATTTGTGCTAGAGAAGACGTCACCTGTCCAGTCCATTTTGTTTTGGAATTATTATTTTTTTAATGCCTTCAAGTGACATGAAGAAGAAGCTCCGAATTGCTTTCTAATGAGATTCACATCTGCAACAGAGCCAGATTTGTCCTCTGGAGAGATTAGTGAAGTCTGCTGCAAGCAAAAAAACAAGCTTCAAGATATTCATCCCACCCTTGGGAGCTGGCTTTAACATCCAGATACAAGGAAGCCTGCTGCCCAAAGTAATTAACTTGCTTGTTTGTGTGTGGGTGGGTGTTTCTCCTATCCCCAGTGCTTGGATCACAAGCTCTCAAGTGAAACCGAGAATAACCCAACCTGTGTCAAAATGATTTGGGCAGCAGGAAAAGACTGATTTCTCAATTGGATTGCCACAACTTGTACCTTGGCACCTCCTATGGATGCCAGTACAACTGCCGAGTTCATATCACGGGATTCCACATGCTCTTTTTGGCAGATACAATGCAATCTCAAGTTGCTCAGACATGTCTTAATGTTTTTGGTTTTAATCATTTCACATTTCCTCAAACTCCGTCAAATTGTCATAATGTCTGAAACATATCCAACAAAATACTCTTTCATCTTTCAACCTGTGGACCCAAATAATCCTCTCCCCACCCCTCTCTCTCCTGGCTTCCAGTTAAGCTACTCAATACAGATCATATTCCCAGGTGTAACTAATTCAGTTCCCAAACATCCGTATGCTCTCTTCATTGGTGATTCCCTGCTAGATGTTTTTTCTCTTCACATTATGGCCATTTAGAATGAAAGCTATTTTTGTGCTTTCCTCAGCATTTTACCAACCCCATTTTATCTCTTGATACTATTCTTTAGACTTTTTATCATTTTATGCTCTGTGTTTCAAATGTGCGGATTTGTGGTTTAATTGATCTTCTGCTTTGTGAATTCAATTCCCAACATGAGAGCCAGGGAATGCCACAGATACTGGAAGATTTAAAAATATAATAAATAAACATTGAAGTTAACAGCACACTTGGTTGTTATTTCCTGTTCTGTTCTTTCGGCCTGTGGTTCTTAAACCCACCAATAGGAAGTAGCAACATGATTTATTTTACAGTCATTGAATAGGGTATTATTTTCCAGAATTGTGAGTATTTTCTTTGTTCTGTGAAAAGTTGGAATATTCTGTTTCTCCCTGATATTTGGCAGAAATGAATCCTCTCTCAGTTTGATCTAGTGCATGGGTGTCAAGCTCGCAGTGAAACATTGCTGTCACATGACGTTTCGTGATTTTTTTCCCACCTTCATGGAGCTGGGGTGAGTGTGGCCTGTGCGTGATGCATTCAGCCCAGGGGCCGCCATTTTAACACCCCTGAAGTGGTTAATGGACCAGGTTAGAAAGCCCCACTTTTAGTCCCACCTTAGCTATGAAAGCCAGCTATATTTGGGCCAGTCTTCCTCAGCCCAACCCATCTCACAGGGTTATTTTTGTGGGGATTTTTGGAAGAGGAATGTGTGTTAGATATGTTTACCACCTTATGAAAGATCATGTTAATTTTTTCTCAGGAAATAATGTTTGTTGTATCCCAGTTTTTAGCTTTTCTGATAATGCATTTCTTACTTCAAGGTCTCGGGTATTTCATCTTTCCTTTCCCCTCCTTTTTTTTAGTTTGTGTGGGAGAAAAAAATCTTGGCTCTACAATGAGAGCCAAGAATCACAAAAATCCTTCTAGATGCTTGCTTCTTTAAATCTTTATTATTCTGCTGTATGCAGAGAAGGAACAATAGTTTTTATGGATCTTGGGAAAGTCTATATACTGTGTCTTGAGAAGGACTTGAATCATGATTATTTCTTTATACTTGATTTTTTTCCACTGACCATTTGACACCAGGCTGCAAAAACAGAGGAATAGAATCAAGCTCACATGAAGTGTTAATACCTCTTTATAATGCTTTGGTAAGGCCACACTTGGAATACTGCATCTGGTTTTGATCTCTACGATGTAAAAAAGATATTGAGACTCTAAAAAGAATGCAAAAAAGAACAACAAAGGTGATACAGGACTGGAGGCTAAAACATATAAAGAATGGTTGCTGGAATTGGGTATGTTTAGTTTGATGAAAAGAAGGACTAGGATGACATGATAGCAGTGTTCCAATATATTGGGGGCTGCCACAAAGAAGAGGGAGTCAAGTTATTCTCCAAAGTATGTGAGGGCAGCACAAGAAACAATGGGTGGAAATCAATCAAGGAGAGAAGCAACCTAGAACTAAGGAGACATTTCCTGACAGTGAGAACAATTGATTAGTGGAACAACTTGCCTCCAGAAGTTGTAAATGCTCCAACACTGGAAGTTTTTAAGAACAGATTAGATAACCATTTGTCTGAAGTGGTGTAGGGTTTCCTGCCTAAGCAGGGGGTTGGACTAGAAGACCTCCAAGGTCTTCTATTCTATTCTATCCTATTCTATTCTATCCTATTCTATCCTATTCTATCCTATTCTATCCTATTCTATTCTATTCTATATCATTCCTATGCTAATCTGTGATAGCAACCACCAAAGAAGTCCAGAGCTTACCTTTAGGATTCTCCATCTTTGAAATGAGCCTTCCCCCATCTGCTTCAGTTCCTCCAGCTCTTAGAAACTCTGAAGGGTATAAGAGAATTGGACTTTTTTTTTTCTTGGTCTAATTTAGTAAAATGGGAGGCAATTTATAGCTCTAGAGAACAGATCAGTCAACTAAATATAAATAATTCCACCTGGAGGAAACTATTAACTTCAGGGAGATGAATCCTCCACAGGCTAATCACTGACCAAAAGCTAAACATTCTCCTCCTTTTCCATTGATTGGAATTCTTAACGATAAAGTTTCAAATTAGAGGCCAGCGGAGCAAGTAAAGCAGAGGTAGGCCATAAAAATTAACTTGATCCTGGAAGCTTGACGGATCTCTCCTACCCCGGCTTCTTTCACTTTTGAGCTCTGATCCCTAATTGTCCTCTCCTTGAACCCATAAGGGGGGAAAATAGATCTGTTCTTCTCCCTCTATAGAAAAAGATAAGGCACACATCAACCATTTTCAAATTGTTGTTGTCATATCATCATCATCATCATCATATCATCATCATCATCATCATATTTCTCCCATAGGTTCAGGATCCATTTTACTGATCAACAAGCACCATCTTCCATGATCAAATGCAGCATCTGGGTCCAACTGGGTGTTTTTCACGTCTGCATTTATTGTATTTTGTCATCTTTGCTTTGGCCTTCCACACTGGTGCCTGCCATCTATATTAAAATGGAAGGTGATATAGGCAACGTTATGGGGTGCTGCTTGTAGAACATGGCCTTACCACCATACATGGTTCTCCCACATTTTCTCTGATAAGGGCACAGGGCCTATTTGTATCTGAACTGTGTCCTTTCTGACATGGTCAAGAAGAGAGAAGCCTAATGACCAAGGCATGTAAATTATTCTCAACACATTTTAGTGATTGGCCAGCACTCAGCACCATATAGAGCAGGGGTCTGCTGGCTGGAGAATTCTGGGAGTTGAAGTCCACAAGTCTTAAAGTTGCCAAGTTTGGAGACCTCTGATATAGAGCTTACAGAATAGAGTTGGAAGGGACCTTGGAGGTCTTCTAGTCCAATCCCGCTTAAGCAGGAAATCCTATACCATTCTAGACCAGTGGCTGTCCAGTCTCTTCTTAAAAACCTCCAGTGATTGAACATCCATAACTTCTGGAGGCAAGCTGTGCTGTCCAGACAATTTATAGTTAATTGGGAATTGGGATAGTTAGTTAGGAATTGGGAGCTGTCCCCTTAAAGGAATGCATCATGGTAAATGTAGTTAAGGCATCCTGGGAAATGTAGTCCATGCCATGTGGTCACACCTGTAATCCTGATTGGTCACTGAATCAACCCTTGGTGGGTTGGGGGAGGTTCCTTCACTTTTGCCTGGACCCCAGCAGCGTGCTGGTGCCTTACCCCCTTGCTTCCTTCATTATGGGGACGAAAAGATCACTATCCTTTTACACGATAAATTCAGCTATGCAAAGATTTGGACATTGAGATGAATCTTGACGTAACCATGAGTTATATATGAGGATACCTGATGAACCAATAAACTTTGTATGGACGCCTTTGTAGAGTTATCTGTCTGCCTTTATACATTCAGTCAGTAATTATAAAGGACAGAACAGTAAAAGGAGTGAGGGACCAGCACATTCAGTAGTGGGATCCTACCTTAGTCGCTGAAGTTTGGTGGGTGATTGTTCATGCGCGTGCACGCCCCTAACACATGTGCCCTTAACAAGCCAATCAGCTGATGGGATGAAGAAACAAAAAGCTAGGAGCATCCCTCACACTCCCAAATGCACTTTTCAGTCTTTTAACCTCTCAGGTGATTGTTGATTCTGCAAACCGGTAGTGATTTTTACTACTAGTTCGCCTAAACTGGGCTGAACCGGTAGCATACCACCGGTTAATTATTCTCACTGTTCGGAAGCTTCTCTTTAATTCCAGGTTGCTTCTCTCTTTGATTAGTTTCCATCCATTTTTTCTTGTCCTTCCCTTTGGTGCTTTGGAAAATAAGTTGCCCCTTCTTCTTTGTAGCAGCCCCTCAAATACCGGAACTGTGATGAAAGGAACCATACTTAGAACAATTGATCAGTGGAATGACTTGCCTGCAGAAGTTGTGGATGCTCGAACACTGTAAGTTTTTAAGAAAAGATTGGACAATCATTTGTCTGAAATGCTATAGGATTTCCTGCCTGAGCAGGGGGTTGGACTAGAAGACCTCCAAGATCCCTTTCCAAGCCTATTATTCTTTTATTCTATTATCTAATAAATTTAGATTAAGGTTTAGTTATCAAATGCAGCCCTCAGAAACAGGGCCTTGACCTAATATTCTTCTGTTTTCATTTTCAAAATTCTGGTTTAAGGGGCTGGAAAATAAATGTTTCCTTAAGAAATGCCACTTGTGGGGCATTTATCATTTTCCTCCCTTAAGTTTGTTTGCTGCATGTTTTCCCTATTTGTTTTATGCTTCCTTCTGCCCTCCAGCACACACCCTGCTATCCACCAATAAAAAACCAAAATGGAGAAAATGGAGAAGAAACCCTGCAGTTTTGCTCCCCGCTCCCTCTCTTTAAGCCAGGACATAACACAGCTAGTCTGTTTCCCTCTTCCTCTTTTTCTCCAAAAATCTGACAAGCAGAGAGGCTTAAACTTTCCCCTTTAATAATATTCTTTGTCTCATCCCAAAAGAGATCTGTACTCATTTTGATGAACCAAAAAGTGGTGGGAGGGGGAGGGAAATGGGAGGAGTATAAAAAGAGAAAAATACTCTCTCATTCTTTAATATTTTAGCAACTCTCATTAGTGGCACTTTGGCTAAAGGTCTAGCAGCATTTCCTTAATGTGTGCATTCTTGAGAATAGCTGATCTCATGAGAAATGCCTATAAAAATGTTATTTCAGTAGAAACACGGCCTAACAACTCTTTCTTTTCTTGTTGTCTTTAATAAGAGCTGGAAACAAAAGAGCTGACAGAGATTTTTCCTTGAGTTCCTCCTGCGAAGGAGGGATTCACTAAAACACTACAGGCTAGTTCAGAAGATGATTGGGGCTGTTCAATAACTTTAAAAAAATTTCCCGAGCATGCCCATGTTTCATAGGGAAGGATGGAAGACAAGATGTTTTGTTTTTGGTTTTTTCCCTGCAATGGTGCTTTTCTGAGGTAACGTCCTTTCCTGTGAAACCAAGTTGCTCTTTCCTATTGAAGGAGGAGTCAGAGGAGCCCAAGGATGCAGAATGAAAATGCATTTGTTCTAATAAAATCTTACCTCAGGAGCATTCACAGTGTGTTTGTGTGTGGTTAAAATGATCAAGATGTTCCAAGCCCCACCCATTTTTAAATGCATGATGCCATAAAAAAGTATTCCGAGGTTTGATCACGCTTCTGTGGCTACCATCTTGGCATTTTTTTTGAAGTGTAACTTATGGATATCCCCTATTATCCAGCAACAGTAGTTCAGTTAAGGAACCACCAATACCACTTCCACCAACACTGACAGGGCAAGCCACATAGTATAAATAGAGAGCAAACCCCACTCCCTTCCAGCACTGATCGTGTTACCTAGTTAGGTAATGAAATGGTGCAAGAAAACAACCAAACTTAAAGAGCACCAAATGATCCCATAGTCATTGTTGTCGTCATCGTCGTCCTCCTCCTCCCACTCCATTTCAGCACTGTTGATGTTTCCTAATTTGGTAATGAAATGTTGCAAGAGTGCAACCAAATTCAAGGAACACCAAGGACGCCATGGATAGCCCTGACTTATGTGGTTGTTGAATTGTCACCAAGTCAATGATGCATGATCATTTCCAGGAAAGGATAATTAACTTCTTTGCATAATAAATACATGGACTACACAGCGTTGTGCAGGATAGTTGATGTGCAGGATCTTGTAATCTTTGTAAGGTTGATTTTTGGGATAGTCGCCTACAATATTTCTCCACATACTTCTTTGTCAATATTCTCTATTTTTCTGAAACATACAGCATGAACCTGAGATTGGCTCTGAATGAAGATGGGAATCAAATCAAGTTCTTGTCACGTCCCCATGGCATGCTGGAGCCATGACACCGAGTATTCCGCTGCGCCTGAATATTCTCTCGCGATAGGAAACACTTGCCAACCTGCCAACACCGGGTCGGAATTGCTGATGGAGATGGACAACGAGCCCCGATGACATCAGACGCTGAACTATCAGAAGTTGCGGGCGGCTATTGGCAGAGCGATGAACATGCTGACCATTAAAACAATGACCTCGGGGAGTGAATATACACCGGGAGGGCACAGGGGAGTTGGTGTAATATCGAAAGTGTGCTGTGGCGAGGGGATGGTAAAGGAGGGCAGATAAGTAACAGAAGAATGCACGGTATCGAGGGTTACATAGTGACTGGAAATTAAGTGGTAGTAGTCACCGGATGGTGGATAAACCCATTGCGTTATTATCTGGTGGATAAATACAGCTCTGGCTGCGAGGTGTGCCAAGTTGACTTTACTATCATTTTTGATGCTTGTTGTTACCTGAACCTGGAACAATATATGGACGAATAAAGACTTTTCAACTTGCCGTGGAGCTTTATTTCCCTTTCTTTCTGGACTTCGGCTTAACAGCTGAGGGTTCTTTTGGTAAAGGTAAAGGTTCCCCTTGCACATACATACTAGCTGTTTCCATCTCTAGGGGGTAGTGCTAATCTCCATTACAAAGCCAAAGAGCCAGCGCTGTCCAAAGATGTCTCTGGTCATGTGGCCAGTATGATTAAATGCTGAAGGTGCATGGAACGCTGTTACCTTCCCACCAATGTGGTCCCTATTTTTCTATTTGCATTTTTACATGCTTTTGATCTGCTAGGTTGACAGAAGCTGGGGCAAGTAATGGGAGCTCACTCCATTACACAGCGCTTGAGATTCGAACTGCTGAACTGCTGACCTTTCTGATCAACAAGCTCAGTGTCTTAGCCACTGGGCCACTGTGTCCCTTTTTTCTTTTGGTAGATGGTTGTAAATGGTAGATAACATGGTACCTTAGTACTTATCATTAATTGAAGTTTAGTTACTTTATTATCATTGCACCTCATACAACGAAATCAAATACTCTTCAGTGCACATCATGACCATGAAAATAAACACAAACACACATCCTTCACACTCCACACATTGAACCGAAAACCTCCAACACCGCTCCAACACTGCACTATACAATAGAATTCAAAAGAGCTACTGCCCTGGGATAGAACTGTTTTTTAGCCTATTTGTCCTTGTTTTTATTATCCTGTACCGTCTGCCAGATGGTAATAGTTCAAAAAAAGGGTTCCCAGGAAAAGATGGACCTTTGAGAATGTTTTGAACTTTCTTAAGGCAGTGGGAGCTATAAAGCTCTTCCAAAGAGGGGAGAGGGCAACCAATGATCTTCTGGGCAATGACATTAACCCTCTGGAGTGCTGTCCTATCTGCCCCTGTGCAATTGGCAAACCATACAGAGGTGCAGTAAGTTAAGATACTCTCTATGGTGCAGCGGTAGAAAGTCACCAGCAGTTTTTCATTCAGTTGTTGTTTTCTGAGCAGTCTCAGGTAGTATAATCTCTGCTGTGCCCTTTTGACCAGTGCTGCAATGTGAGCATCCCAGGTCAGGTCCTCTTTTATGGTAACACCCAGAAACTTAAAACTGGCCACTTGCTCCACTCGGTCTCCATTGATAAGCAAGGGCTGGATGTCTGATCTGTTCCTTCTATAGTCCACTATAAGCTCCTTGGTCTTATTGGTGTTGAGGACCAAGTTATTGTCCCTACACCATGAAAGCAACCGGTCCACCTCATCTCGGTAGGCAGACTCATCCCCCCTAGAGATGAGTCCCACTACTGCTGTATCATATCACTGTTGATTCTGGGAGGTGCCATGAGTACCAAAAAACAATGAGTACCAAACAATTTTTTCCATATGGAATAATTTAGTGAATCACAAAGTAGCCAACACCAACAAGTCCTAGCTTATACATTGAGTACTAAATCAATGATGAGTACTGGGACAAAATTTTCATATTAAATGCATTGAGTACCAAATTTGATGAGTTTCAAAGCAGTTGAGTACCAAGAAACTGTATATAAAGGAGGGAAGAGGGGCTTCCTTGAATCCCATAGAACTTGAAGAGTGTACCTAGCATGTGTTGAAGGCCAGGCCTGTCTGTTTATAGCACCGGGATGTAATTTTTCCAATGAACATAGAAGCAGACATTTTAAGTACTCTAGAAACTAATAACTAAGCAACATTCATAGTTTTTGAGTTGGAAGGGATCTTGAAGGTCTTCTAGTCCAACCCCCTGCCTAGGTAGGAAACCCTACACCACTTCAGACAGATGGTTATCTAATATCTTTTTAAAAACTTCCAGTGTTGGAGCATTCACAACTTCTGGAGGCAAGTTAGAATAGAATACTTTATTGGCCAAGTGTGATTGGACACACAAGGAATTTGTCTTGGTGTAAATACTCTCAGTATACATAAAGAAAAGGTACAGTCATTAAGAATCAAGAATCATAACATACAAGACTTAATGATAGTCATATCATACTAGAAAACAGTCAAGTGGGAGGGGATAGATGATAAGGAGTGGTGAGAAAATTAACAGTAATAGTCGTGTACACTTTGTAAATAGTTAAACAGTGTTGAGGGAATTATTTGTTTAGCAGAGTGATGGCTTTCAGGAAAAAGTTGTTCCACTGATTAATTGTTCTAATTGTCAGGAAGTTTTTCCTTAGTTCTAAGTTGCTTCTTTCCTTGATTAGTTTCTTCTGTTGCTTCTTGTCCTGCCTTCAGGTGCTTTGGAGAATAGCTTGACTCCCTTTTCTTTGTGGCAAATCCTGAGATATTGGAACACTGCTATCATGTCTCTCCTTGTCCTTTTCTTCATTAGACTAGACATACTCAGTTCCTGCAACCGTTCTTCATATGTTCTTCAACTGTTTTCAAAATGTGGATATCTACACCATGTATTACAGCTCCCACAAATAAATTCTATCACCATCCAGGAAATAAAATGCAATTCCGGGGGGGCGGGTGGGAGGAAAAATATGGGGAAGGGGTTGGATAGGAATGTTCCTAAAATATGAGGAATGGTTTGCACAGCGACTGTTCAAATAATGTAATATTCAGCCGTTTCTTTCCTGTTTTGAATCCATGTAACAATGGATAATTTTGTTCAGCCTCTGTCATAACCTTAATTACAATGGGGAATTTTTTTTTTTACTGCTCATAAACTGATCTGACTTTCCAGCTTTTATAGCTTGGAATAAGCCATCCACAATAAGTCCATGAGATAGATAAGGTAGCTATTTGCTCTTCTCATCATTCTTCTTGGTAATGGTTACCCAGGGAAAATTAAGCAGGAACTACTTGTAATCTCACTTCACCAGTTTCTTTGTCTCTGCTTTCAGATACCCACATATACCCACACATCCACACAAATCAATAAGTACTCTTAAAATTATATTGCGTCTATGTCTGGGAGGATCAGACAAAGTCTTCAAGAAATCTTGAAGAGCTCCTAGGAGTTCATAGAAAACACTCCTAAAAAAACCATAGCAAAGTTTAGGGTTTTCTGCTGAACAGAGGTTCATCTAGAAGACCTCCAAAGTCCCTTCCAACTCTGTTATTCTGTATTCTATATTATTAAAGATGCCTGTATGGAATGCTATTGTTCCATAAAAATGGAATAATTTGTGATGACCCAGGGGGTGGTACAAAGACAACACAGTTAGATAATCAGTAGGAGTCCCTTTATTAGCTCCAATTTTGTCCCCAATGTCCTGGTGACCTTCTGGCTGGAGAAAAACTCTCCCAGAAACACCCTTTGTCTACAGAGAATCAAATCCAAAATGTGGTCAACAAAAACTGTAACTATAAGTCCAATCAAAGCAAGAAGAGGTAATTAGTCCGGCAGGGCAAGAGAAGGAATTCCAGACGTGAAGGAACAGCTGTAATTCAACACGGTTGGGGGGATACCAGGAACGCAGTTAACCAAAGTCAACACAAGATAAACTCACATTTGTTCCCAGCAGATGCCGCACTCAGCATGCATCTCTTTTAAACTCTCTTCCTAGGTGTGGCTAATGAAGGGAATCGGGGCCCTTTCCTCCCCCTTAAGCCATGCAACCCATGTTGCTGTTTTCTCTGTTCCTCCCTGCATGCCTCAGGATGAAGAGTGGGTGGGCCTGGGTCTTCCTCTGAACTCCTTCTCCCTTGTTCTACCTCTTTCCTGCTCTGCCCAGCCAGACTTTGCCCTTCCCCAGTTTCCTCCACAGCCAACGGAGCCACACTCCCACTCCCTATCAGCTGTTCATTTTCCTCCTCAGATTCAGACTCTGATAGGGGCATGACATAATTGTTCGTGATTTGAAAAGACCCAAAGCTGCATAATTTGGTTTGTCAGTCTTGCAGAGCCTTGGTTATCAATGCAGATAGTCCTTGTTTAGTGACCACAATCAAAGCAACTCAGTTATTAATCAGAGTGCTCACAAACTGAATTCTTGACTGTGCTTACTATCTGACTTCAGTTTTGTTTTTCTTTACAGAAGTTCTCGTCTTAAAATCCTCCAGTGATGGAGCACCCACAACTTCAGAAGGCAAACTGTTCCAGTGGTTAATTATTCTCACTGTTAGGAAATTTCTCCTTAGTTCTAGGTTGCTCCTCTCCTTGATTAGTTTCCATCCATTGCTTCTTGTTTCTTTCTTTCTTGTTTCTTGGAAAATAGGTTGATCCTCTCTTCTTTGTGGTTCTGAAGAACCTCTATCCCAGGGGTGTCAAACTCAAGGCCTGCAGACTGGATCCGGCCCAGGGTGTGCTTAAATCTAAACTGCTGTGCTGGCCTGGGAATAGCAAAGGACCAGCCCATGGTGCCTCTGCTAGGGGATGCTCCATTTTCAGTCTGGACAGCCTCCTGCAGCACTCTGCCGGCCAAAATAGCCCCCTGTTTTGAGCTCCTTTTGGCCAGCAGGATGCTGCAGGAATTGGCCAGCTCATCTCCCTCCCTGGCTGGCCCATGGAGAAGAACTACAATGTTGATCCGGTCCTCGAAGAAATCCAGTTTGACACCCCTGCTCTATCCAGTGGATAATTAAGAAGATTATTGAAGCCACCATGCATTCATTCATTTGTTCCCTAGAATGGAAGAATGGGATAAAAGAGTTTGAACTAAAGAAGCTACCCCCAGAATGTACTCAATACGTACTTAGAATAATAGGATACTAAAGACGTATATCGAATAATCTTGAAGAATGCACTCAGTTTTTGAGAAGTTTGCTCCCAGCCATGTTATGGCCACCACCCTTGTAGCCTTGATAGCTGTCAACAATTAAAGAGAACTGGGAAGGAATCACCAAACTTTTGGCATCTCATCTCACTTGCCCTTAAAGTTTATAGCTCTTCCTGTGATACATCAGACCATCAATGGCTGACGTTTGATCCATCCTACCAGACAAGACTCCTTGTCTGGAAGCAGGCCCTCATTGATATCCTGAATGGAGCCATCTTCCAATAAAGACATTTTAATTCATGGGGGGAGATATGGAAACTGTTAGGAATAACATGGTTACCTAACGTAGTTTGGGTAAAAATAATATATATAGACTATGATTGTGAGTTTAAGTGTGTGTCACTTTAAATGCAATTTTGGGTGCGGCTGTAAATCGCCATAAGAGGGAGCAAGAGAACCTGATTGATTGCTGGCTTACTGGATTGCTTGCAGACGATGATAGATTGTTAACTGCGTGTTCTCTGCTGTTGCTGAAGGAAGAAAAGGAGGTTTGACTTCTTCATATCTCTACTGCAAAGAGATATATTACTGGACTGATATTTGTAAGTTTAATGACCTCTTTTTCGACACTGGACTTTGCAACTGATTAATCCCTGGACGGACTGAACTAGTGTATGATATATGGACTGTTTGACTATGCTAATAATCTTACTGGAATAAACTATTTAACTAGCACATTGTATCTGTTTTACTGAGTGTAAGCTAAAAAAACGTTTGTCTCACATATTTGCCTGCCTGCCTGCCTGCCGCTGCACATTCTGCTAGGGTGTATATCCCTAACAGAAACCCCTCTTTGTCTAAAACACAAGCCTTTAAAATGTTCATTACAGCACACGTTGTCCTTCTGGAAGAGAGCTGGCCTTTTCATCTCTGGCAGCTGTCAGTGAAAACAAGAAAGCCCATCTCTGCTTGAAGGGGTTGTTAACACGTTGTCTGAATTCACCATGTGTGAAAGCCCTTTTCTGCTGGCTCAGATGTGGCAGGGAGCAGAGTCTCCGAAGCAAAAGGAGGTGAGGCTTACGCACATCGCCTCCTTGCCTGAAGTGCAGGAAGCTTTGCAAAAATTCTTCCTGCTTTTCTCAGTTCAGCTCCCTGTGGAATTTCCTGCCCTTATAACTTTCATGTGACAGATATTTTGCACACAAATTACTCCTCCTCTGATGGATTTACACCTCTGAGAAGGACTATATTTGGGGGAAAAAATTTAAAAACAGATGCTCGGATTCATCCTGAACTCTTCCTTTTTAAAACTTTTGTGTTCATCCCTCTGGTCTCTCTGAAAACAGTGGCACAATCAGGAAGCCGAAGAAGCTTCTTGGAAGAGAAGCGAAATGTCTTCAAAGAAAAACCAGAAAGTCCAGTTGCCTCTTGAAAAAAGCACCTTTCGGACAACCAGGACCTGGATGACTGACAATCTTCATGGATACTTCGTGCTTTGCATGGGGACCTCGGATTCTACCTGTCTTTACTGAATCCAGTTACTCTCAGTAAAAGTTCTTTTGATTCAACTCAGTGGATTCAAGAGTCCCAGACATCTTTCCTTAACAATTCTATTCAAAAGGGTTGAGCAGAGACAGAACAAAACTAAACAAAATTACTGAAAAAAAATTAATTAAAAAAGGAAAATACATATTATGTATTTTCCATTTTTAATTAATTTTTTTCCAATAATTTTATGCCTGCCTAGTTGAACACTAAGAAACCTATGGCAACAATAATAAGTTCCCGCCTTGCAAAAGAGATCTAAAATTTATAATCTTGTACATCTACTTCCAACCTAAAACCTAATTGACCTGGCATATCATTTCTCATATGTGAAAGGAAAAATTGTTAATAGTTTGAAAACATCAAAGTTAAAATTCAAAGCATTCTGTCAACAGTCTCTTATTATAATTTATTCATAGAAAGTCCTTATTTGCCGCAAATCACTCCGATCATTACCTCTGAGTCCAGGTCAAATACTCTTGTTTGGTTCTTAATACTGTAATAAAACCTTTCCTTAGGATTTTAAATAGGAACTTTACTAACAATTGCATCTCATTTCCAAAGTTCAGGAGTCTCTGTTGTAAATATCTCTGCAACAATCATGTTGAGTAATCTCAGAGTTTCTTGTATTCGTATACTTTTCGATCTTTTCTGACAAGCCAAATAGTTTCTTCTTTGCTTCTGACAGTGAGAAATCCAATTCCTCAATTTGCAAATTAGGTCCGACTGTTATTTCCTGCTTTGGGATATCATCTTGATTTTCTAGGACTGTTCTTGACCCGTCAAATTTTTTGTTTATATTTTCAAGTAAAATCTGTATGTTGGAAAAAAAGAAAAGAAAAACTCGCAGGATTTTTTTTTTTTTTTTATGTCACAGGCTGCTACAAGGAGCCAACTGTTAAAATTAGCTTGAAAACGTGCAACAACAACAGTTCTAAAGAGAAACAGCTTACAGAGAGGCCTGTCTACCAGCCAGGAAACGCTTCTTTCTGGGATAAGCAATTTATGTCTTATCAGTGCAAGAGGAAAAAACAGCAGCTCCCATTGGTTGCAAGGAGATTATCAAAATGAAAAAAAAAGAAAATAAAGAAAACTGTAAATCACAGGCCTACCTGCTAATAATATGGAAAGCCAGAGACAGCGACTTAGTTCTCTTACTCATCTAAGTCTCACCTGGGGGGACTTGAGTTCTACACATTTTAAAAGGCTCTTCATGACAGAGATGTGTTTGGTAGAAGGTGACTTTGTGTTTTTTGTTCTGTTTTTTTTCATCCTCAACAAAGCTGACACATGGCTAGCCTCAATGTTCAAAGAGTAACGGCAAGACAGAAAAGGAGAGAGAAGAACTACCCCAATGTTTACCAGGCTTGTGTTTAACAAGCTGACACTTGTCCCATTTTAAAGATAATAATTGTGAATTTCGTCCTCTGGTCGTTTGAGATGGCCAGACTCAATCAGAGTGCTAAGCAGAACAAATCTAACATGCTTAAAACATCAGGGCATTGTTTCATGAGAGCATAAAAATCACTTTTCAAAATACGAGACAGACATTCCTCTTCTAAATAAAATTGAACCAAAATAAATGAGATTACATAGTGAACGTTTTGAGTTCAATGACCATGATTGATTTAGTGGGCTTTGGATGTAACCGGAAAAAAAGAATCTGACTTTGGATTTTGCTTCAAGCAACAGATAAATGTTGGATGTTTGGTGAACCAATCCAGATGGTGCACAATTTTTTTGCCCATGTGCAAACCAATGCAATTCTGCACGTTGTTAGGTGTGACCACAATGTAGTGATGTTTGGCATTTTGTATTTTGTGATAGTTTAAAATATGTTGTAAATAAAGCACATCTACATACCATTCGAAAGACAACCAAAAAAGGCTGACAGAAAACAGAAAGACTAAAACACCCCCACACCACCAATCTGCATCCAGATAAGCAGAGTTTAACACCAAGATAGTGTTAGTGTACACCAACTATCAAGAAGTACCCCATCAAGAAATTACCAACTTAGAAAAACAACCTATCAGTAAACAACAACCTAAAGAAGAAACTGCCAAGAACAGTCGCACCAACACTGACAGGGCTAGCCACTTGAATATAAAACAAGAGAGCAAACCCCATTCTCTCCTAGCACTGATGATGTTACCTAGTAGGGTGATTAAATGTCTGCAAGAAAATCACCAAGCCCAGAGAGCACCAAGGACCCCACAGTTCAGCCCTGAGGTACAAATATTCTCTTCTATTCATTTAAAACAATTACTTGCAGCTCTACAGCCAGGTGCACACAGATACAAAAATAACTTCGCCCGATGATTATTTTTCTCTTATCTCTTGCTCACAAATAATTTTCCTGTCATTCTTCTCCCTCAAGAAGAAGGCTTTATCTCTTATCTTCCCCTTGTCTTATTAAGCTGCTTCATTCGTGAACAACCTCTCCATCCCTTTGAAGCTTCAACTCCTTTCCCTTGTATCATTAAATAATCTTCCCATCTAAATCTAGGATTTCTTTTTATTTCCACAGATTGTTTTGCTGAGCTAATTGCTTCATTTTTCTTTTTTCATAACCCATTTCTCCAAAGTACTTCTGGGCAGACCTGTGTACATCACAAAGTCTTGTGATGCTCCTGGCTCTGGGGTCTGCGTGTCTATTTCTTTTTGCATCAGCCCAAAAATTCCAGCCCTTTTGATATTTTTCCCAAATGTTCTTTGGTCTTCTTCTTCCATCTCTTGGAAGGACCCTTTACTGGTCCTCTTTTAAGCAGACCCATAACACAACAGGGCAAGGGTGATCCAGCAATTAAAGCCCAGCCCTCTTTTGTAGGATTGCATTTTAAAAAGATGCGGGAATTGGATTGGAAAAAAAACCACTTGCCTTTTCGACATTGCTGGCACACATTCCATCCCTGTAATTAAATGTTTCTTTATGACCTCTGAAGATAAGTTATCAAATCTCACATGTGTAAAAAGGTCCATTC
The DNA here is from genome assembly GCF_049901735.1 of Notechis scutatus. Classification (NCBI taxonomy): domain Eukaryota; kingdom Metazoa; phylum Chordata; class Lepidosauria; order Squamata; family Elapidae; genus Notechis; species Notechis scutatus. The sequence goes on from NC_142011.1 coordinate 201,943,096, forward strand.
TACGTGGACCATTTCAAGTCTTATAATCATCTGCCTGCCTGTCTGTGTATTGCCAGTTTAGTCTAGTACTTACGATACTAGGCTAGAAACTGGAAGATTATGTGTTGTAGATGCGCCTTAGGCATGAAAACCAATGGGATGATGTTGGCTAATAACCAAAGATGGTGAGTTGTAGTCACTTCTTAGGTAGTAAAGCTAGGTGATTTTGGGCCAAACATGAGGAGACTGTGAATGGATGAAAGAAAGAAAGAAAGAAAGAAAGAAAGAAAGAAAGAAAGAAAGAAAGAAAGAAAGAAAGAAAGAAAGAAAGAAAGAAAGAAAGAAAGAAAGAAAGAAAGAAAGAGAGGAGGGAGGGAGGGAGGGAAAGAAAGGAAAAGAAAGACAGAGAGGAAGAAAGAAGGAAAGAAAGAAAGAGAAAAAAAGGAAGGAAAGAAGGAAAGAAAGAAAAAAAGAAAGAATGATGGAAAGAAAAAGAAAGAATGATGGAAAGAAAAAAAGAAAGAAAATGGAGGAAAGAAAGAAAGAAAGAAAGAAAGATGGAAAGAGGAGGGAGGAGAGGAGAAAGAAAGGGGAGGAGAGGAGTAAGAGAGGAAAGAAAGAAAGAAAGAAAGAAAGAAAGAAAGAAAGAAAGAAAGAAAGAAAGAAAGAAAGAAAGAAAGAAAGAGGGAGGAAGGAAGGGAAAGAAAGGAAAGAAAGACAGACAGAAAGGAAGAAAGAAAGAAAGAAAGAAAGAAAGAAAGAAAGAAAGAAAGAAAGAAAGAAAGAAAGAAAGAAGAAGGAAAGGAAAGAAAGAGAGAGAGAAAGAAAGAAAGAAAGAAAGAAAGAAAGAAAGAAAGAAAGAAAGAAAGATGGGAGGGAGGGAGAGGAGAAGGGGAGGGAGGGAGTAAGAAAGAAGAAAGAAGAGGAAAGAAAGAAAGAAAGAAAGAAAGAAAGAAAGAGGGAGGGAGGGAGGGAGGGAGAGAGAGAGGGAGGAAGGAAGGGAAAGAAAGGAAAAGAAAGACAGACAGAAAGGAAGAAAGAAGGAAAGAAAGAAAGAGAAAAAAGGAAGGAAAGGAGGAAAGAAAGAAAGAAAGAAAGAAAGAAAGAAAGAAAGAAAGAAAGAAAGAAAGAAAGGAAGGAAGAAGGAAGGAAGGAAGGAAGGAAGAAAGAAAGAAAGAAAGAAAGAAAGAAAGAAAGAAAGAAAGAAAGAAAGAAAGAAAGAAAGAAAGAAAGAAAGAAAGAAAAGCCACTGATAAACTTTTGTCTGCTGAGCTGCATGGTGTAGAACAGCTTTTTCAACCCGGTACACTGCAGATAAGTGGGATTTCTGCTCCCGTAATCCCCACCTGGGGAAGTTTGCATGCAAACATTGTCTCGGATGTGTTTTGCTTCATGTTGATAAAGCATCACCCCCTATATTCCTCATGAAGCCAGTTGGAGTCTAACATTCTAAGCCAGAAGCTGCCTTAATCTTTTTTCAGCCAAAACTCACATTTTGTTTGTTGGTTATTGTACAAGGCCAGGGTCTCAAAGGTAAGGCCAGCCTTCAGTTGAACTGCATTCAAACTAATTTAATCAAATGTCCCTAATGTATCTAGTAGGAGAGCCAGTTTGGTCTAGTGGTTAAGGCATCAGGCTAGAATGCAGGAGATGGTAGGGGGCGTGCATAAGCGCACCAACGTGCCTACCGTCCCTGTCCTATTGTTTCTCCTATTCTTTTATTTTTCTTATATGTAACCATTTCATGTATTCACAACTATGTATACATTTATACTTATTATCTTGTAAACAATTGGCAAATCAAATAAATAAATAAATAAATAAAATAAATAAATGGTGAGTTCTAGTCCCATCTTAGAAATGAATGCTGGCTATGTGACTTTGGGCCAATCACCAGGAAATTGTGAGTTCTAGTCCTGCCTTAGGCATGAAAATTAGCTGGTTGACTTTGAGCAAGTCTCTCTCTCTCTCTGCCTTAATTACTTCATAGGATTGTTGTTGAAGGGAAAATAGGAGGAGGAAACTGTGTTGGATAAATTTGCCACCTTGAGTTATTTGTAGAAATAATAAAAATGGGAAAGAAAGAAAGAAAGAGTATAGGTAGTTCTTGATTTACGATCACAATTGAGCCCAACATTTCTGTTGCTAATTGAGACATTCATTAAATTATTTTTTGTCCCATTTTATGAACTTTCTTGCCACAGTTGTTAAATGGATCACTGCTGGTTGTTAAGTGAATCTGGCTTCCCCATTAACTTGGTTTGTCAGAAGATCAGAAAATATTATGATTATCACTTGTTGCTTGTATGTACACTGAGAGCTTATGCACCGAAGACAAATTATTTGTGTGTGTCCAATCACACTTGGCCAATAAAAAAATTCTATTCTATTCCGTTCTGTTCTGTTCTGTTCTGTTCTGTTCTGTTCCGTTCCGTTCCATTCCATTCCATTCTATTCTACATTCCAATATTCCATTCCATTCCACTCCACTCTATTCTATCCTCATGCTTCTTTATATCTCTAGACTACAAAATCTTTTCCCCAACTCAACAGTGTGGAGAAACACTGGGATAATTTGACAGGTTAGGATAAGGAACCCAAATGAAGGAAAACAATGAACATAATGGAGCTGGTAAGTAAATTGTGCTTGTCATTGTCTTGCTGCAATTTAACTGTTGAGTAGGAAATGTGTTAGCAGTGGCCACATTAACCACTCTATCAAGGTCAAGCATACTGAATGAGTTGCCATGGGAAACAAATTACAAAGATGTCAGCTAAAGCTTGAGGGTCTGATGCAGTGGAATTTTACCTATTAAATGCTTGAGAGATTTCAGGAACAACAGAAAGCTGAGAATGAGCACACCAGTAATAAGAAGGATGTATAAAGCAGATGTTACTTTGACCGTAGCTGTTTATAATTTGACTGCTACGTTCTTGGCTCTCATTTTACCGGGGACTTTCCAAAAAGGAGTTAGAGAATGCAATGCATTTTTTCAGGATGATAGTGCTACCAATCTAGCCTTTTCAAGGTCCCCATGTAATACACCCTGCAGAAGGGTCACCAAGTGAGGACTTTGCAGCAGATGTCCAACCCAGCTGAATGAGTGGAAAGAGCCACCAAATTAAGAGGAGAAAACAAATTTAGGAGAGAGTAATTCAAGTGTGAATAGGCTGTCTATTACAGAAGGACCCCGTAAAACCAAATATTCAACTGTGGCATTGGGTGTGGATAATTAAAAACTGCAGACTATTAAATCTGCCTGTTGAGGTATAAGATTTAATAGCTGCCAGTTGCTGTAAGTCTGATGCAATGTAAGGCTGATGCAATTGAAGATGAATCAGCATTGGTATTGCCTTTTTAAGACTAAGAAGGGGTCCACAGAAGTTTATATGGCAGCCATTAGAGGGCGTGTTTCTCTCTTCTTGCATCCAGTATTCATTGCAGAGTTCTCAGTGTAGAGTTAAGAAGAAAGATTGCTTGTAAGGTATTTTGCCTACCATGTATATTTCTGTATATGTCTTGTATATAAACCACTGTTAAATATCTAAGTCTCTGTATGCTGTGTTTTGCTCCTGGGTTATCTTATAATAGTAGTCATGCTGCAAATGCTCTGATACCCACCTCTCTGTCCCAATTCAATTTTCTGAGACAGAGACTTTGTTCCAGGCAGAATCTGATAAAGGCATCAGGTTAGAAACCAGGAGAAGGTGAGTTGTAGTCCCACCTTAGGCATGAACACTACTGGGTGACTTTGGAAAGTCTCTCAGCTCAAAACACTTACAGGATTGTTGTTCTGGGGAAAATGGGAAGAGAAAGTATTGGCCACCTTGAGTTATTTATAAAAATAATAAAGGCAGGAATAGGGTAGGGTAGGGTAGGGTAGGGTGTTGGAAGAAATATCCATCTGGTTCAGTGCCAAGCTGGGAGAAAGACACTGGAAACAAGGAGGCTGATTGTAAAGATGGTTTAATGATGAACAGAATGACCAACATGTGTGATTCTGGTGCAGCTGACCACATGGAGTTGTGAGTGAAGGGTTTTTATACCTTCTCTTGGGCTTTGAACTTGAGCTTCCTGTTCCTGTGCAAGAACATGTATTCTATTGGCTGTTGTAGGGGTCATAGCTGACTCTGTAAGTTGCCTGAGATAAGTTTGGTTGAAGTTTGGAGGGTGTGGTGCAACTGAAATGATGCAATGAAGGGGCTTGTGTTCTGAAAGGGTGTTGGGCAATTCCTACTATGGCTGAGGGCTAATCCTACCTTTGTTCAGACCTTGCTGCAGGGGATAATGGATTGCCAAATCTGTATTTCTAAATGCTAGCTGGTTTAGTATCTGCTTGGGGGCAGGGAGATGGGCTGCTGAGTTTCTGAATCCCTTAGGGGTTCTCTTCTAGGGAAAATGTTTTATCCTGACTTTTTAATATTTCTCAAAACATTTCATTCTTCTAGGAGAGAGGTGGGTGCTAACTTTCTACAATAGGGTAGGGTAGGGTAGGGTAGGGTAGGGTAGGGTAGGGTAAAGTAGAGTAGAGTAGAGTAGAGTAGAGTAGAGTAGAGTAGAGTAGAGTAGAATAACAGAACATCTGGCTTATTCTCTTGTGGAACAATCTTTTTAAAATTCAAGATATTCATTCTTTGTTTGGCCAGTCTTTCCCAGGAAAAAAACAAACCTGCACACACATATGTGTATACACACACATATGCTTATAAGGACTTACGAACATATATTCATACACACATATTCCCAAGAAGAACTTACAGACAGATTTATGTGCTTTAAGGAGATTTTTGACCATGAAAATATCCATGAACAGATGCTTTTCTGGAGCACGGATATAATTGTCCCACTATGCTAATAGCAAAAAATACAAGGGAAAAATAACATGGTGTGAAAATTGTTCTTTCGGTGATTGAGAGCTAAGCATGGGGTACTAAATCTCTTTGCCTTGCAGCTTATTTCAGACTTCTGATCCCCTTTCCTTCTTTCCCCAAGATCAAATGTGCCTTTTGCGAGACAAAGGCAGAAAGTTATGCAGGGAGGCTACTTTCTAAGGGGGGATGCACCCCACTGCCCTTGCCATACAGAGACAATTAGAGGTTTTTCAACATAACGCAAACAAAGTCATCTGTGCCAAACAGTAGAAAGATGCTCCAGGGTGGAGCACAGAAATCCCAGTCAAGACACAAAGAAAAATGTCTAAAAGTACAATATCTGAGATGGGATAATGTCATCCTGAGCTCAGTCCCTCTAAAGTCAGATTGTGTTGCATGAGAGAATATGTGGGGATCAAAGAAGAGAAAATCAATTTAGCACAAGGGAGTGGAGTGCAATGCTGCTTCCACCATCTTGGAGTGCAATGCTGCTTCCATCATCTTGCCTTTTTTACTAACATCTCCACTGACATCACAGTTCCCACTGCATTCCTCCTCCTCCTCCTCCCCCCCTCCTCCTCCTCTTCTTCCTCTTCCTCTTCCTCTTCCTAGTGTATTCCCACAGGTGCAGGGTCTGCTTTTCAGATAATTGAACGCCACTTTGCATGGTCAGCTGTGCCTGCAGGGCACAGACCCATAGCTTGCATATCTTTGTTGATGGTGTCTTGCTACCTCTGTTTTGGATGGCCACGAGTCGCCAGCCATTGACTTTTAGTTGGTAGCCAGTCTTGGCCATGGTGGAAGGTGCTGCTCTCTGGACATGTCCATACCAGTAGAGCTGGCCTTCTGTCATCTTCACTATAATTGGTGCCACACCAAAATGTTGTTGAATGGTGTCATTTGTGATGTCGTCAAGAAGGGAGATGCCCAATATCCAACAGAGCATTCACATTTCCATGGTATGGAGATAGCTTTTGGTTCCTGTTGTTGCTGTCCGGCATTCAGTGCCATACAATACCCCTGCATTGTGGGAAATTAATTTGGTAGCCTAACCCTTTGGTGGTGTACCTTGCAAGGTGTCCAATAACTTACCAAGGATGATAGAAGTTGATCCTGGACTGGATACAATGAAAAGGTGTCAAGATCAAGGAGACTTTGTGCTGAGGTCAGTTCCTGGTGACTAAGAATTCTGGGAATTGAAGTCCAGAAGTCTTAAAGTTGCCAAGGTTGGAGACTCCTGGTCTAGTCCATAGTCTTGGAAATTCATGTTGTTCTTCAGTTGCTAAACCATGCCCAACCCTTTGTGACCTCATGGACCATGGCAGACCAAACCCTCTTGTCCTCCACTGTCTCCCTGAGTCTGTCCAAATCCATATCCACTGTTTCAATGACCCTATTTAACCATCACAACTTCTGTTGTCTCCTTCTCCTTTTGCCTTCCAACTTTCCCAACATCAGGGTCTTTTCCAATGAGTCTTCTCATTTGTTCGTCAATGTATTTGATCTTAGTATCTGTCCTTCCAAAGAAGAATTAGGTTGATGGGAATTCCTAGAGACCTCTTATTCAAGAATCTCAGGTCTGAAACTTCTATTTTCCATCTTCCGGAACCTAATAAAAGTATTCCCTCCAAACATTATGCAGGCTGCAAACTGGGACCCAGCTCCACCTAAAAGCTACTTTAATTGAGATGGGTTGTAACAAGGGCTATAATTATGATTGCGCTGAACCTCCGCTTCCTTTTCCTTATAGTTCAGTGAATTAGGGAGGTATCGCTCTGAATTGCTTCTCAATGCTATCTTAGAGTTCTATTATTATTATTTTTTTAAAAAAGTCTCATCCCTATTTGCCTAGATAATGTTTCCACCACATCTCTCTCAAGATCAATTTCCTTACTCTCTACACAGGCTAACCTTGCTTATCTTCTGGCTCAACCAAAAGAATCAGCTGAACAGTATCACCTGGTGACACTTACAACTTTCTTAAGTGTTTTGAAATATCTCATTTCTGCTTGTCCATTCAATCATCTGCCCTTCCCTCCCTCTCTCCCTCCATTCATTTCTCCATCTCTCCATCCCTCTGTCTCTCCATCGGTAAGATACCTTTCTGTTCAACTCCTGCTAGCCCCAAAGGGGATAGGTTGACTGCAAAACTCAACCTGTGGGGTCCTTCGTCATTTCTGATCTTGGGGGAAGAGAATGAGATTTCCAGCATTGATGAGGTTGTTGCCTAGCTGGGTAATGAAACGTCCGCAAGAAAACAACCATGTTCAGAAAGCATCAAGGGCCCCACAGTTTAACCCTGAGCTACCAACACTCTTTTTTATTGGTAAAACTCACTCTTGAGCTTTCAGTCACCGCCTTACCCATTATGACTTTCATGACCCAGCAGATTTACAAAAGGTGGGTGAATACAGCCTGAACTCCAGGCTGAGGCTGTATCCACCCACCTCCCCTGGAGCTGAACTGAATAATATCTGCTAATAAATGCACACTATGCCCGTAATTGGTTTTGACTGCTCCTGTTGCTTGCAAAGGCTGAACTCATCTGTGAATTTGAGATGTGTGTATCAGAAATCCTCCATTTCCTCTCCAGCCCCTCCCTTTCCAGGGCTATGAAAGTTCCCTCAGGCACAAGGAAATGCGTGAATTTTTATTTGACGAGATGAAAGGAAGGCGCTTGGACAATTGGGAAGTCTCTCTTTTGAAAAGTTTATGAGGAAATTCAGGAAAATACGAGTGAGTTAATTAAATCCAAAGTGAAACTCTAGGGATTTAAAAAAAAAAAGAAAAGAAAAGAGGAATCTTTCCATCTGCAAGGATAACATGGCTTATTTTATTAAAGAAATTGCTTTGATGCTAGGGCATCTATGGCAATGAAGGGAAAAGTGCCAACACTGGGATCTGATTTCCTTCTAAATGGGGCTCCGTCTTAAGGAACTCAAGAGGGAATTAATGACAGATGTGTATATAGTGCCAAAGAAGAATAGAATAGAATAGAATAGAATAGAATAGAATAATAGAATAGAATAGAATAGAATAGAATAGAATAGAATAGAATAGAAACTTTCTGACAGTGAGAACAATCAACCAATAGAACAGAAGTTGCCCTCGGAAGTTGTGGGAGTGCCATCACTTGAGACTTTCAAGAAGAGATTGGACTCCCATTTGTCAGAAATGGTGTAGGGTCTCCCACTTGAGCGGGGGGTTGGACTAGATGACCTATAAGGTCCCTTCCAACTCTGATTATCTGTTATCTGTTAGAATAGAATGGAATGCAATGCAATGCGGGAGGAGAGGAGAGGGGAGGGGAGAGGAGAGGTTTTTTTAAACTAATTAATTAATTAATTTGCCAATTGTTTACAAGATAATAGGTATAAGTATAAACATAGTTATGAATACATGAAATGGATACATATAAGAAAAATAAAAAGAAACAATAGGACAGGGACGGTAGGCACGTTGGTGCGCTTATGCACACCCCCTACAGACCTCTTAGGAAAGGGGTTAGGTCAATAGTAGACAGTCTCAGGTTAAAGTTTTTGGGGTTTGGGGAAGAAACTACAGAATCAGGTAGAGTATTCCAGACATTGACCACTCTGTTGCTGAAGTCGTATTTCCTGCAATCAAGTTTGGTGCGGTTTACCTTGAGTTTGTATCTATTGTGTGCTCTTGTATTGTTATGGTTGAAGCTGCAGTATTCATTGACAGGTAGGACATTGCAATGTATGATTTTATATACTATACTTAGATCGGACCGAAGACGGCGTAGTTCTAGGTTTCCTAGGTCTAGAATTTCAAGTCTAGTGGCATAAGGTATTCTGCAATGAGTATATTATACTAATTATTAATTATAGTCAGAAATAGGTAATAGGAAAGTAAGAAGGATAATAGTAATACAGCCTTACTAGATAGTTTAACAGTGTTGTGGGAATTAGTTGTTAAGCAGAGTGATGGCATTTGGGGAAAAACTGTCCTTGTGTCTAATTGGTTCTGGTGTGCAGTGCCCTATAGAGTTATTTTGAGGGTAGAAGTTGAAACAATTTATGTCCAGGATGTGAGGGATCTGTAGTTATTTTCACAGCCCTTTTTCTGGCTCGTACAGTATACAGGTCCTGAACGGAAGGCAAGCTGATAGCTGATGAGGTCTATAAAAAGTTGAGATCTATAAAAATAGATTAGCAGCTGAAATAAAACTCAGGCCTTTTCCAACACCTAAACCTGCCCTGGGTCCTATCTTATTTATTTGCTTCAAGAATGTGTTTTGTTAACCCCCTTTCAAGACTGCAGGTCTCCAAAGGGCACTTGGAGTAAATAACCAACCACTATCAAGACTATATTTGTCTCTCACCTTTATTTGGTACAAATCAAAGGCTGTGTACATATTGGTCCAATCTTCTCCCCAGCAACAACCAGTTTTTGAAGTAGGTTGGCTGAGAGAGAGAAAGAGTCACTGGCCTAAAGTCACTCAGCCAGCAGTCACAGAACTTAGAATAATAGAGTTTGAAAGGAACCTTGGAGGTCTTCTAGTCCAACCCCCTGCTCAAGCAGGAAACCCTACTTACCATTCCAGACAAATGGTTCCCCAGTCTTTTTTTTTTTAAAGCCTTCAGTGATGCTCAAGGAAAGACTACAAGAAATCCTTGACTTACTACCATTATTTAGTGACCAAAGTTACAATGACACTGAAAAAAGTGACTTTTCAGCCAATCTTGGCACTTAAGATCATTGTAACGTCTCCACCTGATCAAAATTTGGATACTTGTCACTGGCATGTATTTGTGACAATTTATTTATTTGTTTGTTTGCCAAACATGTACAAGATAGCAGGTGTAAGTATGAAGATAAACATGAACAAGGAAGTAAATACAGATAAATGGGGACAGTAAGACAGGGACGGTAGGCACGCTGGTGCGTTTATGCACGCCCCCTTTAAGGACCTCTTAAGAATGGGGTGAGGTCCACGGTAGACAGTTTGAGGTTAAAGCTGTGAGGGGTTGAGGCTGTAACAATGGAGTCAGGTAGGTCATTCCAGGCATTGACCACTCTGTTGCTGAAGTTGTATTTTCTGCAATCGAGTTTGGAGAGGTTTACCTTGAGTTTGTATCAGTTGTTTGCCCATGTATTATTGTGATTGAGGCTGAAGAAGTCATTGACAGGTAAGATATTGTAGCAGACTATTTTTGTGTACTATGCTTAGATCGGACTGCAGACAAGCACAGTTTCAGATTGTTCAAGACCAGAATTTCAAACCTGGTTAGCGTAAGGTATTCTATTGTGAGTGGAGGAATGAAGTACTCTTCTCAAGAAATACCTCTGAATCCACTCGATCGTGTTAATACCCGATATACAGTGTGGATTCCAGGCAGATGAGCTGTATTCAAGAATTGGTCTGGCAAAGGTTTTGTATGCCCTAGTTAGCAATACAATGTTACAATTGCAATGTCCCAGCTCACATGATCTCCATTCCTGACTTTCCCAGTTGGGAACATTCTTTCAAAGGGGTCCTGGTTTAGAAGAAAAACACGGGAATCTCTAAATGTCCGTGTTTCAGAAGAACAGTTTCCTCCACAGCACAAGATAGTTATTATTATATTTTATAAAACAGAACCGAACAAGAAAGAGAGAAAGCATGCTGCAACTTGATCTATTATATAAATGAAACAGCTGGCAGTGGGTTGAATATTTATTTCCTGGGTCGCTCTGCAGATGGCTGAGTCTTCTTCACACTTTTTTTGCTTCTTGCCTGGCCTTACCACACAATTCATTTTAGCTTTGATTTGGGGAATGCAAAGCAACATCTCTATCCAAATGGAGCCTGATGCACTTCATTCTTTATTACAGTGTTTCCTCATTTTAAAATGATCCACAGGTTGAGTGACAGGGTAATTCGGAGGGCAGACAGCAAAACTTAAACTTTTGCGAGGGGGGAAGGAACATATATATTAAATCACTTGCAGACATTAGTCAGTCATGCTGGTTGTGTCTTCAGACTACAGATTGAAGATTTTTTCAGACAACTGAGGGGGAGAAAAAGGACTCCAGGAACATCTTGTTACTGAGGCATATATATATATCCACAATTACAAGATCAACTTTAATGTTCTTTTACATGGGAATGTGCTGTAGGTTTATTAAGGTGTTCTTTTTTTTCTGACTGCAAGAAAACATTAATCTTAATAGAGGAATGAAAAAAATAAATATTCCATGTTTATTCCTGTAATTCTGAATAAGAAAAGAGAAGAAAAACGTGCCTCTTTCTAATTTTGGAAGTCTTCCTTCTTACCTGTAATGGTGTGTGTGTGTGTGTGTGTGTGTGTGTGTGTGTGTGTGAGAGAGAGAGAGAGAGAGAGAGAGAGAGAGAGAGAGAAGAGAGAGAGAGAGAGAGAGAGAGAAGAGAGAGATTAGCATGCTGCAAAGAGAAGTTCCAGAGTCCAGCGTCGGCCTTGTTTTCAAGAAGGCTTCTTGGCTCATTTTAGAAAATATAAAAGACAAGAAGCTGCAGTCTGGTGCTTTATTCAGAAAAGTGCTCATCTACCCCAGAAAAAAAAGGCAAACATAAAGTAAGGTGTTTAAGAACATCTTGAGAACATCAGGGGAACTTTAGGGAGAAAACTTGCCTGTTTGTCTTCTGATCAGTTGTGGGCTATGGGAAAAGACCTTTTTCCAAAGCAGCCATTTTATGGGAAAGTCCATAAAGGATTCTCCAAAACCCCAAAGTTCTCATTGAACCAAGACATCTGCTATCCAGAAGTCTAATGTTAGATTCTTTGACATGGTAGTTGAATGATAAAAGTGTTGAGCTAGCATTAGAGAAAGCCCAGATTTAAGTTTGTCCCAAGCTATGAAAGCTCACTGGATTTAGTTGAGTAATACAGGTAGTCCTCAACTTACAACCGTTCATTTAATGACTGTTTGAACTTACAACAGCCCTACTGAAAAAAAAGTGACGTGACCTTTTTTCACACTTAGGACCATTGCAACATCCCCGTAGTCATGTGATTAGAATAGAATGTTGTGGTTGTTACGAAGTCATGTCTGAAGCATCGTGACCCCATGGACAATGTTCCTCCAGGCCTTCCTGTCCATCTTCTGGAGTCCATTTAAGCTCATGGCGACCACTTCAGTGACTCCATCCAGCCACCTCCTTCTCTGCCGTCCCCTTCTTCTTCTTTTGCTCTCAATCTTTCCCAGCATCAGGCTCTTCTCCAGTGAGTCCTTCCCTCTCATTAGGTGGCCAAATGAATAACAGAATTGGAAGGGACCTTGGATGTCTTCTAGTCCAACTCCCTGTTTGGAAAGGAACCCCTATGCCATTTCAGGCAAATAGTTGTCTACTCTCTTCTTAAAAACACTCACAACATCTGGTGTCAAGTTGTTCCACTGGTTAATTGTTCTAACTGTCAGTAAGTTTCTCCTTATTTCTAGGTTGGTTTTCTTCTTGATTAGGTTCCATCCATTGCTTCTTGGCCTACCTTCAGGTGCTTTGGAGAATAGTTTGACTCCCTCTTCTTTATGGCAACCCCTGAGATATCAGAACACCCCTACTGTCTATCATGTCAACCCTAGTCCTTCTTTTCATTTCACTGCATAGGTAGCAGTGTCCCTGAAGTCATGTGATCACCTTTTGCAACCTTCTGATGACCCAAGTCAATGGGGAAGCCAGATTCACTTAACAACGGTGTTACTAATTTAACACCCTCAGCGAATCACTTAACAACTGTGGCAAGGAAGGACATAAAATGGGGCCAACTAATTGAGAAACATCTTGCTTAACAACAGAAATTTGGGGCTCAATTGTGGTCAAGGACTAACTGTAAATTTCTGCAAGCAAACAACCAAGTTTAGAGATCACCAAGGACTCTATAGCAGGGGTCCCCAACCACCGGTCCACGGACCCGCACCGGTCCGCATGAACAACTCCTACCGGGCAGGGCTTGCGGGCGCCGCCATCTTTTTCATGAAAAAGTGCTTCCGGTGAGGTCACCGGAAGCACTTTTTCATCAAAAAGATGGCGGCGCCAGCTGATGCCGGTACCGGGCCGCTTGGCGTCAAAAGGTTGGGACCCCTGCTCTATAGGATATATTGACGGAAGCCTGAGAGCGCATCCAACACAGCAATTTTCCAAGGACAACAAAGTCAAGGCAGATCTGTTTCAAGTCTCTTTCTCATTCTCTCTACTTTCCCAGGGCTGAATAACCCTTTCACCAGGGATGGGATTCTACCGGTTCGCACCTATTCGCTAGAACCGGTTGTTAATATTCTAAGCAGTTCAGAGAACCGGTTGTTAGAAGAAATTACTGGCCTAATCCTGTAAGGAAGGCAGGAAGGAAATGTTCTGGTGTTGCTTACAGAAACTGCCTCTCAGTTAACTCTTATTACATTCTTGGCAGGACTAGACTTCCTGTCTCAGGAACTTCTCTGGAGTTTTTTCCCTTCCTTTGCTGGTACTTTGCTTGTGTGGAGTGACCCTTCAAAGTTACAATGGCACTGAAAAAAGTGACTTATGACCCTTTTTCACACTTACGACTTTTGCAGCATCCCCACAGTCATGAGGGGCCAGGCGAGGAGATGTGTGCCTCGATGTGAGTGATGTTGAGTTGGCCACGCCCAGCCAGTCACATGACCACCAAGCCACACCCACCAACTAAGCCATGCCCACAGAACCAGTTGTTTAAAAATTTGAATCCCAACCCTGCCTTTCACCTCTCTCAAGTGCCTTCTCACGGTTTTGCAAGCACCGGTTCAATGTTTTTCAAAATGGTCAGGCTAAAATAGACTACATTTTTATTTGATCCTCCCTTCAGATTCTTCTATGAGTTTTGTTGTTTCTTTCTCCTTCCAAAGACAGTGAGAAGTAATCCAGAGAAGTAGCAGCATCTTTCTTCCTATATGCCAATGTTTCCCAACCTCAACCACCTGAAAAGTGGTGGACGTCAACTCCCAGAATTCCCCAACCTGGGGAATTCTGGGAGTTGACGTCCACCACTTTTCAAGTGGCCATGGTTGAGAAACATTGCTTTATGCTATTCTATTGTCTAAGACAGGGGTGTCAAACTTGATTTCATTGAGGGCTGCATCAGGGTTGTGCTTGACCTTCGGGGGCCAGGGTGGGTATGGCCAGCTTGATGTCACTCATGTCAGGGGCACCTCTAGTGGCCTGAGAGCTCTGCCAGTGAAAATGGACTCCCGAGCTCCATTTTTGACTGCAATGCAGAGGTGGTATTCAGCAGGTTATGACCAGTTCTGGAGAACCGGTGGCGGAAATTTTGAGTAGTTGGGAGAACTGGCAAATACCACCTCTGACTGGCCCCACCCCCATCTATTCTCTGCCTCCCGAGTCCCAGCTGATTGGCTGGGTCTTCTTCTGTTGCCCTGCACAGGAGATTGAAGCTGGAAATCAGGTTAGTGGGGTGGGGAGGGAATGGGATTTTGCAGTATCCTTTCCCTGCCATGCCCACCACAGTACCAGTAGTAAAAAAAATTTGAATCTCACCACTGCTGCAATGGCTTCCTGCAACTCTTCGCCAGAAAGAATGGAGCTCTGAAGAGGCACCTGTGGTCCTCGGGAGCTACATTTTCATCTGCAATGGTGTCCTGCAACCCTCTGCACAGTGAAAATGGAGTTCAGGAGCTCCCTTTTTTCTGGCAAAGGCACTGTAGGCAGGTCCTTTGCTGTTCCCAGGGTGGCCCCACAGACCAGGTCTAAGTACTCCATGGGCTGGCCTTGAGTTTGACACCCCTGGTCTAAGAATTCTGTTCTTCCTTAAACTGCTGAACTCTTTGGGTGTTTCTCCAGCTTGAAGCAAAGGAAACCAAAAAGCCAGAAGCCACGTTAGGGAGTGATGCGGTTCTCTCCACACCTTGTCCCTTTGTTGCCTTTTGTAGTTGAAGATAGTTTTTTTTTTGTGGTTTACTGTCATCAGTTTCTGGGTGGGGAAGGTAGATTATGAAATCTGAAGTTAGTAAAATTAAATGGAAAGATGGGCGAGAGGAGGTATATTTTTAAACCCATCATGTTTACCGCATGTCTTCCTCTGAAAAAGTAAGTTTTCATGTCTAATATAGTGGGACTGAGTGATGAGTGGCAGGTATGATATGGAAGTTTCAGAAGATGGAAGAAGATGGAAGGATGCTAACGCTACCAACCACAGCAGCAACAATCATGATGCTTGCATTTTCCACCCTTGTCAAATTATGGAAATAGAAATAAGCTAGTGATAATTTTCCTAGGCGAATGAGAGGTAGGCTGCTAATGTAATGAAAACATAGGTTATTGTACCCTTCAGACAGAAGGTGAGGGACAACTAGTTGAGTCCTTAATCTCTTCCTCAGAGAAGAAGGTCTTGGATGCATGTCCTTCTGAGGTGGGTAAAATGAGGACCCAAATTGTTGGGGGCAAGATGTTGACTCTGTAAAACTGCTTGGAGAGGGCTGTAAAGCACTGTAAAGCAGTATATAAGTCTAAGTGCTATTACTATTTGCTATTAATGTGAGACTTTGTCCTCCCCACCATCTATTTATATCAATCAGATGCCATGTATTCTAATGTTAAAACTGGCTTTCCATCAATCATTACACCTTGAAAACAAAGGTGTTCACTTATAATGGACTAGCCAATTCATATCTGATGCACTGCACCTTTGCGGATCTACTTTACAGGTTATCATTACAGGTAATAATTACCTGTTTCCTGGAATCATGGTAAAGGAGGAGGAGGAGGAAAACCTCACTGTATGTTTTGGCACAATCATCTGTGAATTTCAGACTTAGGATAGATGACTTCCTTTAAAAAAAAATATCCTTGTTTTAAATTTAGGCCATGTTAGTGTTAACAGCTTTGACAGCTTGTCTGAAAGAATTCCTTTTGGAATTTAACAGAGTTCTCCTTGTCATAACTTTTTAATGCCTGGACAGGCATGTTTGTACCCATTCTGGCAGTCAGCCATCAGCTCTAAAGGGGGATTAAATGACAAATTACATTTACCTGGTGCAGTGTCAGATAGAATCGTTCACGGCTAATAATTTGGCACAGCCCAATTTATTTAATAGAAGTCTGTGTTAAGGATCGGGATGGGGAACTGGAATTCGGGGTTAGGTTCTCCCCGGTGAAGGAATGGAATAAGAGGATGGTGTCAAAGACAGAAGACCAGAAATGGCTTTTGAACTGGAAAGACACTGTTGGAAGAAATCTCCATCTGGTTCAGTTCCAAGCTGGATGAAAGACACTGGAAACATTGAGGCTGATTGGAAAGATGGTTTAATGGTGAAGCAGAACCACCAAGCACATGGTTCTGTGCTGCAGCTGACCACATGCAGTGGAGAGTGAGGGGTTTTTATACCTTCTCTTGGGCTTTGCACTTGAGCTTCCTATTCCTGTGCAAGAACATGTATTACATTGGCTGCTGTCGGGGGTCATAGCTGGCTCTGTAGGTTGTCTGAGCTCTCAGGTTTGGTTGAAGTTTGGACTCTGATGCAATGTCCTTAGGAGACTGTGCAGTGTAGTGAGCTCTGCTGCTGGATGGGTTAATCCTATTATGTCCTGGAGGGTCATGTCTTAATCCCATCACCCTGGAACTGGTGGACTTTTGTTTTGTAGATAGGCTGACCCAGTCTTTCTCAGTAGGCACCAAAATATGCTTGGGGGAGGGAGATTGAGTCTTCTTTCTGTCTTTTAAGAAAAACACATTTCTCCATTCCTCCTTTAGGGAAACATAATATTCTACCTTTTTAATATTTTTCAAAATATTTCATTCTTCTAGGAGAGGGGTGGCTGCTAACTTTCTACAACACCAAGGAAGGGGATCACTTCATGGCGAAGGCAAAGCTGCTTATAATCCATTTCATACAGGGAGTCCTTGATTTACAACTATTCATTTAGTGACTGTTCAAAGCTACAAGGGCACTGAAAAACAGTGACATGGCTTTTTTTCACACAACTATTGCAGCCTTCCCATGATTAAATATGGAGGCTTGGCCACTGGCATGTATTTATGACGGTTGCAGTGTCCCGGGGTCATGTGATCAGCTTTGGGGACCTTCTGACAAGGAAAGTCAATGGGGAAGCCAGAATCACTAAACAACTGTGTTACTAATTTGACAACTGCAGTGATTCACTTTACAAGTACGGCAAGAAAGAACATAAAATGAGGCAAAACTCATTTTAATGACTATCTTGCTCAGCAATGGAAATTTTGGACTCAGTTGTGGTCATAAGTCAAGGAGTACCTCTAGTTTCCTTTAGGGATGGAATGAAGGAAGTTTTTCTGGGATACCTGCACCAAAGGAAGATCTGGAGATGTTCCATTTACCCATTTATTTCATTCGCTTTCCTCCTCCTCCTCCTCCTCCTCCTCCTCCTCCTCCTCCTCCTCCTCCTCCTCCTCCTCCTCCTCCTCCTCCTCCTCCTCCTCCTCCTCCTCCTCCTCCTCCTTCCCCTCCTCCTCTATAACGTCAGAAAAATAATTTGGGGTTCCAACTCGATCCGGGTTTGCACAAGAATAAATAAGAATGAGATCCAGACAGCTGCAAGGAAAGAAGAAATATTTATTTCGAAAAACAAAACAGTTTGCTCTTAGGAGCAGGCTGAAGAGAAATGGGGTACAGTGGCAAACCTTTATAGGGGGAGCTGAGGGGTGTGTGTGTGTGTGTGTGTGTGTGTGTGTGTATTCCTATAAACATACAGTTCTGCTGGGAGACGTAATTAACACTATCTGTGTTTGCAGACCTTATCTTTAATATGTGGATTAGGTCTGAGTAACTTATTTCGGGGTTTGAGGAAGTTTGCTAATTTGATTAACTTGGAGACGCTTGGAGGCACATTGTGGGTTCTGTTAACATTTTAAGCAAAATGGAAACAGTATAAAGAATAAAATATATTTGGGTACAAGCAACTGTGGTGGACCAATTTGCCTCTGAACATGCCATCTACAATTGTTGATAAAATGTGACAAAATCTGTTCTCTCTAGACCATGGTCACTAAACCCTGAAGCCCAGCTTTGCTGATAATGATGATATTTCTGCAAGATTTGTTTTCTACATCACAGAACACTAGTTGGTTGGCAGCTGATCCTTTAAAATGTTAAGACAGCTCATGCTCAAATGTAGTCCCAACCATCTTACATAAAATGAAAATTCAAGGTAACACAGCGTTAATGCAAGGACAATGAGATTAAAACTCATTGACATTCCAGTACTGACAGGGAATCAACTCAATTTTTTTCCATTTAATGTATGACTATGCATAGACACGGGAACTGGATGAAGTCTAGCAATCTTCATTGTAATAATTGAGGATTGATTTAATAGTAGATGGATTAGATCATTATCTTCCTTTTCATCATTGCCTTTGGTTTAAAGGGGTATGAAAAGGTCACTCTGGCAGGCCATTAAAAAAAACAGAACAGCAGTTATTATGCACTCATTTTATTTCCCAAACTTCACAGGATAACATTGATTCTGATCCAGCATATCACTGCACTGCCCCTGCAAAAAAAAACAACAACACTTGAGTATTTAGCCTTAGCATAAGGCTGATTTGATAGGTGAGTCAGATTTTTAACTGATTCATAAATGAAGAATGTCAGATCTTAATCTATAAAAGAGGAGGAGGAGGAAGAAAAGAAGAAGAAGAAGAAGAAGAAGAAGAAGAAGAAGAAGAAGAAGAAGAAGAAGAAGAAGAAGAAGAAGAAGAAGAAGAAGAAGAAGAAGAAGAAGAAGAAGAAGAAGAAGAAGAAGAAGAAGAAGAAGAAGAAGAAGAAGAAGAAGAAGAAGAAGAAGAGGAGGAGGAGGAGGAGGAGGAGGAGGAGGAGGAGGAAAGATTAATAGCATTTTCCTGTCTGGAACACTAAGACAGATATGGCTAGTAGTTGAATGGGAGATCACTGGAAAATTTCAAAAAAGTAGCCAAACTTCCCAGAGAAAAGAGAACGACAAACCAATTGATTCAGAACAGATTTCATCATATTAAAAGTGTTTTTAAAATTATATTAATCTTCTTAACTGTCTGCATTCTTTTCATAACTTACTAATGTTAGTTTGAATATTAAACATTTCTACATCATTTTGGAAAGAAAGGAAGGAAGGAAGGAGAAAGAAAGAGAGAAAGAGAGAGAGAGAGAGAAAGAAAGAAAGAAAGAAAGAAAGAAAGAAAGAAAGAAAGAAAGAAAGAAAGAAAGAAAGAAAGAAAGAAAGAAAGAAAGAGTCAGCTGCTGCTCTGTTCTAAATCCAGGAAAGAAATACTTAGACTCTTGTAATTAGAGAAAAGATGTATTTTACTGGAAGTTACTGGTAACAACAAGAAAATTCTGAATCTGGGTAATTAGGCACACACATCACATATATCAAGGGAGTGAAATGTCCCGTCCCCCCCAATGGTTCAAACGATTCTTCCAATTAAAAGTTGTGAACTTCATCATGGGGACATCTCCAGGTGGTGATGATTAGTTGACCTTGGCTTACTCAGATAAAGGGTTGCAGTTGCGCAGAGAAGAGAAAGCTAAGCAGGAATGAGAAACCCCAGGTTATACAATATCAGTTATTAACTCTTTCAACACTTTCCACCACCACCCCCGTTACTCATGGCAGCCAGAAAGAAGCAAAGGAAAGGAGGAAGATCTTGAAGGCTGACATTCGGCCCTCCTAGAAAAAAGATGTTAGTCCAATGAGTCATCTTCCGAATCGACGTCACTCTCTTCAGAGGAGGTTGGAGTTCCCAGCCCATCTCCCTTCGGGTGGGCAACCTCTACCTCCCTTTTGGGGTTTGAAGGATTCTGGAGGACATGCAGGGGAGGGCTTGTTCCAACCAGAGCCCCCTCGACGTCTGTTTCGGGTTAATTCAATTTCTACCTCTGCTGCCAGCATGTACCACATCTGCAGATAATTGGGGTCTCTTCTGGCAATGCAGCTCTGGTATATATCTTCATTTAACCCATCTTTGAACGCTTCTATCAGGGCTACTTGGGACCGGCCTCGAATATGACATGCCAGTTCTCTAAATTCCTGGGTGTAGTCGGCCACTGATCTCCGCCCCTGATTTATGGTCTTCACCTTAAACCTGGCCTTACGTTCCGCCAGTGGGTCTTCAAACCTTGCCCTCAGAGCAGTCATGAACAGGTTATAATTCAACAGCTGGGGAGCATTATCATTATGCAAAGTCACCATCCACTTTGCAGCTGTTCCCTCCAGAGCCCTGGTAACACATCTAACCTTGGCTGCTTCTGAGGAAAAATCCCCTCCGTATTCCTCCATATAGCTCCAAACTTGTGCTAGGAAAAATCCCAACTCCTTGGGATCCCCCCCATATTTTACTTCCAACGGAGGCAACTTTGGAGTTCTATGTCTTCTGGCAATTACTCTTTCCCCTGAGGGCCCCGGGGTTGCTGCTTGCTGTTGCGCTAGCCCAGGTTGATTTATGGGGATGGCTGCTCGGCTTCTTCTGGCTGGGGCTGCCTCCCACTCCTCTCCCTCATACCTTTGTTCAGTGTGCTCTCCGAGGGCTTCAGCCATGAGGCGTTTGGCTTGATTTAGTAAAAAATCTTTCCTTTCCCTCTCTTGCCTTGGCTCCTCTCTTCCACGCCGACGGGTAATGGTGACTCCTGGGGGGGGAGGGGGCTCCTCAGGATCCTTCCAACCTACTCCCAATGACCATTTGGGTTTTACCGCTGTTTTTTCCTCAAGATTGAGCTCTGCTAACAAGACAGCTTCTCTTACTTCCTCTAGCAGGAGCGAATCTTGCCCTCCAATGGCACCCAGGGCTTCTTGGTCGCTGGCTGGAGTTGACATGATGTTCAGATCCCCTCAGAAGAAATTGTGTTATCTCTCCGGGTGGGCTGGTAGAGTGAGATTCAGAATAATGTCAGCTGCTGCTCCATTCTAAATCCAGGAAATACTTAGACTCTTGTAATTAGAGAAAAGATGTCTTTTACTGGAAGTTACTGGTAACAACAAGAAAATTCTGAATCTGGGTAATTAGGCACGCACATCACATATATCAAGGGAGTGAAATGTTTCCCCCACCCCAACGTTTCAAACGATTCTTCCAATTAAAAGTTGTGAACTACATCATGGGGACATCTCCAGGTGGTGATGATTAGTTGACCTTGGCTTACTCAGATAAAGGGTTGCAGTTGCTCAGAGAAGAGAAAGCTAAGCAGGAATGAGAAACCCCAGGTTATACAATATCAGTTATTAACTCTTTCAACACTTTCCACCCCCACCCCTGTTACTCATGGCAGCCAGAAAGAAGCAAAGGAAAGGAGGAAGATCTTGAAGGCTGACAGAAAGAAAGAAAGAAAGAAAGAAAGAAAGAAAGAAAGAAAGAAAGAAAGAAAGAAAGAAAGAAAGAAAGAAAGAAAGAAAGAAAGGGAAGAGAGGGAAGGATGGAAGGGAAACAGTCCTGAGGCAGTGCAATTCCCAATTTGGTAATTTTGACAGCGTAGCTAGGAAAATACAGAGAATCTATTCTTCTAGTGCAAAGTAACCACTCTGAATGAAAATAAATATGATCAACATATAGTGGCAAAATATAAACTTTGGAAGGGCGAACAAGCAGGAAGTCGTAAGATTGGTACCCTTCCCACTCCTTATTTTCAAAACTTAGCTCTTATCTCAAAGGTTGAAATCGCTCACTTGGTCAAACCTGTCCTAAACACTTCAGTGGCTTCTTCAGTCTTCTTGTCATGAGGTCAGCATGATTTCAGAGGCCAAAAGCCAAGACAGCACCAGGGCATGTCTCAGAATTGATGGATGGGTCTGCGTAAACTTGTTTTTCAAATGATGGAATTGCCAAACAGAAAACGCTCCGAATTTCTCTTACCATATTTTGACCTTGGAGAGATTTCTACTTCTGTCTGTCTGACACATTAATCAGGTGACATCATCACAATGTGAAAGGACTCGGCTGAGCAGAGAGTCCTGTTCTACAGTCATATATTTTTCAACAAGGGCAGCGATCA
Source organism: Notechis scutatus (assembly GCF_049901735.1). Lineage (NCBI taxonomy): Eukaryota > Metazoa > Chordata > Lepidosauria > Squamata > Elapidae > Notechis > Notechis scutatus. The sequence goes on from NC_142011.1 coordinate 201,964,900, forward strand.
ATCTCAGTCACTGAAGCCAAAGAGGCACATGCCCAAAATGAGCTTCTGAAAGATCACAATTCCTTTTGCAACCGCCCCATAGTTTTTTATTTTATTTTTTTGCATCTTTCTGTCAGTAGGCCGATCAAAAAATAGTGAAGTCTTGAGGCAGGAATCCCATGAAAACTGCAATATTAGCCCTGCAAATAGGGATGCCTGCAAGGTATGATTCCAAAAAAAGTCAAGATGGCTGACCACCAAGATGGAATCAAAGGTCTGCCTGATTTTCAGGTGTGTTGTTTATGAGCTACACTAGTTGCCTTTTAGCTTTTGGGTGCGATTCAAGTTGGTAGTTATAACTTTTAAAGCCTTTCATGGCTCATTGAACAGAACAGGGGTGTCAAACTGGATTTCTTTGAGGGCCGGATCATCAATTGTAGTTCTCCATGGGCCAGTGGTGTGGGGAGCAGGGTGGAGATGGGATGGACACAGGGGTGGGATTCTACAGGTTCGCACCTATTCTCTAGAACCGTTTGTTAACTTTCTAAGCAGTTCAGAGAACTGGTTGTTGGAAGAAATCTCCTTTCATTTTTTTCTACCCTTCTTACATTCTTGGCAGTATGCCTAGACTTACTGTCTCTGAAGGAGGTTATTTTTTTTCCCCTTTGCTGGTACTTTTTTAAAGGGGAAGGGTTGTTTTAAGCTTTTTACACTGCTGTTGGGAGGAAATACTCCACCGTTGGAGTTAGCACTTTGAAGAAATAATTGAATAATGAAGCAGAGTTGCCAGAAAGAAGCTTTTAATGACAAGGAACCAAGATGAGTGACATTCAGAACGGTTTCTTGGCTAGCTAGAAGGATTGACATTCAAACATTAGTTTACATACCCTTTTTGAGTTTTGGTCTAAAACTGGTAACCATTCATAGTTACAATGGCACTGAAAAAAGTGACTTATGACCGTTTTTCACACTTACGACCATTGCAGCATCCCCACCATCATGAGAGGCCCGTTGAGGAGAAGCACCCCTTGATGTGAGTGATGTCAAGTTGCCCATGCCCACCCAGTCACATGACCAGCAAGCCATGCCCACCAACTAAGCCACACCCACAGGACTGGTTGTTAAAAAAATTGAATCCCACCCCTGGATGGACACCTCCTGCAGCATCTTGCTGACCAAAACAAGGTGTGGGAGGGCTGTGTGTGGCTCCCTGTGCCCCATTTTTGGCCTCCATGGCCTCCTGCAGAACTCTCCCAGCTGAAAACAGGCTGAGCGGAGGCCCCACGAGGTCTCCCCGTGGCCCCTTTTTGGCCACCAGAGTGCTGCTGGAAGCTGGGGAGGCTGAAAATGGACCATGTGGGGACCTCACGAGGCCTCTGCACAGCCTATTTTGGCTGCCAAAGGCACTGCGGGCCAGTCCTTTGATATTTCCAGACCGTCCCTGTGGGCCAGATTTAAGCACCTAGCGGACTGCATCCGGACCACAGGTGTTGAGTTTGATACTCCTGGCCTAGAATCTAGATACAGGTTGCAGCCACAACTGATGGCCAAAATTCCATTGCTAAGTGTGATGGTTGTTAAGTGAGTTGCAGCCCATTTTGCAAGCTTTTTGCCACAGCTGTTAAGTCAACCACCTCAGATTTTAAGTGAATCACTTGACTGTTAAACAAATGCAGCTTTCCCTATTGATGTCGCTTATTAGATGACATCTCAGAAGGTCACAAGGGAGATCATGGGAGCCCAAGTTGCCACAATTGTCAGAAATACAGATAGTCCTCGACTTACAACCACAATTGAGCCTCTGTGATGACCCAGGATGGAATACAAAATAAACAAAGTCCCAAAAACAGATGAAGCTCTTTTTATTCCTTCACTTTACTTCCAAGCTCCAAATATCCTTGATTGGGGACAAAAAACTCCCCCACAAACTACTATGGAAAGGAGGAAATGCCATTTAAACTAAAAATGCTTATAAATTATAAAGAGTAAAAACAACACAAACCACACTGAAACAGTTAAAGGAACCAGGCAAGATAAGGGCTTGAAGATGTCCACAGATATCGGAACACACAATGGGAAGGACGCCAAACTCAGAGAGGAACGGCAGACTAGAGATATTTCCATGCTTTGTTTCCAGCACTGGCCCATACGCATGTCCTCCTTTTAACCTTTTAACCAGTTCTCACAGCTGCAGCCCATGAAGAGAATTCCTTCCCCATAGAATGCCATTCATGTCTCTCCTTTATTTTCTCCTTCCTTTGTGCCCAAGGATGGAGTGGGGATAAGCCTGGGTCTTCTTCTAATTGCCCAGCCTCCTCTACAGCCTCCAGAGCCACACTTCCACTCCCTGTCAGCTGTTCCTCCTCTCCCTCGGAGTCAGTCTCCAACAGGGGCATAAAACCTTGGAATTTCCATTGCTGAGCAAGACAGTCATTAGGTGACTTTTTCCCCATTCGATGACCTTTCTTGCCACAGTTGTTAAGTGAATCACTGCAGTTGTTAAGTTAGTAGCACGGTTGTTAAGTGAATCTGCCTTTCCCATTGACTTTGCTTGACAGAAGGTCACAAAAGGGGTTCAAATGATTGTGGGACATGCAACCATCATAAATACATGCCAATTGCCTAGTGCCCGAATTTTGATCATGTGACCACAGGGATGCTGCAATGGTTGCAAGTGTGAAAAATGGTTATAACCAGGGGTGAGATTCAAATTTTTTTAGCAACCAGTTCTGTGGGTGTGGCTTAGGTGGTGGGCGTGGCTTTGTGGTCATGTGACTGGGTGGACGTGGCTTTGTGGTCATGTTATTGGCTGGCCATGGCCAACTCAATATCACTCACATCGAGGCACGCATCTCCTCGCCTGGCCTCTCGTGACTGTGGGGATGCTGCAACAGTCGTAAGTGTGAAAAATGGTCATAAGTCACTGTATTGTTATGTAATGGTACATTTATTTATAATTAATGCAATAATAAAGAAGAGAGGGAAACATTGCAATTGTTTCTAAAGATTGATAAAATGTTGAAAAGAAATGTGAAAGATTTATAAGGAAATTTATACCAGTTATTAGAATGAATTTGAATAATTATTTTGCTTATTAATAGTAAATAATTTATAAGATAAAACTGTATGACTATCCAATGGTATGCTTGTTAGCAGTTAAGTAATAATGAAGAAGGGGGGGAAACATTTCAATTGTTCTCAAAGATTGATAGATATTGAAAAGAAATGTGAAAGATTTACAAGGTTCATACCAATACTAGAATGATTTTGAATAACTATTTTGTTTACTAATGTTTATATATATATATATATATTGTTTTTGCTATGTTTTTAGAATTTTTCTTTTTACATTTTCAAGGGGAAGTACCAAGCAGAGTCTGAATGATGAGATCTACATGATATGAAATAGATACTAGAAATTTGAATGTTATAATTTTAGAATGCACAAATTCAATGTTTAATGAGATTTCATATGGTAATAACAATAAGATTTAAAGGTGTTGCACTTCAATTGGCAATCATAGGGGGAATTTTGCTTCTTAAGAATGTTGGAAGAGAACATATGAAATTGTAAACAAGACAGATGAAAGTATAAGTACAATGAATAAAAAGATATAAAAAATTAGGTAAAAGAAACCTAATAAGGTTTCTTGAATAAGAAGAAAATGAGATAACCATAAAAGAAAATTAAGATAAGTAAAGGGAGAAATAGTGAGAAGTTGGAAAAAGAGTAATAAGATATGAAGTTGAATACATAAAGTGAATATGCATATGAAATTGTGTCTGTATGGAAATGTGATAACCCGGAACGATGCTGTACTCAAATAAGATGTTTCATTTGTTTTGTTAAAACTCAATAAAACTTTATTTTTTAAAAAAGTCACTTTTTTCAGTGCCATTGTAACTTTGAATGGTCACTTCACACAAGCAAAGTACCAGCAAAGGAGGGGGGAAAAAACTCCAGAGAAATTCCAGAGACAGGAAGTCTAGTCCTGCCAAGAATGTAATAAGGGTTAACGGAGAGGCAGTTTCTGTAAGCAACACCAGAATGTTTCCTTCCTGCCTTCCTTACAGGATTAGGCCAGTAATTTCTTCTAACAACCGGTTCTCCGAACTGCTTAGAATGTTAACAACCGGTTCTAGTGAATAGGTGCAAACTGGTAGAATCCCACGTAATTCATTATTTTCAGTGGCATTGTAATTTCAAATGGTCACTAAACAAATGGTTATGAGTCCAGGACTTAAGTCAAGAACTACCTGGACATACCATTTACCAACCACTTGGACCGGTTGTAAGTCACTATTTACAAGGCCATCAAAACTTCAAATGTCATCTGCAGACTCTTAACCATAGCATGATACATAATGAACAAACAGGCAATAATTGTCTTTGAATGAATGAATGAGTGAGCTGGAAGGAACCTCGGAGGTCTTCTAGTCCAGTCCCTGCTCAAGCAGGAGGACCCATACTATTTCAGATAAATGACTGACTAGACTCTTCTTAAAAACATCCAGTGATGGAGTGCTCACACTTTCTGAAGGCAACTTCTGTTCCACTGGTCAATTGTCCTCACTGTTAGGAAGTTTCTCCTTAATTCCATGCTGCTTCTCTCTTTGATTAGTTTCCAGCCATTGTTTCTTGCCCTGCCCTCTGGTGCTTTGGATAATAATTTGACCCCCTCCTTTCTGTGGCAGCCTCTCAAATACTGGAAGACTGCTATCATGTCACTCCTAATTCTTTTCTTTACACTAGCCATACCCAAATCCAGCATCCGTTCTTCATATGTTTTGGTCTCCAGGCCTTTGATCATCTTAGTTGCTCTTCTCTGAACTTTTTCCAAAGTCTCAAAAAATTTTTGCATGATGATGATGAAGTATGATGAGAGACTCCAAAAAAATTGAAGAAGAAGATAAACAAAGAGACAAGAAGATTGGAGACATTGATAACAGATTAACTGTGGTTGAACAAGATAAAAGTGGTATGCTGAGATGGGAGATGGACAGATCAGAATTTTATGTTAGATTCCAAAACATAGAGGAAGAAAAAGGACAAAATCTAGCTGAGATAAATTGGCTGAAGCTTTGGAAATAACTGAAGAGAAGATGATGCTTGCAACTTAAATTCTTCCTTTTTAATTTTCATCCCTTTTATATTCTTTTTATCTCTAATATTTCTATTTAGCACTTCCAAAGTTAACACAAACAACAGAGGTGATAGTGGGCACCCTTGATTATTTCAGCAGGTTTCTAAGAGGGATGTGAATTGAGAGAGATTTCTCCATTGTGGATCTATATGATTTTATGAGTTTTTATGGTTCCTTTGCACGGGAATGTTTTAATATGCAGTGTTGTTTATTTATCTGATTATTTTGTTAGTCTTCTAATCCTTCCTCTACATGGTATATTTGCAAACCACTCAGAATGAATTTAGTATTGGTGTGGGATATAAGTCTAGTAAAACAAATAAATGAATAAATGAAATAGAATTGTTGCCATACAATCTTTATGGTGTAATAAAATATTTATCGTTCCCAGTCTCTATTACAAATCCTCTGCCATTATTTAAGAGAAATACTGCCTACATTTCTGATGATCTATCCAGAACATGTATCATGACAAAGGGCCTTTGGAATTAAAATAATGGTGCTCCTTGTAGTGACTTCTTTTTCCTAATGCATAAAACAGCCTTCCAGTGCCTTCATGGAAGGCAATTTTGTAGCTGTGAGGTCCTTGGTGCTCTCTGAGGTTGGCTGTTTTCCTGCAGACATTTCATTACCCAACTAGGTAACATCATCAGTGCTCATGTCCATTTTGTAGCTTCTATTCTGCCACAGAACATCACTTTTCCAGGCTATAGATATTTATTCAGACCTTGTTGGAAGATGGATGCCTGGGGTAGGGGAAAATAATCTGTGAGATGTTCCATGTGATGCTTCAATCATAGTTCCCCTTGTTTGGTACATGTGTGTGACATTGATGCACATACAAAAAGAGATAGGATTTGGGTTACAACACATTGGCTTCCATTTTGGATGTTTGGACACCCTTCTTCCTGATACTGCTGCTTCGATAGAAACCAGACCAAGGGCCAAGTGATCACCAAGGTTGCCATGCATTGGTAGAAAAACAGAAGAACAGGAGGAAATGCTCAAAAATGGCTCAAAAACAGTAACTGTGAGAGGGACCTTGGAGTCCTAGTGAAAGATCACTCAAATATGAGCTAGCAGTGTGTGACAGCAGCCAAAAACACTAACACAATCCTTGGTTGTATAAACAGAGGCATAGAATCAAAATTATATGAAGTATTAGTAACACTTTATAAAACCTTAGTAAGACCACATCCGGAATACTGCATCCAGTTTTGGTCACCACATTACCAAAAAAAAAAAAGAGAGAGAAGATGTTGAGACTTTGGGAAAAATGCCAAGAAGACCAACTAAAATGATTAAAAGCTGGAGACTTGAATTTATGAAGAACAGTTGAGGATTTGGATTTGGCTAGTCGAGAGAAAAGGAGGATTAGGAGTGATATGATAGCAATATTCCAGCATTTGAGGGGCTGTCACAGAGAAGAATGGGTCAACTTATTTTCCAAAGTATCAAAAGGCAAGACAAGAAACAATGGATGGAAACTAATCAAGGAGAGAGGCAATCTAAATTAAGGACAAACTTCCTAATAATGAGAACAATTAACAAGTGGAACAAGTTGTCTTCAGAAGTTGTCAGTGCTTCATCACTGGAGTTTTTAAGAACTGAACAGCCTCTTGTCTGAAATGGTATATATGTAGTCAGACACTGCATATTGGACATTAATACAATCAAGAGAGTCCAGAAGTATTTCACGAGAACAGTCCTCCACTCCTCTACTCATAACAGAATACTCTATGCCTCCAGACATGAAATTTTAGGCTTAGATAACTTAGAACTATGCTGCCTTCGGTCTGACCTAAGCATAGTACATAAAATTATCCATTACAATGTCCTATCAGTCAATGACTACTTCAGCTTCAACTGCAACAATACAAGAGCACACAACACATACAAACTCAATGTAAACCACTTCAGACTCGATTGCAGAAAATATGACTTCAGCCACAGAGTGGTCAATGCCTGGAATGCACTACCTGACTCTGTTGTTACATCCTCAAACCCCCACTCCTTTAACCTTAAACTATCCACTACTGACCTCACCCCATTCCTAAGAGGTATGTAAGGGGCATGCATAAGCGCACCGTGCCTACCGTCCCTGTCTTAATGTTCCCTTTTATTTGTATCTATTTCATGTATTAATAATCATGTTTATACTTATATATATTATCAAATGCATGCTTGACTAAATAAACAAATAATAAATAAATAAAAAAAAAAAAATGGTCTCTTGCTTGAGCAAGAGGTTAGGCTAGAAGACCTCCAAGGTCCCTTCCAACTCTATTCTGAATTCATACTCTACACTTGACCAGGGCAATAAAGGTCATTCAGGATTCAGCATGAAAGCTTTCCTAGCAAACAACTGTCTGCATCCATCTGAAAAAAACCTTGAAGGAAAATTTATCTCTCCACATAATTGGTTCCCCAGTCTAACCACTGCTACGTTATTTTTTCCTCCTTTCTTCTTAACATTCCAGCAGAACTGGTGTTGCTGCAATTAAAATAGGTTTGTGGGTCCTGCACTCTCGCACAATAAAGAACTAGATCTTGCTTTCATCTGTGTGACATCCTTTCAGGTATCTGAAGCTGTTGAGATATGCCCATCAGGCTTCTCCGCTCAAAGATTAAACACACTGGTACCTTCAATCTCTCATCTAGCCTCCAGATTCTCCTTGTTACCTGCCTTGAAACTTGTTCCACTTTGTCTGATTCCTTTTTAAAGTGTGGGTACCTGGGTACTGCTGCAAAGCAAGAGAAGATGATGTGTATTCAAAATTGTGCACGGACAACTATTTCCTTTAAACCCTGTTGTTGTTGTTGTTGTTGTTGTTGTTGATAATTCACAGATTTGAGAAGAGATACCATTCATATATCAGGTTTTTTTAGTTGTACCCCCATTTCACATTTTGCCTTTATGTTAAATAGTTTGTCTGTAGGAAAAGCTGGACTTCCTTGGATAAGAAGGGGTTTCACTTCTTATCCAAGAAGCTTCATCAGTTCTGGCTCCTTGAATGAGAAATGAAGCCTTTTTTCAAGGGAAAAAGAAAACCAAAAGAAAAAAAGTCTAGTTGCCTTTTGAAAAAGGCACCTTTGAGACAACCATGACCTAGATGACTGAGAATCTCCTTCCTTCCTTCCTTCCTTCCTTCCTTCCTTCCTTCCTTCCTTCCTTCCTTCCTTCCTTCCTTCCTTCCTTCCTTCCTTCCTTCTGAAGAAAGTTAGCACCACCCCAGAAGAATGAAATATTTTAGGAAAGTTTAAAAAGACAGAATATTATACCTCCCTGGATGAGAAAAGGAGAAACATGTTTTTAAAGACAAAGCAGCTCCCTGTCGTTCCCTGCTCCCTTCTCCTTCAGTCCCAGGGTGATATGATTAAGACATGGCCCTTAGGACATGATAGGATTAGCTCTTTGCCCATCTACCAACAGGGCTCACTGCATTGTGAAATCACCTGGAGACATTACACCACCCCACAGTTCAACTAGACTTATCTCAGTCAGACTCCTAGGATTTGCACATGATCCCTACAGCAACCAATAGGACACTTGCCCTTACCACAGGAACAGGAAACTCTAGGGCAAAGCCCAAGAGAGGGTATAAATATCTCTTTCTCTCCACTCCATGTGTTCAGCTGCACCAGGGCCATGTGCTTAATGGTTCTCCTCCATTAAACCATCCTTCCAAGCAGTCTCAATGTTTCCGGTATCCTTCTCCCCATTTGGAATTGAAACCAGATGGACATTTCTTCCAACACTTCCTTCTTTCCTTCCTTCCTTCCCTCCTTCCTTCCTTCCTTCCTTCCTTCCTTCCTCCCTCCCTCCCTCCCTTCCCTATCAGAATAGTTAAAAACATCCTTATCAGTGACCATTCATACTGTAGAGTTGTTCTGCAGATACATAAGTTGGGTTCCAAGGCAGTTATTTTGCAGGAGCACACAAAAGATGCTTTCAAAATTCCACATATATGAGAATTTGGACTTATGGCAGATTTGTTCCAAATGTTGCCTTCCTGGACTACCACTGGATCGAGAAGTTTAAGTACTGCTCAAGTCAAGCGCAAGTCCTGTTGGCCCAGGTACATTCGTGACACAGTACAAAAGTGATTAATCCTGTATTCTTTCTGGATGTTTTTTTTCCCACAACTTCCCAGTGTCTTTATGGCCCTAAATGATCTTCCATTCAAGACCTAACCATGTCTGATCCTGTTTATCATCTTAAGGTCTACAGAGATCAGTCAGAAGCTGATACCTGTTTTATACTAAAAACGCACTGAAATGAAACTTCTCTTGGTGAATACAGACAGTCCTCGACTTATAACAGTTCATTTAATGACCATCTGAAGTTACAACAACATTGAAAAATACCATTTTTTTCACATTTATAATTACTGCAAGTATGCCCATGATCACAAAATCGAAATTCAGATGCTTGGCAACTGGTTAGTATTTATGACCGTTGCAGAGTCCTGGGGGTCACGTGATCCCCTTTTGTGACCTTCTGACAAGCAAATTCACTTAGCAACCATTTTTACTAATGTAACAACTGCAATGATTGACTTCACAAGCGTGGCAAGAAGGGTTGTAAAATGTTAAGCAACATTGACTTAGCAACTGTCTCACTCAGCAGTAGAAATATTGGGCTCAATTGTCATCATAAGCAGGAGGGGGCTTCAAAAATTTTAGCAAAGGGTTCTGTGCCCAGTTACTGAGTGGGCATGGCCATGGTGGGTGTGGCCTAGTTGGCCTCCTGCACCGTGGTGGAGGAGGGCGTTTATGCCCTCCCCAGGCTCCGGAGGCTTCCCTCAAGCCTCCAGGAAGGTGAAAACAGCCTCCCTGGTCTCCGGAGGCTCTCTGGAAGCTGGAAACAAGCCCATTTCCAGCCTTCCTAAACTTCCAGGAGGCCTGTTTTTCACCCTCCCCGAGCCTCTGCATACCTTGTACTTACCTGCATCCAAAACGGGCTGCGTGGGGACTCCTGGGAGGGGAGGGGAGCGGTGGGTGGGGCCATCCAGGAGTGGGACTTGGGGGTTCTCCAAACTGCACCGAATCTTAGCTAGGGGCTCTCCCGAACCCCTGCGAACCCCCAGCAGCCCACCCCTGGTTGTAAGTCGAGAGCTACCTATACTAAAACCTCGAGTGAAATTTCTCTTGGCATGCAATTATATGTGTGTTTGTGTGATTACACATGTAATCTCTCTCTCTCTCTCTCTCTCTCTCTCTCTCTCTCTCTCACTCACACACACACACACACACACACACACACACACACAATATTTGGAAGTAGTTTCTACTGAATTCCCAGTGGAATTTCCTGGAAATCTCCTCCCCACCTTAGAGCCAGATTTGAAATGGCTCCCATAAATCTCAATCAACTTGGCTTGAGGTGTGCTATCACCTCAGCCTGCTTGGAGGACTCTAGGCTGGGAGAAGAAAATATATAAAGCCTCAAGGCCCTCCCTTCTTTTCTCTTCTTGGCTCGTTCCATTCATCCACAGCTTAGTTGTTTCAGATGCAGGGTTTTTGCCAGGATGCTGACATTCCCACTGAATGAATTACGCAGTTGCAAATAAACACAACACTCTGGGACAAAATAGTGTTGTTTCATGGCTTAATTAATTACATCTCAACTTCATTTTTCAGCCAAGGTTGGTCCCAAAGTGGTTTGCAGCAATTACAATTCATCACAAAGATACAATATTTGGTCTGAAGATGTATCTGGGGATCCAGGAAAGGCGATCTTTGCTGCTCATAATTCCAGCCTCTCTCTCTCTCTCTCTCTCTCTCTCTCTCTCTCTTTCTCTTGCATTTGAATTGATTTTGTCATTGCTGGGACTTCGCAGTTAACTTCCTTCCATACAGATTTACTTAAAAGTCTTTCACTTAGCCGTTAGGACAAAAAATGCAGTCAAAGAGAACAACTTTATTATTGTTGTTGTTTTAATACTCCTGCTGAAGGCCAGAATTGCACGCATATCCCCAAACAGGGGATTCTAGAGGAAGAATTGGCATTTTTAAGAAAAGGGGGAATGTTGTGTGGAACATAATTTATATTATCTGTGCTTAATTAATTGAATTTAAATGTAATTGAATTAAAACTTAATTAAGTCAGATTTTGATTAATTTTTGGCTTGGCTTGGCTAGCTCTACTCATTTTGGGGAATGTGGCCCTTGGCACGCCATTCAAAGGGAAAGTGCGGGTTCTGCCCCTCCACATTATGTACATATACATATGCATACATATGTATGCAAACAATAACATGGTGTAGCTCAGGGTCAGGGGACCCAGATTCTTGTCAGACTAGTCATATTTATTTGGTTATGAGCCACCTACAGTCGCCTTTTAGTCGGCAGTCCACAAATTTAATAAGTGAATAAAATAAATAAATGTCATGGATGACTTTGAGTCAGTCAGTCGCTCTTGAATTAAAAAGAAAAAAAAAATACTGCAATAGACCAATGTGGCAGATGATGATCTAAATCTTCAGTGAATAGACCTTCATCCTGCAGTGCATTGATTCAGACTAATGTGTATGATTATATCTATCTATCATCTACCTACCTACCTACCTACCTATCTACCTACCTACCTACCTACCTATCATCATTTATCTATCTATCTCTATCTATCTACCTACCTATCTACCTATCATCATTATCTATCTATTTATCTATCTATATATCTATATCTATATCTATATCTATATCTATATCTATATCTATATCTATATCTATATCTATATCTATATCTATATCTATATCTATATCTATATCTATATCTATCTATCTATCTATCTATCTATCTATCTATCTATCTATCTATCTATCTATCTATCTATCTAGCTAGCTAGCTAGCTAGCTAGCTAGCTGTTGCAACTAGTAAAGTTTTGCTGTTACTTTAAATTCACCTAGTTTCTGTGTATTCTAAAAGAACCGATTGTGCTTCAATGTTTGGTTGAAAATGATTTGAATGTGATTATTTTTGTGGATATTTTCCAGGGCTGCGAGTGTGTAATTAAGTGATTATAAGCTGAACCTAGGAATGTGTGTATCACTGGCTTTTCTGGACAGTCAGCTCTATGATCCTTGTCAAATCATTCTGTTGATGACTGTCTAAAGATGCATTCTTGAGCACTTTGTCTGGCTCTTAGCAGACAATAGGGTGAATACCAGATTTCCGATGCTGCAGTACTTCTTACAGCTGGCTAGCCAATGGCTACTTGTCCTCAGAATATGATGGAAATTTTAAACTTGTGATGATAGTGGGGAGAGGGCAGTGATGGGATTCAGATTTTTTTTTTTTACTGCTGGTTCTGTGGGCGTGGCTTGGTGGGCATGGCTTGGTGGGCATGGCAGGGGAAGGTTACTGCAAAATCTCATTCTCTCCCCACCCCACTAACCTGCTTTCTAGTTCCGTTCTCCTGTGCAGGGCAACAGAAGAAGATTCAGCTGATCAGCTGGGACTCGGGAGGCAGATCCTCTGGCCCTTGATTTAAATAATTAGACTTAGAGAAGACTTAGAATAACTTCATTGTCATTTTGCATATACACTAATGGGCATACATTAAAATGAAATTTCATAGCATACAGCTCTCAAAGGGTCTCCACCTCTAATATATACTACATAAAGATGACTAAACAAACAAACAAACAAATGCTTAAATGCAGGGCAAAGTTAGAATGAAATAGAGCTGGAAGGGACCTTAGAGGTCTTCTAGTCAGCCCCCTACTCAAACGGGAGATCATATACCATTTCAGGCAAGTCAGTCTCTTTTTAAAACCTCCAGTGATGAAGCACTCACAACTTCTGCTGTTCCACTGGTTAATTGTTCTTAGCGTTAGTTTATCCTTAATTCCAGGTTGCTTCTCTCTTTGATCAGTTTCCATCCATTGTTTTTTTTTCCCTGCCCTCTGGTACTTTGGAAAATAAGTTGACCACCTTTTCTTTGTTGCAGCCCCTCAAATACTGGAATACTGCTATCATGCCCCACTCCCAGTCCCTTATTTTTATTATTTTTATTATTGTAGGACTGTAACTTTGTTGCTTGTATCCTTACGATTTATATTGACTGTTTCCTAGTATGTTTTGATTGTTGATTGTAACTTATGACTATCATTAAGTGTTGTACATTATGATTCTTGATTCTTAACAAACGTATCTTTTCTTTATGTATACTGAGAGTATTTACACCAAGACAAATTCCTTGGGTGTCCAATCACACTTGGCCAATAAAGTATTCTATTCTATTCTATTCTATTCTATTCTATTCTATTCTATTCTATTCTATTCTATTCTATTCTATTCTATTCTATTCTATTCTATTCCATTCCATTCCATTCCATTCCATTCCATTCTATTCTCTAGATTGGCCATACCCAATTCCTGCAACTGTTCTTCATATGTTTCAGTCTCCAGGTTTTAATCACCCAGTAATCCAAATCCAAGGTGACCAGATTCTGAGTGACTTGGAAACTCTGAATTCTCACTTATCTTTCTCCAGTTCCATAACTGATGTTCTAAAGTGATGTGAATCTGATCTTCCTGGGCAGGTAGGACAATGTTGAGCTTGGGAGTGTGATATCTAGCATCATATCTACTCCATATCTACCCCAAAACTTTAATCTTAGACTGTCTACTCTTGACCTCACCCTATTCCTAAGAGGTCTGTAAGGGGCATGCATAAGCGCACCCACGTGCCTACCGTCCCTGTCCTAATGTTCCCTTTTATTCATACCCATTTCATATACTCATAATCATGTTCCTAATTATAACTATTATCTAAAACACGCTTGACAAAATAAACAAAATGATAAAATAAAAAAATATATTAGGTCTCTCATTGGTAGTGTGAAGGAGACATTTTATGCATTATAGGACTAATTATTTCACTTTCTGTGGGAGACAATAACTATTTACATGAGATAAGGCTCCAATATGCAACTCCTCCTAATCCTTGGGAGATTTGGAACCATGTCATGACCTCAGAATTGCTACTGGGTAGGACCGTAAGATAAAAAAAATCGAATACTCTGGCCACCTAATGAGAAGGAAGGACTCCCTGGAGAAGAGCCTAATGCTGGGAACAATTGAAGGCAAAAGAAGAAGTGGGGTGACAGAGAATGAGGTGGCTGGATGGAGTCACTGAAGTAGTTGGTGTGAGCTTAAATGGACTCCAGAAGGAGGTAGAGGACAGGAAGGCCTGGAGGAATGTTGTCCATGGGATCGTGATGGATCAGACATGACTTCACAACTAACAACAACAACAACAGGACCTTAAGAAGAACACTTGTATGGCTACTTACATTCTTACATTCTCAAAGTATTTTTTTATTTTAACATTTTAAAATTTTACTATAGCATAGTTTCCCAGACTTGGTAAAACATCTTGGGAGTTTTCTTTAATGAGAAAAAGGAGATACCTATATTTAATAACTAATTCAAACAATAATAAAGAGATGTCATACATGCAAGACTGTTTACTTTGTATCTCCATGCCTGATTTCAAATAAAGTAATGGAACAACGAAACACTGCCATCAAGAAGGAGGAAGAGGAGGAGGAGGAGGCTCAAATAAGTTTTTTTTTTTACTTGCACATGAGTATTTAGGAGGAACATCTTGTCTTTGGCACTAATTTTCCTGCACTCTGCATAATAAGTATCAACATTCATCCTCCTACCCTTCCAGTACTACTGCCTGGTTACAGTCTGTAATGTTTTCTTCAGGATGAGAGCTTGTTTTGACAGCAGAACAGCCTCTTTTGTGAAATGAAAGGATTTCTCAGCATTGATTCATCCAACTCTCTCACCCAGGTGACACAAACAGCGAAGAAGTAATGTTTCTCCTCCCACTCCCCTAATTTATATGGATTGATGGCCCACTTGATCCAAACAGGAGCCTATGTGACATGTCTACAGGGCATGCTGGAGCCGTGATACCACATGTTGTGCCATGTCAGACTATGCTACCGAGGGGGGAAGTGCTATTAATCACCCAACCTGGGGCTTTGACTGTTTGACGGAGATAACGACCCTTGTGGATGTCACACGCTGAGCTCATTTGATCATTACCTCATTTGATGAACTCATTTGATCATTACTTTGAGACCTTTGTTTCCCTTCCTGTCTGGATTTCGGTAAAGCAGCTGAGACTATGATAATGCAAACAAAAAATGGAGGATGCTAGTCCCAGCATACCCAGATCAAATAAAGTCAAATTAAAATGCGTTCATATGACTCCATCTTTGCTTGATTTGCAGTAATCATTGGGTACCTAAAGAGGACCAAAGAGGAAATTCCATTTTGCTCTGGATCTCTTATTCAGGGTGAGTGTAATCCCTACTACAACTCCAACATGAACGCTCAGTAGTTCTATGCATTTGGGTACCAATCTTGAGAGAAAGAGTGAGGGAGAGAAAGAGAGAGAAAAGGAGAAAGAGAGAGAGAAACCGAGAGAGAGAAACAAAGAGAGAAACTGACTGACAGAAAAGACTGATGTAGATTTTCTTCCTTTGACAATTGCAGAAAAACCCTATGTTTAAAGGAAGCTATCATGCTATTCAAAATTTGCACTGATTGATACATACAGAACGTTGACATCATTCTTGAGAAAAGGACATCACATGAGAAGAATTTCTCCAATCACAAAATGATCAGCTTGGTAAAGATAGCCAATTAAAACCGTTTCCCTGAAGAAAAATAAGTAAAATGTGTAGGAGATGACTAGGCTGAGCCTGAGTGTAGAGTCAAACATATAATAAGCTTGGAGTCTCGCCATTCCAATAAGAGACCTAAATCCAACTTTCTTTGAATTCCATTGACTCTTATCTAGCACAAATTCACATTGACCATTACTAGATCAGATTCTTGTGTATAGGTACCATGTAATAAACTTGAAGTGTTTTAACTAAACTCTAGTTCCGGGTTACTTGCATCTGACATTGTGCTTCTTGCTAATCCAAACCCTTTCTAATATGTCTTTTACTCCCTGTTTCCCCACTATCTGGATCTAATGTTGGCCAGAGATATTCTTGCAAGCAAAAATGAGTCTAGATTTGATGTTTTGCTTTGTGAAATGTTGTTTCTAACAGATATGTAGCTTGAGGTTGAATTGTATGGTCTGTAGTGCTCTCTGAGTTCGGTTCCTTCCTTGCAGACACTTCATTACCTGACTAGGTAACTTCATCAGTTTTCACTGTTCATACTGATAATACTCCTAGTTGGGGAATGAAATATCTGCAAGCAAACAGAGAGCACCAAAGATTCCAAAATATTGTTTTCCTAGTTCTTTTTAACAAACATACTAAAGGAAAATGAAAATAAAGTCAGAGAAGGCAAAAGGCCTTGTGGCATCAAGGGACAAGTGTAAGGTGAAATTGGGACCTAATTATATTATCATGCTTACTCCAAGATTTATCGTTTCCACACTTAGCTTCAGCATCCATTTCAAAAGGAAAGGTGCTATAATAATAATAGGGGAAAAGGAATTATATTTTGGAGCCCAAATAATATGTTAGTTTGTGGTTTGATTCCTTAGGTGATAACACATGAATCCTTCCAAAAGACCATGAAGTCAGCATAATGACTTTATTATCTGTATCAACCCTAAGAACTTTAAGAGGCATGGACTTCAAATTCCAGAATTGCCAAGTCAGACAGGGAATTCTGGGACTTGGATTCCATATCTCTTAAATGTCTATGGTCCACCCCAAGGATAAAACACTCAGACTCAAACAAAGCAATGTAATATATGCGGTGCAATGCAGTGAGACATGCGCAAATCTGTATATTGGAGAAACAAAACAACCACTTCACAAATACATGACATAGGAGAATAAATCCATCAGGACAAGATTCAGCAGTCCACCTACATTTCAAAGACAAAGGTCACTCTTCCACATCCTGGAAAGAAAGAACCAGTGGTTTGAAAGAGGGGTCAAAGAGACATCTACATTGAAATTAAACAGCCCTCTCCCAGCAGAGAGGGAGGGATACAACACTATCTATCTCCTGTTTACAACACAGTCCTTTTTTCTTATGGTATCTCTGGACACCTACATAACTGGATAGAAGCATTCCTGTCAAATAGACAACAAATGGTCAAAATTGGGAGAGTCCTATCAAATTCTGTACCTGTCAACAGTGGTGTCCCCCAAGGCAGTGATTTAGGACCAACTCTCTTCATATCTACATAAACGACCTCTGTGATCATATTAAGAACAACTGTGTTCTCTTCGCCGATGATGTAAAGCTATTCAACACCACAGACAATACTACTACCCTCAAAAAAGATCTTGACTATGTATCAGAATGGTCAATCAAATGGCAACTTCAAATCTCAACAAATAAATGCTCTGTCTTACATATTGTCAAAAAAATCAGAAAATAAAATACAAGCTAAATAGTCAAGACCTTGTTGAGGATCTAAACTCTGTCAAGGATCTTGGAGTACTCATCTCTAACGATCTAAGTGCTAGAGCCCACTGTAACTACATAGCCAAAAAGGCATTAAGAGTTGTTAATCTAATCCTACGTAGCTTCTTCTCTGATATTATCACACTACTAACTAGAGCATACAAAACATTTGCTAGACCTATACTTGAATACAGCTCATCAGTCTGGAACCCATATCATGTATCTGATATAAACACAATTGAAAAAGTCCAGAAATATTTCACAAGAAGAGTTCTCCGCTCCTCTACTCATTGCAGAATACCTTATGCCACCAGACTTGAAACTCTAGACCTAGAAAATCTAGAACTACGCCGCCTTCGATCCGATTTAAATATAGTATATAAAATCATACATTGCAATGTCCTACCTGCAAATGAATACTTCAGCTTCAAATAACAACACAAGAGCACACAATAGACTTGATTCGAATTCAGCAACAGAGTGGTCAATGTTTGGAATATTCTACCTGACTCTGTGGTATCTTCCCCAAACCCCAAAAACTTTAACCTTAGACTGTCTACTATTGACCTCACCCCCTTCCTAAGAGGCCTGTAGGGGGCATGCATAAGCGCACTAATCGTGCCTACCGTCCCTGTCCTATTGTTTCTTTTTATTTTTCCTATAAGTATCTATCTCATGTATTCAAAACTATGTTTATTCTTATACCTGTATCTTGTAAGCGATTGACAAATCAAATAAATAAATAAATAAACAGTTCCAAGAAAATTCTACACCTATTTGAACTATTCAGCTGACCCCGATGACACAGATAAACATCCAAGTGGCCTCAATGACTCTCAGAGAAAATGCTAATGACTGTAAGGAATATAAATCCTTCCATCCTTCACCATTCAGTCCAAACTGAAGAAGTTTCTTGGGTGAGAAGCAAAACATCTTCAAGGAGAAACAAGGTCCAATTGCCTTTTGAAAAAAGCAACCTTTGGGTCACACCTCTTAAAGTTGATAAGGTTAAAAAACACTGGTCTACACATTTATAACCTATTCAGTCAACCAATTAAATGGTTTTTCTTGCAAGAAGAAGCTATTAAAATGAAGAATTTCAGCTGATTATTGACAATGCAATCTGGACCCTGTAACAAGTGAACGGGGACTTGCAATAAAAACCATGAATGTTCAACATATGCACACTCACATCCACATCCACACACTGTGCCTAACCAAAATCAGAGATCTAAGACCCGGAAAGGGAGAAAAACATAAAAACAGCCATTTGGAAGGAAGGGAATACTGAATACAGATGATAAAAATATATTTCAGTATTACCGAGAGTCCATTTATTTATTATGGATGGAAGGAAGAAAAGCAAATGGAAAAGTGGTCAAATTAACAGTCTCTTTGGTGGACTATTAGATATTGGAGATAAGCTAAAATATGATTATTATGGAAATTGTTCCTGGCAGCATAGTTGGGGAAGATATTTGGTTGTTTTTAATCCCCTTCTGCAGTTGTTGTAGCCACTGGCAGCTAGCGGAGCTGGCAGCTGAGTTGGACAGTGAGGAGGTTGGGGGGGAACATGGGCCAGTCCTGGAGGCTGAGGAAGGCTTGGACGAGGGCTCTGCATCAGAGGCAGAGCTGGGGCCAGGGCAGGCTGGCAGTCATCAGCTGCCTTCAGAGTCGGACAGCAGAGAGGTGAGGGAGCTGGTTCCCAGCCTGCGCATGCACAGAGCTGCCAAAAGAAAACAATTACGAACTAAGGGTTGACGTGTGCCACAGATGAACAGTGAATGGTATTAGGAATTGACAGATACCTAACAGTTGGGTTGGAAATATATAAACCAGGATAAACATTTAATACTGTCTCTTTAAGGGAATGCTAAAATTGTAATTGGGTGTGGTTCCTCAAATGGCCATAAGATGGAGCCAGAAACCTGGGTTGTTAGTTCTGTTGTTGTTAGTTGCTAGTTGCTAGATGTTCTGATGGTTGCTGTTTTTGGTTCCTGCATTTTTCCCTATTGACTGTTGCTGATCGTCGTTCTTCTTGGATTGTTGTAAGTCTGTTACTGAATTGTGTATGATACTGGACTTTGTTATTTGGATTATCCCTGGACTGAAAACTGCCTGCTTTAACCATGTATGACTTGGACTGCTTGTTGGACTTTGCTTATCCGTTTACTGGAAGTAAAACCTACATTTTACTATTCAGTGTATCTGTGTGCTGGTCGTCATCACTCTCACTACGTCTCCCTGTATGCACTCATTCTCCTAACGGGGAATTACCTCAACAAATGGCCCCTCCCATAGGGATTAAAAAGAAGAAAAAGGGGAGGAGCTTTTGCAGGAAACAATTCATTCCATGCAGCAGTGTGAAGATCTGTCTGTGCATATCCGAGACTCTGTGCCGAGTCCTTCCTTGTCAGCACGGCATTTGAGAATATTTATTTGGCAGCTCTCCAGGCTAGATATGGCCTGTGCTCCTAATTACACCTTTGAAAGACTATTTGCCAGGCCTTTGGCTGAATATTAATGCAAGAAATCCACCTTTGTTTAACAAAAGGGGTTTTGCTGGGATATAAAGTCTACTTAGTGCTTTTTGAGGAAGCCTAGGTCAGAACAGCAGTGGATGTTTCCTTGCTAAAGGAAATGTTGCTCAGCTGCTGACATTTTGGTACTGGGAATTTGGCTTTATCTGCAAGAAAGAAAATTATTGAAAAGAAGAAATAGGACACAGCATTATCTGCATCTCTTCCCCATCCTTTTAAACCCCGTCGTGTTCTACAGTTTCAGATTTTCTTCTGCTCAAAAGAGACAAGACAGAAAAAAAAACAGGTGATCGGTTACTAGAGAATAGAGATTGTTGGAGAAGGAGTGGCAGAACCAGTAGTGAAATGCTAGCAGTTCAGCCTGGTTCGACCGACTGGTAGCAAAAATGACTACCCATTTGGCTAAACCGGTAGTAAAAAAAAAAGCTCTGATGATCAGCTAAGAGAAGAAAGAAGAGAAAACCACAGGATCAGCCCTCCCACCTGCCCCTGTGCTTTTCTATTCTTTATCCTCTCAACTGATTGGCATGGCAGAGCCTCAGCTGGTGTTTGGAAATCTGTGCACGATCACCAAACCTGTAGGGACACTGATAGAATTCCACCACTGGCCAAAACCTGAGGATGGAGTTAAAAGAGCAATCAGCCTAGAATCCCTTTAAGAGAACTAAGTCCAACTTCCCTTGAATTCTATGGATCCTTACTTAATTACAAGCAGATGCTAATTGTGAGTTGAGAAGATTTCTGTGCGTAGGTTTTGAGTAGCTGCATGTGTGCACCTGATCTATTGGCTGATTGACTAAAAAAACCTCAATGACTTTTGTGATGGGAGATACATGGTTAAATCAAACACGTTCTTTAAATTGAATTAATTTGATTTGATGATTTGGATCAGTCATTTCAGTGGAATTGTATCTTCAGATGGAATCAATTGAATTGAAAGAACATTTTGAATTGGATTTTGGCTGAGTAACGGCCTCCTAAACACCTTTGCAAAATTAACATTCCCCAACTATCTCTTCATATTATATCTTGATCCCCTTCCCGTTATTTGTAGTACTAATATCCAGTCTGTGTTTATTCCATTTAATTTTCTAAGCATGGCTCTCCATGATGGAAAAAAAAATGAGTGCAGCTTTTCTTATTTATTACAATGCTAATTAAAAATACAATAGTGAAAAGTGCCAAATCCATATTTACTACGGAAATCTGAAGATGAAGCATCTGAGATCCTTTGAGCAACTGATGGGAAGTAAAGATAACTGGACAAGGGTACAAATTCAGGTTTCGACCTCCTGACAGAATGTCAGCAAGCAGTATTTTGATGTTGATTCCTTGCTCATCAAGGAAGATGCACCTGTGGCTTGAATGGGTAGTTTTCCTGATTCATTGAGAACACAACCACCCAAATTCACTCTGAGTGGGAT
This sequence comes from Notechis scutatus, assembly GCF_049901735.1. Taxonomy (NCBI): domain Eukaryota; kingdom Metazoa; phylum Chordata; class Lepidosauria; order Squamata; family Elapidae; genus Notechis; species Notechis scutatus. The sequence goes on from NC_142011.1 coordinate 201,986,399, forward strand.
AGGTGTGGAAAATCTTATGGGATGACAGAGATGATGGTTTATGAGACCATCTAAAACTTTGCTGAGCCAGTGATCTGTCTGTCTGTCTGTCTGTCTGTCTGTCTGTCTGTCTGCCTGCCTGCCTGCCTGCCTGCCTGCCTGCCTGCCTATCTATCTATCTATCTATCTATCTATCTATCTATCTATCTATCTATCTATCTATCTATCTATCTATCTATCTATCTATCTATCTACCTACCTATCTGCCTACCTATCTGCCTACCTATCTATCTGCCTATCTATCTACATCTTGCCTATCTGCCTATCTGCCTATCTGCCTATCTGCCTATCTGCCTATCTGCCTATCTGCCTATCTACCTATCTATCTACCTATCTACCTACCTATCTACCTACCTACCTACCTATTTTATATCTTGCCCATCTCAACTACAGACTTCTATGGAACTTCTAGAGTAGCCATATAGCCCCCAAAAGTGGTTAAGTTGCCTTTTTGGCTGATACACATGGTAAGAAGGGGAAGCAGTGGTGGTATGCTACTGGTTTGGCCCACTTCGGTTGAACCAGTAGCAAAAATTGCTCTGACGATCAGCTGAGAAGAGAAAGAAGAGAAAAGCACAGGATCGATCCTCCCATTCGCCCCTGCGCTTTTCACTCCTTTCTCCTCTCACATGATTGGCACTGCAGGCCTCAGCTGGTGTGGGGAAAGCTGCACGTGTGCAATCATCAAACTGGTAGTGGAACAGGTAAGATCCATCTGCTGGGGGGGAAGACAAAAGGGATGTGGGAGTTCTAAATGTGACCCATATAGAAACACACTCCCGTTTCTTCTTATTTTGCAGTACATATAAAATTTAACAAGAACCCACTTCTTGAACCCACTCCAACGCCTGGAATATTATCAGCACTATATGATCAGTTGATGAATATTCATAGGACAGTCTGTTTGCTTTTGGGCTCCTCGACTGAAAAAGAGCTAGAGGGAACAATAGAATAACAGAGTTGAAAAGGACCTTTGGAGGTCTTCTAGTCCAATCCCTTGCTCAAGCAGTGCTATACCAGTGATGGCGGATCTTTTCAGCACCATGCCCAAACCGGAGCATGCATGCATGTGTGTGCATGTGCATGTGCTGGAGCACCGGAAAACCAATGACAAGCTGGCTAGTACATGCATGCCTGGGTTTTGGCCATTTCTGGCCATTTTCAGACTGTTTTGGGGACATTTTCAGGCCATTTGTCGGGCCATTTTGGCCCCAAAACAGCCTGAAAAAGGCCAGGAAATGCCCCCCAAAACAGCCTGCTTTTTGGCCATTTTCTGGTGTTCTGGCGCCCACGAAAACCAGCTGGCTGGGGCACCATAAACCAGAAGAGCAGCTGGCGATGGTGTGCGTGCCCACTGAAAGGGCTCTGTATGCCACCTCTGGCACGCGTGCCATAGGCTCGCCATCACGGCCCTATACTATTTCAGACAAATGATTGTCTGATCTTTTCTTTAAAAACCTCCATTGTTGAAGCACCCACAACTTATGGAGCCAAGTCCTTCCACTGTCTTATTATTCTCACTATCAGGAAATTTCTCTTTAGTTCTAGGTTGGTATCTCCTTCATTAGCTTCCACCCATTGCTTCTTGTGCCAACTTCAGGTGCTTTGAAGAACAGGTTGGCCCCCTCTTCCCTATGGCAGCTCTTAAGCACTGGAAGACTGCTACCATGTTACCCCTAGTCCTTCTTTTCTGTGATGACCCAGGGTAGGATACAAAATAAACACAGTCACAAAAAACAGGGGAAGCCCCTTTGATTCCTTCACTTTGCTTCCAAGCTCCAAATGTCCTTGACTGGAGACAAAAAAGTCCCCCACAAGCAGTTACAAGAAGAAGGAAAAAAGCAACACAAACCAGGCAAGATAAGGGCTAGAGGACGTCCACAGATAGGGGGGGGTGTTTTTTGGGGGGTGGGGGGTGGGGGACAGAACACACACTGGAAAGGATGCCAAACTCAGAGAGGAACCATAAACTAGAGATATTTCCATGCTTTGTTTCCAGCATTCGCCCGTATGCATGTCCATCCTCTTATTTAGTTGTCACAGTTGCAGCACATGAAGAGGATCAAGGCCCTCTCTTCCTGAGTAGACCATGTGTTTCCCTTATCCTCTCCTCCCTACGTGCCCTAGGATAGAGAGGGGATGGGCTCTGACTGGCCAGCTGGCCTCTGCCCTTCCCCAGCCTCCTCCACAACCTCTGGAGCCACACTTCCACTCCCTGTCAGCTATTCCTCCTCTGCCTTAAAGTCAGTGTCCACCAGGGGCATGACATTTTCATTAAACTAGACATAATCCAATTCCTGCAACTATTCTTCAGATATTTTAGCCTTCAGTCTCCTAAACATCTTTGTTGCTCTTCTGTAGTAAAGGTGCAGTCAGGAAAAAAATGTTTATATTCCTTTAGATACTTTTTCCCCAAGAAATATTATATCAGAACATACTATTCATTAGTAATTTCACAAATTTGGGGACATGAGAATATAGAAATGGTGACATTTCTATATAGCAACTCTGGGAAATGGCTTGTTTTTTGACATGATGGATCTCCTTATGCCATCTAAATCCATTCTTGTATCGATTTTCTTTGGAGCAATGGCCTTTCTGATTTCCAAACAGAAGTCAGAGTAGTTGAATGACAAAGATTACATTTTGCTTAGAGATTAAAAGAAAAAAAAAGAAAGCTAAAGGCCACACTATAGCTAGGATAAGAACATTTTTTGAAAAAAAGAGTCTAAGATACAGTGATATAATTTTATTTTTAGCTCTCTGTGAGAGAAGAATGTTAGAGAGTCTATAATACAATTGTTAGTAACATTAACCCTAACGGGGGGGAAAATAATAAGATAAGGGTTGGTAGAAGGTTGGTTAAAGTGTAACATGCAGGATGTAATTAAGGGGGGGTGTAGAAGACCACAATTATAAAAGCAGTATACGCATTTTGTGGTAGAAACCAGGTTGAGGAGTTCTACTTTCTTTATCTATGTTCTTCCTCATGTCCCTGCTGACTTGCCTACAAGCCAAAATATTTTGAAAACTTGGTTAGCTTAAAAAAAAAAACCTGTCATTCAAACTTTTAAGACTGTGATTTGATAGTTAAACTCATCTAAGGCAACCTCTGGAGTTTATCTGCCTTCATCTTTCTGTTATATTGTACCTTCTGTAAGAATTCACTGACTCATTTTACAACAGAATAACAGAATTCAGAGGGAGCTTGGAGGTCTTTTAGTCCAACCCCCTGCTCAGTCAAGAAACCCTATACTGTTTCAGATAAATGATTATCCAATTTCTTCTTAAAAACTTCCCACAACTACAAGAGGCAAGTTGTTGCTTAAATATGGTGGAGTCTGGGCAACTGAATGGAGCTAGCAGAGTGTTTAATGGCCAGATGCCTTTCCTGTTGCCAATGTGAAGTTTTGTTCAGCAGATATATTCTCATTGTGCCCAGAAAGAGAAATATCTGCCTCTACCTTGTATCGAACTCACAGCCTCCTGATTGTGAGGTGAGAGCTCCACTTCTAGGCCACTGCACCACTCCAATTCACAGAGCTGTTGATATGGGGAAAATAGGAGAAGGAATGTGTGTTGGATATGTTCTCTGTCTTGAGTTATTTGTAAAAATTAATAAAGGCAGGCATAGGTAAAGGTTTCCTCTATCCAGTCAAATTGTCTTGAGCCAGTGTTGTCCGAAGATGCTTCCCTGGTCACGTGGCCAGCATGACTATACACAGAGACTCATAGAACACAGTTTTCTTCCCATCAAAGCACTACCTATTTATCTACTTGCATTTTCATGCTTTTGAACTGCTAGGTGGGCAGGAGCTGTAGCAAGTAACAGGAGCTCATTGTATCATGCGGTGCTTTGGGTCTTGAACTTTCCAGCTGGCATGTTCAATGTCTTTAACCACTGAGCCATCGTGCCCCCTTAAATGCGGGATTAAAAACAAAAATAATAATATTTTGGGAACAAGCTATTATTAGAAGAAAAGTGGAACATGGAGATATCAATAAGGTCTTCCTAAAACAGGATTGCATATCCTTCTGTTTCAGGGAACTCCCTCAGAAGTTGTGTGCGCTCCATCACTGGAGGCTTTCAAAAAGAGACTTGGACAACCATTTGTCTGAAATGATACAGGGCAGGGCTGTCAAACTCGTGGCCCATAGGCTGGATGCGTCACGTGCTGGCCATGCCAATGTCCGGTTTAGTGAAGGGGGAAAAAGTCGTGATGCATCACATGATGATATGAGTTGGATGAGTTGGATGTCCATGGGCCAGATCCAGCCAGTGATGTGGTCAGATCCAGCCTGCGCAGCTGTCCTGGTCTACCCAATGCGAAGAGGAAACATGCCAGCAGTGTGGGGGGTGGAGTCAAGCTGGCCACACCCACACAGTCGGCCACACCCACCTGCCCCCCCCCCCCCAGGTCAACCACAGCTCTGATGCAGCCCTCAATGAAATTGAATTTGACACCCCTGCTCTGCTACAGTATATGGCCATTTATAGCCTTGTCCCCTCTCACTTGATCTACTTTAACTTTCTTCACGTGAGGCTCCTGCTGAAAACCACCAGAAATTTCAACCGGAAGTGACCTAATCCACTTCCTTTTAAACATTAAACTCTTCAAATGCCCAAGGAGCTGCTGATCCAGTTCTACAGAGGAATTATTGAGTATGTCATCTGCACCTCTATAACTGTCTGGTTTGGTTCTGGAATCCAACAGGACAGACACAGACTTCAGAGAGTAATTAGGACTGCAGAAAAAAACAATTACTACCAACCTGCCTTCAGTCGAGGACCTGTATACTCCACGAGTCAAAAAGAGGGCTGTGAAAATATCTACAGACCCCTCACATCCCGGGCATAGACTGTTTCAACTCCTACCCTCAAAACGATGCTATAGAGCACTGCACACCAGAACAACTAGACACAAGGACAGTTTTTTTCCTGAAAGCCATCACTCTCCTAAACAAATAATTCCCTCAACACTGTCCAACTATTTACAAAGTCTGCACTACTATTACTATTAATCTTCTCATCACTCCTTATCACCCATCCCCTCCCACTTGTAACTGTATGACTGTAACTTTATCGCTTGTATCCTTATGATGTATATTGACTGTTTCCTGGTATGATTTGATTGCTTATTGTATACTATGACTATTATTAAGTGTTGTACCTGATGATTCTTGACTCTTGATAAATGTATCTTTTCTTTTATGTACACTGAGAGCATTTGCACCAAGACAAATTCCTTGTGTGTCCAATCACACTTGGCCAATAAAGAATTCTAATAATTCTAATTTATCGAGGCTTTGCACCAATCCACAAATATCCCCTAGATACATTCCCCAAAGGTAGAAATAACTCTAGCCTGGAGGCCTCTCAGTTGGGAGAAAGTTTTCAGATAGGAGAGGAAATCAGCAGCATAAAAAGTGTCAGCTCAGCTTTTACCTGACACACACCTGAGTCCAATCTATACTTTCCAGCACTGGTTTTCATCAGCTAGGGCAGCTGCAGATGACAGGTGGTGCTGCTTGATGTATGCGCTGCACACTTGGTGGTCTGGATGCAGCCCATTTTGCTTTGCAACGAGGCAAGCGGTGCAGAACACAGAAGGAGTTGATACTGTAATTGCTTTCTTTTTGGATCGTGATGCTGGAAAAAAGCACCGCCTTGCTGGCTTGTTTTTCTTTGTTTTCCATACGAATGAAATTGGCTGCTTTCTGGTCATCTCGTTACTTTTGGTTCTGTGGCTTTGGGTGAGCTGTGTTACTAGGGTGATAGGAGAAGTCTACGGAGATTCTCAGTCATCCAGGTCATGGTTGTCCCAAAGGTGCTTTTTTCAAGAGGCTGCTGGACTTTCTGGTTTTCTCTTTTTCTTTGAAGACGTTTCACTTCTGATCCAAGAAGCTTCTTCAGCTCTGACCAGGGGTGGGATTCTACTGGTTCGGCCCAGTTCGGGCAAACCGGTAGCTCCAAAGATCAGCTGGGAGCAAACCAGTTTGCTCCGAAGATGAAAGTATTTCCTCCCCCACCCACCCCACTGATCAGCTATTTTCAGACAATCAGCTGTGGTGCACAATTTAGATTAGCTAGAAAGCAGGAAATTGTTGGGTGTCTCGCTTTCTAGTTAATCTAAATTGCGCAGCACAGCTGATCCCCCCCCTTGCTGTTGTACTCCTTCATCCAGGATGCTTCCCTGAGGCCCAGGAGGCAATTTTTTATTTTTTATTTTTGCCTTCTGGGACTCAGGAAGGGGACTAAAAACAGGGTACAGGGGGACCATGCAGCACCCTCCACCCCATTTTTTTCTCCCATAAGGTTTTCCTGAGGCCCAGTAGGTAAAAAAAACCCACACTCCCCAGTCACATGACCACCTGGCCACACCCACCTAGCCACACCCACCTAGCCATGCACACAGAATTGGTAGTTAACAAAATTGCACCCCACCCCTGGCTATGATTAGATTGTAGAGAAGGAAGGATTTATACACTTCAAAGCCAAGAATACACTAAGGCAGAAGCGTGTCCACCCCGAGGATAAAACACACAGTTAAGAAATTGAGCAACATGGTATGTACAGTACAATGAAGTGAGTCCTGTGCAGATCTGTACATTGAGGAAACAAAACAACCACTTCATAAAAATAAGACACAACATAGGAGAATAAATACATCAGGACTAGATTCAGCAATTTATCTGCTGGTTTGAAAGAGGATTTCTATGTCAAAATTGAGCAGCCCCCTCTCAACAGAAGGGTAGAGATATGGCATCATCGATCTCCAATCTACAACACAGTCCTTTCAACAGTTCCAAGAAGGCTCCCCACCCATTTGCACCACTCAGGTGACTCTGAGGACACAGATAAACCTCCAGGTGGCCTCAACAACTCTCTAAAAGAATGCAGATGACCAGCTGTCTGCAAGGAGTATAAATCCTTCCATTCCCCACCATCCAGTCAGAGCTGAAGAAGCTTCTTGGATGAGAAGTGAAAAATCTTCAAAGAAAAACCAGAAAGTTCAGTTGCCCCTTGAAAAAAGCATCTTTGGGACAAGACAGGAGAAGGCAATGGAGAAGCATTATGGTGCTGGACATTTACCTGTGGGCTTACGGGACCTTTAAAGAAAGACTATTTGACCCAAAGGTGCTCTTTCAAAAGGCAACTGGACTTTGTTCCTCCTTGAAGAAGTTTTGCTTCTCATCCAAGAAGCTTCTTCGGTCCTGATGAGAAGCTAAATATCTTCAAGGACCAGTTGCCTTTTGAAAAAGCATCTTTGGGACAACCATGATGTGGTTGACTGAGACTCTCCTTAGATATTCTTTGATCAGATTAACTAAATGGAAAACTGGCCCTTTGCAAAATATACTAGTTTATAGCATATGCATTTCTAAGAATGCCTTCGGGCCCTACAAAGATCCCATTGGGCTAGTAGAGAACATGCTAAAGATTACTTTACCCACTAACACACTGGTGTCAAATTCAAAGCAACACATTGCTGTCACATGACATTTCCCCCCTTCACGGAGCTGGGGTGGGTGTGGCCTATGCATAATGCATCCGGTCTGCGGGCCACCATTTTGACACCCCTGCACTAAGAGATGTTTTGTAACTGGCTTTACCTGCTATGGAGTCTTGGTGCCGTCTAAGTTTGCTTACTTGCTTCCTGATGTTTGCTAACCAAGTAGGTGTCATAGGTATCATAATCAATGCTAGTGAGTGTGGGGTTTGCTCCCTTGTTATATACAGTGGCTTGCCCTGCCATATTGGTGGAGGTGTGATTTTCACCATGGTAGTTAGAGTGGAGATTAGGGTTTTGTTTGGGGTTAGGATCCTTTGGTAATTTCATTGGACTGGTGGCAAGTATACAGAATCCTAGAGAACTGCTTGAGAATTTCTAGATAGTGGGCACTCAGGCAAATCAGCCATCAACAGGTGCATAAAAAAACATCTACATACTATTCAAACGAGGCAACCAAAAAGTCAAAAAGGAAACAGAGAGACCCAAACATTTCCTCCCTATCACTCAACATACAGATGAGCAGAGATTAACACCAAGATTAACAATCAAGAAGTAAACAATACTCCAATCAAGAAACCACTAATTCATTCAAACAAGCTAACAGTGAACAACAACCTAATGAAGGAACTCCACGATCACCCTCACCGACTCTGACAGACTGCATAGAACAAAGAATGACAGAGTTGAAAGGGACCTTGAAGGTCTTCTAGTCAACCACACTGCTCAAGCAGGAGGTATCATACCATTCCAGACAAACAGCTGTCTAGTCTCTTGAAAGCCTCCTGTGATGGAGCGCCTACAACTTCTGAAAGCAAGCCATTTCTCTGGTTAATTGTTCTTACTGTTAGGAAATTTCTCCTTAGTTCTTGGTTGCATCTTTCCTTGATTAGTTTATATAGTAGTATATAGTGAGGAAACCTCCCTCCCTTCTAGCAGAGATGATGCTACCTAATTGGGTAATGAAGTGTCTTCAAGAAAATAACCAACTCGTATTTGCTCAAAATTGGAAAAATGAAAAAAATCCCATAGAAGAGGAGGTGATTAAAAAAATAATGGAATGTGCAGAAATGAGTAAATTGAAATTGGCAATTAGAGATCAAGAAGGTAAAGAATATTATAAAATATGGGATTTATTTTACCAATGGCTAGATAAGAAAATAGAGAAGTAAAATACATTACAATATAAATATAACATAATAGTAAAGATAATACAATGTAAGGATATGTTACAGTTGATCACAGAGAAATAAATGATGTTATGAACTAGGTTTTGTAAAAGTTGAGATTTTCTCGAAAAGGATGATGTGAATTTGTAATTAAAGTCTAATAATGATTTGATGATATAATATAATATGGGTAGTTGAGTTACACAATATGAATTTTAATGTAAATTTAGGAGGGAAAGACTGTTGATATTGTGCACAAAAGATATGTACCAACTGACACACTGTACAATGGAAAGGTGGTTTTATTTGATGTTTATGTTTGTGTTTGTCAATGTTTGTTGTTAAAAAAAAAAAAATATAAAGAAAGAAAGAAAAAGAAAATAACCAACTGAGAGAGTACCAAGGAACCCACTGTATAGAATCTGCTATCCAATTTCTCTAAATGACCAAAGAAGTAAATGGATAATATATTTTAATTTTAAAAAAGGACAAATTGTTATTTTTTTTCCTACAACAACTCACCAAGCCATTTAATTAAACCCAAGGAGCAAGTTTATCTCTTTCTAAACTTAGACATTAAATGTTTGCAAAGGATCTACCAACTAAAGACCTCTAACTCTGTCTTCTCCAACCTTATGCTATGTGGGTGTGCTGAACTGCAGTGATTCTGCTGCCAGCTGAAAAGGGTATGATATTTTTCTCTAGTTACAGAAATTAGCTACACTGCAATTTATACTGGAATGAAGTAAAAATTGAAGGGACAGTACGCCATTTTTCTAGCACTGACTGTGGAGGCATATAGGTCCTGATTTAGCCAGCTAACTTTCTCAGAGATATTCCTCTCCACCACAATTTGCAAATGGAGGTTGTTGAATGTGAAATATCCACATTCAGAGAATCTTCTCAGGGGAATTACAGAAGCCTACTGTAGGGAAGTTTTTAATGAGGCTGGTGATAATCTCAGATGGTTTGCATTGCTACATTCTTCCAAACAGACTCCAGACTTGAGGTGAGGAGTGAGAAGAAGGCTGGGGTTTATATACAGGTTCAAATATACAGTCTCTGCCCCTTTCCGGGTTCACAATCTATCCAGCTACGTATCTCCCTATGCAACACCCCTATTGTTGCATAACATCTGTTTCCTTGTCCTGTTTACCCATTTCCATTTTCAGTATTGTTGCATAACATCTGTTTCCTTGTCCTGTTTACCCATTTCCATTTTCAGCAATCTCCACCATTAACATGACACTGGACAGCATGACCTACCAAATATGTGAACCCTGCACTTACCTGCATCCAAAATAGGCTGCGTGGAGACTCCTGGGAGGGGAGAGGTGGGGCGGGCAGGTCCAGCTGGTCAGTTCAACTACCGGTTTGGCGAACCAGGTGTAAATTTAACATCCGGTTTGCCCAAACTGGTCCAAATCGGCTGAATCCCACCTTTGCCTGAATCTCAACTGGAAGGAATCCAGAAACTGCTATTCTCCCATCATCTTTTCCTCAACTTTCCCTAATTAGAGAGGGATGGAAGCAAGATGGTATTTATTTAACATGGTCAAGTTAAGTGAAGGTTTCTTGATTAAAGGGGATATCACCACTTCTTTGAAGTCATTCACTTTCTCCTGCACCCATCTCATTGCTCATTTTCTGGTTATACATTCCAACCAGATGTGTCCAAGATTTAAAACCCAAATGCTGGAGTTCCTCCCATTCATTACCATGGAGTCCTCGGCATAAATCTTTACATATCTTATGGTCCTTCCATAAGATAATGCTACTCGTGAAAATGGGTCCCATAGTTGATTGGAGTGGAGGAGATTTCTCCTATGTTTGCAGAAAGAACAGCTGGGTGAAGGTGGAAAGCTATATTAGCATTTGCCTTCTTTTTTTAAAAAAAAAATCACTTCGTAATTGATTAGCTGTTGAAACATGTTGATGAGTGAATTTTAATACGTTTACATTCTGAACTCAAACAATGTCCAATGACTCAAACTCAAATATCTGTGTCATTAAGAATGAAAGAAATGAGCCTTGATAGAGCTGTAGTATGTATAAATATTTAGACAGACTTATAACAGATTTGATTATTTATTAATGGGAATTAATTTCAATACTTAGCCCTCAGTATAACCACATAACATTTTTTTTTGCCTTCCTAAGCCCTAATTTTCATGTCCCATTGCATGTGTGAAAGAATCCAGATTTTGTCCAGCTTTGCAGTAGAAACTGGGGTACAAAAGCATATCTTTGTAGGTGAGTATAGGTAGTCCTCAACTTACGACCATAATTGAGCCCAAAATATCAGTTGCTAAGCAAGATATTTGTTGAGTTTTGCCCCATTTTATGGCCAGTTCTTTACTATCTATATACAGAATAGAATAGAATAGAATAGAATAGAATAGAATAGAATAGAATAGAATAGAATAGAATAGAATAGAATAGAATAGAATAGAATAGAATAGCAGAGTTAGAATGGACCTTGGAGGTCTTCTAGTCCAACCCCCTGCCTAGGCAGGAAATCCTACATCACTTCAGATAAATGGTTATCCAACATCTTTTTAAAAACTTCCAGTGTTGGAGCATTCACAACTTCTGGAGGCAAGTTGTTCTGCTGATTAATTGTTCTAACTGTCAGGAAATTTCTCCTTAGTTCTAAGTTGCTTCTCTCCTTGATTAGTTTCCATCCATTGCTTCTTATCCTGCCTTCAAATGCTTTGGAAAATAGCTTGACTCCAGGGGTGAGATTCAAATTTTTTAACAACCGGTTCTGTGGGTGTGGCTTAGTTGTTGGGCATGGCTTGGTGGTCATGTGACTGGCTGGGTGTGGCCAACCCGACATCACTTACATTGAGGCATGCATCTCCTCGCTTGGCCTCTCATGACTGTGGGGATGCTGCAACAGTCGTAAGTGTGAAAAATGGCCATAAGTCACTTTTTTCAATGCCATTGTAACTTGAATGGTCAAACTGTACAAGCAAAGTACCAGCAAAGGAGGAAAAAAAACTCCAGAGAAGTTCCAGAGAAAGGAAATCTAGTCCTGCCAAGAATGTAATAAGAGTTAATGGAGAAGCAGTTTCTGTAAGCAACACCAGAATGTTTCCTTCCTGCCTTCCTTACAGGATTAGGACAGTAATTTCTTCTAACAACCAGTTCTCCAAACTGGTTAGAATGTTAGCAACCAGTTCTAGCGAATAGATGCGAACCGGTAGAATCCCACCCCTGCTTGACTCCCTCTTCTTTGTGGCAGCTCCTGAAATATTGGAAGACTGCTATCATGTCTCCCCTAGTCCTTCTTTTCACTAGGCTAGACATATTCCAGCAATAGTTCTTCATATGTTTTAGCCTCCAGTCCCCTAATCATCTTTGTTGCTCTTCTCTGCACTCTTTTCTAGAGTCTCAACCTTTTTTTTTACATCATGGTGACCAAAACTGAATGCAGTATTCCAAGTGTGGCCTTACCAAGGCATTATAAAGTGGTATTAACACTTCACATAATGTTGATTCTAACCCTCTGTTTATGCAGCTTAGAACTGTGTTAGCTTTTTTGGCAGCTGCTGCACACTGCTAGCTCATATTTAAATGGTTGTTCACTAGGGTTCCGAGATCCCTCTCACAGTTACTACTATTGAGCAAGGTACCACATATACTGTACCTGTGCATTTGATTTTTCTTGCCCAAATGTAGAACCTTACTTTTTTCACCATTGAATTTCATTTTGTTAGATAGCGCCCAATGTTCAAGTCTGTCAAGATCCTTCTGTATCTTACTATATACTTTAAGACTTGTGGACTGTCTGCTACAATTCCCCATGCTGGCTGGGGAATTGAAGTCCACAAGTCTTATAGTTGCCAAGTTTGGAGACTCCTGATAGATATTATCACAGCTCCTGCTATAGGGTACAACTCTTGCCGTGAACCATAACTATCATTAAGTGTCGTACTTTATGATTCTTGACAAATGTATCTTTTCTTTTATGGATACTGAGAGTATTTACACCAAGACAAATTCCTTGTGTGTTCAATCACACTTGGCCAATAAAGTATTCTATTCTATTCTATTCTATTCTATTCTATTCTATTCTATTCTATTCTATTCTATTCTATTCTATTCTAAACTTTGGCAGGCCTCTACCCTGCTAGCTGTAAGCATTGGACTTTTCCCCTTCAACAGAAAAGAATGAACTTCTGAAAACCAGGGGTTTCAAAAGGAATCCTTCATTGAAAGGGATTTAAACCCAACACTAGGCAAAGCAGAATCTAAGATGCTTCCAGGCATACAGTCATAGATAAAGGAAGTTAGAACCCCTCCCCTTATTGAGATGTGGATTTAGTCAAACAAAGAACCAACATGTTAATTCCCCCCTTCCCTTCTCTGGGAACGTATCTTAGCAGAGTTCCCAGGATAGTCTTCCAGAGCTGGAATTTTTATGGTCCCTTCTCATCTTGTTATCTCTTCAAGAGGTGACAAGTTTCTAGACATCTGGCTCCACTCCTCCGGTTGTATATCATATGCAAGTTATACAGAATCAATATAGGATTTAATATATTCAGGTTACATCAAAAAGGATTACTTGTACCAACTCCCCCCCCTTCTTCTTCCATTGAAGAATGGCAGATACACGGATCTGACACTAGCCTTCCTAAGAGCAATAAAAACTGAGGTGGTTGGCTGTATAAAACTTTTAAATGAACAAACAAATAACAACCCCTATCTCTCCTTTTTTATTCATTCCAGAAGTTGCTCTTCCAACGAGAAGAAGAAAAAATGATTTAATTCAGGAGTTGGTTGAGCTATAACCTCAATGTACTCTTGGTTGCTTTCAGTTAGAAGGTTTGGAGACAAGAACATTTTGCATTTGTGCCCAAGCTGGGATTAGCTTGTTCGCTGAGGCACAGGTGGACTTCTTCCTCCCTTGATTTGGTCATTAAAAATCCTCTATCTGCTTCAATACTTTCTCCCTCAGGCCCCTATCACCACTCTCTTCGCCAGTTATTAGGAGACAGGCAATTGGCCTTCTGAACTTATTACAGGCCTTTTTCTAATGATCTGATAATGACTGGAAGCCTAAGTTAAGCAGCCTGACAGATAATGATGTCAATTATGCAAAACAGAAATGATGGCTTCGACCCGAAGAGACTCCATCTGAGACCAGGAGGGGAAGAAAATAGAAAAGAAGAGGAGAGGCATATTTATTTATAGTTTCTTTTATTAACACCGTCATCTTTGAGGACATTGTCAGAGGATAATAAAGAGGGAGAGAAGGAAAGGACTTGTTGGTATGTGGGGAAAACAACACACCTATAAAAACATTTAAAAAAAATAAAGAACAGAAAAAGTGGGAACGGATCAAAGAAGATGCATTAGGAAAGTTTTAAAATATGGTTTTAATTAGCTTCGCCTTTTTCTCCCTAAAAGTGGACACTTTACATTTGGGCAAATTGTTGTTCTTTGTGAGGTAAAATATATTTATTTGCTTTGGTATGTTAGAGGTAGAGTGATAAACAACTGAATTGTTGTAAATTTTAATACTTTTCTTGCAGATTCAAATTCTATACTTTGCTGAATTTTGGCCTTGTCTCATTTTAGAAGTGAAAGGTTTAACTTGGATAAACCGTTATTTTTATTTATACATTACATTTCTACATCATCCGGCTCATGTAAGTGATTCAGGGTGGGTTACAATAAAAACCATATCAGTGTAAAAGCAGAAATAAAAAACAAAAGTAACATTTGAAAGGTAAGGTTACAATATTAAAAAGCGTAGGCAAAGGAGTGGCCGAACCTAGAGGCTGGAGTCAAGAGAGGGCCTAGTCTAGAATCCCTACGTAGCTACAAACGAACAAAGCCCAAATGTCCTTGGATTCTGTTGACCCTTTTTAACTCTAACCATTAGATGAGAAGATTCCTATGCATAGGCATAGTTAGCAAAAAAAAAAAATCTATTTATTTGGACCTTCAGGTGCGGATCTGACTTTTCTGCCTGACAAATAATTAATGAAGTGGAAAGAATAACCTCATGACACCAACCTTCCCCACAGATGCATATCACTCTGACCTCCATGTCAATTGGCATAGCTATGTCTTAAGTTTCTTTCTAAAAACCAGATGTGTGGGGATTCACCTCACCCCTAGGGATAAAATGTTTCAGAGGGCTCTCTTCCTGAAACCTGCCAGTCAAAATTCTGATAGAAGATAATATTTGTAGCTCAGAATTGAAGGGTCCTGAGCAGAGGTGGTATTCGTCAGGTTCTGACCAGTTCTGGAGAACCGGTAGTGGAAATTTTGAATAGTTAGGATAACCGGCAAATACCACCTCTGACTGGCCCTACCCCCATCTATTCTCTGCCCCCTGAGTCCCAGCTGATGGGCTAGGTCTTTTTTGTTGCCCTGCACAGGAGAATGGAGCTGGAAAGCAGGTTAGTAGGGTGGGGAGGGAATAGGGATTTTGCAGTAACCCTCCAGGAGTGGGGGAGGGAATGGAGATTTTACAGCATCCTTCTCCTGCCATGCCCGCCAAGCCACACCATGCTCACCAAGCCATGGGCACAGAACCGGTAGGAAAAAAAATTTGAATCCCACCACTGGTCCTGGCTGTTCTCTGAGTTTGGTTGCTCAGAGTTGTCTGAGCTCTGATGATGTTACTTAGTTTGGTAATGAAATATCTGCAAGCTCAGAAATATTTGCAAACAACCAAGCTCAGAGATTCTTTATTCTTTAACAGTGCAAACTTGGCAGCATATATCCATTCTGCTTGACTGGATGGGATGGCATGATATAATTGGAATAAAGATTAAGATAAGAAATCAGGGAACCTGGTTTCATGGCAATGAAAGGCTTTAAAGGTGAAAAACATATATAAACCCCACGCCCCCAGACTGTATATGTCTATGCATGATATTTCTCTGAGGTGTAAATCAATGATATGCATAGTAATGTGCTGCTCCATAAAAGGACTGTTGTGTCTAGAAATCACTACTTGGATATATAGATTGGGTGAAACCAGGCTTAATAGCAGTAACTGTGAGAGGAATCTTGGAGCCTTAGTGGACAACCAGCTAAATATGAGCCAGCAGTGTGCAGCTGCAGCCAAAAAAAGCCAATGCAATCCTAAATTGCATTAATAAAGGGATACAATCAAGATCATGGGAGGTACTAATACCACCCTACAAAGCCTTAGTAAGACCACACCTAGAGTACTGCATCCAGTTTTGGTCATCACATTATAAAAAAGATGTTGAGACTCTAGAAAAAGTGCAGAGAAGAGCAACCAGGATGATTAGGGGACTGGAGGCTAAAACGTACAATGAACAGTTGCAGGAACTGGGCTTGGCTAGTCTAGTAAAGAGAAGGACCAGGGGAGACATGATAGCAGTGTTCCAATATTTGAGGGGCTGCCACAGAGAGGAAGGGGTCAAGCTATTTTGCAAAGCACCTGAAGGCCAGACAAGGAATAATGGATGGAACCTGAACAAGGAGAGATTTAACCTGGAAATAAGGAGAAACTTTCTGACAGTGAGAACAATCAACCAATGGAACAGTTTGCCCTCAGAAGTTTTGGGAGCGCCATCACTTGAGATTTTCAAGAAGAGATTGGACTGCCATTTGTCAGAAATGGTGTAGGGTCTCCTGCTTGGGTGGGGAGTTGGACTAGATGACCTACAAGGTCCCTTCCAACTCTGTTAATCTAATCTAATCTAATGGATGGAAGACTACACGCAACTTTGAGGTTGTAGACCAGACCAGATGGAAGAGGAGGAGAAGGAGGAGGAGGAGGAAGGTAAAATATTTTTTGTTTTGTTATCAATACAAAGTATGGACATATTATCAGAAGTTGAGTTCAACTCAAAGGAGATTTTATCTTCTATAGCCTGCAAGGCATCAGTGACAAGATCGATGCAGGATGATTTTTTTTCAATTGCTAGAGCTCTAATCCCTTTTTGCATCATATTGCCATAGCAACACTCTTATCTCATTGTTGACAACTTGCATTCTTTCGGAATGGTGCAGAAAAGCTGCATCTGTTAGATTTCTGCTAGTAAGGGAGTATTTTAAAACAGTGGTGGCACCTTGGAATTATCTGATCATATTCACAGACATCATTATGATTTCTTTAAGGTGCATTTTATGTATGTATGTATTGTATATATTGAAGTAATCCGTCCATCCATCCATTCAATCAATTTATATGGCCATCATCTCAGTCAATGACTCATTTATTTGGCTGGATGTTTGTGGACAAGAAAAGTGGACCTTCTGTATGGGCTGTTGTGAGGATCTTAAAGGATAAGAGAGAAATAATGATATCATTATGGTTGCTGCATAGTCAGCCAGATATTTGGACTTGATTTGAAATTTTTATTCAGCTATAAAAAGAGGAGCTGGGATAGGCAGATAGTGTTAAATGTATCAATGTAGGGTGTAAGCTCTTCCAACAAAACTGGCTTTTGCAATTGACTAATGGGGACTTTGTCAATACTGATGGTATTCAAGTGGTGCTCCAGATATTCTGAGATTGTAGCCAAGTCCCAAAGGTGTATTGCAAAAGTCAACTGGACTTTCTTGATTTGTTTTCTCTTTGAAAACGTTTTGCTTCTCATCCAAGAAGCTTCTTCAGTTCTAACTGACTGATGGGAACTGGAAGGATTTATATTTTGTTCCAATCATCTGGTTAAGAAGCTTCTTGAATGAGAAAAGTTTTCAAAGGAAAACAAAAACAAAAACAAAGCCCAGTTGCTTTTGGAAAAGCACCTTTGGAACAACCATGACATGGATGCCTGAGAACCTCCATAGATGGTTGCACTCAAGGCACCTATCATTATTGGTACTATCTTTGCTTTCTTTTACACAGTAGTTCTACTTCTATTTGCAGGTCTTTTTAGTTTGTAATTTTCTCTTCTCTTCTACTGTCTCCAGGTACTGCAATGTCTGCTATCCAGCTTCCTTATCAACAATTACAGAAAAAATAGAGTTGGAATGGTTGTCCGGAATAGTATAGGATCTACTGCATGGACTTTGAACTAGGTCCATTCCAGCTCTATGATTATATGTTTTACTATGGTAAGACTTAAATTCCTGTTGAAAACTGATCTTTGTATGAGCCATGGTGGCACAGTGGTTAGAATGCATTACTGTCCATTCACTGACAGATGTGTAAATGTGCTACCCCGAACAATCTGGGTCTTCATTTTACTGACCTTGGGAGGATGGCAGGTCAACATTGAGTTATCAGGACTCCAGGCTGTGGGCAGAATTTCCCTGCATTAGCCGTGGTGGCACAGTGGTTAGAATGCAGTACTGCAGGCTACTTCTGCTGACTGTCAGCTTCCTGCAATTTGGCAGTTCGAGTCTCACCGGTTCAAGGTTGACTCAGCCTTCCATCCTTCCGAGGTAAGTAAAATGAGGACCCAGATTGTTGGGGGCCATAGGCTGACTCTTTAACTGGTTAGAGTGGGTTGTAAATCACTGTGAAGCAGTATATAAGTCTAAGTGCTACTACTATTGCTATTCTGACCCAAGCATTCCTAATCTGAGGACTGATGGGTTTTCCTTTCCCTTTCTGCTCTCTTCATCAATATGTTTTATTAAATTGTATTGTTTTGTGTTGTTTATATTGTTTTATGGTGTATCTGATGGCTGTTTTTTATTGCAAACTGCTCTGCGATGCTTTGGCACATGAAACAGTGTATAAATGTATTAATGAAATGAAATCTGAAACAGCTGTGACAATCCTAGAGATATTTATTCAGAAAAAAGATGTCTACCTGGAGCCCGAGAAAGCTATCTTCTGGTTAAACGTAATAATCCATGGTTTACTGCTTATGTGAATTAGATGTATAAATGAACTGAAGCAAATAAATGTGGCATAAAATGGAATGAAAAATTATTAGGATGGTGGTCAGCTCTCCTGTAGAAAGCATTGCCTTAATATCAAAGAGCAAAATTGTTCCATTAAGAGTTTACGATAATGTTTTAATGGATATTGTAAACACCTGTGATATTCTTGTGATATGAAACTTCATGGGGGTAGGTAAGAATTGGAGACCCATATATACGACAGTTACTTAACTGTGCAAGCTATTGCACATTAGATCAAATGTGCATGCAATTTCAATTTGTAACAGTGATTTGGCTATATATTTATTCTTTATTAATATTCTTAGGGCTCTCACCCAGAGAGAAGGCCTTAAGGGAGACACAACATGCCAAGAAATAATCAAATCAGAAAAATAAATAGAAGAATGCAATCACTATTCGCAGTAGCGGTAACATTAAGTAAGAATTAGATTACAAGCAAAAGCACACCAAAAGAAGACATAGAAAAGAAACAGACAAAAAGTCATACCAGACCACAGATCCATAAAACCTGGCAGATTTTGAAAACACCTTTAAGAAGAAAAGAAGGGCTGTGCAAAATTATTAGTCAAGTGATTCCATTTGAAAGCATTTCGACTCAATCTCCAAACCGAATTAACTTTCCAAAAAGAAGGAGAATGTTGGATTGAAAAATCAGATTTGAATCAGCTGCCAACAAATCCATCTGACAATTCAGAAATGGATTGGGGTAATCCTATCAACTGAATTTTCTTAATAAAGTCCAATTTCTGTTTCCAATTGAACAGATGATTCAAATTGGATCAGAGCACATCTACACACCTGTCACTGGATGAACGGTGGAGAAGATGCTTTTCCAAAGAAATGTGTGGCAGACTTTTAAGTGACGTAGTTCAAAAGGCCAAGGTTCAGTTCTTTATTTGTTCATACCCTATAGACAGAATCTTGCCAGACTAAACCTACATCATTCTAACCCTAAGAGATTTATCCTAGAAGATTCAAGACAGTAACTATCTTAACTCTCTTCCTCTGATTACAGCTCTGGGATAGGCTGTCTCTCGTCTCCCTCTCTCCTTTGGAATATACTCTCTCCTTTCTTTGGCTTCACTGTAGTCCATCATATAACTTCCTCCTCTGTAAACAGAATCCATCACACCTATGGGATGAATCTGTCTCCCCCCAAAAAAGAGATATGGAGCCATCATTTTCTGACACAAAAGTTCTTCTTCACCTCTACAGAATAGTCTTGTTGACAATTGTTCACAACTCCACTACCAAATTTATTGACTCTATTTTGTCACACATTCTTACAATAATCATGGTCCAGTGAGTCTCAGCTCTTTATTTATCCAACTGACTTGCAAATATATTTTTTTAAACATTTTGTAGTATTCAACTGCCATATTTCTCATTTTTGATTATTATTACTTTTACAAAAAGTTGAGCAAGACTATTTCTAGAGTTTGTTAAGCCTGGATTCCCCAACGGGTGTTAAGGAAAACAAACTAAACAGAACGTGCAGCGAAGTCAGATAGGAAGACAGGTAAATGTGTGAGATAAGTTTTCTAGTTAACACGCAGTAAAAATACAGATACACTTGTGCTATCAAAAATATAGTTTATTCCATTTAAGAATTATAGCATAGTCAAACAAACGGTCCATTAGTCATATATCAATTTCAGTCAAGTCTTGTCGAGGATACTCTATTTGCAAAGTCCGTGTTGAATAGCCAATGTCAGTACACTTACAATAAATCAGTCCAATCTTTATCTTCTCTCCATTGAGAAAATAAACACTCCTTTATCTCTCCCCGTTCCAGCAAGAACGCAGTCATCAATCCATCCAGTAATTAGGGATCAGTAAGCCAGAGAGAGAGAGCTGCTATTGCCTCGCTTCTTATATAGTGCTTTTACAACCACACCCTTAATTACATTCTTGATGTTAAAGTTACACACACTTTAACTAACAAACCATGATACCTTATATATTATTTTTACCCAAACCAGTTAGGGTAAACAATGTTATCCCTAACAGTTGCAATACATTTGATTCTTTAGCGGGGAAAGAAAAAGAAAGAGCTTTGTTGGGTGGTACTGCAAAAGAAAATTTGCTTTTGCCAACATGAATGCAGTAGACTCCATCTGTGAGCTCAATCAGGCTCTGGAGCAGCTGCCAGAGCAAGACTAGCCAATGTTATAACATGCACTTTCAGACAAAAATGTCACCTCCTACCTTTATCATTGCCCCTTACAAAAAAGCCCAAGGACACAGGTTTTTCATTTACAGTATAATTCAAAAAGAAAGGGTTTATGCCCCCGAAGTCACAAAAGAAAGCCAAGGTTGCTGAATATATTTTTTAAAATCTAATCTTTGAAACACCTAAAGACTCGGGTGCTTTTTGCTATTCTGACAAGGAGAAAGGGAGGGGAGGAAAGGGAAGGGAAAGCAACAGAGAAGGAAAGGGAATATAAGGCAAGGGAAAGAGGATGGGAAAGGAAGGAGAAAAGAAAGGGAAGAGAAGGGAAGGGAAGGAGAAAGAGAAGGGAAAGGGAATTTTGATATGAAGAGACACTATGAAAAAAAAGGCAATCTCTTGAGGGAAGTCACCCCACCTAGAATGAAATAGTTTGAGAAACATTAAAAAGGCAGAATATTATATTTCCATGGATGATAAAAGAAGAAACCTGCTTTAAAGATAGAAAGCAGCTCTCTGCCCCCAGCAGATATTTGGTGCCCATTGAGAAGGACTGGGTCAGCCTATCTACAAGACAAAAGACCTTCAGCTCCAGGATGATGGGATTAAGACATGACTCTCCAGGACATAATAGGATTATCTAGCAGCAGAGCTCACCGCATTGCACAGTCACCTGGGGACATTGCATCATCCTCCAGGCTTCAAGCAAACTTGATTCAGACAAACATGACCCCACATGGCCCCATGGGAGTCTGTCAATAGAATACATGCTCTTACCACAGGAACAGGTAGCTCAAGGGCAAGGCCCAAGAGAATGTAGACATAGCCCTCGATCTCCACTCCATATGGTCAGCTGCCCAGGACTTCAAACCCATGTGATCCTGTCTATCAATAAAACAATCTTTCCAATCAGCCTCCATGTTTCCAGTGTCTTTCTCCTCACTTGGAACTGAACCAGATGGATATTTCTTCCAACACTATATAACTTCTATCATGGCACTACAGCATTCCCCTGTAGAAATAAGTTTGTCACCAAATGTAAAAGATGACATTTGATAGGAATCCAGAAGATAGGAATCTAGAAGACTCCTCAATATGTTTAGATGGATGCAGCTTCAAAGGAAACATTTCCAAGGTTCTAAGTATGATGCACCAATAGTTTCCTTTCAGACAGAAACTCTATTTATTTGTTAATCAGATCTCAGGTGCTGTTCACCCCGTTGCCATTTATTTTCCTACTTTGCACATGGATTCATTAACAAGCAGAGGGTAGGCAGAGTCAAGCGAGGAGTCCAATTATTATCAAACTTCATTTACTCTGAAAAATGTGGCTCAGGGATAGAGAGAGTTGCAAGTGTATTTGTTTTTTAGCTTGAGGAAATTTTTTTCCTTACAGTCATGCACCTGAGCTTAGGCAAATGTGACCAGATATAGTTCGACCTAAGACAGCTTTCCACACTTGAGAGGAAGGCTATGTGACAAGCTTTTCAACCTGATTGCCAATGTGCATTCATCAATGTTTCTGCCTTTCCCACTAATCCCCGAAAAGATACTTGATCAAGAATAGGATTTTCTGATGCTTGCTTTAATGAAACTCCTGAAAGAAACAACCTCACAGTATCAGCAGGAATCACAATATACTGTATATCAGAGGGATCTCCAACCTTAGGAACTTTAAGCTTGGCGGACCTCAACTCCCAGAATTCCCCAGCCAGCTTCTAAGAGTTGAAATCCTCCAGGCAGGGGTGGGATTCTACCTGGTCGGACCAGTTCTATAGAACCGATTGTTATGATTCTGCACAGTTCGGAAAACCTGCAAATTGTGCCACTGGCTGGCCCCTCCCCTCCCCATCAAACTTGCCTGCTAAGTTGCTATTTTTCCTTTACTCCCCCCACCGACCATCAGCTGTTCTGCTGTGCCGGGAGATTTAGATTAAATAGAAAGCAGGAAATTGTTGGATTTCGGAAATGAAGCTTCTATTTTTCAGTGCAGCCTCAGGTAGCAGATTGCAGAATGGTAGTTCTCTGAATGAATCTGTGATTCTGTGAGCAACTCAATCTGCCTGCCTGCTTTAATATTTACTTTAATGGTTAATATTTATAATATTTACACACAACCCATGCCCAGCCAGTCACATGACCACCAAGCCATGCCCAGTCAGCAAGCCATGCCCAATCAGTCACATGCCCACACCCACAAATTAGGCCACACCCACAAAACCGGTTGTTAAGAAATTTGAATCCCACCCCTCCCTCCAGCCTTAAAGTTGCCAAGGTTGGAGACCCCTGCTGTATATAGGAATGCCACAGTAATTCCACACTAACAGAACTAGATCACAGGCAAATTTATTCAAAAAACAACACAAGTCCCTATAATGCAGTCCTCAACTTACGACTACACTTGGGACCAAAATTTCCAATGTGAGACAAAGCGGTTATTGTGAGTTAGGTCTGATTTTTTTTTAACGTTTCTGCCATGGATGTTAAGTGAACTACGCCCATTGTTAAGTGAACCTGAGGTTATGTTAAGTCAATCTGGCTCCCCACCACTGATTTTCCTTGTTGGAGAGTCGCACATGGCCATCACATTCATGCCAGTGGCCAAGTGCCCAAATTTTGATCAGGTGACTGTAGGGAGGCTGTCATGGTCATAAGTCAGAGAATCAGTCATAAGTCACTCTTTCTCAGGGTTACTGCTAACTTTGTGGCTAAACAAATGGTTATAAATCAAGGACTATCTGTATACTACCGAAGAGAGCCATTTTGATGTAGTAGTTAAGACAACAGGCTAGAACACCAGGAGACCATCAGCTCTAGTCCTGCCTTAGGCAAAATGCCAGCTGGGCAGCCTTGGGTCAATTATCAGGAGACTATAAGTTCGAGTCCTGCCTCAGGCGTGAAAGCTGGCTGGGTGACTTTGAGCCAGTCACTGTGTCTCAAGCAGGCAATGAAAATCTATTTGAAAAAAAAATCCTGCCAAGAAAACCTTAGTGACTAGATGTCAAGATGGATTTGAAGGCACAAACATATTCATGGAGATGTTTGGAAGACCCCAGTTCTGTTTCTATAACCTTCGAACCCGCAAACGTTCATTGTTCCTGAATGCATGGAAGGACTACGTATTACACTTCCATCCCTATCACCCAGTGGTGCATTTCACATTTTTTTAACACTGCTTTGATGGGTGTGACTTGGTGGGCGTGCTTTGTGTGTGCCAAACGAGCACTTTGCGCAGGTGTAGAGGCATTTTGACTTGCCTCCTGCAATCCTGCACTCTCCCTGTCGCTTCAGCAGCTGCTGCGCGGCAATCTGTTGTGCCGCGCAAAACAGCTGTGCTTCAAAAGCAGGACATAACGGTTAGTATGGGAGTCCGGGTGGGCAGACGGGCCCAACAGCAGAGCATCAGAGCGAACCAGTTTGATCACTGCTCATTGGCGCTACCGGCTCGGCAGAACCGGGCCGAACCAGTAGAATACCACCATTGCTATCACCCAGACAAGACATGCAGCCCGGTGGTTAAAAAAAAAAGCCATTTCTCAAATAATAATAACAAACGGTAAAGCAGAGGTGCTTGCGGAAAACAAGATGAGATTTTGAACTCTACTGCTGCTAGCTCTTAACCAATAAACTCAGGCTGAAAAAAAAGAACAGTGGCAATAGGTTGCTTAAGAATGAGAAATTCTATTGTAGATTCCTGGGGCAGAAACATGTTTGCGGTTTTATCAGCTGCTTTTGTAAGGAACAGACCTGTTATATCTCTGCCAGGTTAGAGCATGGAAATGATGGCCTTAAAATATACAACGGCATAAAATCATGTTCTTAAAACATTTCCACCATGAAATGTCAGGGTTAATCACATACTACAGCTGGGAGTTGCTGGCCCCAATTAGAATATGACATTTGTAATAATGTTAGGAAGGCATTACCCAAATAATGGACTGAAACCGGGCAAGTCAGCTCATGCACCATGAAGAGAATAATGAGTCTCTATTTTCAGCAAAATAGAGGAGAAAAAAAAATAGGATAAATTATTTCTGGCCAATGATTTGTTTACGAAGTTCTAAAATGCCAAGCAAATACTACATGGAACAAAGGCTGCAAACCTTCTTACAAAGCAATAATTTCTATGGATCTCCCCGAGAATCCATTTCTACACACGGCAAGTCTGCAACCACAGGTGTTTGCAGCAAAAGGTGCATTTCCAATGGTTTGCTGTTTTTTCCCTGGAATGGTAGCAGTAGTGGGATTCAAAAACATTTACTACAGGGCTTGGTGGGGATGGTGTGGCTTGGTGGGTGAGGCAAGGGAAGGATACTGCAAGATCTCCATTCCCTCCCCATTCCTGGGAGAAGGTTACTGCAAAATCCCACTCCCTCCCCACCCCACTAACCTGCTTTACAGCTCCGTTCTCCTGTGCAGGGCAATGAAAGAAGACCCAGCCAATCATCTGGGACCCAGGAGGCAGAGAATAAGGGGGCATTCCCTCCCCACCCCACTAACCTGCTTTACAGCTCCGTTCTCCTGTGCAGGGCAACGAAAGAAGACCCAGCCAATCAGCTGGGACCCAGGAGGCAGAGAATAAGGGGGCAGGGCCAGTCAGAGGTGGTATTTGCCAGTTAACCAAACTACTCAACTACTCAAAATTTTCGCTATCAGTTCTCCGCAACTGGTCAGAACCTGCTGAATACCACCTCTGGGTGGTAGTTGGAATATGGTTTAATATTTTGGTCCAGGTATTGTGTACAGAGAGACCCAGTTATTTTAAGGGAGACTGACTGCAAAAGTACTGTGTTTTTAAAGGCCTCCTGATAGCAATAGCACTTGGACTTATATACCGCTTTACAGCCCTCTCTAAACGGTTTTACAGGGTCAGCCTATTGCCCCCAACAATCTGGGTTCTCGTTTTACCCACCTCAGAAGGATGGAAGGCTGAGTCAACCTTGAACCTGGTGGGATTTGAACTGCCAAATTGCAGGCATCCGGCAGTCAGCAGAAGTGGCCTGCAGTACTGCACTCTAACCACTGCACCACCAAGGCTCATCAAATGTTTAGGACACTAGCCTAATTTATCAGGTTGAAATAACAATAGCAATAGCATTTAGGCTCATATACTGTCCCACAGTATTCTACAGCACTTTCTGGGGGGTTGACAGTGTAAATATTATTTGCATATTACCCCCGACAATCTGGATCCTCATTTTACTTGACTTTGGAAGGATAGAAGGTCAACCTTGACCCCTATCAGGATTGAACTCCAGGCTGTGGGCAGAATTTCCCTGTAACTGCCGTGGTGGCACTGTGGTTAGAATGCAGTACTGAAGGCTACTTCTGCTGACTGCTGGCTACCGGCAGTTCTGCAGTTTGAGTCTCACAGGCTCAAGGTTGACTCAGCCTTCCATCTTTCTGAGGTCGATAAAATGAAGACCCTGATTGTTGGGGGAAATATGCTGACACTGTAAATCACATAGAGAGAGCTGTAAAGCACTGTGAATTGGTATGTAAGGCTAAGTGCTATTCCTACTGCTGCACTTAAACCACTGTGCCACAAGGGCTCCTTGCAACCAGAATAACTCTATGAGCAGCCCAATGCAGTTTCTTTATTGTTGATCACCTATGTACAAGAATCTTGCCATACTCACCACATTCTCTTGGGAACTGAAAATGGCTAGATAAAGGCTTCATTAGTCTAGCCTATGTCACTTCCTCCTCAGAGAAACTCTATATGCCATCACCTCTTTCTCCTCAGTCTCCTTTAGGCTGTAATTCCACCACAAATTTCATATCAGGCAGTACCCTCACTCCTCCATCTACATAACTATGAAGTAGCCATACTCTGATAGTCTGATAGATTCGTGACTCTTGTATCTTTTCTTTTAGGTACACTGAGAGCCTTTGCACCAAGACAAATTCCTTGTACGTCCAATCACACTTGGCCAATAAAGACTTCTCTTCTCTTCTCTTCTCTTCTCTTCTCTTCTCTTCTCTTCTCTTCTCTTCTCTTCTCTTCTCTTCTCTTCTCTTCTCTTCTATTCTATTCTATTCTATTCCTTTTATTAGGATCTGCTGAACAAATTCTAGACTTCTTCTGCAGTCAGGATTAGGCCTGGCCAAAGCTGTTTAAATAGCTTCTGTGAGATTTGTGCCAGATGGATAATAGAATTGTTGGTAGGGACCTTGGAGGTCTTCTAGTCAAATCCCCTACTCAGTCAGGAAATCCTATATCATTTCAGACAAATGGTAGTCCAATCTCTTCTTAAAAACTTCCAATGTTGGAGTACCCACAACTTTTGGAGGCAAGTTGTTCCAGTGATTAATTGTTCTAACTGTCAGGAAATTTCTTCTTAGTCCTAGATTGTTTCTCTCCTTGATTAGTTTCCATATATTCAGGGGTGGAATTCTACCAGTTTGCACCTATTCGCTAGAACCGGTTGTTAACATTCTAAGCAGTTCGGAGAACCGGTTGTTAGAAGAAATTACTGGCCTAATCCTGTAAGCAAGGCAGGAAGGAAACATTCTGGTGTTGCTTACAGAAACTGCATCTCCGTTAACCCTTATTACATTCTTGGAGATTGGATGGACAACCATTTGTCTTAAATGGTATAAATTTTCTTGAGCAGTGGGACAGCAGGTTTCCTGAGCAGAGGGTTTCCTGAGCAAGGGGTTGGACTAGAAGACCTCAAAGGTCCCTTCCAACTCTGTTATTGTCAACCCCGAAGTGAACCTGGCTGAGGCCCTTTTTGAGGCTTCATGGCTGCCATGGTTGTAGAGAGGGAGAAAGGGAGAGGGAAAATTAGATAACTCGGCTTTGCCCTCAAAATAAAGCTTTCTTGTGGGAACCAAGGCCATTCCAATAGGTGGCTGAGAAGAGGAGGAATGGAGTAACCAGGCAACCTGCCAGCACCACTATTGCACAACGTGACCAATGACCTGGGGGGAAGGGGGAACTTTTCGGTTTTCAACTAGGTGAAAACCACAGGAACTTTCAGAGTCAGTTTTGATGTATCCCATATATTGTTCTTTGAGGAATCTACCTGCCTCAAAGTTCTGCTTTCAATGGATCCATTAATTGGAAAATTGACAGTTATTCTGTTAAATATTGTGCTAGTCCATTTTTCATTGCTCTACATGACATAAGGGGGATTGAAGTTCAGGTTAATAAAGCTTATAAAATGACGTATCCCAAAATGCAACTACTGTCATTTATATTTCCTTCTTGGACAGCAGCTCCCACTGCATTGTTCAACCATGGGGATGATCATATTTCTTTGGGTCAGCCTTATTATTTTGGTCACTTTGCATACAGCGCTGGCTTTTAATGAACCATAGTCTGCTTCCAATTTATCCCAGCTGATCACAAAGTGGTCCTGCTTGCAGCTCGCCCAGGCTTAATGAGATTTCAAATTGTTCCTTGGATTCATCTCAGAAGTGACCTTGCATCCTTTGTCATAGCTGAAACAGCTCCGTTTCTCAGAAATACTAATTTCACCGCCATTTAAAGGAAAAAATGAGTTGAATTTGAAAGCTATAATAAGGATCAGAGTTCCCTTTTTTATCTGTTCCTGTTGGTTGATTAAAGAAAATTTCCAGTGATGATATGGTTGATCTTCCTGAATTAATTGTATCATTCTGTACTGGAATCCACCTATACTAGAGAAGTGAATTCTGGATTCTATAATTAATTCTGAATTCTATACCAGTGTCTTCTTTAATTCTATAATGGAGAATTGAATTCTGCATTCTACAATTAACTCTGCATTCTGTGCTGGCATCTATCTCAAAATATAACAAAAGATAACACAAACATATCAAAAGATAGACACAAACATTAAATGTTAGGGAAGGATATATACCAATAAATGCATTGGGAAAGACTCTAAATGAAATGTGGATTTTCTTTGTTTTTTAATGAATGAATGATTTAAAATATGACTGCATGATTAAAAAGTTAATTCTTTAACTGGTCCCTCTTAACTCAGGAACAGTGGGAGGTTTTTTGGTAACAGCCACACGTTAATTTTGAATAAAATATCAGAAGTTTCACTTAAAATATGAATTGAATCAGCTCTGTCAAATAAATAGAGTCAACATGGGTTTGTCAAAAACAGAATATGCCAGGCTAATCTTGTTTCTTTCTTTAACAAAATGACTAAAAAGGTGGACCAGCAAAATGCAGTGGACATAGTATTGTTGGATTTCAACAAGGCATTTGACAAAGTAGACCACAACCTACTTCTTGGTAAATTAGTACAATGTGGAATAGACAACATCACTGCCAGATGGATATGTAACTGGCTGACAAGCCATACTCAAAGAGTAGTCCTTAATGTTACTTCAGCTACATGGAAGGAAGGAAGCAGTAGGGTACCACAAGGTTCCATTTTAGGCCCAGTACTCTTCAACATCTTCATAAATGATTAAAATGAGGGAATAGAAGGGAAGGGGAACATGTCAGATTTGCAGATGACACTAAACTGGCAGGAACAGCCAACACCCCAGAAAATCAGCTCTGCCAGTCTGATCTCTTAAGGAAAGAAAGGCCCTTGACTCCATTTGATTGAAATGATAAGTTCTTTTACTAAAATATGTTGGTTGCAATAGAGTTAGACTAGAACTAAATTCCCCATGCTCAAAAGATACAGAAAATTTCTCTACGTCCTAGTCCTCCCCTATGACCAGTCCATCTTCAGCCAATAAGAGTCCACCTAGGAGTTTTGAGAATGATGAGGTGTTTAGAGTAATTTACATTGTTTCTCAGGGTGCACGGCCTTGGGTGCGGCCACAAATTTGTTCTGAGCCCTCCTGTTGTTTGTCAAGCTGTCATCTCCCCTTCCCATTTCCCATCACAGACACATGAAGGTTGATTTTGCATTTGTTCCGCCCATGTCCCCCTCCTCCCTCCTCGCCTTTGATGCCAGGATGCCGGCAAGGCACCAAGGTGAAGAGGGCAGACCTGACAAGCTCAAGATCCAGATGGATCTCAACCGACTGGAACCCACCCCGCTCCTAGAAAAATGAAATACTTTAGGATATATTTTTAAAAAGGCAGAATATTTCCACTAAAAGAGAAGTAGAAACTCAGAGAGGCAGGAACTCACCCCCACATTTACTAATGGGGCCATTAAGGCCTGGGGCAGAGTATTCTACATAACAAAGCCCTCTACCCATCTCACCACATGGCCTGGGAAGATTGCATCAGCCAGCACTCAGATGAAGCCATGTGGTCCAGACAAAGCCTACAAAATTAGTTAAGACCCCCGCTCCTGGGAGTCTGACAGCCAATGGGATATGTTTCTTACACAAAAACTGGAAACACTAAGGTGTGGCCCAACAGAGGATATAAACTAAGGGCCTCTCAGCATCTTGCCTCTTCTTCTTTTCCTTCACCCGACATCTTGAAGTATGAGATCATCCTTTTCATTTTGGAGCTCCAAGCCATGTGGTCCTCCCAACCATTAAACCATCTTTCCAAGCAGTCACCATGTTTCCAGTGTCTTTCTTCCTCATTTGAAACTGAACCCAGAAGGAAATTTATCTAACACACATGAAATCAAATGTACAGGAACAAATTAAATGAAACCTGGCTCAGTAGCAGTAACTGTGAGAGGGATTTTGGAGTCCTAGCGGACAATCACTTAAATATGAACTAGCTGTCAACACTAGCAGAATGCCACAGCAGCCCAAAAAGCCAATGCAAATCCTAGGTTGCATTAATAGAAGATAAAAACAAATATGTAGGCTGGAGTGATAATTGTTTTTTTTTTTCTGAATACTATAAATGTTTTCAACACAACAAAATCTACTTTCCCACCAATTGTAGATAGCAAATTATAATCTTAAATTGTATGTACTATTCTTGAGGAACTTCAGAAGACTGTGGAAAAAGGAGTTATCTCCCTGGTTTTTAAAATAGTCATTTAATGTGGATTTCCTGATGCTTGGGTGTGGGTGGAATATCATGCTCTGGTGTAGGCAGGGTGGGCACTGAATTAGCAACATCATAGCTAGAGAGAACTCAAAAGCCACACGTGAATTTGATCACAAACGGCAGGGTTTGATAGAGCTTTACAAAGATGAGACTCAAACAGGCCACCAATTTTCCCTCTCTTGACATTAAAATTGGACTTTGAAGACACAGGAGAGAAAGAAGATCAATGCTTTTGTACTTTGGTGTTGGAGAAGACTCCCGAGAATACCATGGATAGCAACATGCAAATTGATGATAAAATAAATCAATTCCGAGTTTTCACCTGAGGCACAAATACTCAGATTTAAATGACCAGATTTTGGACATCTCATGGGCCTAATTGTCTTATGAAGACCATAACGCTGGGAAAGATGAAAGGAAAGAGAAGACAAGGATTACTATTGGCACATACAAGGAACACAGTGACAGTGGTGATGGCTGCATCATTCAAAGACACAAAAGGGTCAGGTGAGGCATAGATCATCCTAGAGAAGATGCTTCTAGGTCAGGGGTCTTCAAACTTGACAACTTTAAGACTTGTGGACTTCAACTCCCAGAATTCCTCCTCCAGTCATGTTAAATCAAGAATTCTGGGAGTTGAAGTTTTAAACTTGCCAAGTTTGAAGACCCTTGCTCTAGGTGGTAAGAGTTGACAGCAACTTTATGGCACATAATCAGTCTTAGAAAGCATGTTGGAAAATATATTCCAATGAAATGGAAGGAATATGAATATTTGCTAGGGAAAAGCATCAGAGGAAGACACCTATTTCACATTTTGCTGGGGTAAATAGCAATAGCAATAGCATTTAGACTTATATACCACTTCACAGTGCTTTACAGACCTTTCTAAGCAGTTTACAGTTAGCATATTGCCCCCAACAATCTGGGTCCTCATTTTACTCACCTCAAAAGGATGGAAAGCTGAGTCAACCTTGAGCCAGTAAGACTTGAACTGCTGGCAGTCAGCAGAAGTAGCCTAAAGTACTGCATTCTAACCACTGCGCCACTATGGCTCATACTGAATACTGGATACATTTGAAATCTGTATGGCTGTAAGCACGCCTATCATCCTGCCTACATGTTAAGACAATTTAAATGGGACCTACTTTTGTATCAACGCCAGGTAGAATATGGTTCTAAGAGGGCAGCACCTGAAGGCAGGACAAGGAGAAATGGATGGAAACTAATCAAAGAGAGAACCAGTTAAGGAGAAATGTCCTGATGGTTAGAACAAGCAGTGGAAAGATTTACATCCAGAACTTGTGAATGCTCCAACACTGGAAGTTTTCAAGAAAAGATTGGACAACCATTTGTCTGAAATGATATAGGGTTTCCTGCTTGAGCAGATTGGGGGTGGACTAGAAGACCTCCAAAGTCCCTTCCAATTGTTATTCTCTTAAATCCTGGGGTATAGTGGTGAAAATTTTATTTACTTTGCTCTTTTATGAGAAAAAATCTGCAATTTTCTTCACAAATAGGGCACTAATAACATGTTGAGCTTCAGCTACTTTTTATTTTAACATATATACACAGACTAAAATCTGCAGAATTGTTTTATTTATTTTAATGGATGTAATGCTAGGTTGGCTGTTGTTTTTATTACTGTTTTCCTTTTGCTGTTGATTCTTGTTTCTGTTTTATGGTGATTGCACATGTTATTAATGTTGCAAGCCTCTTTTAAATTTATATACTGTGAAGAAAGGCAGACATAGCTTAAATCAATAACTAAACATGAAGAAACAGTACTTTTGGCTAGATAATGTCTATCCTAATGACTGGATTCAGACATCACGTCAAGACATATTTAGCTTAACGGTGATTTACTGAAAAGCAGCTCAAAGTTTTGTGGCTGTAACTGAAAATTAAATTCCGTTTTTTAAAACCTCCGAGGACCATAAGAAATACTAGCTTGGTGCAATGACAGTGCCAGATGGAATAAGTGTGGGACTTTCAGCTTCCTTTTGTGTGTTTTAATGGAAATTAGTTGAGTTAATCCTTGCAGATGCTTAGCCTGTCCACTTTCACTATTATTTTTACAAAAATACTCAATCTGAAATACAGAAAGTTCTCAACTTGCAACCACATTTGAGATCAGAATTTCTGATGATGAGCAAGCCAGTTGTTAAGTGAGTCTTTTTTTGCCACAGTTGTTGATGAATCCCTGCAGTCTTTAAATAAATCATGCAGTCCTTAAGCAAACCCTTAAGCTCCCTCCATTGTCTTTGTCAAAAGCCAGTTGAGTATGTCACAAATGGCAGTCTCATGACCCTGAAATGCTGCAACCATTGTAAATACATGCCAATTGCTCAGATTTTGACCTTGTGACCATGACCATGTAATAGTCATAAGCGCAAGGGCTGGTATTAAGTCACTTTTTCAATACCACTGTAGCTTTCAATAGTCATTAAATGGTTGTAAATTAAGGGCTACCTGTAAGATTTTAGAATAGAATAGAATAGAATAGAATAGAATAGAATAGAATAGAATAGAATAGAATAGAATAGAATAGAATAGAATAGAATAGAATAGAATAGAATAGCAGAGTTAGAATGGACCTTGGAGGTCTTTTAATCCAACCCCCTGCCTAGGCAGGAAAACCTACATCACTTCAGATAAATGGTTATCCAACATCTTTTTAAAAACTTCCAGTGTTGGAGCATTCCCAACTTCAGGAGGCAAATTTCCCACTGATTAATTGTTCTAACTGTCAGGAAATTTCTCCTTAGTTCTAGGTTGCTTGTCTCCTTGATTAGTTTCCACCCATTGCTTCTTGTCCTACCCTCAGGTGCTTTGGAGAATATCTTGACTCCCTCTTCTTTGTGGCAGCCCACAAGATATTGGAAGACTGCTACCATGTCTCCCCTGATCCTTCTCTTCACTAGACTAGACATACCCAGTTCCTTCAACCGTTCTTTATATGTTTTAGCTTCCAGTCCCCTAATCATCTTTGTTGCTCTTCTCTGCATTCTTTCTAGAGTGTCAACATCTTTTTTTACATTGTGGTGACCAAAACTGAATGCAGTATTCCAAGTGTGGTCTTACTTAATATTAATGATACCATCTTAGGGGGCCTGAATTAGGTTTACTGTCTGCCAAAGTCCTCAAATTTCCTTCCTCTGAGTTTTTCTAGTTAATCAGATTCATACAACATATGAAACTAAAATGAAACAAATCATTGGACATAATGCAATCTATTAACCAAATGCGGCACATAAGGAAATACAGCTGTTACATTAGCTAATGTAAAAACAAAATCCAGACCATAGTTAAAACAGACTCCAGTGGAAATAGACCTGTATGCTGGTTCAGTGGGAAAAGGAATCCGTCAAGGAGATTCCATTCACCAAAGATGATTAGGGGGCTGGAGGCTAAAAAAACATGAATAGTTGCAGGAATTGGGTCTATCAAGGTGGCACAGTGGTTAGAATGCAGCACTGCAGGCTACTTCAGTTGACTGTCGGCTGCCAGCAGTTGGGCAGTTCGAATCTCACCAGGTTCAAGGTTGACTCTGCCTTCAAGCCTTCCAAGGTCGATAAAAAGAGGACCCATATTGTTGGGGAGCAATCTGCTGACTCTGTAAACCAGTTAGAGAAGGCTGGAAAACACTGTGAAGCGATATATAAGTCTAAGTGCTATTGCCAGCTTAGCAGTCTTCCAATATTTGAGGGGCTGCCACAGAGAGGAAGGGGTCAAGCTATTTTCCAAGGCACCCGAAGGCCAGACAAGGAATAATGGATGGAAACTGAACAAGGAGAGATTCAACCTGGAAATAAGGATAAACTTTCTGACAGTGAGAACAATCAACCAATGGAACAGAAGTTGCCCTCAGAAGTTGTGGGAGCACTATCACTTGAGACCTTCAAGTAGAGATTGGACTGCCATTTGTCAGAAATGGTGTAGGGTCTCCTGCCTTGAGCACGGGGTTGGATTAGAAGATCTCAAAGGTTCCTCCCAACTCTGTTATTCTGTTATTCCAAAGTATAAGAGATCATCTGTTCCCTGAAATAATTCTGTGTGACACTTCTTGAAATGCCTGGGGATTTGGTGGCCAAACAGATGGGGCAGCTAGTTCTTACCAAAATGAGCTTGGTCTGTTTTCTAATGTGAATCATCAAAAGAACAGTAGAGGAAAAAAAATACAGGATAGGAAATTTGTTGGGTGGCTGATTTAATTGTGTTAATAATGCTTCTCCCTCTCTCTCACCCCACCTCACCCCATCCTGCCATCAGCCTACCTGCCATGGCTTGCCAATTTCAGTTGCTTATCTCATTAATCTCTTTGTCATGGAAATGAGACATCAGCAGAAGGACACTTAAGGAAGGTTTTCAACCAGCTGTTTTCCTGAGCTTAGCTAGTTAATGAGTATTGCTGAGTTACTCCAAGTCTGAAACATCTCAAGTCAGATGAGAAAAGAAGAAGAAACCTTGCAGGTCTGGTTTAGATTTCTCAACAGGAGATTGTTCTAGGGAGAGCATGGGATTTTGCCCAAAGCAAAATTCAAGTTAAATCAGTAGGATTAAATCTAAGAAAAACATTGAAGGAGATTCATGGAATAGATACTTTTCAGTGTGACTTTTGTTGCTTCATGGGTTTTTTGTTAGATGAACTCCATCAATTCCTTTAAATACAGGATCAAAGGGGGATGATAGAAAGCAAATGAAGATTGATCTGAGTAAATCTGATTTCTTAATTTTAATCTCTGCATTTTGTAACTGAGAAACATCAAACATTTCTTTGATTTTTTTTGGAGCAGAAATCCAACAAAGAACTGGGGAGATGAAGGTTCCTATTGCTACCAGCTTCCTACCTAGTGCCATGGTGCAGAAGATGAGATATCATGGATCACTTAATAGCAATAGCACTTAGACTTATATACTGCTTTACCGTGCTTTACAGCCATCTCTAAGCAGTTTCAAGTGTCAGCCTATTGCTCCCAACAATCTGGGTCCTCATTTAAACCACCTCAGAAGGATGGAAGGCTGAGTCAACCTTGAGCCTGGTGAGATTTGAACTGCCAAATTGCAGGCAGCCGGCAATCAGCAGAAGTAGCCTGCAGTACTGCACTCTAATCACTGCACCACAGAGGCTCAATGGTTAACTTCATCAACCATTGATTTCTGATGAATGCAGATGGTAAAAGTTTTCTTCATTTCACAAGGACTTCAGAAAAAAATGTGAGTAGAATTTTTTTTTCTCCCAGACAGAGGAAAATATTGCATCCAAGAGAGACAAAAATGAGATTCATCCATCTGTAGCCTATTACTCAGGATTCCGATGGAACCCAAATAAATCAGATAGAAGACTTTTGTAGCTAGTTTAATCAATCCCCACAACATTGGCCACTTAACTGTTTTACTCATTGTAGGTTGAAGATCACAAACTTCTGAAGAGCTACCTAACTTAAATGGTCCATTTATATACCATCTATGACACCTAACATGAATGCTGGGGTTTATTTGTTTGCTATTTTGAATGTTATAGTGTCAGTTGTGTGTGTGTGTGGGGGGGATGGTATGTAGATTCTAGAGGAAATATCCCCTTGATACTTTGATTCCAAGCCTTCCTGGACTTTAATGGCTCGTAATGGATATTTGGGACAAAATGTTTAAGGAGAGTATAGCAAATTCAGCAAAGGCATTACAGATTCATGCTGACCAGCTCAGTAATGGGTAGAAAGTCCATGCAAAACAGTAAAATAGTCAGTCTGGGGATCGTCATCCAATTAGAATTGCATCTGATTTATCAATTGGAGCTCCTTACCACCAAGTCCACTTCTAGAGAAAAAAAAAGGATCAACTCAAGAACACCTCAACCACACTCCAATTCTTCAGGGGACTTTGTTTATAACTACTTTCAAAAAGACAATTTATTTTGCAACATTTTCTTTCTCCTACCTGCTCGTGTTAGGAGAACTTGTTTTTGAAATGTATTTCAAAAGAGATCTGAAAAAAATTCTCATTGATGAAACAGGCTATTCTTACATTTACTTGATTACAAATGGCCAATGGATGTGTCGGAATGATCCACTTTCAAGTGTACATAAGCATCTCTCATTTGATTTCCATAAACCCATTAAATCTACATCAAAGACTTGATGGGATCACTTCTTTGATGGAATCGCCATTGAGAATCTCCATAGACATTATCTTCGATGGAACGTTGTTTTTTCCAGTTGTGGAGCTACTGACACTGCTAAAGCAGCTTCTGGTCTTGGGGGGGAAAGCATTAACTTTTTTTTCCCTTTCTTTGGGAAAAAAAAACATGGATAATTCATCTATCTAATTTTTCTGCCCATTAATCTGGTGAAGAAGTTTGGAATTGGTGTCCAGTTCTACTTATAATGTAAGCTATGCTGTTGTGGGACTGGTTGATACCAGGAGAGCTCTCCCTCTGCCTCTATAAACCTTTTATTTTCTTTTTATGATCTTGTAATCTCTTTTATCGGGATGGAGTCAAGGCAACTGAATGGATCAGAGCATTTACTGGCCAGATACCCTTCCTGACGCCTACATGGAGTTCACGGCAGATATTTTCCCTTTGAGCCTTGACAGAGAAACATCTGCTGCTGCCTCAGATTAAACTCTCACCCTTCCAAGTGGGAGGTGGACATCTACAATCTCTTGGCTACCATGCCATTTCTATCAACCAATTTTAGTAGGGTTAAATTGCCTTGGAAATATTGTGAGCCACGGTGTCACAGTGGTTAGAGTGCAGTACTGCAGGCTACTTCTGCTGACTACCAGCTGCCTGCAATTTGGCAGTTCGAATCTCACCAGGCTGAAGGTTCCATCCTTCCAAGGTCAGTAAAACGAGGACCCAGATTGTTGGGGAAAATATGCTGACTCTGTAAACTACTTAGAGAGGACTGTAAAGCACCGTGAAGTGATGTATATAGTCTAAGTGCTATTATTTCTTTTGAATTTTACAATTTTTAAATTTTTAATTCTAAATTAATTTTAACTTTTTAATTTTATAGTTTTTTTTTATACATCAACATTGTGCTGTACCACTCAAGTTTCTCTTCGAAGGAGATAGGGGGTCTAGAGTATGAAATATAAATAACAAATAACGACATGATGTGGTCAGATTAGCTTGTTAATTTACTTAGCGCCAATCTTATTGGAGAAAATATTTTGGCCTGACCTGAAAAAAAGAATTTGTTTCAGTTTGCATCTTTTTTTTTTAAATACTTGCATCCTCTCCACTATTGTTGATTTCTCTACCTAGTTTTAGGCCACAAATTCAAAATATTGAGCCTGTTATACTATTTCAATAAAGCAATAAAGCAAATTTTGTTAAAAAGCCTCTTGGGCAGTTGAGGAAATGCTTCATGCAGCTAAAGGAAGTAAATCCTTCTGATGGATGAGGTGAGCCATAAGCCCCAGCAGAAGATGATCCCAGAACAAATGTCCTACGGAAGAAATCACACATCTAAGGAGGGGAATTTGGGGGGGATAGAGGAGGAAGAAGGACATTTGTACACTACTGTAGAGAAGAAGAAAAAACAGCTAAAGCTGCCAAAGGTGTGTGTAAGAACGGTTAGCAGATAAAAGAGATCTTAAACAACCTCTCAGCCCTGGGGATGGAGGGCCCTTGAGAAAGCTTTAAGATGATTCCCCTTTGATTCTGCTCTGTATAAGAGGGGCAAGAAGATATTATCAGGCAGGCTTTTAAGAGTCAGTTATTATACCCTATAACAATGACGAAGAGTTACAGTGGTCCTTGCTGGTTCTGGCTTGACATACTCAGAAATGCTGACGCCGATGGCTTGAAACTCAACATTAAAGAACTCTTTAATCCAGGGGTGTCAAACTCGAGGCTCGCAGGCTGGATATGGCTTGTGAGGTGCTTAGATCTGGCCTGTGAGGCTGCCCTCGAAACAATGTGAAGGACTGTCCCGCAGTGCCTCTGCTAGCAAAAATGGAACCTACAGCCTTCTATTAGTGAAAACAGAGCTCCAGTTTCACTGGCAGAGGGCTTCAGGAGGCCGTCATGGCTGAGAATGGGGCCTGGGGGGCACATGTGA
Source organism: Notechis scutatus (assembly GCF_049901735.1). Lineage (NCBI taxonomy): Eukaryota > Metazoa > Chordata > Lepidosauria > Squamata > Elapidae > Notechis > Notechis scutatus. The sequence goes on from NC_142011.1 coordinate 202,025,134, forward strand.
CCTACCTAAGTTCTGTTTTCACTGGCAGTGGGCTGCAGGAGGCCATCGTGGCTGAAAACGGAGCTCAGGAGCCCGTTTTCACTGGCAGAGCACTCGGGGCAACATAGGCACCCCCGACACAAGTGACATCAAGCTGGCCACATCCACCCAGTCCCCAAGGTCAAACATAACCCTGATGCAACCCTCAATGAAATTGAGTTTGACACCTCTGCTTTAATCAAACCAGACAAACAAGCTAACTGTAATTAAGGAATCCAATCAAGGGACTGGAGGCCGAACCGTACAATGATGGTTTCAGGGACTGGGAAACGTCTAGTCTAATGAAGAGATAGACTAGGGATGACATAATAGCAGTCTTCCAATATTGGAGGGGCTGCCACAGGGAAAAAAGGGTCAACCTAGTCTTCAAAACACATGGAGGCAGGACAAGAAGCAATGGATGGAAGCTTATCAAAGAGAGATCCAATCTAGAATCAAGGAGAACTTTCCTGATTGTGAGAACAATTATCAGTGGAACGGCTTGACTCCAGAAGTCATGGGTGCTCCATCGTTGGTGTCAGAACAATGATAAGCAAGCATACAGTGGACATTGACATTTGGCAATTTTAAAGAAGAGACTGGAGAGTCATTTGTCCAGAATAATATAAGGTCTCCCACTTGGGTAGGGTTGAACCAGACAACCTTCAAGATCCCTTCCAACTATTCTATTCTTCCAACCATCCCTTCCAACTATTCTGTATTCTAACCATCAAGAATACTCTCACCAATACTGAGAGGGCAAGCCGTCTGTATATAAATAGCAAACTCCATTCCCTTCTAGCTCTGATGATATTATTTAGATGGGTAATGAAATGTCTGCAAGAAAATAACCAGAGAGCACCAAGGACCCCAAGGAACCATTCTGCAACCCAATGCATAGTATATTGTAATTCCCAGGATTAACACTGAGCCTAGGACTTTATTTTTTTTTCCCTGATGGTCCTGGCAACCAGCATCCAAAAAATGGAATGCCTCAATATAATGTGAACAAGGACCGAACTTTTTCTCCATCTTATTTTATGCCCAATAAGCTCACTTCTCTTGATTATGTGCCATCAAATCATTGTTGACTTTTAGCAACCATGCAGATACATTTTCTTCTTGATGATCTTTTCCTAACCTGTTCTTTCTGGTCTTTCAATGGTGCATTTATCACCACTGTAATTGAATTCATGCTCTCCTTTCAGCTGGACATCCCCTTCTTCATTTTTCTTCCACCTTTCCCAGCTTTAGAACCTTCTCCAGAGAGCTGGGTCTGGACATAATGGATCCTAAGTAGGACAATTTGAGCCTGATCATTTGTGCCTCAAGTGAGAACTCTGGGTTGATTTTTTGTTTTTGTTGTTGTTGTTGGATGTCTATGTCATCTCAAGAGTCTTCTCCAGCATGAAGTTTTAAAAGCATCTTCTTCTTATCCTGCTTCTTCAAAGTCCAACTTTCATTTCCATAAAGCATCACAGGGAATATCTTGACCTACACAATTCTCATCTTCTCTTGCCCCATCCATTTTCTTGCCCTCTTCCTGACCACCTCTTCCCTTGCCTTTCTGTTCTGAGGCACCAAACAGCATGATCCTTTGCCTCCAGCCATAATGCTGTTTGCTTATGTGTTATATTTTTTTTTATCTCCAGAAATTGTAGGGTATTCTGATGATTGCAGGCTCCAATTTGGGTTAGTCTCTGTAACCAGAAGCTTTCAAACTCATGTTGGAGGCCACCCTCAGGGAACCTCTCTCTAGCAGACTGTGTTCTTTGGGCTATTCTATTATAGGGTGCCTGTTATGTGTGGCTTTTTAGTTGTTGATTGGTTGTTGATGTCTGACTATTACGATGTTGGCTATTATTTCCTTGTGTTGCCAAGCCCTCAACTCCTAAGTACTCGATAAGCTGGCGTTGACTGATGAGGAGGCCATTTCCCAGGCTTTGATCACTTCCCTGGCTGTTTTGTGCCTGCTCATCCAACAATCTTAGTAGCTGCAAAAATTGAATATATGCCCTTGTTTGTTGCCTATTTTTATAATTGCTTACAGCTCCTTCGAAGGTTCTAAAAGGAATTGCATTGTATTGCTATTTCCTGGGGGTTCAGAATGGGACTTACTAAGATCCCAATTCATGAGACACCACAGCCACTTGTGGGTCAGATTTATGCACCATTTTCCTTGATTCCTTCTCATGTATTACCAGCCTGTTGTGTTTGAGCTACCATCCTTGCATTCATTTAAGAGGAAATGACCTCCCGTGTTACCACTTACTCTAACATTGGATCTGAAATAAGAACCGTGACAGGGGAATGAAAATCACTCCTATTGGAGTGTTTTTTGCAGAATGTTAAAGCTTTCATTAATAATATATTATGCAGGTGTCGGCCAATTATTTCTCCCCCCTTTGAACTGAATTAGGAAGCTGTTGCAGATAATGGCACAGCATTTGAAAGGTGTAGTTTGTAAGGAGCTTGCCAGCACTGAGGAAAGAAAGAAGAAGAAAGAAGAAAAAGAAAATATTTAACTGGCATGTGTTTGGTCCAGAAGACAAGTGTTCTCAAAGGATACCCTATCTAAAATGTTTCAGGAATGCCGAATTAAAATGCAACTAATTGAATACTGTAGCTATAAGAAATAAAGTATTATACATTATATTTGTTTACTAATAAATAATGGCAGGGGACTCCATGCTTCTTTGCTGAGCTATTGCAGTTGGTCTTCTGGGTTTCAAAGTGATAGCTATTGTTCTGGTGCTTAATTTTTGTGTAATATTTGTAGCAAAGCACCCTTTTTCCTCCCTTTGCAAAGCTTTGATTGTTTACAAGTGAACCATTAAATTAGGCCCACTCTTTTCTAATTGATGGATCGGTGCACTGGAAGACTCAATGCGAGTTTCAGCTGACTGAAAAGCAGGCACAATTCACTGAATTTGGAATATTTTATTCATTTACTCGAAGCCGCACTGTTTCTTGGAGTGTTGCTCCATACATACTGGAAACCAGTTTTTTCTGCAGATGAAACCGACCAAAAATAAAATATGCAGGCCTCTCGCTGCGGAAATGTTGATTTAGCCAGATGTAAATTTAATGGATAGATGAATCAATCAACCAAGACTCATAGAATTAATTGATTAAAGGCCTTTAATGGAGTTATAGCCTCAATTTAAATATTGAATGCATGTGCACCAGATGTTGAAACTTGTACTCTATCAGGGCAAAGCTAGCGTAGAAAACAGCCCAAGCATGGATGCTTTTAATGATTCCAGGGCTAACACCTGAATGAATTGGTTCCAAGTATTTGCAAGCATTTACTCCCAGTGAAAAGGGAAAGGTTGTGTTCTGATATGTTTGCCAGGAATAAAATACATCTTTTATGAATTTGGAGTGGAAGAGAAGTTACAATCACCATGTATTTATTTGGTACTTTTTCTCCCTTTTAGAAATACCAACATATCCATGGAAATTCTTCCTTCTACTGCTATCCATATTCTCTTCCCCATTAATACAGGTAGTACTTGACTTACAACAGTACTGACCATTTGCAGTTACAATGGCACTGAAAAAGTTACTTAAGACTTTTCCCAAGTAATTCATATTTATGACTGTTGCAGCATCCTGAGGTTGTATGGTTGTATGATCACCTTTTACAACCTCTTGATAAGCAATGGGGAAGCCAGATTTGCTTAACAAGCATGTTCCTAACAGCTGCAAGGATTCACTTAACCATTGTGGCAAGAAAGGTTGTAAAATGGGGCAAAACTCACTTAACAACCACCTTGGTTAGCAACAGAAATTTTGAGCTCAATTATGGCCATAAGTCAAGAACTACCTTGTAAAAGGTGAGTTCTGTGTTTCAGAATGATAGCTATCACTGACCCGAGCAATAAAATACCCCTTTGGTATTTGGGACTTGGAGTAGAAAAAAATCAAAACAACTTCTACTTAGACTGTTTACTATTGACCTCTCCCCTTTCCTAAGAGATCTGTAGGGGGCGTGCAAAAGCGCACCAATCGTGCCTACCGTTCCTGTCCTATTATTTCTTTTTATTTTTTCTTATAAGTATCTATCTCATGTATTCAAAACTATGTTTATTCTTATACCTGTATCTTGTAAGCGATTGACAAATCAAATAAATAAATAAAAATAAAAATAAATAAATAAAAACATTGGATGGAATCAAGATTTGTCCTTAAGTCCACAACCACAGACAAACAGGTTTATTTCTGCCATGCAATGCTCACACAACTATCTTCTCGGCAAAGTTGTTTGTTTTGGGTAGTCAATACCCTTGACTATCCAAATTTGATATGCCAGGTGATAAAATCCGAAAATATATGGAGCAAATCCCAAATTTTCTCTTATTGAATGTAATTTTTTCTCCAGTTATTGAAAAATCCAAACCAGTTGTAACTTTGGGAGATGTCTGAGGGTGGATACCTAGGCAGGGGCATGTGGTCTAGAACAGGGCTGTGAAATTCACAGCCCACGGGCTGGATGTATCACTGTTAAGAGTTTGCAGCAAAAATTCAAGTCCAGAAAACACAGAGATGACTGATTCGGCAGGATTGTTAAACTTCCTTTTATATAAAATATAAGTAAATGTAAATACCAGTAGTTTCTTCCAATGTGAAAAGAATACAAGCAAACACAAACAGAAGCAGACATGTTACAGCTCCAGTTCAGAGCAGAACTCTCGTTTCAGTTTCAACTCTCAGCAAAGCACACAGAGCCAAACCACACCCAGGCTGTCAGCTACCACTGGCTGGTCTGTTGCCATGCTTACTCACTTGCTGACTTTGTTAACCATGTCTCTGCCAGTTAATTAATATACTCTGACAGTCACATGTTGGCTATGCCCACACCTGGTTTAGTGAAGGGGAAAAAAAGTCCCGATATGTCACATGATGCTGTGAGTTTGACACCTCTGGTCTAGAGAATGCAGTTCATTGCTTCTGGACTCCAGAAGATTGCAAGTTCTACCTTTAGAGTAAAACCTCTAAATATTCATTACTGTTCTTTCTTTCTTTTTTATGCCAGTCCCAAAATACATTTGCTTATTCTTTATCAACACATCCTATTTGTTTGCCTTCCTTGAGATAAATACTGTAGTTTATGTAATATAAAATGAGGAAGATTAAGCCAACTCTTAAAGCCAATTTAGTTGAACAAATAACTCCCATTCCTCTTTCTACTATTATGGTTGGTCACATAATGAGCCAGATCTTTAGACTTGATTTGACATTTTTGTCTGCCTATTGAGTCCTTTCCAAGGATCTTGGGTAGGCAGATGTTGTTTGATGATGTTAAATGTATTGTCATAAGATGTAAACTGTTCCAAGAAAAACTGGTGGAACCTGGACCTTATGTATTAGAGGATACAAGAAGGAAAGTTTAATGAAAAATAAAATATGGAAACTATAGAGAAGAACAAGCTGAAGGCCTTGGCATGAAAGAGAAATCTTCAAGATGAACTCCCTGGATAATTTACTGTACTGGGCGATGCAATCTTGGTTTTTTTCAAAGGAACTTTTAATATTAATATTGTTTTAAAGCAGACATATTTTTTAACAGCACTGGCATTTCCAAATTCTCCTTTTGCATCAGTCAGTCGTATTTATTGAATACAATCCAGAATTTAGTATAAGAATTTTGATCTTGTATATAAAAAAAGTCCCTTGTGTTGATATGAATGAAAGATAACCCATTATAAGAGAGACTTATCTACTAAATTACAGGATGAAAGAAACAAAACAAAAAAAATCAGTTCAACATTTTATGTCTGTTCTGTTTATTCTCTTAATGATTTCAAGCATGCAAAGCTTTACTGAAAGGTTTAGTTTTTCCACTGTATAGTGTAGTAAATAATTTTATTCCTATTTGTTTTATAAGGCTAAATAATAATTTCCAGATTTATATTTAGACCAACATCAAGGAGAACTAATACCATGGGCAGGGGAAAGAGGACAATGTATCCTTAAAATGTTGACATCTACGATTTTCTGATCAATTTTCTGTTATAGAATGGAGGGAGAACTATTCACATTTAATGTGAATTCACATTTGTATGCAAACATATTTAATTTCATATTTTTGAACCAATATGACTCAATACTTCTACCTCAAATTTGCAGTTCTCTGTATTTTGAAGTGCAGCATGATTGTAAATGCTTATTAGGAAAAATGCACTTTATTAAGCTCATTCTTATTGGGGAAAAGTACATAAAGGCATGTTTGGAGAAATGTCACCAAAACATATACAACTTTGAGGGTGTATGTATGTATGTATGTAGCGTAAGATTCAAAGTATCTAGGCAACGTTTGGCGAGGTCCCACTCGCCATCTTCAGGCTGGTGCTTTCGGCTTAGTGCTTTCGGCAAACTGCTTGCACTGGCACTAAGCCGAAAGCACCAGCCTGAAGATGGCGAGTGGGACCTCGCCGAAACGTTGCCTAGATACTTTGAATCTTACGGGGAGAAAACCCGAATAACCAAAGATCCACATACAAATACCGCGAGAACCTCAGAATATATATATATATATATATATATATATATATATATATATATATATATATATATATATATATATATATATATATATATAAATTCAGGAAAATGAGTTTGATTAGCAAAGAAGGAGAAATAGAGAAACTGTCACTGGCAGTTGCTTTCTATGGCAAATGGGCATGGATTTATTTGTCAGTTCCTTCTTTTTCCTCTAAATAATCTACTATGTGCATTTCTTTTGCACACGCAAAGCTTCTCAGTGACACGAAGTGATGGCACTGAGTACAAAGAGACACACTGAGTACAAAGAGATTCTGTATTCAGTGGAAGAGACAAATTCCTATAAGCAGAGACTATTAAAAGTCTGAGCTTCCAAGATAGGGATGTTCAACTTGATGTATTCACAAGTCCCATGCATCCAATGGTTGAAAATCTGCACAGTGGCCAAAACAAGATGCTTTGTTCAAGGTCTGCATCCTTTGAACATTCCTAAATGCAAGAATACCCATGGTGTTCAACTCTCATGCGAGAGCTAAGCCTGAATAATACATTGGGACTAGACAAGGGTGAGGAGAGAGAGAGAGAAATTCAACCAAACTCATGAGTCTCATGTAACTCTACCAACTCCTGTTTTGCAATCTTCACAGAGCTTCTACAATTCTGCAGAAATCCATTTTGTTTACTTTTCAGCACAGTGTCTTTTTCAGTTTCTTTATAGGAAAACAAGGTGTCGAATTGGAGTACAGTATTTCTGGTGGAGGATTGATTGACGATATGCCCTCAAATCATTTGCACTCCTAGAGATTCTATAGATTTTCTCTAGGATAACATATTTTCTTAAATGTCTCAGTGATGCACTCATTTCCACCATAACTGAATTCATCCACTTGACTGCTGAAAAGGCATCAATACTATTTCTATCTTGCTTCTTTAAAGTCCAATGTTCGCTTCCCTAAAGTGGTTTCAGAGAATACAATGGTTTCCATAGTTGTGATCATTGTAGATTAAGATACATCACAACATTTCAATATCTTGTCCATGTATTTCAGAATGTCCCAAAGGTGCTTTTCTAAAAGGCAACTCAAGTTTGTTTTTCCTTGAAGATGTTTCATTTCTCAACAAATATGCTGAAGAAGAATTGAAGAAGCTTCTTGGATGAGAAGCGAAACATCTTCAAGAAAAAACAAAGCCCAGTTGCTTTTTGAAAAAGCACAATTGGGACAACCATGACCTGGATGACTAAGAATCTCCATAGAGAAGCCTTTCAGGGTTTTACCAAGTGCTAGTCTGCAGTATATTTCTTGAATGTTTGTTCCTTTACTGTTGATGGTTGATCCTAAAAGGCAGACGCTATATACCACTTAGATGTTTTCATTGCCAAATAATGTAAAATTTCATACTTATTTATGTTGAAACAACTCCTAATTATCAAAACTTGGTGTCTGGTATATGACTTACAATGAAAGTGGGTATATCATTGGAAGAACCAAAGAGATCAGGTTAGGGATGCTGGAAAAGGTCTATCTAAGGGTTGACCTTGACTTGACAGTACATAATCAATCAATCAATCAATCAAAAGATACAAAACTCAATTTAGCTGGAGGCTAAAACATATGAAGGACAATTGAAGGAATTGGGTTTGTCTAGTCCAGTGAAAAGAAGAACTAGGGGTGACATGATAGCATCTTTCAATATCTACAGGGCTACCACAACGAAGAGGAGACCAGCCTATTCTCTAAAGCAGGGGTCCCCAACGGTACCGGTCCGTGGATCATTTTTTACTGGGCCGCAAAGCTTGGGCACTGCCATCTTGTTTCAAAGCGCTTCCGGTTTTCGGTTGCTTCGGTTTTCGGTTGGAAAGTGCTTCCGGTTTTCAGTTGGAAAGCGTCGTTTGGGTGCTCGCGCCTTAGTTTCGTCGAAGGGGTGGGCGGCGAACGAAGAGCCATCCTGATGGCGGTGGAGTCTCACATTACTCAGTACCGGTCCGTGGAAGAATAAATAATCGTGAAACCAGTCCCTGGTTTGAAAAAGGTTGGGGCCCACTACTCTAAAGCACCAATGCAGGACAAAAAACAGTTAATAGAAAGTTATCGAAAAGCAACCTAGAAGAAATTTCCTAACAGTGAGAACAGTTAACCAGTGAAACGACTTGCTTTCAGAAGTTGTAGGTATTCCACTACTGGAGGTTTTTAAACATAGATTGGACAATCATTTGTCTGGAATGGTACAGGGTCTCCTGCTTGAGTAGATGGTTGGACTAGAACATCTCCAAGGTCCTTTCCAACTCTGTTATATATTCTAACCCTCACAGATATAAAAAAAAATATTTTCCAGTCTAGCTTACAGTCTTGGGATGTCCAGATAGTTTCTCATTCAAGTACTTGTCAGATCTGATCATGCTTACTTTCCAAATCCAGACAACTTCAGCCAGGTATTGTGCATTAAAGAAGAACTAATTCTACATAATTCATGAGGACTTTGAAATCCAGCCCACCGTGGGAAAAAAAGCAATGTTAGCAAATGTTATGAGAATAAATAATTTGAAATCCTAATGCTTCAAAGGCTTTTCATGTTGTTTTTCCACCGTGCTAATGGATATCCAGAACATGATTTGTTTTTAGTATCTAACTTGTCACGTCTAATTCAGTAAACTGGAAATGTAAACCTTTATCATTTTCTCTTCTTCATTTCTGTTGTTGACATGGGTTGATATATTCATGCTCTGTAGTCTTGAGTAAATAATTGATAGTGCTGTATTTTTAGCCTGGTTTGGGTATCTCTTTCAAACCAGGGTTCAGTATTCTCTCTTCTCTTGATTCCTAGATTCATTTCTTCCTAAAATAAAGTGGAATTCAAGCAGACAACTTGCCTGGGATCACCACAGAAATTTTTATTTTTTAAAAAAATCTGAAGTGAAGATGGATTGAGGGACCCAGGGAATTACAAAATTGCTTACTGTTTGCTGATGGTTTTGTTTGTGCAGATGCTTAACTTTTGTAGATCCCAAATAAAGTAAAACTTGCTTTCCATTGCAGCCTTTCCATTGCAGATCAGCATTGAAGTAAAGGAAACATTGCATCTTACAGATTAACAGAGCTGGAAGGGACCTTGTAGGTCATCTAGTCTAACCTCCCACCCAAGCAGGAGACTCTACACCATTTCTGACAGGTGGCAGTCCAGTCTCTTCTTGAAAACTTCCAGTGATGAAGCTCCCACAACTTCTGAAGGCAACTTCTGTTTCATTGGTTGATTGTTCTCACTGTCAGAAAATTTCTCCTTATTTCTAGGTTTGAATCTCTCCTTGATCAGTTTCCATCCACTATTCCTTGTCTGGCCTTCAGGTGCTTTGGAAAATAGCTTGACCCCTTTTTCTTTGTGGCAGTCCTTCAAATATTGGAACACTGCTATCATGTCTCCTCTGGTCCTTCTCTTCACTAGACTAGCCATGCCCAGTTCCTGAAACCGTTTGTTGTATGTTTTAGCCTCCAGTCCCCTGATCAACCTGGTTGCTCTTCTCTGTACTTTTTCTAGAATCTCAACATCTTTTTTATAGTGTGGTGACCAAAACTGGATACAGTACTCTAGGTGTCGTCTTACTAAGGCTTTATAGAGTGGTATTAGTACCTCACTTGATCTTGATTGTAGCCCTCTGTTAATACAATTTAGGACTGCATTGGCTTTTTGGCTGCTGCCACACTATTGGCTCATATTTAGCTGGCTGTCCACTGAGACTGCAAGATCCCTGTCACAATTACTGCTATTAAGCCTAATTTCACCCAGTCTATATGTGTACTTTTGGTTTTTCTTGCCTAAGTGTAAGACTTTACTTTTCTCTACATTGAATTTCATTTTGTTAGATAGGGCCAGTCACCATTATCATCTTAGTCTCCATCATCATGATATCTATAGTATATTTGAACTGTGCATATTGTATTATGAAAGCTAACTCGTTTCATAATATTCTCATATTAACCTGCTTCATATTCCTATAGTTGTATCCCAGACCTTTGAGTCAGATGACAAATGAGTTGGATCTACAGTATATTTGATTTCTCCACTGTGTTCTCTTGCCCAAATTGATGAGTTTCACCTATACTTTGTGTGATTTTTGCTTCGGTTGTTTTGTGATTCCAAACTTTGGGGTTTATACATATTTATTTTATTTATTAAATTTTTATGTCACCTATCTCTTCTACAAGGTGACTCTAGGTGGCTTACAGGTTTTAAAACAATTGTTTCTGAACAATTGCCATTTTTATGTTGCCATGTCTGAGCTCAACCATATGTGGCTAATTCAACACACTTTAATTAAATGTGATGCATGAATTGTGTTCCATCATAAAAATAATCTCTCAAGCAACTTTGTAAGTGTCACCTAAACTGATCCTACAGAGCAGAATATATTAATGCTAGTCTTTCTATGTCTTTCAACAACTTATATGCCTCCATATTTCCAGAGACTCTGAGCATGTTATAGTACTAGTGTAAGAAAACAAAAATCAATTTTAAAAAGCATAAAAGTTAGACTTAGGTATTGTAACATAATCACACTTTACCTGCAAATGACTTTTTTTAGTTTTAATCGTAATGTAACACATGTGAACAACCACTTTAAGCTTAATGTAAATTGCTCTAAACTCGATTGTAAAAAACAACAACACAATTGCCAAAGTCTGGAAAGTTTGGAACCTGATGCAGTTGTCCTAGCCATTAAATTTCACATTTTTAATTCTAATCTAACTTCTGTGGACCTCACCCCATATTTAAGTGGTCCCTATGGGTGTGTGCCTATGTTCACTGGCAGGCACTCATCCTTGTCACATTTTGATTTTCTAATTTTCTTTGCTTGAATTTATAATTTTTATTTGATAAACAAAAATGTTTAAAAAATGAAAAGGTGAATATATCCATATTCAGCATAATCTTTACCAGTCTTAAATACTTTTCTGAAGAACCATATTTTGACCACTCATGGAAAATATAGTATAGTAAGGTAGTGTCTGAGGATGAGGATGAGTTGAGGATGAGTTGTTGCAAAGGAAAGATACAGAATGTTAGTGATTGTCACTTAAAAGGGGAGGGGGCTTTGTCAACCTTCTCCTCTAGTCTTATGAACACCCCAAATTCAGTGAGCCATCTTTAAAAAGCTCCCTTGTCACACAAATGTGTTCTCACTCTACCCTTCTTGCTTTTTGTGTTCTCTTTCATTCAATTCCCCTTCCTTATTCTGTCTTCCTTTTCTTTCCATCTCCATTTTTCCTTGCATACTCCTTCCTCTGAATGTGTGCTTTGTTCTTCTTTACCATTCCAAATTTGTACTCACTGACAAAGGACCACTTAACTTCCTTCTGTGAGACTAATAGCCTAAAGATGCTGTGCCTAAAGATGAAAGAAATATGTAAGCAGGGCGGACAAAGAACCAGGAATCTTATCTCAAATCTTATCTTATCTTCGGGAGATACACCAAAAAGAACTAAGTCATTAAGGAAACAGAGGAAAAAAAACAATGTCACCTGAACCAGACGAAAGGAGTTGGGCTTAGAGCACATGGGAAATCCCTCCCCAAGTCCCATCAACAGGTACTAAATCAACAAAGCAAGAATAAGCTGCCAATATTGTCAACCAACAAAGGAAAGCAAGCAAGGCAGAGGTGGTATTCAGCAGGTTCTGACCAGTTCTGGAGAACCGGTAGTGGAAATTTTGAATAGTTCGGAGAACCGGCAAATACCACCTCTGACTGGAGATTTTACAGTATCCTTCCCCTGCCATGCCCACCAAGCCACGCTCACAGAACCGGTAGTAAAAAAAAATTGAATCCCACCCCTAAAGCAAGGGTTTGGGGGATAAAAGGGGTTCTGAAGCCCACCCACTCATTGAGTTGTCTTTGGATCCAGACTTGATGGCTTCCAGGCCACTGACTAGTAACTGCCAGACTTGTTGAGAAGAACGTGAGTAGATGTGAGTGACTGTGCATTTGTGTGTGAGAAAGAGCCAATGCACATTGTAACCAGTAAAGGTTTGCTGTTACATAATTAGAATTAGAATAACAGAGTTGGAAGGGGACTTGAAGGTCTTCGAGTCATTTGAACTTGTCTAGGGTAGACAGGTGCTCACTTACCATTTTATTCCCTATTTTTACTTGTGTTCCTATCTGGTTTTTTGTGGTGCTGTTTTTGATGGGTTGGACTGTTTTTATCCTTTGTGTAAAGACAGATGCAAAAAACCAGTTAAGTAGTTCGGCTTTCTTCCTGTTGCTTGTCACCTTCTTGCCACTTTCTCCCAGCAGTGGACCAATTGTTTCCTCAACATTTTTCTTGTTTTTAACATGTTGGAAGAAGCTTTCTTTTTTGGTTATTTTTTTTACTTTTGTCACAAGCTTTAAATTTACTAGGTCTCTGTGTATTCTAAAGAATTAGTTGTGCCTCAGTGTTCTGTTGAAAGTCATTGGTCAAGGTTGACTCAGCCCTCCATCCTTCCAAGGTCAGTAAAATGAAGACCCAGATTGTTGGGGGCAATAGGCTGACTCTGTAAACTGTTTAGCGAGGGCTGTAAAGCAGTGTGAAGTGGTATAGAAGTCTAAGTGCTATTGCTATTGGAGTGTGGCTATTTTCAAGGTTGTGAGGGCATGAGTGAGTGACCTTAAGTCAGATCTGGAGGATGGGTATAGCATTGGTCTTTATCTCAACCCAGTATTCCTCAGCTAACTTGACTTGATCATTTCTCTCGCAGAGCCTGGAGAGTGAGTCATTAAATGGAATGGCTATGAATCACTCCATTAATTCAGAGAGGATCTTGATGCCAACAAAAATTCAGTGGGCTCTTGACAATGGCATCCATCATGGCACTTGGCAGTTTAAATCCTTTCAAACAACAAACATTTGTTGGCTAAAGGTTTCTCTGACAATGTATGTGCATTTGTGAAAATTGTGTACCAATGGGCAGAAAGTCTACATTAGTCCGTTTGCACTTTCTAAAGATATATTTACATTTTAAAAGCCCGAATCAAGGACATTTATGTAAAAGGAAGCCATTTGAGAAAACATGCATACAATTGCTAGACTAGTTTGAATGGTGTTCACAACCATGTCTTTTAGAGAAAAACGAATAAAGGAAGTTCTCCATACTAAGGCAAGTTATGTTGCATTTTTTTTTTTACTAAATAGATCTTAGCTGAAGTAAAGTAAAGAGTGTAAAGTAGAACAACACAGATGATTAGGGGGCTGAAGGTTCAAACATATGAAGAACAGTTGCAGGAATTTGAACAAAGGGACTAAGGGTCACATGATAGCAGGGTTACAATATTTGCAGGGTTACCACAAAGAAGGGCGGGGGGTCAACCTATTTTCCAAAGCACCAGTAGGCATGACAAAAAGCAATGCATGGAAACTAATTAAGAAGACAAGCAACCTAGAAATAAGAAGAACAATCAACCAATGGAACAGCTTGCCTTCAGAAGTTATGGATGCTCCAACTCCGGAGGCTTTTAAGAAGAGACTGGACAACCATTTGTGGAAAATGGTATAGGGTCTCCTGCTTGAACAGGGAGTTGGACTAGAAGGCCTCCAGGATCCCTGACAACTCTGTTATTCTGTATTCTGTAAAGTAAAATAGTATTTTTTTTTCCAATTTTCTAGTCTATCCTACAGGCCAGCCATTCCTTTCTATTCAAGTGTAACTTTGCTCAAGTTTCTGAGGTCCAGATAAAGTCAGCATGATGTTACCACCTGCTATAATATCCATTAGAAAAGTCTATAAGGTTACATTATAGCTTCATTGGCACATGCAGCCAAACAATTCGGATTCACACTCAACACCTGTGGTTGAGAGAGAGGGGGGAAAAAACCCACACATATCCATTATTCTACAAGTTTTTACTATTAGTGGTAAAGTTGAGCTGCAGATAACTGTAGCATTTTTCTGTCTCAACTACGGATGTGCAAATCGATATAAATCCTAAGTATGTTCCTCTTGGTGTTGCTGCATACTATGACTTCTTTCTTTAATGGCAACATCAGCAGGGAAGACTGCATTCTATGTGTTTTCTTTTATAGACATCAAAACAGCTGCAGAGAATCTGTTTTCAGATGAGTTTTGGAAAATTTTGAAAGGGGACCATCCTGTTCATTTGTAGACTTTAGACCATACTAAACTCTAAAGCTAGATTTTATAATCACTGCAATTTGTGCCTCTCCTGATGGCAACCGTAGTTTTGCTTCCCCATTATTTGATATTATTGTTGCACAAGCATTGGAAACAACAAAAGAGCCCTGGTTTGTCCCTTCTTTTAGAAAGCCTTAGAAGTCGACATTGTGAAGAGTTTCCTGCTGGTTATCTTGGTCTATTGAAATGGCATCACAATTAAGGTTAAACCTGTCCTTACCGTGGCCATCTTCCAGAATGTTTTGAAGTTCTACATGGTTTGGGAATAAGTTATTTGAAGATCTATCTTTTTCCCAGGCACATCTACCTGATCCACCAGAGCAGGGAGGCAGGATATATTATGGGTCTCCTCTCTTAAGAAAGTCCATCTAGTGTGTCAAGCCTGAATCTGACCGAGTGGTGGCCCGTTCCTTTCCGGTGGGGAGTTTGTTTCTACTATGGGTTATTCTTACATGAATTCAGGTTCATACAGTTTGAAGCTGAAGAGGGAGAGCAGAGGTGGATGGAGTCTTCAGCCAAAACAACACAGTTAGCCAATGAGTCAGATACATTCCAAAGGTAGGCTGGCCAGAGGAGGAGGAGAGAAGTCGCCAAGCAACCAGCCCTTATCCCGATTGGACAGTGTACATTATTATTTTGGGGGGAAAAATGAGAAACTTTACTTTAAGTGGGATGGGAAGCATGGGAACTTTTAGTACTGGCTTTCTACCAGTTTGTGCCAAGATGATGTACCTAAATAAATGTGTTCTTTGAGGAAACGGAATGCCTTGGAATTCAATTTGTGATGGGTTCATTAATTGGAACCTGATAGTGGGAGCAAGAAGAAGGGCCTTCTCTGTGGTGGCTCCCTCCCTGTGGAACGTCAACCTCATAGAGATATGACTGGGCCCCAGCTTGAACTCTTTTGAAAGGCCCTGAAGTCATAGTTTTGCCAGAGGGCCTGGGGACTCTTGGTTGATATCGAGCCAATCAAGTGGTTTGTTTGATTGTTGTCATCAGCGGGGGAGGGGTCTGTGTGTGTCATTGGCATTTCTATTGCGGTTTTATTTCTGTAAGCTTCCCAAAGTCACCATGAGTGTATTTGGGCAGGGGCATATAAATGTTCTTAATAAATAATAAATAAATAAGACTGGACTCTTTTGGGGGACATTTGGATGATAACATCTATTTGTTTGATGTTGTATATTATATTTTAAAATGACTTTAATTGTTTTTTTTTTGTTCGTATATTTTTGCTTTATGATATTTGAAAGCTGCTGAGAGTATGTTGAATAAAATCTGATAAATGTGTGTGTGTGTGTGTGTGTGTGTGTGTTTGAAGATATAGATCTACATATAATTTTGAAATGAATTAAGCAGATGGATAACATCTTACGGTTATTTACTTCTATAATCAACTTCTTTTTTCAGATAATTGAATAAGTAGATGGACCTATTGATCCCCATATCAGCTGGCCATGTTGAATGAAATTTCATCAAGGTGGCTTAATATAGCTAGTTCTAATTTTGTTTTTTCATGTTTTCAGTGTACTTTTTTAAAAATAGCTTCTAGGTTTGATTTCCCACTGCTTTTTCAAAGCCACTCTAGGAATAATATGTGTAAATATAATAAATGTAAATAAAGTACATCATATATAATTGGGCACATTCTCTCTTTTCCTCTCATTAAAGCCAAGAAAACTGCAGTGACTTTACACCTTGCACCTGTGAAAATTTAGCGATAGGCTGCTTGGCCAAGCTGGAAATGACACAAAGTAAAGAGAGATCTATTTTTACCCATTCAGCAAAGATAAGTCTGATGCCACAGACATGGTGTCTCTGCTTCTCTGATTTTCAAGGAACATAGAATAATAGAGTTGGAAGGGACCTTGGAGGTCTTCTAGTCCAATCCCTTACTCAAGCAGAATGTTTAGAATATTTCAGTAACCTCTACATGGGGCTTCCCTTGAAGTTGCAGCTGTCCAGATTTCAGCAGCACAGTAGTTATTGGTACATCTCAGTATGCTCATACAATATCACTACTTTGTGAGTTATACTTTCTCCCACTGACTTCCATTGTTTCTGGAAGCAATTCAAAGGTGATGATTATCATCTACAGTTCTCTTCAGGGCACAATCTTGGATAATTTGTGAACTGTCTGTCTCCGATAACTGTCCTATAAGAAGTGACATGGTGGGCATGTTCCGATCCTTTATATTAAACAACATCATCTGATGAGACCCAGAAAGTGTGGGTTTTCTGTTGCTCAGCTTGCAGAACCACATATAACCCAAGATCCAGATAGTACACAGAATAATAGAACTGAAAGGAACCTTGGAGGTCTTCTAGTCTAACCCCCTGCTCTAGCAAGAGACTCTATGCCATTTCAGATGGTTGTCCAGTCTCTTTTTGAAGCTTCCAGTGACAGAGCACCCAAAACTTCTGAAAGCAAGTTTTTCCATTAGTTGGTTGCTCTAACTGTTAGCCATTTTTTCCTTAGTTCTAGGTTAATTTCCATTCATGGTTTCTTGCCTTGCCTTTTGGTGTTTTGGAAAATAGTTTGACCCTATCATCTTTATAGGAGCCCCTCAAATATTGGAACATTATTATCATATCTCCTGGGTTTCTGCGAGTTTCAGGGAAACCCTAGGGATTTCAGGTTTAAACCAGGAATGATCTGTATGCAAAACTTCATTTTTGCCATTAAACATTGGTAATATTGAGATTGCTGTAGAGGTATGTAGCTTATGCCAGAAAGAAAAAATGGGGGTATCATATGTGTTTACGAGAATAGGGGTGATTGCTTTCAGAGGATTGTTAGCTAAAGAATGGGGACAACATTTTATATCTCCATAATATAAAAAAGAGATGTTGAGACTCAAGCAAGAGAAAAGAAGAGCAACAAAGTTGATTAGGGGATTGGGGGGTAAAACATATAAATAACAGTTGCTGGAACTGGTATGTCTAGTTTGATGAAAAGAAGGACTAGAGGAGACATGATAGCAGTCTTCCAATATCTTGGAGCAGCCACAAAGAAGAGGAGTCAAGCTATTTTCCAAAGCACCTGAAGGTAGGCCAAGAAGCAATAGATGGAACCTAATGAAGGAGAAAACCAACCTAGAAATATGGAGAACTTTAGTGATAGATAGAACAATGAATCAGTGGAATGGCTTGACTTCAGAAGTTGTGGGTGCTCCATCATTGGAGGTTTTTAAAAAGGATTTGGACAATCATTTGTTTGACATGATATAGGATCTCCTGTTTGAGCAGAGGGTTGGACTATAAAACCTCCAAGGTCCTTTCCAACTCTGTAATCCTGTTGTTGCAAATATATTCCTTGAAACAGTTTAAATCCTGATTAATACCTCGTTGGTTGACTTCCAAGAAGAATCAGAATGTAAGCACAAGTAGGGACTCAAAAATCATCTCAAAGAGAAGCAGAGGTGAGCACTTCCATACTGCTGTCAAGAAAGCCCGCTACATGTGACCATGAAGTCGTCTGAGCTTGAGGTCATCTCAAAGACACTTTCCATTTAATTCTCTGAAAGACCCTTTGGCATGTGGTAGATAAACCTGAGCAGAGAACCCAATCTGTGCTTCTGGAAAAGCATGGATTGATTGTTGCAATCTTTCTGTGGCCGTTTGGAAAAAAAAAAAACAACACAAACAGTTGTACTAACTGTCTAGCGCTTTGGGATAGAAATGGAACAAATACTTCATAGTAGCATTTTGGTGGCAGCTGGCCAAGAAAACATCCTTTCCCGAAAGCTTCTCTAATTGCCTGGCAAGATAACAGATTTGCTGTGCTACTTGGACTCATCTTGAATGGCAGTGAATCCTGCCTTTAGTGCAGCCACATCACTCAAAGGGTTGTAAAAGGTGTGTGTCAACCCTGCTATCGCTCCTTTGATTCCAAGGCATAATATTGCGGGAGCCTTTGGACTGTATCAAAATTTAACATGAAACCTACAGAGCAAGCCGCTGTCTCCATTTCATCATTCGCTATCATACCACATTTCCTTTTTTTAAAATAAAGTTGGACTCTGTGTTAAGATATTTAAATTTGGGTAGCTGGAGCACTGGGGTTGTGCAGTGAGCCAGAACACACAGTTGTGGTTGATTAGTTGGAGAATGCTGGCTCTTGTGTGATTAGCTGCTGTGGGTGCGGAGGGGGAGTTTCCCTTTTTCTTCTGTGTCCTCCATGTGCTCTGTGACTTACTTCATGATGCTCCTGTTTGCCTGACTATCTTTGTTTATTGTGTGTGTGTGTGTACATACATATCTATATATCTATATTAGATCTATCTATCTATTCTAAATCTATCTATATCTATATCTAATCTATATCTATGTCTGTCTATCTATCTATCTATCTATCTATCTACCTATCTAACTATCCTTCTATCATCTTTCTATCTATCTATCATCTATCTATCTATCTATCTATCTATCTATCTATCTATCTATCTATCATATTTATCTAAATCTAAATCTAATCTATATCTATATCTGTCTGTCTCTCTCTCTCTCTCTCTCTCTATCTATCTATCTATCTATCTATCTATCTATCTATCTAACTATCTATCATATTTATCTAAATCTATATCTAATCTATCTCTATATCTGTTTGTCTGTTTGTCTCTGTCTCTCTGTCTCTCTGTCTCTCTGTCTCTGTCTCTGTCTCTGTCTCTCTCCCTCCCTCCCTCCCTCCCTCCATCCATCCATCCATCCATCCATCCATCCATCCATCCATCCATCCATCCATCCATCCATCCATCCATCTATCTATCTATCTATCTATCTATCTATCTATCTATCTATCTATCTATCTATCTATCTATCTATCTATCTAAAACTACAAGTTCATGTCAATGTCTCTGACATTTGGACACCTGCTGTGCAATTCCCTGACAGTTAAGTTTATGCACTAATTCTTCACTTGGACCTATTTTCTTCCCCACTGTAGCTAAGTTTCTGAGTGTACTATAGAGACAGAATCAATAGAGGTGGGAAGCTAAGGGTAAAAATATCCTTCACTGGTGAGAAAAGTACAGTTCTACATTTAGGCAAGAGAAACAAAATGCACAGGTATGGAAAAGATGTTACCTGGCTCAATAGCAGCAACTGTGAAAAGGAACTAGGTCTTCTAATAGATCATCATTTAAGTATGGGCCAGCAGTGTGCTGCAGCTGCCAAAAACGCTAACACAGTCTTAGGCTGCATTAATAGAGGAATATAATCCAGATCATGTGAAGTATTAGTATCATTTTATAATGCCTTGGTAAGACCCCTCTTGTGTGTGTAGTGGGAGGGTGTCTTGGAATATTGCCTCCACTTTTGGTCACCACTATATAACAAACATATTGAGTTTCTAGATAGAGAAGAGCAACAAAGATGATTAGGGGACTGGAGGCTAAAATATAAGAAGAACGTTTGCAGGAATTGGGTATGTCTAGTTTAATGAAAAGATGGACTAGGGGAGACATGATAGCAGTCTTCCAATATCTCAGGGGCTGCCACAAAGAAAAGGGAGTCATCCTATTCTCCAAAGGATCTGTAAGGCAGGATAAGAAGCAATGGGTGGAAACTAATCAAGGAGAGAAGCAACTTAGAACTAAGGAGAAATTTCTTGACAGAGGAATTAATCAGTGGAACAACAGAGGTTGTGGGTAAAAAACATCCTTGAAGAGATTGGACAAGAATTTGTCTGAAATGGTATAGGCTTCCTGCTTGAGCAGGTGTTTGGACTAGAAGGACTTCCAAGGTCCCTTCCCATTCTGTTATTCTGTTATTCAACTTTAATGCAGAAGTTGGCTTATCAGATGCCCTCCAGTTCTTCGATGACATCTCTCAGCCTATTGGCCTTGCTTCTTGGGACAAATGAGAACTGGACTCTAACCCTTTTGAAGAGCAAGTCCATTTAATGATTGCCTTGAAAGAAAGAGAGGCAAATTGGTAGTTATTACAAAAGCATTAAGTTGGAAGTATCCTCTGAGTTTAATCGAATTTAAGCCACTGCTTAGTGTAGAAGTCTAAATTAGTGCATCTCCAACAGATTACTGTCTGTAGAAAGAGAACTTAAATTCTGCTTAGTGCTATTATTTCCTGCAATAGTGTTAATTTATAGAGGGTGCTATATGGGTCAAATACAATATTTCTTAATTCCCCTGCATGCGTGCGTGCATGCACAAGTAAACACATGCACTGAATTTGGCACATCTGGCCTTTCTTTCAGTTTCTTTCAATTTTTTTCTTTCAATTTTTCATTCTTTCTGGAAAATTATCTTGCATTCTTTGCACATTATAGGTAGTCCTTGGCTTATGATCACAATTGAGCCCAACATTTCTGTTGATGAGGGAGGTATTTGTTAAGTGAATTTTGCCCCATTTTACAACCTTTCTTGCCACCGCTAAGTGAATCATTGCAGTTGTTCAATTAGTAACATGGTCGTTAAGTGAATCTAGCTTCCCTGGTGACCTTGCTTGTCAGAAGGTCACAAAAGGGGATCACATGAACCCTGGGGCAGTGCAACGTCATAAATATGAACCAGTTGACAATCACCTGAATTTTGATCACGCGACCATGGGGATGCTGCAGTGGTCCTAAGGGTGAAAAATGGTCATAAGTCAATTTTTTTCTCAAACTGCCCAAGCAGCTGCTGATTCAGTTCTACAGAGGAATGATTGAGTCTGTCATCTGCACCTCTATAACGGTCTGGTTTGGTTCTGCAACCCAACAGGACAGACACAGACTCCAGAGGATAATTAGGACTGCAGAAAATAATAATTACTACCCACCTGCCTTCAGTTGAGGACCTGTATACTGCAGGAGTCAAAAAGAGGGCTGTGAAAATATCTACAGACCCCTCACATCCCGGACATAAACTGTTTCAAGTCCTTCCCTCAAAACAATGCTATAGAGCACTGCACACCAGAAAAACTAGACACAAAGACAGTTTTATCCCGAATGCCATTATTCTGCTAAACAAATAATTTCCACAACACTGCCAAACTATTTACAAAGTCTGCACTACTATTACTATTAATCTTCTCATCACTCCTTATCGCCCATCCCCTCCCACTTGTGACTGTATGACTATAACTTTGTCACTTGTATCCTTATGATTTATATTGACTGTTTCCTTGTATGATTTGATTGCTTATTGTACCCTATGACTATTATTAAGTATTGTACCTCATGATTCTTGACTCTTGACGAATGTATCTTTTCTTTTATGTACACTGAAAGCATTTGGACTAAGACAAATTTTTTGTGTGTCCAATCACACTTGGCCAATAAAGAATTCTATTCTATTCTATTCTATTCTATTCTATTCTATTCTATTCTATTCTATTCTATTCTATTCTATTCTATTCTATTCATGAATATATCAATATCAAGAGTTTTTGACACCATTATGGAAGTAATTTGCTGGTAGCTGTCAACTTCGAAAGGGACTTACACTGCCGTAGCCATCATTTCTCAGCTTGCCACACTGTATGGGGAGAGGGAGAAGTTTGGAATGTCAGACCAGACAATAACAACTCATTGTCCCATGGGAACCAATGTCATCTCTATAGGTGCTGGCTAGAGACAGGAGGGAGTTACCCAGGAGATGTCAGAACAGCTAATTGGACAGTGTGACCTATGACATGGAGGGAGGGAAATATCTATTATTTAATTATATGAAAGCTGTGAGAATTAATTAGAGTTGGTTTTGCTTTCATGCATGCTGAAATGATGTACTCAATAAAAGACTTTTAAAGAGATCTGATTGTCTCAGAGTGCTGGGTTCATCAATTGGAACCTTGACAGTAGTTCCAGCCCAGAGGTTTGATTGATTGATTTGATTTTTATCTTATATTTTTTGAAAAAAATCAAGTCAAGGCTTTGATCAACTAATGGTGATCTCTCCTTCCCTCCCTCCCTCCCTCCCTCCCCCCTCTCTTCTCTCTCTCTCTCTCTCTCTCTCTAGAATTCTCTTATCCTATAATATACAAAAAGGAACAAACAGTTAAATATAGTGAAATATTGAATGAAAAGGGTGAACTTAAATCTATGCAAAAACTAGAGGAGCAAGGTATAAAGATGAATTGGTTTTCATATGCGCAAATACATTCAAGGTATGATAAGGATTCTAAAACAGAAGGTTTCTATGATAAATTGACTGATTTAGATAGGATTTTGACAGGTACTGATGAAAAAGTGATTAAAAAACTGTATGGATATTTATTAGAAATTAAAGTAGAAGAAGAACAAGTTAAATAAACAATGATTGCTTGGGGGAAGAATTTTGGATATGGGATTGATCTAGAGAAATGGCAAAAATTGTGGTCTCAAAATTATAAAATGACAATGTCAACAGCATATAAAGAAAATTTGTATAAGGTGTTTTACAGGTGGCATTTTCCCCCAACAAGAATAGCAAGAATGTTCAAAAACAAGTCTGAAAAATGTTGGAAATATCATCAGATACCTGGCTCATATTACCATATGTGGTGGACATGCACGGATGCTAAAAAATATTGGACTAAAATCCACACATGGTTGGAAAAAATGACAAAAAAGCATATAGACTTGAAACCAGAGATATTTTTATTGGGAATTTTACCTGAAATATACAGTAAGGAATTGAAATATTTGATTGTAAATGTATTAACTGCGGCTAGGATTGTATTTGCTAAAAACTGGAAAAATGAGAAAATACCAACACAAGAGAAAGTTATTAAGAAAATACTGGAATGTGCTGAAATGAGTAGATTGACATTTGAAATCAGAGAACAAGAAATAAACAATTTTATAAGATTTGGGATCTATTCTATCAATGGTTAGACAATAAAACATGGCAATGAAATATGTACATTTTTAATATATAATGAATATATAAAGATGTATTATTATTATTATATCTACAAAATGATTATAGGATAGATTTGAGATGATAATATGAACTTCTATAAAACAAATTAAGTAAAATATGGATTACCTTGTAAAACATGAATGAATAATACTATAGTCAAATGATTGATTAACAGTGATATTAATGTATTTAGGAATATTTGATTGACAATGCAAGAACATATACAATGTAATTGTAAGTGAAACTATGAAGTGGAAGCACAAAACAATTTGTAAACCAACCGACACACTGTATGTACATATATGGAAGATGGCTCGATGTTTTTATGTTGTGTTTGTTTATGTTTGTCTTAAAAAACAATAAAACTTTTATTAAAAAAAAAAGAAAAAGAAAATTTCTCCAAAGTTCTAGGTTGGATATAATTCTTTTGAGGGCCTGATAGGGAATCATATTCTGGTCTGTTGCATGTAGTTTTTCTTATCACTTAAGCGAACAGCCTCCTTGGCAATTCACTGTGGGAGACCCATAGGAAAAGTAGGAAGAAAACATCCACCACAACCAGCTCAATGATAAATTGGATTCTAAAATAGAAAGCAATCCAGTCGCTGAGATTGCTGTAACTTTCATCACGTTCTCTTCAATACATCTTGCAAAGAGAAAACTCCTAAAAAAGATCCCTGCTTTATGTGGAAAAGGACTGCCAAAATCTTATTTATTTATTTATTTATTTATTTATTTATTTGATTTGTCAATTGTTTCCAAGATAATAAGTATAAGTGTATACATAGTTGTGAATACATGAAATGGGTACATATAAGAAAAATAAAAGAATAGAGAAACAATAGGACAGGGACGGTAGGCACGTTGGTGCGCTTATGCACGCCCTACAAACCTCTTAGGAAAGGGGTGAGGTCAATGGTAGACAGTCTAAGGTTAAAGTTTTTGGGGTTTGGGGAAGAGACTACAGAGTCGGGTAGAGTATTCCAGACATTGACCACTCTATTGCTGAAGTCGTATTTCCTGCAATCAAGTTTGGTGCGGTTTACTTTGAGTTTGTATCTATTGTGTGCTCTTGTGTTGTTATGGTTGAAGCTGAAGTATTCATTGACAGGTAGGACATTGCAATGTATGATTTTATATACCATGCTTAAGTCAGACCGAAGACGGCGTAATTCAAGGTTTTCTAGTTCTAGAATTTCAAGTCTGGTGGCATAAGGTATTCTACAACGAGTAGAAGAGTGGAGAACTCTTCTTGTGAAATATTTCTGGACTTTCTCAATTGTGCTAATATCAGATACGTAATGAGGGTTCCAGACTGATGAACTGTATTCGAGTATTGGTCTAGCAAATGTTTTGTATGCTCTGGTTAGTAGTGTGATATTACCAGAGAAAAGCTATGTAGGATTAGGTTAACAACTCTTAATGCCTTTTTGGCTATGTAGTTGCAGTGGGCTCTAGCACTCAGATCATTAGAGGTGAGTATTCCAAGGTCCTTTACAGAGCTTGGGTCATCAACAAGGTCTTGACTATTCAGCTTGTATTTTATTTTCTGATTTTTTTGCCAATATGTAAGACAGAGCATTTATTTGTTGAGATTTGAAGTTGCCATTTGTTTGACCATTCGGATACATAGTCAAGATCTTTTGCAGGGTAGCAGTATTGTGCTTTCTTTTTGTTGGAATGATATGTGAGTTGAGAGATTGTCCTTGGATACCAATATGTCTTCATTGTGTTATTAATGTTACATTCTATCATTTGTTGTGGGTTCTTCTTTTCTCATTGCATTGGTTCTTCTAATCCTATGGTTTACTACCTAGAAAATGAGCAGTTCTATAAACCTGATTTAAAAAATAAAATAAGCACAGAAGCATATAAATCACTGGAAATCTTCAATACGGGTAGTCTTTGACTTGCAACAGTTGTACGTTGAGGATTACCTACATTTTTAAAAAGTTTTTTTTTAACAACAATACCTGATCAGAGTTTCCTGGATTCTTGTGTGCCTGTTCAAGCAGTTTGTATGTGTTGAGGGTTCGGATGAGAAGATACTGACAGGTAACAATGTTTAAAGGCTTGGAACAATTTGAAACAAGTGTTCTTGTTCGAGCAATCTCCACGCTTTCATTCTTTGTTCTCATCTATAAAATATTATCCATACAGTAAACTACAGATGGCACACATGTGGTGGTGTCATCAAAGTAGCACAGCCCTTACCATGCTCAAGTTGAGTCACAACACTTAACACATAACAGATAATCAGAGTTGGAAGGGACCTTGTAGGTCATCTAGTCCAACCCCCCTGCCCAAGAGGGAGACCCTACATCATTTCTGACAAATGGCAGTCCAACCTCTTCTTGAAGGCCTCAAATGATGGTGCTCCCACAACTTCCGAGGGCAACTTCTGTTCCATTGGTTGATTGTTCTCACTGTCAGAAAGTTTCTCCTTATTTCCAGGTTAAATCTCTCCTTGTTCAGTTTCCATCCATTATTCCTTGTCTGGCCTACAGGCGCTTTAGAAAATAGCTTCACTGCTTCCTCTCTATGGCAGCCCCTCAAATATTTGAACCCTGCTCTCCTGTCTCCCCTGGTCCTTCTCTTTACTAGACTAGCCAAGCCTAGTTCCTGCAACCGTTCGTTGTATGTTTTAGCCTCCAGTCCCCTAATCATTCTGGTTGCTCTTCTCTGTACTTTTTCTAGAGACTCAACATATTTTTTATAATGTGGTGAACAAAATTGGATGCAGTACTCTAGGTGTGGTCTTACTAAGACTTTGTAGAGTGGTATTAGTACTTCCCTTGATCTTGATTGTATCCCTCTGTTAATACAACTTAGGATTGCATTGGCTTTTTTGGCTGCTGCTGCACACTGCTGGCTCATATTTAGCTGGTTGTCCACTAAGACTCCAAGATCCCTCTCACAGTTACTGCTATTGAGCCTGGTTTCACCCAGTCTATATGTGTCCTTTTGGTGTTTCTTGCCTAAGTGTAGGACTTTACTTTTCTCTACATTGAATTTCATTTTGTTAGATACGGCCCAGTGTTCTAGTCTGTCAAGATCCATCTTAGCTACTTTATTGTTCTCTGCCCATAACACAGGAATTTTCCCAGACCAGCAGTTTTCACCTGAGAAAGACTTGAGAAAGTTCAATGGCATTCAGAGAAGTCAGACCTTGCTCTCTTGTGTTCACATAGTGAGTCTAGGCTAATTCCCTGCTTGATCCCTCCTCCCAGCTGGGATAGTTGCTCTCCAACATGCTGGTAGATAACATGCAAAGCATTGGTGGGGTTCAATTTTTTTTACTACCAGTTCTGTGGGTGTGACTTGGTGGGCATGGTGTGGCTTGGTGGGTGTGGCGTGGTGGGTGGGTGTGGCAGGGAAAGGATACTATAAAATCTCCATTCCCTCCTCACCTCACCAACCTGCTTTCCAGCTCCTTTCTCCTGTGCAGGGCAATAAAAGAAGACCCAGCCAATCAGCTGGGACTCAGGAGGCAGAGAATAGATGTGGGGAGGGGCCAGTCAGAAGTGATATTTGCCGGTTCTCCAAATGACTCAAAATTTCTGCTACCGGTTATCCAGAACTGGTCAGAACCAGCTGAATATCACCTCTGATGCAAAGATCCTTCTTGAACTGCCAACCTGTCAGAGTGAAGATATTTTACTCGTAAAAAGAACATCTGTGCACTGATTTCTACCAGACTTTTTAGCAATTTTTTTTTTACATGTTATCACTGTGTAATTCTTGGGCTGACTATCCAGGATAAGCTGCATATGATTAGGCAATCACCTAGCCCCCTCCATTCATTGCTTTCTCTGACTGTGATCAGATTTCTCTTTCTATCCTCTAAGCAATCAAGGTTAAGGAGAAGAAGGATTATTTATTGCCCATCAATCAAACCACCTTTCTCCAGTTCAGTGAATTCAGTGGCATTCTCAAGATGTCATGATTTCATTCCAGAAATAGATGTGGGAGGGAAAAATATTCTTAAGGCTGGAAGACCTGATCGTAGGATTTCTCCTTATAACTTGCAGGAATTCTGACACTGAATGAACAGATCTAAATTTTACAAAGCAAAGCATGAATCCATGTATAGTTATCTACTAATAACTATGTTGGTGAAGCACTTAACATTTTGTCCCCCCCCCAAAAAAAAATACATTTCAAAAAAACAAAAACAAATGTGTATAATATTTATGTAGTACATGGGAAGAAGGTGGAAACTAAGTTGTGCATATAGAGACAACTATCAGTTGCAAAGGAAATTGTCAGGCTCCAAAAATAAAGAAAGACATGAAAAGTTACTTCAAAGTAGTTCTCTTTATTATTCCTCCCCTATAGACAGAATCTTGCCAAACTAAAGTAACTACTTGTAAGATATACTCTTAGAACTGCTATGGAGGAGCTGCCTTTACCCTCTTCCTCCCCACCAAACTACATAAACTTTGCTGTCTCTTGGCCCTCTTGAATGCAGCCCCTCCCTCCTGGGAATCCAGACTACATTCCACTGCAACAATACTATTTACGGTAACAAAGGTTTTAAAAGAGGTTTGTGCAATGGAAAGAGAAGCACTGAAAGCAATTTCTTCCTGCATCATGAAAACAGCCACATCCACGAAAAGGCTAGCTTTGAAGTTGTTCTTGGGCACGTCTGCTTGAATGTCTAGTTACAGCAACATCAAGAATGGAGAGGCAATTCAGAAAGCAAGCTTTGCCATCTTCAAAATGGAGCATCCTTTTGAAACCTTGCATAACCCTAGAAACATCATAACTATTGGAGAAAATGGAGAAGAAAAACATCCAGAAATGCATCAGACTTATTTACATTTTGATTTTTTTTACCCCAAGACTCATCAGCCCAGGAGTAAACTGAGCTTACTGCAAACACATACAGCTCCCTGCCCAGAATATGCAAATAAAACAATTACTTTGCAATTTGATATGGTAAATGAGATTTGGCTTTGAAGATAATGGCCAGGGATGGCAAACCATGCTCCTTTGAAAGGAGCATAAGAGCTTCTGAAGGGGCAAAATATTTCATTTCTTTTTACAGAATTGCAAAAGAATGTCCCAAAGGAATAATGTACCCACACATAGACAAACAGACAGACAGACAGACAGACAGACACTGCAGATGCACACAGGGACTTGCATTTTTGTTCTGCAATGCCTGCTGTGGCTCATCCTTGTTTTTATTTGCTCCTGGAAAGAAGCAAAAAGAGGTGATGGCACAGGGCTCTCCTCGTAAAGCTGGCTTTGTTTCAGATGCTAAAAGCCATGATTTGATGTGACAGTTCATGTTTCCTGGCTCTTTACAAGATGCCAAGAAATCTATCAAAGTATTACAGGTGTGCTCCCCTCAGAAATTCCCCTGCAGCCATGCTCAGGATGGTGTGTTCTCAACAATATGAAGATGTTACTCTAGTTTTCCATCATGCCTGACAAAGGAAAGGAAGGAAAAATGTTATCATTCTGCAGCAACCCGACCTGGAAAATGTTAGCAGATGTCAATGAAAGTGGAAGATAGGCATACAGGAAGTAAAGAACTTCATAAATTTTGATATTATGAAGGGGAAAACAATGCAGACAAGTTAACTGGTAAGCATTCCTTGTATCAAGTGTACAGTTTACCAATTGAACTAGTCTGTGACTTATTATTTATAGGGAATTTGTAACAGGATCGTAATCATGGAAGAAGGAAAGAATGTCCCCTGTAGAGAAGATCATGAAGATTGACCTTGTCTAGAATTGGAAGTTGAACAGATCCAGCTTCATGGAATCATGGAATTTATAAAACCAATCATAGAATCAGAAGGTTGGAAGAAACTTTGGGGGTTTTCTATTCCAATGCCCTGCTCATCTTGGATGCCCAATTAGATATAGGATTTATTTTATTTTATTTTTGTATTTGTCAATTGCTTACAAGATGATAGGTATAAGTAAAAACATATTTATGAATACATGGATACATATAAGAAAAATAAAAAAAATAAAAAAGAAACAATAGGACAGGGACGGTAGGCACATTGGTGCGCTTATACACGCCCCCTACAGACCTCTCAGGAAAGGGGTGAGGTCAATAGTAGACAGTCTAAGGTTAAAGTTTTTGGGGTTTGGGGAAGAAACCACAGAGTCAGGTAGAGTATTCCAGACATTGACCACTCTGTTGCTGAAGTCGTATTTCCTGCAATCAGTTTGGTGTGATTAACCTTGAGTTTGTATCTATTGTTTGCTCTTGTGTTGTCATGTTGAAGCTGAAGTATTCATTGGCAGGTAGGACATTGCAATGTATGATTTTAAATACTATACTTAGATCAGACTGAAGGCGGTGTAGTTCTAGATTTTCTAGGTCTAGAATTTTGAGTCTGGTGGCATAAGGTATTCTGCAATGAGTAGAGGAGTAGAGAATTCTTCTTGTGAAATATTTCTGGACTTTCTCAACTGTGTTAATATCAGATACGTAATGTGGGTTCCAGACTGATGAGCTGTATTTGAGTATTGATTGTCTAGCAAATGTTTTGTATGCTCTAGTTATTAGTGTAATATTACCAGAGAAAAAGCTACATAAGATTAGGTTAACAACAATTAGGATCTAAGATTTCCAGAAAATCGAAGCATTATAGGCTAGGCTAGGAAATTAGAAATATTTCAGAAGAAAACAATAGCTAATCATTTCTTCATTAACTGCATGGATGTAACCTTGAAGTTTCTCAATATTGTGCCTGACCCAAGGGGCAATTTATTTGCATCCCCCCTCCAAACACCTCTTTAAAAAATAATTATAATAATTATAATTATAAAAATAATTATAATGATAATAATTATAATGACCATTTGAGGTAGCAAATGTATGGTGTGAATAACATGTCAGAGTGTTTACAGTGTGACCACTATTGTGAGACAAACCAGGAGCAAAACACAGGACAGAGAGGCTTTGTCTTTTAACAGTGGTTTGTATACAAGTCTACTCTATACATACGTACACGTGTTAGGTAAATACCAGGCAATCAATCAATCTTCAACTCTACACGGAAACTACAATGGAGATAGAACACGAGGAGAGAGAGGCATCCTCTCATGGCCTCCCTTATATAGACAGCTTCTTAAAGCGGCAGTACCCTGCTGACTCATCATCTTGGCTTACAGCCTTACAGCAGCTGGTCAGCTATTAAATCTTCATTGCCTTAATATAACAGGTAAAAATAAGTGAAATCTTCTCAAATTCTATCCAATACTTAATTATTCCACTTTTTGTATCCAGGCAGAAGATATCCTCCACAGAGCAAATGTATCACCTTCAAATTCTGTGAAAAGTAGTGTAAATATAGACCAGAGATGCTCAGAAGGAAGCTCTATTCTTGTGGTTTCCCTAAACTTCCACTGATAGTCTTTTAATTTGGAAGATTGAGGGCCGATAAAAGGCAGCCATGTTACCTATCACTCTAAGAAGAAAAGCACAAAAGATTATGGAAAAACTAGAATAGGCCCATCAAAGAAAATAAATCTGAAAAAAAATTCCAGTCCCTAAAATAAAAAATCCCAGCTACCAATGTCAATGGGAGAAATGGTGAGGAGATGGGTTAAAAAAAGATGGCAGTTATAGAAGTTTGATCAAACCTCAGTTTTTAGCAGAATAACAGAGTTGGAAGGGACCTTGGAGGTCTTCTAGTCCAACTCCCTGCTCAGGCAGGAAGCCCTATACCATTGCAGACAAATGGTTGTCCAATCTATTCTTAAAAACTTCCAATTTTGGAGCACCCACAATTTCTGGAGGACAAGTAGTTCCACTGATTAATTGTTCTTCACCATTAGGAAATTCCTCCTTAGTTCTAGTTTGCTTCTCTCCTTGCTTAGTTTCCACCCATTTCTTCTTGTCCTGCCTTCAGGTGCTTTGGAGAACAGCTTGACTCCTTCTTCTTTGTGGCAGCCCCTGAGATACTGGAACACTTGCTACCATGTCATCCCTGGATTTTCTTTTCATTAAACTAGACATACCCAATTCACGCAACCATTCTTTATGTTTTAGTTCTTTTGTATGTTTTGTATGCATGTAGAACATTGCCCCATGTACAAAGGGGTGGAGGTCTGATCAGGCTGGAACTGCCCTCTGGGACCCGTAAATGCTGTTGATACATCCTATGATTGACGATCTCTCTGCATAATCAGCCTTCCATCACTCTTAAGGATTGTAGCTGCTCCATCATTTCATACCAAACTGAACAAACAAAAGAAATCACATATAAAAATGGTGTGTTTCCTGAAATTGAATCTGAGACTGTCTTCTTAAAAATGAGTTTCACTTATTGTCATTTGTACTTATTTATCTGTTCATTCATTCATTCATTCATTCATTCATTTTCCGAGATTAAGGTAATAAGAAAAAAAAACCCTGTTTGTCCTGAAAAAGGGAAGATTGAGGGGAAAGGGGAAAGGAAAGTGAATTTCCTGATTGTCATGACACACACACACACACACACACACACACACACACACACACTCACACATACATATACATGTACTACTGTGCTTACTTTTGAATTACCCAGCAAATTAACACTTCCAGCTTATTGCACTCGGTGAAATTTCAAGCCAATTAAGCTCAATGTTAAATCGATGATAACATATTTTGGGATTGATCTACAACATTGCAAAGGCCCCATGTGGTTGCAGAATAGCAGGACTGGGTCTGAAAGAAGGGTGGGTGGAGAAATAACTTGAACAGTGACACCTTTCCTCCCCATGCCCCATCAGTCAATCTTCCTTATTTTATGGGGAGCCGGAGCTTGTTTTATTCTTTCATTGTTTCCAAATTAGGCGAATACATATAATAAGTTTGCATAATTTGCCTACCTCTGTGAGTGTGTTTGCATGTGTTTCTATGAAAGAGAGAGAGAGAAAGAGAGAGAGAGGTGGGGGTTGGGGGACTAGGGGGCTACACATATAGTGCATTTATTCTTGTTATCTCATGAATATAAAGCAATTTGTCCAAGCAGGAACCAATTTAATAATCTCTCCAATGAATGGAATTTTTGGAACCTGTCAACTGCACAGTCTAGTACAGCCTCAATGTCAGTTCCTCCTAAAACTTTTAGAAGGTTTTAGGAAGAGCTGAAATCTTTTTGAGCAACTGTATTTCCATTCATGATGCTTAGTAGCTGTTCCTAGAACTGGAAATGATCGTGTTTAATATTAACATTCTTGGGTTATTGAGGAACAAAAGGAGCTGAATTAGTCCTGAGATTTGCCAGATGGTAGCACTGTGAATGATGTGGTCCTCTTTCTAAACTAGAGCCAAATGTTTTTTTTAGAAATCAGTACATTGTGCATTTTTTTCTTTAATTTTTGAATAGGAGGTGGCATATCAGTAATTGAGATCTTCCTTCCTTCTTTTCTCTCTCCTACTCTCTCTTTCTTCTCCCTCCCTCCCTCCCTTCCTGGTTTAATTCTGGTGCAGGTAAGTTTCTGAAAGCTGGCACTAAATGGGAAAAAGCTCTCAAATGTGACATGGCCATCTCGGTATTAAATGTTACTAACTCAGAATTGTATGGCTGCAGCAGTAAAACACAGCAGACAAGTTGATTCAATCAATTATATATCAATAGAGGAAGACTTTATAGACTTTTATCTATCTGCACCTGTTCATTAGTAATATAAAGGGTTGAATAATAATACGTGTAATGTAAACCTAAGAATATAAAAAGCAACTGGCGCCCATTTTAAAACATATCATCTTAGCAAATAAACATGGCAAGGAGGTGCGAGAAATTGAAGTGCAGAAAAAGGAGAAATGAAGCAAAATTGAATTTTACAATCACCAGCCTCTATTTCATACTTGTTCCCTAATAGCACAAATCACAGTGCAACTAATCTTAATAATGCACCTTTTGTCTAAGAGGGCTATCAAGAGACTCATAAAGTAAGCCCAGCATTTTTTAGAAGATCATTAAAATATAGCCATGAACATTAAAATCCTAAATACTTAAACATTAAAACAGGTGTTTGCAAAGATATGGTCAAAAGGGCCAACACAGCAGAGATGATGTGGCAATAAAAACTCAACTCTTTATGTGCATTGCATGACACTCAAAAACCACATTGGGCTTTAATCACTCAGTTCATTGCCAACATTTTGCAATTTTTTTAAACCACCCCGGCAGATGTGCATGCATTAAAATATTAGTGCATGCACCCTAGCATTCTAAATTCCTTCCTCCCTCCCTCCTTCGCTTGCATGCATTTTCAGTAGGGAAACACAATTGGTTTTCTTTCTTTACCTCCTTTTGTGATTGTGATTTTAATTTCCCAAACTAGTCAACACGACAAGCCTATTCTGTTAGTCCCCATCCATGTTCTAAATAGGGCTAACCTTACTGTGTTTTCAAAAACCAGCCAAAGGTGACTTGGGGATGTTATCTGTCTGTTGAAGTTCACTTATGAAAATACACAACATGTATATGTATGTGTTGTGATGGGTAGAAATTATGAACTAGCAGATGATTTAAGTCAACAGAAGGTGTCAGCCTGAATGGCTTTTTCTGAGTTTAAGGGACATTCTTGGCTGCCTCACCATTTTGGGTCCACGTTTTTCAAACTTAAGCTGACTGGGGAATTCTGGGTGTTTAAGTCCACACATTCTAAAGTTACCAAAGGTGAGGCACACTGACCTAGATCTTGCCTCTTCTGTATAACCTCATTCACCTCCTCTAATACTAGTGAAAATAGCAATTATTTTCTCACCCCTCCCTCCGTCCCTATCTTTCATTGCCTTTAATGCATTTTAATGTGATTATATATATTTAGACATATATTTTTGCTTTTCTTTTAATGTTGTATGCTGCCCAGATTCACTTTGTGACAAGATGGAGGCCAACACATTTTAAATAAATAAATAAAAATAAAAATAATAAAAAATAATATTAATATAAATAATATAAATATAAATATAAATAGTTACTGTACCTTAAATGAAAGATGTTTACAATACACCTTGTAGTGGCCTGGGCATTTGTATGTATGTGTATGTATTTTTGTCCTGGTATTGAAGTGACTTGTGGGAAAAGGAAGGATTAAGAGCAATAAGACTTAGATTTATATACTGCTTCATAGTGCTTTTATAGTACTCCCTGGGCAGTTTACAGATTCAGCATATTTCCCCCAATAATCTGGGTCCTTAGTCTACCAACCTTGGAAGGATGGAGGGT
Source organism: Notechis scutatus (assembly GCF_049901735.1). Lineage (NCBI taxonomy): Eukaryota > Metazoa > Chordata > Lepidosauria > Squamata > Elapidae > Notechis > Notechis scutatus. The sequence continues at coordinate 202,059,857 of NC_142011.1, forward strand.
TGAGTCAACCTTGAGGTCATCAGGATCAAACTCCAGGCTGTGGGCAGAATCAAACAAGTGGTTCATTCCCCAGTTTTTGCAGAAATAAAAATGATATGGGTTGGTTTTCCTTTTAAGCCTCATCCTTTTATGTAATTTCTTCATGCAAGAATCCTGGCCTCAAAGGCAAAGAATCATACACTTTATTAAGCACAGCATCTAGAAATGACGTTTCCTTCCTGCAGAAGTTAAAATCTTGTGACTTTGGAGGAGTGTTGGGGGGGAATAGGTTATAATCTGTGTTAATGCCCCTCTTTTTCTCTTCAGAAAAAAGAGTGAGAAAAAGAAATATCCCATTGCAGACTTAATGGACGTCACACCTGCAGCTCCCGCTGTGGCTAGCTTCATTCCAATGAACTGAGAAAAGCAAAGTATTTTTTAATTTTACTTCCAATTATACCCAAGAAGATGAATGAAGCCAGAAAATCCTTTATCAGAGCCAAAAGGGAGTCATAAATCATTCACTTAGATGATTGGATAATTTATATACTCCTCTGGGTATTGTGGAAATGGACAAGAATAGTTAAAACCTGTCCCTGTGCCACAGATCTGGGAGCTGGTGATAAATTAGAATCTGTCTTTTTCTCCTCTCCAGCCATCATTTTGAATCCAGTGGACATGTCCAGGGCCCATTCCTTAATGGCAGCTGGAACTCTCTTACATTGAATCAATTCTCATCTTTTTGCTGGAGAAAAATGACAACAATGTGTTTTACTTTGTCTGAAATAGCTAACGGGCTGCTCCATTCAGGGTCAATGAAGAAAGAGAAGCCATGTCTACAAGCAGAGAGAGAAAGAGAGAGTCTAATTTTCTTGCTGGCGTGAAGTACTTTTTAAGGATAAGATTTTTAAAATATGTGCAATTCCTGACACCAGGACTGACTGATCCTTATGGAGGAATGAGGGTTTCCTCAGATTCATGTTGCTGTTTTTAAGGGTTTTTTTCCAACACTCAGAACTTGCTCTTTGGAAAAGAAATTGTCATACATTGTGTACCTCTGTCTCTGTTTAGAGCAGTGATGGCCAACCGGGGACCACTGGTGGTCTGTGAGAAAATTTTGGTGGTCCGCAGAGAAATGTCACCCCCAAAGCACCTCCCAAAGCAATTAATCCAGGCTGCATGGGAACACGAGGCTGCGTTGCTCACATGGCCCGTGGGAACACAAGGCTTGCATTGCTTGCATTGTGAACAACACGAGGTAGTGAGGGAAGGGGGGAAGGGCAGAGGGGGGGAACTTGCCCCACTTGCCCCACGTGTCTGGCCTGGCCACCGGGCTGCTTCTTTCCGCTTCTTTCTTCTTCTGCTTTTGGCTGCACGCAAGGAAAACAGCAAAAGTCTTTCTTTCTCTCCCCCAAACTCTGCCAGAAATGAGTCTTTGGGATCCTGCAAGGCATCCTGCTTCAAGAGGCTGTGCCAGCAAAGACTCATTTCTGGCAGAGTTTGGGGGAGAGAAAGAAAGACTTCTGCTGCTTCTGCTGCTTTCCTTGTATGTCTATCTATCTATCTATCTATCTATCTATCTATCTATCTATCTATCTATCTATCTATCTATCTATCTATCTATCTTTGGTTATTCAGGTTTTCTCCCGCGTAAAATTGGAAGTATCTAGGTGGCGTTTCGATGAAGTCTCATTCATCATCTTCAGGCTTGCGTCTTCGGCTTTGTGGTTCTCGGAGATAGTCTGACTCACAGACGAACACAATACAGAAGCCTGATGATGGCAGATGAGATTCTGCCGAAACATTGCTACAACTTTAAAAGCACAACTACAATGACGTGGGAAAATGCCCGAACAAAGCTGAATACAATACGAAACTTGGGTAGTGAACTACCCACAAAAACTTAAGAAAATATATATATATATCTCCCTGAGAATGGAGTTGGAGATGATATCCTGCGATCCCAAATAAAGAATGGTAGATTGGTAGGAAAACGGGATGGGGAATTTTCCTGCAGACTTTTTTTTGGGGTTTTACCAAGGTTTCTGGTCCGCAGGATTTAAAATTATGAGTTTGATGGTCCCTGAGGTCCAAAAAGTTGGCGATCCCTGGTTTAGAGCTATGTTAAAATGAATACTATAAGTCAGTGGGGTCAAACTCATGTCATCACAGCGGCATCACACGATGTATCGGGACTTTTTTCCCTTTTGCTAAACCAGGCATGAGCATGGCCAGCACGTGACGCATTTGGCTGACGGGCCAGGAATTTGACAGCCCTGCTATAAATGAAAGAAAAATGGACCAATTTTTGAAATTTTATATTCTGAGTGACTATGGCAAGGGTGGAGAACTGTGGCCCTTTTATGACCTGTGGACTTCAACTCCCAGAATTTCTGAGCCATGCTGGCTCAGGCATTCTGGGAGTTGAAGTCAACAAGTGAGAAAGGGGCTAGAGTTCCCCATCTCTGGTCTATGGAGATTTTCAGTCATACAAATCATGGTTGTCCCAAAGATACTTTTTCAAAAGACAACTGGACTTTCTTTATTTTGTTTGAAGAGGTTTCACTTCTCATCCAAGAAGCTTCTTCACTTCTTTGTATTCTGAGCACTGGCATTAAAAAAAAAAAAAATGGAGAGAAAATTGAGAAGACATTCCAGAAATTTTCTTGACTCACTTGTTCCGCCAAGCTGAGTTGTTTTGGAAAGATTAAACAAATTTATTGCTATTAGCTGTGATGAACTGACCAGTGAAGGAAAATTTGTTTTATTATTTGTAGCTAAACCTAATATCTATGGAGATTCTCAATCATCTAAGTCATGGTTGTCTCAAAGGTACTTTTTCAAAAGGCAGCTTGGACTTGTTATTTCTTTTCTTTTTTTTAATATATATATATATACATTTTAATTTTTATTCATAAACATTTTGAATACAGTGTATTGTCAGGGCATATCATTTACGAAAAAGCAAAAGGAAAAACAAACAGAAATATTAATATCTATACTAGTAACAATAGTGATAGTGTAATAATATAATTTTAACTTTAACTTATTTATAGTTCTATTAAATATATCAACATGTTTCTAATTGTCAACCCTCTTTACATAACAATAATCTTTCTCCACCTAATTTCCACCTCTTATCTCTAAGCACTCGTAAAATCTATTCCATGTTAAGTAATATTTTGTGTCTTCTTTATCCTTTATTTTTAATGTCAATCTATCAATCTCTGCACAGTCTAGTATTTTCTGAATTACATCCTCATCTAATGGGGTGTTCTCATTTTTTTCAATATTGTGCAAATACAATCCTTGCAGCTGTCAATACATGCAAAATTAAATATACAGTCCCTTTCTCATATCCTTCTATCATTACACCCAACAAAAATATTTCTGGGTTCAAGTCTATGTGTTGCTTAATCATCTTTTCCAACCATGTACGTATGTATGTATGTATGTATGTATGTATGTATGTATGTGTATGTATATATATACATATACATATACATATAATATATATATATATATATATATATATATATATATATATATATATATATATATATATATATATATATATATATATAAGTTTATGTATATGTATATGTATTATATATATGTTTTCTTAAGTTTTCATGGTACTTACATGTATGGTGTTCGGCTTGGTTTGTCATTGTAGTTGTTCTTTAAAAGCAACGTTTCAGCAGAATCTCATCTGCCATCATCAGGCTTCTGTATTGTGTCTGTCTGTGAGTCAGACTTTTACAGTGGTTTCAGATTTGAATTTGGGGCAGCTATTGCTGTGCCAGAATGGTTTTTCTTCATCCTGATTGGTTGGGAGTCTTGGTCTGTGTTTATTGGTCTTGGAGTTTGCTGTGTTCTGCTTGATTGGTGTCTCTAATATCTTCTGTCTGTTTTTGGCTCTTTTGTATCTTGATTGGCACAGCATTGTGTTGCTTTTAATGGAGGCCTTTAGTGCAGCTTGGCTTCGGGTAAATATATATATATATTCATCCAATATTTTCTTGCTTTCATATAAGTTCACCACATATGATAATAAATACCTGAAGTTTGATTTGGACATGTTATTTATTGAGACATTTGACTTCTCATCCATCTCCTTCAGAATTGAAGGAGAAACAGAAACAGAATCCTTAGATGCTTCTCCTTCAGAACAGAAGTCAGAACTGAGGTTGCTTCTTGGATGGGAAGTGGAATCTCTTTGAGAAATAAAAAAAAAATTAAGTCCAGTTGCTTTTTAAAAAAAACACCTTTGGGACAACTAAGCATAATGTGGAAAAAGAAATGCACTTTGCTCAACCCTAAAAGCCACCATTAATCTGATGATATCTTTCAATCTGTGTTGAGCTTCTTCAAAATAAGCTGAATTGGAAAACATGATTGGAGTTTAACAGAATAATAGAGTCAGAAAGGATCCTGTCAGCTAGTGCTCCATTCAAAATCCAAGAAAGAAATACTTAGACTCTTTTAATTAGAGAAAAGATATCTTTTACTGGAAATGAAGTGGTAGCAACAAGAGGATTCTGAATCTGAGGAAATAGGCGCGTAAATCACATATACAAAGTGATGGAAATGTTCCCAACCCCAATAGTTCAAATGGTTCTTCCAATTAAAAGTTGTGAATATCATCATGTGGACATCTTCAGGTGGTGATGAAGTTTCTGTCCGTTGACCTTGGCATACTTTGATAAAGATTTGCAGCTGCGCAGAGAAGGAAAAGCTAAGCAAGAAATAGAAACCTAAGCAAGAATGTACTCTCCCACCTCCTCAGTTTATACAATACTCGTTTCTATCACCTCCAGCTCGCTTCCCATACTTTTCCCCCCTCCTCCCCCCGTTACTTATGGCAGCCGAAAGATGCAAAGCAAAAGTAGAAGATCTTGAAGGCTGACAGATCCTGGAAGTCTTCTAGTCCAATTCCTTTATACCATTTCAGACAAGTAGTTGCCCAATCTCTGGCATTCTGAAAATGCTGGAATTTGGGGTGGAAGTAATTATCTGTTTTCAGGTTGAAGTACATCATTGGTGGCCTAGCTTCCGATACTCTGCTCATCAATCTGAGATGATTTCAGCTTCACTGAGTAATAAATATCAGAATATTTAATTACTCAGAAAAGATTATTTTCCCTGCTTTGTGAAGATTTGGGAAGCAGTCACCAAGGTGTTTTTTTCCTACTGAGATCTGATGGTGATTAAGAGAATATATTCCTGGGTGGATTGATGATCTGCAAGATGAGGTTGCCCTGTTTTTTTGAAGAATCACAGAAAACATAAGGGAAAACTTCCTTTAGTCATATTTATACAATGATGGGACAGTTTCTCTCTAAAGCGTAGAATCTCCATCTCTTAAGAGTTTTAAGAAGCAGCTGGATAGCCAACTCTGGGGATGGTTGTTTTTTTTTTCTTGAAAATTGTACTGTGTTGGGCTAATTTATCCTTGTAGTTCTTCCCAACTCTATCATTTTATGATTCTATTAGAAAAACCCATGTTTTGTCTGAGGCTTTCAAACATAATAATTTCACCTGGGAGATTATGATTTGGCTGAATTATTTGAGCCTTTGAACTCACTTAAAGGTGAAACTTCAAGAATTAAATGTCCTGCTATCATAACTGCTCATTATATTAGAACAATTAAGCAGTAGAACAACTTGCCTCCAAAAGTTGTGAATACTTCAACATTGGAAATTTTTAAGAAGAGATTGGACAACCATTTTAAAAATTTATTTATTTGTTTGTTTGTTTGTTTATTTAATTTGTCAAGCATGTATTAGATAACAGATACAAGTATAAACATGATTATTAATACATGAAATGGGTAAGAATAAAAGAGAACATTAGGACAGGGATGGTAGGCACATTGGTGTGCTTATGCATGCCCCTTTACTTCTTTCATTTTCTTATCATTTGTCTGACAAGGTTTCCTGCCTGAGCAGAGGGTTGGACTAGAAGACCTCCAAGGTCCCTTCCAACTCTGTTATTCTGTCCTGTTAAAATGATATAATTGAAATATTGATAGCTGAACTTCACTACAGATTGAGCAAGTCACCACTTAAAATGTTATTTAATTTTCTAGACTGGATGAAATTCACAAGGATGAGGTTTTGAGAATGTTGTCAAGGAAAAAAATGAGTCTCACATATCCTGTCTGTAAAATGGATCCAAACAATTTTTCCCCCCATCTGACATCATGCCTTAATATAACAATTGGAAACTTGTAAAGAATCTTTTACCACCAATCATCAATTTTTACTAGAGAACTCAAAGTATGGCAAATGAAACTCAAGTTTGAATCAACTGCCCAAGATAACTTCCAACAAATCACTTTGAAGAGTTTAGAGTTAAAGTATCTCTTTGCTAAACTGTTCCCACATGGGTAAACTAAGTCTATGTGACTTCATTTGATTTTCATCAATGTATATATAAGGAAATAGAGTGGCACAGTGGCCTAGAGGTGGACCTCTCATCTTACAATCAGGAGGCTGTGAGTTTGATCCTAGGTAGTGGCAGATATTTCTATCTCTGGGTGCAATGAATTATTGTCTGCTGTGAACTCCGTGTAGGTTTCAGGAAGGCATCTGGCCAGTAAATGCTCTGCTATCCCACATTAAATGGCCCTACAATGGCTGGTACCCAACAAGACAGACACAGACTCCAGAGAGTAATTAGAACTGCAGAAAAAACAATTACTACCAACCTGCCTTCCATTGAGGACCAGTATACTGAACAAGTCAAAAAGAGGGCTGTGAAAATATTTACAGGCCCCTCACATCCCAGACATAAACCATTTCAACTCCCACCCTCAAAACGATGCTATAGAGCCCTGCACACCAGAACAACTAGACACAAGGACAGTTTTTCCCTGAATGCCATTACTCTGCTAAACAAATAATTCCCTCAACACTGTCCAACGGTTTACAAAGTCTGCACTACTATTACTATTAATCTTCTCATCATTCCTTATGACCCATCCCATCCCACTTGTGATGTATGACTGTAACTTTGTCACTTGTATCCTTATGATTTATATTGACTGTTTCCTAGTATGATTTGATTGCTTATTGTACCCTTTGACAATTATTAAGTGTTGTACCTGATGATTCCTGATTATTGATTAAGGTATCTTTTCTTTTATGTACATTGAAAGCATTTGCACCAAGACAAATTCCCTGTGTGTCCAATCACACTTGGTCAATAAATAATTCTAATCTAATCTATAGCTTTACCCCCAAACTTTGACCCACAGTCAATGAAACACAGTTCCACAAACTAAAGCCTATAGTCACAAGAGCTCATTCACAAGGCAAGCAGGAAGTCTATAGTCCAAAAAACAAAGTGAAAGGACAAAAGGAAAGGTCCATAAGTCATAAATCAGTTCAAAGTACACAAGGCAAGGTCTGTAGGACACACCCATAGTACACAATTCATAAATGAGTTCAGAGTCTATAGGGCAGAAACAGGATCTCAAACGGAGTTCACAAGGGCTGTGGAGGTATGTGCTGAAGCAAAACAATTGTTTTCAACAAAGACACCCTGCCCTGGGCTCTGATTAAATCAGCTCAAGCGAGATGTTTCTTGTGCGGCAGGGTAGGACGGCCTCCTTCCAGTACCCTCACAGACCTCCTCTGAGCTTCCCTCCATGGCCTTGGGTTGTGTGGGAAGGCAGATGTTCCTCATCAGAGGGGATCTGTTGCCTCTCATCATCACTCTCTGTCTGCAGCCGACCCTCCCCTATGTTTGTGAGGGCAGGCGGTTTGCTATCTGGTCAAATATCCCCCCTCCCCAATGCTGGAGGGAGCTGGGATAGCCTTGTCCTCAGCCTTCCAGACTCTTTAGACATTGCCATCCCCTTCAGATAGCCCCAGTTCCAACTCTTCCTCTTCCTCCAAACCAGGTGTCACGCCCCTGCTGGAGGCTGATTTTGAGGGAGCGGAGGAACAGCCAACAGGGAATGGAAGTGTGGCTCCGGAGGTTGTGGAGGAGGCTGGAGAAGGGCAGAGGCAGGCTGGGCAGTCAGAGGAAGACCCAGGCCCATCCTCTCCACCCTAGGGCACACAGGGAGGAGAGGGTAAAGGAGAGACATGAATGGTTGGTCTATGGGGGAGGAAAGGGCCTTGATTCTCTTCATGGGCTGCAGCTGTGAGAACTGGTTAAAAGAAAGGACAGGCATGGGCCAATGCTGGAAACAAAGCGTGGAAATATCTCTAGTCTGTCGTTCCTCTCTGAGTTTGGCATCCTTCCCAGTGTGTGTTCCAATATCTGTGGATGTCTTCAAGCCCTTATCTTGCCTGGTTTCCTTAATTGCTTCAGTGTGGTTTGTGATGTTTTTACTCTTTATAATTTATAAGCATTTTTAGTTTAAATGGCATTTCTTCCTTTTCATAACTGCTTGTGGAGGAGTTTTTTTGTCTTCAGTCAAAGATATTTGGAGCTTTGAAGCAAAGTGAAGGAATAAATGGGCTTCACCTGTTTTTATGACTGTGTTTATTTTGTATCCCACCCTGGGTCATCACACCAAGATATGATGGGCCTTGGCAGGAGTGCCCACAAACCCTGAAGGTAAGCTATTCCACTGGTTGACTGTTCTCACTGTCAGGAAATTTCTCTGCCGGGAAGTTTTATTTATTCATTTTTAAATGCTGTTTTTAATCAGTCTGAATCCTGATATACTCTACCGAACAATAAAAATGCAGAATAAAACACTGGCAGCAGCCACCAAAGGGAAACAACATCAGCAAGATGGCAGACATGGCATTGTGGACCAATGTCTATGCTTTTTTGGTATATACATGCAGTGCACATACAAAAGATCAGAACTCTGCTCACAATACAGTCTTGCAGACTGTCAACTCCCTCCCACTCCCTGATGGCACTACAAAATACAAAATCAACACAGACTTCAATACAGCTGCGCTGTTTCTTATAGAACGGCTTCAAATGTGCTTGGTTCCATTGTGTTGGCTGCTACGTACTAGGCTTTTAGTCACATTTAGGTTCCTGAAAGCAATGAATGTGAAGAAAATGCTAGGTCCTGTGGGGCAGACCAGGATTCTATGCATAGAATTTAACGCTTTTTTTTTGCCTCTGTAATCCAATTTGAAGTCAGATGCCAGATGGCCCAGAGAACAATGAGATAAGGAGAGTATTTAAAGAGATGATGATAATATACAGTGTTACTTGAAATGGGGACCGATTCTTGCTTCCATGTGTTAGCAACTAGCATTTCATGCAAAACAGTTTGGTCCCAAAACATTCTGGAACAGGCTGGAAGCGTGCTGTTTTTCACCCTCTATTTGAAAAGTTCTTTTCATGTTTGACCTCTGAAGAAGAAAATTGGTGGTAAACATGTGTTCTACTGCTAGACATGATATTCGGGATAGAAAAGATGAACAACTCCAAGGCAATGACAAAGAATTGTTTAACACTAAAGTGGATTAAAATTAAATCACAACCTTTTGCTTTTTCATAATAATATGAACAAGCCACTTCTGTAAAGGTCTAATCCAGGCTTGTCCAACCCGCGGCCCATGGGCCGCATGCGGCCCAGATCGCCTCGTAATGCGGCCCACCGCCCACCCCAACCTTCATGAAAGATCCAGCGAGGAGGAGGAGGAGAGGCAGGCGCGAGGCGGGGCGAGGCGAGCAACAGAAAAGGCGGGCAGCCGCAGCCCAAAAGTCCCACCCCGCCACCTTCTGCTGTTGCCGCCGCTGCCGCCACCGCTGCTGCTTCTGCCCCCGCCGCCGCTGCTGCTGCTTCTGCCCCCCCCGCCGCCGCTGCTGCATTTGCAGGAGGAGAGGTAGGCGCGAGGCGGGCGAGCTTTCTTTCCCCCCCCCCACCCCACAAAATTTGGCCGGAAAATTATAAAATAAAAAATAAATAATTTTTAATAAATAATTAATAAATAATAAAAAATAATTTAATTTAATTTAATTTAATTTAATTTAATTTAATTTAATTTAATTTAATTTAATTTAATTTAATTTAATTTAATTTAATTTAATTTAATTTAATTTAATTTAATTTAATTTAATTTAATTATTTAATTATGTGCGGCCCAAACCCAATTTTCATCTTCTAATGTGGCCCAGGGAAGGTGAAAGGTTGGACACCCCTGGTCTAATCATTCTACTCGGTAAAGCAAAAAGTTGTGATTTGATATTAATGCCCTATTTTACCGAACAGAGAGAGTTGGACGTCAATGTTTCTTTTTCGTTTCTTATCCTTCCTCATTTTCCTTCCCCCTTTTCCTCCCCACTGCTTCTCTATTTACTTTTGTATTTTACAATATTGTATAACTCAATAAAATGTTAAACTGGATTAAGTGGATGTACTCTTACTAAAGCAAAAATAGGCTATCCTCAGTTGACGATCGTAATGGAGCCTGCCCATCACAATTCTAACTCATGGCAGTCATCAATCAGGTTGATCATGAGGTGACCGATGCAATTTGACAACCTTTTTTGGAAGGGGTCATTAAGCAAATCAATACAGCTGTTAAGTGAATTCCTAGTTATTCACCGGGCACTTCAGTCTTTAAGGGAACCAACGGTTTTCGATGGGCATAGATTTGCCAAATACAGGAAGTGCTGGGGGCAGAATCACACTGGAGGTTATTGCTGAACGAAGAGGCAATCTCACCCCCTCCCATGATTGCATCCTGTCCCTTCCCTCCCCAGTTTTTAACTTCAGTTTTATCTCAAGTGAGGTACTAATACCACTCTACAAAGCCTTAGTAAGACCACACCTAGAGTACTGCATCCAGTTTTGGTCACCACATTATAAAAAAAGATGTTGAGACTCTAGAAAAAGTACAGAGAAGAGCAACCAGGATGATTAGGGGACTGGAGACTGAGGCATGTGAAGAATGGTTACAGGAACTGGGCATATCCAGTCTAGTGAAGAGAAGGACCAGGGGAGACATGATAGCAGTCTTCCAATATTTGAGGGGCTTCCACACAGAGGAAGAGGTCAATCTATTTTCTAAAGCGCCTGTAGGCCAGACAAGGAATAATGGATGGAAACTGAACAAGGAGAGATTTAACCTGGAAATAAGGAGAAACTTTCTGACAGTGAGAACAATCAACCAATGGAACAGAAGTGGCCTTCAGAAGTTGTGGGAGCGCCATCACTTGAGACTTTCAAGAAGAGATTGGACTGCCATTTGTCAGAAATGGTGTAGGGTCTCCCTGTTGGGTGGGGGGTTGGACTAGATGACCTATAAGGTCCCTTCCAACTCTAATTATCTGTTATCGATTGGGATTTCTATTTTTAACTGAATTGGAGACATTTGTTTGTTAGGATTTTATTGTTATAATGCTGGAAGCCACCCCAAGTCATTTCATTGTGAAATGGTTGGAAAATAAATAAATAAGTATATAAATAAATAAATAAATAAATAAATAAATAAATAAATAAATAAATAAATAAATAAACAAACAAACAAACAAACAAACACACACACACACACACACACACACACATACATACATACATACATAACCATAAAAAGGCATTTACACAGAACATGGAATAGCAGAGTTGGAGTGGACATTGAAAGTTTTCTAGTCCAACCCCCTGGTCAAGCAAGACACCCTACACCATTTCAGACAAATGGCTGTCCACTCTCTTCTTAAAAGCCTCCAGTGATGAAGCTCCCACAACGGCTGAAGGCAAACCGTTCCACTGGCAAATTTCTCCTCTGTTCTAGATTGCTTCTCTCCTCGATTAGATTCCACCCACTGCCTTGCCTTCTGGTACTTTGGAAAATAGCAATAAAGCTTTGTGTGTACGTGATAGGAAATCTGGAGGAGGAGAAATGACAAGTGATAAGAACCAGGGCAGCCGGATCCTGTTTGTACTAGCATCCCATGGCCAAACATTCTGAAAAAATGTGGATGACCTACAAACATCTTGGTGAGCTCCAGTTGGCTGGAAACGGACAGATCATGTGGGGGAGGGCTGGGCTGGGCTGGGCTGGGGGCAAGCCTAGGGTTGGCTTCAAAAATGTTAGCAATGGGTTCTCTGCCTTGTTACTGGGTGGGCATGGCCATGATGGGCATGGCCTAGTCGATCTCCTCCACCACAATGGGTGGGGGGCATTTTTGCCTTTCCCGGACTCCCGAGGCTTTTCTCCAGCCTCTGGGAGGGCGCAGTTTCCCTGGGCTCCGGAGGCTCCTGGAAGCTGGAAATGGCCCATTTCTGGCCTTCCCAAACTTCCGGGAGGCCCATTTTTAACCCCAAGCCTCTACACGCACCCAGCACTTACCTGCATCCAAAATGGGCTGCATGGAGACTCCTGGGAGGGACAGGTGGGATGGGCGGGGCCAGCCAGGAGTGGGATTTGGGGGTTCTCTGAACTGTGCAAAAACTTAGTTAGGGGCTCTCCTGAACCCCTGAAAACCCCCAGCAGCCCACCCTGGGGCACATCGATACCTTATTTTTGTAACTAGCGATCGTGGTAAATTTCAGAGCTGGCTTGACTTTCCTGGAACCAACATTTTTAGTAAAAGAACCCTTTGCTTTTATCAAATGGAATCGGAGGCTTTTCTTTCCTAAGAGACCGGATTGGGTCAGGTCTGACCATGTGGCTTTTACCGAGGCCTTATAAAGTGGTACTAAAATTTAATGTGATCTTAATTCTATCCCTCTGTTAATACAGCATAGTTGAGAGAAGGTACATATAAGCTTCGATTTATAACAGTTTGTTTAGTGACTATTCGATGTTACAACCGCACCGAAGAAAAAAATCCCTGACTTATGACCATTTTTAACACTTACGACTGTTTCGGCATTGCCAGGGTCTTGTGATCAAAATTGAGATGCTTGGCAACTGATTCCTATTCATGATGGCCACAACGTCCTGAGGTCATGTGATCCCCTTTTGCGACTTTCTGACAAGCCAATTCGATGGGGGAGCGAAATTCACCTCACAGTCTTCTTACTAACTTAACAACTGCAGTGATTCACTTAACACACCTGGTAAGAACAGTTGGAGAATTGGGCTCCACTCCCTTAAAAACGGCCTTGCTTAGAAATGGAAATTTTGGGCTCAATTGTGGTTTTTATATCAAGGATTATCTGTATAATTTTTTGTATTTCATCAGGTATTTGCTTAGAAAAAACAAATTTTAAAAAATTCCTGTTTTAAACTAGCTGAATGTGTGTTTGTATATGAGAGACAGAGAGAGAAAGAAAGAGAGAGAGAGAGAGAGAAAGAAAGAGAAGAGAGAGAGAGAGAGAGAGAGAGAGAAGAGAGAGAGAGAGAGAGAGAGAGAGAGAGAGAGAGAGAAGAGAGTAAGAGAAAGAGAGAAGAGAAAGAGAGAAAGAAAGAAAGGAAGGAAGAAGGAAGGAAAGAAGGAAGGAAGGAAGGAAGAAGGAAGGAAGGAAGGAAGGAGAAAAAAGAAAGAAAGAAAGAAAGAAAGAAAGAAAGAAAGAAAGAAAGAAAGAAAGAAAGAAAAAGAGAAGAGAGAGAGAAGAAAGAAAGGAAGGAAGGAAAAAGAAAGAAAGAAAGAAAGAAAGAAAGAAAGAAAGAAAGAAAGAAAGAAAGAGAGAGAGAGAGAGAGAGAGAGAAAGAAAGGAAGGAAGGAAAAAAAGAAAGAAAGAAAGAAAGAAAGAAAGAAAGAAAGAAAGAAAGAAAGAAAGAAAGAAAGAAAGAAAGAAAGAAAGAAAGAAAGAAAGATACTCTATACATACTTGCAAAATGATTTAGTGAACAAGCTTTAAATCTTGTGTAACTTCGGGATTTTCTGCTATTACAGGTTCCGTGCAGTGGTGGGATTCAATATTTTTTTTTTTAATACCGGTTCTGTGGATGTGGCTTGGGGGGCATGGCAGGGGAAGGAGACTGTAAAATCTCCAGTCAGAGGTGGTATTTGCTGGTAGCTACTGGTTCCCCAGAACTGGTCAGAACCGGCTGAATTCCATCTCTGCTTCCATGTGAAATTGAAAATGTGCAGCTCTTTTCTGAAATCAATATGTCTCTTCAAGCAAGTTCACCTTCTTAGAAGCTCTGCTGGAAAAATGGCCAGGATGGATTCCTTAAAAAAAAAACTGCAGAGAGGTGCCATATTTGCACTAGGTCCAGATTTCTCCTTTTGAATTATTTTTGTATCACGCACAGCTCTAATACACCCACAAGAGCCCTTTGACTCTGCTGGCTTTGTTTGCTAGTGTTGTGTTTCATCCTGTTAAATGACACCTTTCATCTTCTAAAGGTTCAGTGGACAATAGACTGCACAGCGTTATTTAAATTACCTCAGCAATATTTGATGTTAATGTAATACGTTCCCTTAACGGTATATCAATGAATAATTAAATGTGCATTCAATTTTATTGGTTTATGAACCAACAAGCCAATAAAATCAGATGCAGCCAAGGGAAGATATATAGATCAATGCCCGACACATGGATCTGTAAATGCCTGCGGCTATACAAATTTAACAGGCTGTTAACGACCTTCCTCAAGAACTCAATGGGGCTGTGGAAGAAAGCACAGAAAGTTAACTCAAGACAACTCACACATGTGGCCATCAAATGTTGCATATACCAAGGTGATGCACTGTTCCCACCACTGTTCTGTATCAGCTTGAATTCCTCAACCAAATAATCCCTATGACTGGATATGGGTAAAAGTTCAAGAGTGGAACTACCATCTGCTGCCACCTTTACATGGATAACATCAAGTTGTATGCTAAGAGTCAACGAGACATCAATTTGGTGAGCCACCTGACATGGATCTACACTGAGGGCATCAAGATGTCATTCAGAATAAAGAAATGAGACTGGGTGGCAGTCAAGAGAGGAAAGGTAATGAAGACTGATAGGGTGGAATTACCAGCGGGCCACACAGTGATAGTATTCTACCGGTTCAGCCCAGTTCAGCCAAACCGGTAGCTCTGATGATCAACTGCTGGGCCCTCCCGCCCGCCACAGCTCTATACTGACTACCGGTTCTGTGGGCATGGATTGGTGGGCATGGCAGGGGAAGGATCCTGCAAAATCCCATTCCCTCCCCACCTCACTAAACCTGCTTTCCAGCTCTGTTCTCCTGTGCAGGACAACCAAAGATGACCCAGCTGATCAGCTGGGACTCAGGAGGGAGAGAATAGATGGGAGCGGGGCCAGCCAGAGGTGGGATTTTTCTGTTCTCCGAACTACCCAAAATTTCCACTACCAGTTCTCCAGAACTTATCAGAACTTGCTGAATACCACCTCTGATACTGACCTTTATTTCCTGCTTTTCAATCTCACCTGCTTCGTGCGGCACAGCCGATTACCACGCATCAGCTGTTTTACACACAGGACTTGTAGCAAATGGTGAGTTGCAAATGCTGCATGTGCACAAAGTGTGCATTTGGTGTGCACTCACACCGAACTGGTAGGAAAACTTTTTGAAACCCACCATTGGGGCCACATGGCAGACATATAGACCAGTTACAAGTACCTTGGTATCCCACAGTCGCATGGGAACCATAATAAGGAGGGAAGGAAAGCACAACATTCAAGTCTCACCACAGACCCAGAGAGATCTTGACGAGCCAGATCAATGAGAAGAACAAGATCCATGTCATCAATATGTATGCCCTGCCATTTACCCAGTTAACAGAGCTCACCAAAGAAGGACACGGAAACGGCCAATATAAAAATCCAGAAGCTACTCACAACACATGGAGATCCACCTAAGTCCAACACCCGGAGACAGTACACAAGCAGGAAAGAGACTGGTGAGTGTCAAAGCCACAGTTCCTGGATGAAATTGAGGGCATCCAGGAATATATCAGTAAGACGCCAACCAAGGATGAACTGCTGAGAGAATGCCTGAAGCAGCAGTATACAAGGAGGGAAGATCAATAAGAGGAATGGCAAGATAAGACCCTGTTTGGGATGTACCATCAATAGATAGCTGAGATGGCAGCCACTGGAAAATCTTACCAGTGGCTGGATCAAATGACAGCACTAAGGCACTGATCATAGCAGTACATAGACTAGTGTCTAAACTTCTGGACCTTGGACTTTCTTATTCAATCTTCCTTTGGATTATGGATTTCCTGTCTGGCCACTCACAGAGGGTCAGATTAGGTAATCATACCTCTTCAGCCCTTATTCTTAACACTGGTACACCAAAGGGTTGCGTGTTGAGTCCCTTACTCTATACTCTTTATGTGCATTCCCACTCACGCTAGTAATACTATTACTAAATTTGCAGGTGATACAACAGTGGTGGTACTCATCTCCAGGGGGGGATGAGTCTGCCTACTGAGATGAGGTGGACCAATTGCTTTTGTGGTGTGGAGACAATAATTTGGTCCTCAACATTAATAAGACCAAGTAGCTTATAGTGGACTATAGAAGGAACAGATCAGATATCCAGCCCTTGCTCATCAATGGAGACCTAGTGGAACAAGTGGCCAGTTTAAAATTTCTGGGTGTTACCATAAAAGAGGACCTGACCTGGGCTGCTCACATTGCAGCACTGGTCAAAAGGGCCCAGCAGAGATTATACTACCTGAGACTTCTCAGAAAACAACAACGGAATGAAAAACTGCTGGTGATCTTCTACCGCTGCACCACAGAGAGCATTTTAACTTACTGCACCTCTGTATGGTTTGCCAATTGCACAGTGGCAGATAGGAAAGCACTCCAGAGGGTTAATGTCATTGCCCAGAAGATCATTAGTTGCCCTCTCCCTTCTTTGGAAGAGCTTTATAGCTCCCGCTGCCTTAAGAAAGTTCAAAATATTCTCAAAGATCCATCTCATCCTGGGAACCCTTTTTTTGAACTATTACCATCTGGCAGACGGTACAGGATAATAAAAACAAGGACAAATAGGCTGAAAAACAGCTTCTATCCCAGGGCAGTAGCTCTTTTGAATTCTACTGTATAGTGCAGTGTTGGTGTGGTGTTGGGGGTTTTCAATTCAATGTGTAGAGTGTGAAGGATGTGTGTTTGTGTTTATTTTCCTGGTAATGATGTGCACTGAAGATGATGTTTGATTTCATTGTACGAGGTGCAATGACAATAAACTAAACTAAACTAAACTAAACTAAACTAGAACAGGCACTAAGTACTAAATCCATAAAAGTGGGGGTCTACCACACTACATAGGACCCAAGGTCCAAATTATACAGAGGGGCCTCAGAGTGAGTCCAAAGCGTAATGGCAGGGTGTAAGATGCAGACAGAAATAACATGCGCTGAATGATGCAACTAAGTAGCTGACATTGTGTTCAGGAGCATCTCCACAGTGTAAGGGCTAGATCAGGGGTCAGCAACCCATGGCTCTGGAGCCGCATGTAGCTCTTTCATCCCTATGCTGTGGCTCCCTGTTGCTGGTCAGTGCCACAATTTTGAGAGGAGCTCCTGGGTTTTTTTTCCGGGGGGGTGGGGGGGAAGCATGGCGCACCGGAAGGAGATTCTATGGCAAGGGGTGGGTTTCCCAGTCAGCTCCACAATTGATAGGGCTTTCAGTTAGGACAGGTAGAGGAAAAAGGATGCCACACTAGGAAAAGACTCTATGGTGAGGGAACTGGACTTCCTGGTCAGCAGAGAAAAAAAGATACCATGCTAGGAGGAGACTCTAACTTCTGGTCAGCTCCAGAATTGAACAGGGGCTTCTGGTTAGGACCTTTGTGGCTCTTTGAGTGTTTAAGGTTGCTGACCCCTGGGATAAATTCTCCCAAGTCAAGATGGGAGATCTCACAGAAGGTCATGGGAAATAAGAAGGCTGAGATCCTGTGGGACTTTCAGATCGAGAGGGACAGACAGATACTGGCCAACCAACCATACTTTGTGGTAGTAGAAAAGGACTAGAGGACAGTGGTGGTCATAGATGCAATGATGTCAAGTGACAGCAACATTAGGAAGAAGGAGTATGAGAAGATGGAGAAGTACCAGGACCTAAAGGAGAAACTGGAGATGATGTGGAAAGTAAAGATCAAAGTGGTTCCAGTGTGGTAGGAAAACTTGAGGATGTGAACTTCTAAGCTGGGAAAGTGGCTCTTACAAATCTCAGGAATGAGATCAGAGCTTCTGTCCAGAAGAGGGCAGTGCTAAGAACGGCTAAGATTTTTCACAGAACCCTCAAACTTCCAGGTTTCTGATAGAAGACACAGACCATCCATAAGGCTGAGAAGAGAATTTACACAGAGATTCTTCACTTTTTGTGTTCTGAAATTAATGAAATAAACTTATTTATTTATTTGCTTGCTCCAACACACACACACACACACACACTGCCTTTGGAAAATAATATAAACATTTACAACAATAAAGGAGAATATTTGTAGCTCAGGGTTGAAATGAGGAGGTCCTTGGTGCTCTCTGAGCTTGCTTGTTTTCTTGCAGATGTTTCATTACCCTTAACTAGGTAACATCATTAGTGCTTGAAACATCTGCAAGAAAACAAGCAAGCTTAGAGAGCACCAAGGATCCCTCACACTTTCTACAACCTGCAACAAAATGAAAAGACATTGCTGAAAAATCAGGAGAAAAACAATGCAACACTGTTAAGGAATATGTGGGAATGCTCATTTATTTTAAAGGGTGTTGTTTCATTTTCCTATTTTTGTTTAATAAGATAAAGTGACACCTTTCTCTCTCTCATACACATAAATATATACAAACACTCATAAATATTATGATAATCATAACTTATTAAACACATATGTGGCCCAACTCTCAAAAACTATGGGTGGATATATGCCTATATAAACAATAACCACAAACAGCAGAGACAATTATCAACACCTCAAAAACTTATACACACACATAAACTAGCACCAAAAAATAACAAGTTGTTAAAAAATAAACCTGGTATCAGCTATTAGAACTGCAATTAAGCACCAAACTTAAAAAAAACAATTTACAAGTAATTTGGAATAAATTATTGCATACTCAGAAACTTTCAAGGGATACTTCAAGATGCAGAGGAGGTGAATTGAAATACCTCTTGTAGAAATATTTAGACCCATGATGGTGAACCTGTGGCACACATGCCAGAAGTGGCACGCAGAGTGTCATGCCCCTGGTGGAGACTGACTCTGAGGAAGAGGAGGAACAGCCAACAGGGAGTGGGAGTGTGGCTCCAGAGGTGGTGGAGGAGGCTGGGGAAGGGCAGAGTCCGGCTGAGCAATCAGAGGAGGATCCAGGCCCATGCCCTATCCATCCTAGGGCACACAGGGAGAAGAGGATAAGGGAGAGACATGGTCTACTTGGGAGGAGAGAGCCATGATCTTCCTCATGGGTTGCAGCTGTGAGCTTGGTATAAGAGTTTGAAACTGCATGTTCACAGAAGCTGAAGTCAAATTAGTGTTTTCCTTGGATGAGCTTTATCTTTGTTGGCCTTCTTCCCATGGACTCTCCCTGGTTATCTTCCTGGAATGCGTGATTAATTATCTTGGTTTGCCTTGGAACTCTCATCAATACGGTTTGTTTCTGGTTTCCTTTTGCTTCATTATCTACTTTTTGAATTTAAACTGTGACTAATAAAACAGAGAAGTTAAGCTGAAGGCATTGCAAGACCTTGATTCATGTTTTAGTTTTTGTGTTATTTTTGAGACACTAGGGGTCATCAGAGCCGGCAGGCGAGCCGTTGCCCCAGCTAAGTTCCACTGTGCATGCGCACGCACCTCCCACTAGCCAGCTTTTTTTCGGGTATGTGCCATGCATGCGCGGGAGGCAGGGCACTTGCGGGAGATGTGCGTACATGTGCAGGGGTGGGGGGGAGCACAGGGGATCGTGTGTGCATGCGCAGGGGTGGGAAGAGCATGGGGGTCATGCGCACATGCGCAGGGGGGCAGAGGGAGCATGGGGGGTTGCGCATGCATTGCATTATGAGTGCAGGCATGCACGCATGCACACATGCGCACACTTTCGGCATGCAATGACAAGAAGGTTAGCCGTCACTGACTTAGACAGTAGTTTATCCCTGAGTGCTGAACATGCCTTGAGGGTTTTCTGAAGGATTCTCATGCTGCCTACCATCTGTCCACAAAGAAGCTTCAGTGGGGAAGCCATTGGAAGCCCTAATTGTGCAGATAAAACTGAAACATGACTAAGATAACCTGGACTTATTTGCACATCAGATTTTGATTCCAAAAACTATACCAAAAGCTTTAACCACGGTGGAGCAGTAGTCAGAGTGTAGTACTGCAGGCTATTTCTGCTGCCTGCTGGCTGCCTGCAATTTGGCAGTTCAAATCTCACCAGGCTCAAGATTGACTCAGCCTTCCATCCTTCCGAGGTGGGTAAAATGAGGACCCAGATTATTGGAGGGCAATCTGCTAACTCTGTAAACCACTTAGAGAGGGCTGGAAAGAATTGCAAAGCAGTATATAAGTCTGTTGCGTTGAGCAACCGGTCTGTTGTTTAGATCTTCAGGTTGATTGCTGAATTCCTCTCAGAAAGGGACCCTCGCAAGGGTGAGATAGAAAGCCCTCGCAAGAGGCGAAGTTTGGCAAGCAGCGTAACCCTAGCCAGGGTGATTGAGGGACTCTCGCAAGAGTGATTGCAAAGCTAAAAGAAAAAAGAACACAAGACGAAGATTTCTTTAGGTGAGACAGCGCATTGCTTTGGGCAGATGAAATTGCCCATTTGAGCCTGAGACAGATGGGATTTTCAGGCTGCTCCTTGCTCTACGCTGTGCTCTTTTATTATGCTGAAAAGAGGGGGGTGAGGGGGGTTTACAGAAAGACAAAGAAGTTACAAAGTTTATCTTTTAGACCAGGCTACAAGTGATACAAATAACGAACTTCTTGGCTGTTATTGATTAATAGTTTTCCGGTAAACATGTCTTTACAGAATACACATCTTATCTGACAGACTTTTGAGTATACATCCTTTCTGACACAGACCTCTGTGTTAATCTTATCAATTTAGCTTCTTCCTGTCAGTTATTTTCCTGTCAGTTTAGTGAACTTTGCTCTGAGAGGTATACGTGCTAAGCAAGATTTTTCTTATGGAAAAATACAGAATATCCACAATTCCTCCTTTTCTTTATTTTTGTGCTCATGATTCTAGGTAGAGTCCTTTCTCCTCCCGAGTAGTCCCACAAGGTGACAACAAACCCTTCAGTTTGTTGGTGCCTTGCAGATCTAACTCATACGAGAAAAGTCCTCATCCCCCAAATCATGACTTGGCAGAGTTAACAAAACTTCTTTTGGAGAAAAGGAGTTATTAGTGTCTATTTCTTCCTCTGACTCTTGGTCAGAGTACCATTCCTGCAAAGGTTTTTGACAAGGTCTTTTGATTCAATTACAGATGTGAGAAAGCTAACTGTTTTTTGTGTATTGTTAACTTCATTGTCAAGTGTATTCAAACTATCAGTTTTAGATGAATCATTAAGTGTAATTGCTAGCAATGTGTAAGAAGAATTGACCTGAATATTGTTTTTTTGTAGAAAGGTTGATTTCAAATTAGGATTGGGACCAACATCATAATGAGACATTGATATAGAAAGACGAATTGTAAAAATATTCCCTTCATCTCCTTGACCATCCCACTGACGTCCTCCCCAAGTGAACCCAACCATCCCTTGTTTTCTTGCAAGTGTCTTTCCTTGTGCAGTAAAGGTGATTCTGAGTGGATTTATTCTCTGTCCACAACAAGGCCATTGAGAGCAGGGAAGATGTGCTTGAGCACGAGTAATATGAATATAGTTAGTGGTGGTGTTTAAAATTTTTCCTTGAAAATCAAGGATAGTCCAGGTATAAGTTTGAGGTTGATGTTCATTTGTAGAAGATGATTGTATGCTTGAGGAATGCGATGATAGCCAAATCTTGGAACAGCATGAGATGCAGACTGCTTAGAGATGGAGTTGTCAGCGATGAAGGCAGGATACCCAAGATAGCGAGCTCGAATGAGAGCTGTAGTCTTGCGATGGATGTCATCAGGGATGAGGTATCGTCTTCGCACTACAGGTGGTTTGTAGTGATCAGGAACCCAGGAAGATGAATGATGCAATATGCATTTGGTGACATCACAGGGTGGAAAGCAGCAACAAAGATGCCAGCGTAGTTTATCTCCAGGAAAAGTTTTCTCAGAATTAGCTTGAGATGGCAATGTAAGTAAAACTGAAGATAGTGGAGTAGATGCCACTGAAGAAGTTGAAAGCAATAGAACAGTGTGATTGAAATAAGTGTGATTGTGAAAAAATCCTAAGCAAGAATAAGAACCTATAGTAAGTTGAGTAACATGTATAGTTAAAATTATTAAACAAGGAGAATAGTAATAGTAAATAGTTATGTCAGAAGTAGGAGAAAGAAAACTACCATTGTGTTGAAAAACATAATTACATGCAGAAAGAAGATTATCTTTAAAAATAAAAGTAACAGTGTCAGTAAGGAAAGCAAAAATAGCATCAGGAGATGCCTTAAATTGAGAAAAGACAGGAAGTATTGATATCAGAAGAAAGATTAGAGTTAGAGTCAGGTTTGCCATGGTAAGGTCTGACACAGCGAGCAGGAACCCAAAGCACTCGATCAGGAAGTTGGACAGCTGCGTAACCTTTTCCCCAGGTGATGAGCTGTGCAGGACCTTTCCACGCAGGATCTGGAAGCTGTCTGAAATAAACAAGAGGACGGGAAGAGGGAACTACTGGCTTAGTGAAGTGGCGAGCCGCTGTGGAGGGAGGAGAGCCAGTAAGATTGAGAAAGTTAAGAGTGTACAGACAAACATTTAAGATATTTTGCAACGTTGGGAGGTTTTAAGAGTAAGAGATAAAGGAGAAATAGACATTTTAATAGAAAAACTATGGTATCTGAATATAAGCCTGAAATTGAGAAAGTAAATCACGTCCCCATAGATTGCAATGTAGAGGAAGGATATAGGGTTTAAGATAAGCAGTTAAAGTTGAATGCTCAGTAGAAGCAGAGAGCCAATGAGAGCTGACCTTAGCAGCTTGAGCTCCACCTACACCCTGCACTGAAGAAGCTTCTGTGAGAGACCAAGAAGAGGGCCATTCAGAAGAGCGAATAACAGAAACATCTGCACCGGTGTCAATCAGACCTTCAAAAATTCGACCATTGAGTGTAACAGAAAGAGTTGGTTTTGAAGCTTGAACAGGCTGCTGTAATGCAAACAAAGAAAGTGGTTCAAAAGAGGCAAAATTATAAGTGTTGCCACTACTGTTCCCTTTTTTAAAGTAAAGCAACGATCTCCTATTGCAGCCAATGCAAGA
Source organism: Notechis scutatus (assembly GCF_049901735.1). Taxonomy (NCBI): domain Eukaryota; kingdom Metazoa; phylum Chordata; class Lepidosauria; order Squamata; family Elapidae; genus Notechis; species Notechis scutatus. The sequence continues at coordinate 202,083,025 of NC_142011.1, forward strand.
TTATTAAGAGCAGAAGAATCATATAAGTAAGGAGCTGCAACCACACCCTCTATTGTAAGAGAAGAATTGGGAATAAGCAAGACAGGTGTGGAAGGAGGTAAAGGTTTGAGAAATGTTGTAGTTAAAGGAAGAGTAAAAACTGCACCAGGATCATCATACACAAGATCCTCTAACAGCACCACAGGAAATGTTGTGACAGGTAATTCAGCCTTTGTAGCGGGGCTAGCTGAAGACCCCTCAATTAGTTTCCCGAAGGCTGAGAAGGAGAAGGATTAGAATGACATTGTGAAGCCCAATGATAGCCTTTCCTGCAGCGAGGACAGATAGTTTTTGGCTTAGATGAGGAAGGTGGACCTCTGGTTTGGCCACGAAAGGCAGCTCCACCCCTGGCAAACGACATTGATTTTTAAAATGTCCTGGCTTTCCACAGTTAAAACAATTGCCATTGCGTGTTACAGCAAAAGCATCAGGAGGAGAAATGGAAACAGAATTAGAATTTGGTAATGAAGAAGTGATTGCAGTAGCAAGCATATCCATTTTATGAATGGTTGTTCCTACAATTCTACAGAGTTGTAAAAACTCAGCCAAAGTCACTCCTGGCTTATTAGCAACTGGCTGTAGAATTTTTTAACAATCTTGATTTGCATTAGAAAAAGCCAATTTTATAAGTAATTCTTGTTTACTTTCAAACAAACATCCAGAATTCCCTCATTGCATTCACAGACATACACATACACACATCTTTCCTCTTCTTCAATCCCTTCAGCTAACTCCAGAGACCTCTTCAAAGCCTCTTTCCTTCCTCCAAACAACACTTCCACAAACCATCTCTCTCCTTCCTACTTCCATTTCCTTTCTTCATCTTTATCATCAAATCTACTTGCAATAAATAATCTTAGCTTCCCACTCTTGTCTTCTCAAGTACATCAGAAATTGTGGAAAAGCAGAACAATAGAGTAGCAAGACATTATTTACATAGTATTGACACATGGTAGAGTTTTTGCAAAAGATTCCATTAATCAATAATGAGTTTTGTGTTAAGTTGAGACATAAGATCACGGCCCCACAGGTTGAACAGACACAACAGAGAAGTTATAAAGACAGTTAAATGATTTGTTCTAAGATGAAACACACTGAGAATAAGAATGAAAAATCTGTGGGGTCCTTGAAGAATTTTGTTAAAAGACAAAGAAGGTTGAGAAGGACCTTTCTCATGATGGGATAACCCCTTGCCCTCATCTGAATCTCATCCTGTGGAGTACGGGATGGCTCCCTGACAAAGAAGATGGTCCAGGGTAACAGCTTGAAAAATGCCAGCTGTTGCAACAGATTGAACTGCTAAGCGATTGTGCCAAGCAGCAAGTTGAGAAGATGTCAGAAAAAGAATCCTTTAATCAGTGCCTTCTCAAAGGTATTACGAACAGGCAAGGAGGCAGGAGAATCAGTGGAGTTGATAGGGTTAACATCAGGAATGTGAGGTGAGTTGTAGGGAGGAGGGGAGGAGGGAAGAAATGTCTGGATAAGGAGGTAAGGAAGAATTTGTATCAAAATGAGCTGCAAGAGGCTTGGAATTTTTAATTTAGAAGAAGGGGAATCAGAGGAAACAGGAGAAAAAGATTTTCAGGAAGACTAGAAGATGGATAAACAATTGTTATAGCAGCCATTATTGCTCTCCAAGAGATAAGTATATCCATGGGAGCTCTGGGAATTTCATGTAAATATTTTCCTAATTTTTCCCATTGAGAATGGCTAAGAGTTCCAGCAGATGGATAGGCTGGACAGTGCGCCTCAATATAAATTATAAATTTATTTAAAGATTTCTTTGAAATTGGGTACACAGTTGTACCATTAATTTTCTGAAAGGAATTAGCCTTCTTCACTAGACTATAAAGTTCGTCCCTGTGCCCTGACGAAACTTGAGAAAGTGAGGAGCCCATTACTTACGATTCGAGAAACCTATGCCAGGTGCGTAGCAATGGGAGTGAAGGAGATGCACCTCTAGACAGAAGTCACACCTTGGAACCTGAAGATCGAAGAGATCCCAGACAAATCAAGGAATCCCGGACGAGTCAAGGAATCCCGGACGAATCAAGGCATCCCGGACGAGCCCCCATTTGTTGCGTTGAGCAACCGGTCTGTTGTTTAGATCTTCAGGTTGATTGCTGAATTCCTCTCAGAAAGGGACCCTCGCAAGGGTGAGATAGAGAGAAGCCCTCGCAAGGGCGAAGTTTGGCAAGCAGCGTAACCCTAGCCAGGGTGATTGAGGGACTCTCGCATAAGTCTAAATGCTATCGCTATTGCTATTTAGATATTTTTGAATGCACCTCAAATTTCTCTCGGAAAGACATGCAACCCATTTTTTTTTCCAGATGACTCTTTGACAGTGAAGATAATCTAGTTTACATTTATATTAAATGTTAGTTGTAAATGTTAGTTGTTGGGGCAAAATTCACTTAACAAATTGCTTACTCAGCAACAGAACGCTTGGGCTCAACTGTGGTCTAAACTGGAGGGCTAACTGTAACTGAATCCTAAAAGCCTGCCTCAGGAAAGAAAGTGACAATGTGTTCAATTCCCAGCTCATTCCCCTTATTATTCTAAAATGTAACAAAAAGAGGCATCATTACAAATCACCCTTGCAGTTTATATAACCTGATGGGAGATTTATTGCAGGTTATCTTAATGCTTTGAAAATGCATAATTACCTCCATCCTCCCAGGTCTTCTCCAAGTGCCAAATACAAATCAAAAGTTTACCGCTCTTAGACGGCATTTTATAGGCTTGTGTTATACAATTTGAAACCTCATTTGTCCTCCACAAATTAGCCAGATGAATAGGAGACAAGCATTTTATTAAAATTTTGTAAGATTTTTGAAGGAATAAATCAAGGTTTTGTTTTAATGGCTGTTAAAACAGGACCGAGAGGGGTGTGCTGAATAATGAGTATATAGAACTCTAACAAACAAATGTTATTACAACAAATCCCTGCAAACATTTTTGTGAGACCAGATCCACCATTCTAGAAGCTTATTATGGCTTAAATTGATTTACAGTTTTCTCATTTAGTCCATGATTGGTTCTCTCTAAATCTGATTTGGCAGAACCAGATCTTGGAAACAGATTCTCGAATTCCTGAGGTGTCTTGGACATCACTGAAAATACTGGATTATTAAATGTTAGGACATGTATTTGGCTGGCAAAAATCACTGATTTAGTTTCTAATGTTTGAAATGAAAGGATTCTAGCAATAAGATGATATCGTGGAAAATTGCTTTTCATCAGGCCAGACGATTGGTCTGATTAGCAATAGAACTTAGACTTATATAACACTTCACAGTGCTTTACAGTCTTCTCTAAATGGTTTACAGAGTCAATATATTGCCCCCAACAATCTGGGTCCTCATTTTACCGATCTCGGAAGAATGGAAGGCTGAGTCAACCTTGAGCTAGTCAGAATCAAACTCCTGGAGTGAGCAGTGAGTTAACCTGCAGTACTGCATTCTAATCACTGTGTCACCATGATTAGCTCATCATTATCTCATCTGATTCCATGATAACCTTTTAACCTCCTATCTGAAGACTCAGGTCCACCTGTGTTTCCTAGGAGCCTTGGACATCCCTATAAAAGTACAAATTGAATGGTGATAATTTAGGTAGAAGGGAAGGAATATTATTGGGAGTGGTCATGCCTAGCCAACTTCGACTGAATTTGAGAAATTGGTTCTAGTTTATACTTCAGATGAGGAACCACCTGAAGATCCTTGAACTGAAGCTAGTTGGGTTCTTGATAAACTTTAAGTGGGTTATTTTCTTGCAGACATTTCACTACCAGACTAGGTAACATTTCCAGTTCTTCTGATCTTATGCACATTGATGATGTTACTTTGACTCATATTGAAATGCCTCCAAGAAAATAATGAAGCTCAGAATACCAAGAACCCAAAAGTGTAATCCTGAGCTACATATCGTCTCTGCTATTGGAACTGTAGGCTAGACAGTGAAATTGGAATAAACATTTCAGAAGAAGACAGCATAACACCCTCCTGTTACAATTCAAAGAAAACTCTATGGATGTGTCCATGCCAACTTCCAAAATTGAACTGGATTCAAAAGAAGGAGCCAACATGCATTTTGAAAGGTGTGGTCTCAGAATGTCATTCCAAAATGAGGAGTAGCTCTCAGCCTAAAAATAGTCTTTCAATTGTATTTTAGGTAGAGATGCCAAGAACTGAACAACATGCAACAGAATTCTCCTGATTTTTTTCTTCTAAATTCTCACTCAATTTGATGAAAGGGGATTTCTTTTTGAAAATATCTTCCAAAGGAGAAAAGAATACCAATGACATTCCTACAGTTCTTTTCTTCCCTTATTTATTAATAAGGTCATCAAAGTTGAGAGCTTTTATTTGTTTGTTCTGGCAGATTCTCTAGAGGAGGATGTATATCATCATCTTTCCAGTGATCTGTGACCTCCTCCATGGTTTTTCATAGTGGAACTTTAGAAAAGTTCTCCAGAGAACATGCTTAGTCCTTGCCACAACCAAGGGTAAGATCTATCTTTGAGAAGTTATGAATTTCTCTTCTCCTTACAGAAATTATAGTCATCTTCCAACTGCCCATTACTTATGAACATTTCAGGATTGCCCAGCATTCATTAAACGTAGATCATTTGGCAGATTATATTACTAAGTGGTGGTTCTTCCTTAGGAGCCAAGGATAAACCAGTTTGAAAGGACAAAGCAGATGTACAACATTAATGACTTCAAGACTCTCTGAAATGTGTTTGATTATTAGTAGCTCGGGCTGGTAGTTAGACTGTTGGGTTGAGCTCCAAGCTTGGCGATTTGGTTGCAAATGTTTCATCACCATTCAAAGAGACATTGTCGGTGCATTTCGAATTGTGCTCATCTGTCAGAACACAGGTCTTTAAATACTTTTTTTATCAGATGCAAATTAGTCTGAATGTTGTTTATTCAGACTGAGTCATGGTCTGATGTCGGATTGTTTGATTAGCTGGCTGTTAGCTCTGAGATCTGTGGATGGATCTCTAAGAACTCCAGCAGAAGGAACTGCTGAATTGCACTTTTAAAGTGAAAGAAGGTACAAACTGACTAGGAAGGAAGAAGTAGTCCCTTGCATTTAATTTGGATTAAATTCAGTAGAAACAAATATACATGTTCACCCTTGCCTCTTCCAATTCATTTTTTTTAGGCCCAGCTTATTTGTTGAGTGGCAGTTCCTGGGACACCATCCACAGAAAAACAATACTTTCTCCAAGAAAGGAATGTAGACTGAACTAGACCAGACGGGACTGGGTAAAGGTAAGGGTAGGAAGGGAGGGGAGGGGAGGAGAGGGGAGGAGAGGAGAGGAGAGAAGGGAAGGGAAGGGAAGGGAAGGGAAGGAAAAGGAAAGGAAGGGAAGGGAAGGGAAGGGAAGGGAAGGGAAGGGAAGGGAAAAGGAAAGGAAAGGAAAACGAAAAGGAAAAGGAAAGGAAGGGAAGGGAAGGGAAAGGAAAGAACTGTGATTTATTTTGGAAACTTTTGTCCTGAAGCTCTACATTTGCCCTGTAGCTGATTGTGAGTTTTCTTCCTTCAGCCTTGATGTTATCACAGCACAACAGCAAAAAGTGTAGTTAGGTATGGTAAACTTTAGGAAAATATATTTCGTGAGCCATCATACCCCTTACGATGAGGCAGCTTTTCCTCAAATGATCCGAAATGTTCTATAGCTCTTCATAAATGTGATGACAAAGAGTAGGAAGAACGGGTGTCATGATTCGAAGCATTGAGCTGACAGATTTGACAATGAACAACAAGATCTCACCTCTGTCTTGACCCTTGGGATGTGAAATCAGATAGTCAGCCATCAAGAAAGCATAACTGTGAACATTGACCACTAAGTCCCAGAAGTGAGACAGTGACCAACTGTTGTGTCATTCTTTTTTTAAGCCTGAATTCACATTAGAAACACTCAAATTTGAAGAAAGGAAAAGACAAGTTGATTTTAACCTTCCCCTTCCCCTGACTTCTCTCTTCTTTGTAGAAGTTTAATAGAGCTCTTGTGACTTGAACAAGAGTTGATGCAGAACTGCATTGATGGAGAACTTTTCAAATACTGTACCCATCTGTTATCTATAACAAATAAATAGATCTATCAACAGATGAGAATATATGCAGCTCAGGGGTTGAATTGTGGTGTCCTTAATGCCCTGTGAGCTTTGATGTTTTCTTGCAGGTGTTTCTAACTGGATAATAAAACCACCTGGAGGAAAACAACTAAACTCACAGAGCACCAAGGATCTCACAAATACACCTGTTTTGTGCATGCTCCTAAGAGGCTGGAATTGGAGGCAAACAACAGTGGTGGAATCCAGCGTCTTCTTCAAGTGAATCCCTGACAATAATAGAAACCAGAGAGTTAGAGGTAAAATACCTGCAGCTGGGTACTCTAACCAATAGGAGTGGAAGCATTGCCCAAAATTATAGGAAGCACTGCAAGAAGCATCTCTTGTGCTAGCAGAAGTCAGAAAACAATCCTTCTGATAGAGAGCAAGAAACGTTTCCCCAATAGACCAGGGGGAAAACACAACAAAATAAGCTAATTCTATTTTATTAGGCTGGCAGTTCCTGGAAGTGTATCCACAGAAAAGTAACATTTTTCTCCAAGAAAGGAATATAGATGGGATTAGACAAGACTGGATTGTATTGAGAACATAAGACTACACTAGTAGAATCTTGCAGGGATTGGAAGTACAAATTACCCACCATCTCCTTTTGCCAGCTGATCACTTAGGGTAAATCCTTCCTGAGTTTCTTTCTCTGCTCATTACTCATTTGTGGGTTTGTGCCCTCTTTATCTAAAACATAGAATAATAGATTTGGAAGGGACCTTGGAGATCTTCTAGTTCAACCCCTGTGCTTGACCATTTCTGATAAATGGTTGTCTATTCTCGTTTTGAAAGCCTCCAGTGATGGAGCACCCATAACTTCTGAAGACAAGCTGTTCCATTGGTTGATTGCTCTCATTATTAGGAAATTTCTCCCTAGTTCCAAGTTGCTTCTCTTCTTGGTCCTTGTATCCTAGGCAATATCTCTTCTCATCCCCACCCACTCATTTTCCAAGGTCATTCTCATTTCTTTTACATAAATAGCTGCTGCCCACACATTGGATCCTGGGCAAGTTGGAGACAATATCGGATATTCATGTCCTGTTCACACTCCAACAAGCAGGCATATGAACAAATGCAGCAGTGGGATGCCTGGGAGAGACTCAATAAATGCATGATGGTTAAAAGAGGGTTATGTATTAAAATCCTGTTTCCCTCCACAAGACAAGTAGTCCTTAACTGACAGCCACAATTGAACCCAAAATTTCTGTTGCTAAGTGAGAGAGTTGTTAACTGAGTTTTGCCCCATTATACAACCTTTCTTGCCACCGTTGTTAAGGATTCATTGCAGTTGTTAAGTTAATAAGATAGTTACTAAATGAATCTGATTTCCCCATTGATTTTGCTTGCTGGTGATCACATGGCCCTGGGATGCTGCAGCCATCGTAAATATATGTCAGTTGTCAAGTGTCCAAATTTTGATCACATGACCATGGGAAAGTGACAACTGTTTTAAAGTGTGAAAAATAGCAATAGCAATAGCACTAAGACTTATATATCACTTCACAGTATTTTTACAGCCCTCCCTAAGCTGTTTACAGAGTCATTATTGCACTCAATAATCTGGATCCTCATTTTACCCACCTCAATGGTCACAAATCACTTTTTTTTTCAGTGCCATTGTAATTTTGAATGCTCACTAAACAATCTGTACTGTACCTGTACTGCTGGGTCTGTTAAAACATGGGACATGCACTTTTCATCCTGAAGTTTGTGCCATTTATTTTTGATGGAGGAGCAACCATGGACAATCTATTGCAGTGTGGGTAACAGTAAAGCGATACACACTGCAATCATTTTCCTCTTAATCATGTATCCCTAGAATCAGGGATCCAGGCAGTGGTGGGATTCAAACCATTTTACTACCAGTTCTGTGGGTGTGGCTTGGTGGATGTGGTGTGGCTTGCTGGGTGTGGCTTGCTGGGCGTGGCAGGGTAAGGATACCGTAAAATCTCCATTCTCCTCCTCTCCTAGGGGAAGGTTACTGCAAAATCCCCATTTCCTCCCCCGCCCCACCAACCTGCTTTCCAGCTCCGTTCTCCTGTGCAGGGCAACAAAAAAAGACCCAGCTGATCAACTGGAACTTGGGAGGCAGAGAATAGATGGAGGCAGGGCCAGTCAGAGGTGGTATTTTTCTGTTCTCTGAACTACTTAAAATTTCCGCTACCGGTTCTCCAGAGCTGGCCAGAATCTGCTGAATACCACCTCTGGATCAAAGGACCAAGGACTCCTCATCCAAATCAAAGTCCATTTGATTGCTAAAAAATACCCCAACACACATACCTGTGGCCTTCATTTCTTCCAAGAGCTGATTATTTCTCTATATTCAACAGGAGATTTAATCAACTATTTTATTTGCCTTCCCACAGAAAGCGAGCTTTTTCCACCAGTTTCCTGCTGACATTTTGGCAACGTGACTTGGTGGAATATTAAGAAAAACAGCCTAATAATAAAACCAGTTTTGATAGCAAAAACAAGCACAAGAGACATTTTCTGTAGCTCTTCCTACTGAGTACAAAATTGGACGAAGTCAGGATGAAGTGTTGCCCTTTGTACATTCGCTCCTTTTGTCTGGCTCCAGCGAGGCACAATCAAAACTGCATTTGTAGCATTTATTCAGTAGAGATTCAGCACAAAAGGATACCAGTTTCTTAATTTCTGTGTTCAGCCAGGGTCCATATATGAAGTAGTTCAGATACATCCATTGTAGTGTAGGTCCAACGTGATGTATTTATTTGTGCACCCAAATGTCTTTGGTTCCCTAAGCTTTTGCCATTGTTCTATCAAAACTTTGGATTATTTAAGGATGCACAATAAACATCTGTTATTTTTCAGAGATTGTTACAACCCAGGCTTTCTGGGCAGATGCAGGCTTCAGTTAAGTCCTTTTATTGCTCTGCTATTCCATGACAAATGACCTTAAAACGCCTGTTAAGGCTTCATCCCAAATTTTCCCAATACAGTCCCATAAGCTAAAGTCAATCATCACCAGAGCTGTTTCACAAGGCAAGGAGGAAGTCTGTAGTCCAAAAACAAGATGCAAAGTCCACAAGGCCAGGTCCATAAGTCATCAACAAGTTCAAGGTCAACGAGGTTTCGGTTTGTCGGCTTCGCTGAGCGGTAGGGATTCGCGAAGCTGCGCGATCCCTGCCGCGCTAGTCGCTTGGGGGCTCCGACCCGGACGGGTGCGGAGCAAGGCTGCCCTGCAGGGTAGCTGAAGGTAAGGGGGATCCGGAGGAAGGGTCTGGGGGTGTTGCAGACCCCTCCCTGGCCGGCAGAACCCCCTTTACCAGGACGTGCAGCGGCGGTCCGCAATGGCCGCCACAAAGAAGTCGACAGCCGGGCAAGTATGCGCAGGAGGAAGAAGAGAAAGTTATTGAAAGTGAAAGTTCTTCTTGGTCGACCCAGGGCTTTGAGATTTATCTAATTTAATTCCTGGAAAAGATGTTTTTTTGATGATTTTTTCCACAAGAGAAAAAAAGCGGCTATTTTGAGGTGCTGAAAGGAAAGTTTACTCTCCTCCCGACGGAATTAAGCCGGAAGGGAGAGGATAAAGAAAATATATAAACTTGGATCTTGTTGGAGGAGATAGGAGAAATTCTTTTTACTATAAGAAGAGATAGAGGGATAATGAATGGGCAAAAGATACAAATTTAATGATTTATTAAGATGGATTAAATAAGATAGAATTGTGAAGAGTGATATGCGCTATTATTTTAGCCCATGCAAAGAGAGGTAACTGGGGCCAAGGTACTTTACTAAAAGATTTTTTATGTTTGTTTGTGTTTGTTTGTGTTTTATGAGAATATTGGGGAAATTATTGTAGAAAGACAGGGAAAGATTTAATATGTAATGATTTGTTTGTTGTTGAAACTTTTAATAAAACTTGTTTTTAAAAAAAAAAAAAACAAGTTCAAGGTCAACAAGGCAGAAACACAGTCTGAAGCAGAATTTAGAAAGGCCAAGGAATGTCTATGGTAGGGGTGTCAAACATAATTTCATTGAGGGCCACATCAGGATTCTGTTTGACCAGAGGGGGCGTGGCCAGGGTGGGCGTGGCCAGCTTGACATCACTCATGTCAGGGGCATGTGGTGGCTCAAGTGCTCTGCCAGTGAAAACGAGCTCCCAAGCTCCATTTTCGGCCTTACCAGCATCCTGCAAATGTCTGATAGAGAAAACAGAGTTCAGGAGGGCTACGCATGGTTCTCCTGAGCTCTGTTTTCATTGGCAGAGACACAACAGACTGTCTTCCACTGTTTCCAGGGTGGCCCCCAGGGCAAGATCTAAGCACCCCGCCACAGGTTGGATTCAGCCTGCAGGCGTTGAGTTTGACACTCCTGGTCTATGGAGATTCTCAATCACTCAGGGTTGTCCCAAAGGTGCTTTTTCAAGAGGCAACTGGACTTTCTGGTATTTCTTTGAAGACATTTAGCTTCTCATCCAAGAAGCTTCTAAAGATAAACCTCCAGGTGGCCTCAAAACTAATTTAAGAGAATGCAAATGACCAATTGCCTGCATGGAGTGTAAAATCCTTCCATTCCTCACCATCCAGTCAGACCGTAGAAGCTTCTAGGATGAGAAGCAAAACATCTTCAAAGAAAAAAAAACAGAAAGTTCACTTGCGTCTTGAAGAAGCATCTTCGGGAAAAGGCCAGGGAAGTGTGTGCTGAAGCAAAACAACTGTTCCTGATGAAGATAGGCCTCTGATTAAATCAACTCAATAGCAATAGCACTTAGACTTGTATGCCACTTCACGGTGCTTTACAGCCCTCTCTAAGCAGTTTACAGAGTCAACATACCGCCCCAGCAATCTGGGTCCTCATTTTACTGACCTTGGAAGTATGGAAGGCTGAGTCAACCTTGAGCCTGGTGAGATTCAGATTGCCAAATTGCAGGCAGCCATCAGTCAGCAGAAGTAGCCTGCAGTACTGCACTCTAACCACTGCACCATTGTGGCTTAAATCAACTCAAGCCAAGTGTTCCTTGTGAGGAGGGGGCAGGGCAGCCTCCTCACCAGCAGCCTCGCCTATCTCCTTAGAGTGTCCCTCCGCTCCACTCTCCATGCTCTCAGATTGGTGGAGGAGGCAGCTGTTCCTCATCGAAGGGGATCTGTTGTCTCTCATCATCATGGCCCGCCTGCAGCCGATCTACCCCTGCATTTGTGAGGACAGGCAACACCCTACCCAGTTGACCCCATCCCTCAAAGCCAGAAGGACCCAGCACATCACCATCCTTAGCTCCCAGACTCTCCAGACATTCCAGGGAAGACATAACATCCCCATCTGATGGTTCTGATTCCAACTCCTTCTCCTCCTCCAAACTGGTCTCCAATGAGGCCATGACACAGATGTCAAGTGACACTGAGACAAGATGGTATAAGGTCCACCTTGACACATGCTTTCTCTTTGATTTTTTTTGCTCTTCTTGAACTAGGATGATGTAAAATTAAAAAAAAACAAACTATTTTTCTCAGGTTAGAGGATATATAGTTTCATATTTTGCCCACCTATTGTCCAAATGTGGTATGGGTAGTCCTCAACTTATATCCATTCATCTAGTGACCACTTGAAGCTACAACGGCACTGAAAAAAGTGGCTTATGACCAGTCCTCATGCTTACAACTGTTGCAATGATCAAATTTTGGCTGCTTAGCAATGGGCATATATTTACGATGGTAACAGCATCCCAAAGTCATGTAATCATCCTTAGCTACCTTCCCAGCAACTTTCAACAAGCAACGTCAATGAAGGAAGCTGGATTTGCTTAATGACCACATGATTCACTTAACAACTAGAGTGATTTGCTTAACAACAGTGGCAAAGAAGCTTATAAAATTGGGTATGACTCACCAACCATCTTCCTTAGCAACAGAAATTCAGGTTCCCAATTGTGATTGTAAGTCAAGGACTATCTTTGTGTCTCATCTCTATTTCTTAACCTACTTGCTCTAGCTCTGTTGTTTTTGCATTTCTTTTGCTTTTCAATATCAGTTCAATCAAGTAGAAACCGTAGCGTGCCGGATACATTAAGGCTGAGACGTTGCCTTTTTGCTCACAGATATACATATAATTTCTTCACAGTTACCATGGGACACAAGAATTGCCTTTCTTTGGATGAGTTCAAACAGAGGCTGCAATGACACCTGTGAGGCAGTGACTCATTTGAATTCCTGCACTGAGCATGAATTGGAGTTGGGCTCCTTGGTGCAAAAGGTTGCTTACAGCTCTATGATTTAAAAACCTTCAAATGTATTTCTACGAAAGGGTATAAACATGGATATAAAGATAAGCATTCATTTTGATAACAATCACAGGTAATCCTCAAATTACAACCATTCCTTTGGTGAACATTTGAAGTTACAATGGCACTGAAAAAATATCCATGGAGATTTTATTTATTTATTTATTTTATTTGTTAATCGCTTACAGGATAATAGGTATAAGTATAAACATGAGTAAGAATACATGAAATAGGTACAAATAAATGGGAACCATAAGACAGGAATGGTAGGCACGATTGTGCACTTATGCACACCCCTTACAGACATCTTAGGAATGGGGTGAGGTCAATAGTGGTTAGTTTGAGGTTAAAGGAGTGGAGGTTAGAGGATGTAACAACAGAGTCAGGTAGTGCATTCCAGGCATTGACCACTCTGTTGCTGAATGCGTACTTTCTGCAATCGAGTTTGGAGCGGTTAACATTGAGTTTGTATCTGTTGTGTGCTCTTGTTGTGGTTGAAGCTGAGGCAACTGGACTTCCTTTGTTTTGCTTGAAGAGGTTTTAGTTCTTATCCAAGAAGCTTCTTCAGTTGTAATTCTCATCCAAGAGAATCAGAATGAAAGAAGTTTTTTGCATGAGAAGTGAAATGTCTTCCAGGAAAAATAAAGTCCAGTTGCCTTTTGAAAAAGCACCTTTGAGGCACTGAAAAAAGTGACTCATGACCATTTTTCATACTTACTATACTTGCAGCATCCCCGTGGTCATGTGATCAAAATTTGGACCTTAGCAACTGGTTCATATTTATGACAGTTGCTATGTCCCAGAGTCATATGTTCACCTTTTCAGTGTTGTGGTTAGCGGGCAGCAGGTGCGGACAGCTGAGGAGAGCGAGGACTCAGATGAAGGGCCAGGATCATTAGGAAGTGGACTGCTGCCTTCAGAGATTGTGGGGGCTGGCAGCAGCGATGAGGAGGTTCCCGAGGAGCCTGTGCCAAGTGCGTGTGTGCACAGGGCTGCTTGCAGGAAAGAACACCTGCAGCAGTACAGGCGACTCGGGAGTAAGGCTGCAAGGTAATGGCCCCTCCCTCAAGAAGAAAAAAGCCAGCTGTGAAGCAAATGTTCTTTGCAGGAAGCAAAGACATTTTGAAACTCGAGCCTCATGGACATTGCAGTATCTTAGTTGGTATTTGAAGACTCTTGCATTGTAAAATATCTCTAGGTAACCTTATCTGTTATTCTTGGCAGTCTTGCACAGCTTTGGCAAGGCTTGTGCTTATCAAAGTTAATTAGTTTGCAGCAACCTTTTAACCAGGGATGGGATCCGACTGGTATAACTACTGGTTCTGTTGCTCTGTGTCACACGCACAAGCGAGCGCACATGAGTCGCATAAGTCACACGAGTGCAATGTATGGCCTGTTGAGCTGCCCGGACAGTTGAGCAGCGCTGTGTGTGGGTGCGCAGCGGTTGAAAAAGCCCTTTTTTTCAATTTTTCAACCGCAGCTGTGTCGCGCAACCGGTTCTATGAATGCTCTCTGTCTGCTGCTTTTCAGAGCAACCGGTTCTACAGAAGTGGACAGAACTGGTAGAATCCCACCCCTGCTTTTAACCGGAGTTTCATAAGAATCATTAAAAGGTTTCTGTTCCCTTTGTTCTTTTTTGTTTTATTGGAAAAGCATTTGGGTCAGAACATTCAGGCCTTTTGACAAGCAAAATCAACGGGGCAAGTCAGATTCACTTAACAACCATGTTATTAATTTAACACCACTTAAAAACTCTGGCAACAAAGGTTATTAAACTCACTTTAACAACTGTCCTGCTTAGCAACAGAAATTTTAGGTTCAGTTGTGGTTGTAAGCCAAGGACTACCTGTAGTTGCTAGGCTGCAATTGATGCAATCTATTACATTTGCTAGCTTGACTGAGGATTGAAATTAAATATAAAGTAGACTAAACTAATGATGATGTAAAACCCTGGACAGCCAAGAACCCAGAATTCTCATTTGAGGTACAAATGACCAGGTTGACAGGATGCTAGTTGAGACACAATGTATGAAGACCAAGCTTTCTGTTAAAGACTGTAATATTGGGAAAGGTGGAAAGAAAGGGAAGAAGAGGATGATCAGTAGCAAGGGAGAAGGACTCAGTTGCTATAGTGATGATTGCACCATTAGAAGATCTGAAGGAGCCAGTTAGGGACAGATCATCACAGAGAAACTCTATGCAGTCGCTGAGGGTCAATATTAATGATGGAACATAATCAATCAATCGATTGATCATGATATTTGAATTATGGTGACACTTTAAAAAAATCCTACAATTTCTCCAGTCTTCCTTTCACAGAAAATGGGTCGGAGTGAGGATTTTCAGCAAGAGCGTTGCTAGAATACACTACTAAAGTAAAGTCTCCATGGAGTCAATCTTGAGTCCTAAGGATTACAGTTGAGTGTTTGGCCATGCTACAGAAATGGTTTGCATTTTCTTCTTCTAGAACAGGGGTGTCAAACTCAAGGCCCGTAGGCCAGATCCGTCCCACAGGGTGCTTAGATGTGGCCTGCAGGGCTGCCCTGGAAACAGCAAAGGACCAGCCCATGGTGCCTCTGCCAGTGAAAACAGAGCTTGTGAGGGATGTGTGCAGCCCTCCTGGGCTCCATTTTCCCTGGCATAGTGTTGCAGGAAGCCATTACTGCAGGAAACTGAGCTCAGGAGCCCATTTTCACTGGTGGAGCACTCAGGGCCAACAAAAGTGCCCCCAACATGAGTGACGTCGAGCTGGCCATGGCCTACCCTGGCCACCCCAACATCAAGCATAACCCTGATGCGGCCCTCAATGAAATCAAGTTTGACACCCCTGTTCTAGAAGGTTTCTGTGACTTGTCAGTCTGACTAATAGCTACAAGATTTTCTGATAGGAATAATCAAGAGCAGTCAAGGCCATTCTGAGTTCTAGTCCTGCCTTAGGCATGAAAGTCGACCAGCTGACTTTGGGCTGTTAGGGATATACACCCTAGCAGAACGTGCAACGGCAGTCTAGCAGGCAGGCAGATATGTGAGACAAACGTTGTAGTAGCTTACACTCAGTAAGACAGATACATTGTGCAAGTTAAATAGTTTTTATTCCAGCAAGAGTTATAGCATAGTCAAAACAGTCCATATATCATACACTAAGTTCAGTCCATCCGGGGTTATTCAGTTTGCAAAGTCCAGTGTCGAAAAAAGAGGTCAGTAAACTTACAATCAATCAGTCCTGTGATATATCTCTTTTGCAATCAGAGATATGAAGAAAATCAAACCTCCTTTCTTCTTCTCAGCAAACACGCAGTTTATCACCATCGATCCTTCATTGTCAGCATTCCAGTATAAGCCAGGGTAACAGTGAGCTCTCTTGCTCCCTCTTATGGTGATTTTACAACCGCACCCAAAAACTTGGTTTACAGTTTAAAGTGATACATACACTTAAACTCACTAACATAGTTTATATATATTATTTTTATCCAAACTAAGTTAGGTAACCAATGTTATCCCTAACATGGGCCAATCACCAGGAGACAGTGAGTTCTAGTCCTGCTTTAAACATGAAAGTCAGGTGGGTGAATTTGAGTCAATCACCAGAAGGTGGTGAATTCTGGTCCTGCCTTAGGCACGAAAGCTAGTTGGATGACTTTGGGACAATCACCAGGAAACTGTGAGTTCTAGTCCTGCCTCAGACATGAAAACCAGGTGGATAACTTTGGCCCAGTTAGTCTCTCTCAACCCAATTTACCTCACAGAGTTGTTGTTGTGGAGAAAATAAGAGGAGGAAGAAGTATTAGCTATGTACACTGCCTTGAATTACCTATAAAGACATAAAGGCAGGATGAAACCTAATAAATAATAATTTTACTCTAATATTGTATACTCTAAATAAGTTGAGAGAATGTGTCAGATTAATTATTTCCTCTGCATATTTTCACAGTGTTAGCGGTCGAGCTTTCAACTCGAACAACGCAACACATGTCAGCATTCCTTACACTTTATTAAGTGGTCCATACAACAAACAAACCCAGTCCTATTTATTCTTCATTTTGTAGGTAACCTTATTTCACGTGGTTATGATAATCAGAGAAGCAAATGGCATCTCCTTCTAATTTTGAGAGTAAATGCACTGTTATAGCCCTAGCCAGGCTTCTCCATCCTGTTTTCCATAATAGCCTCCTGTATAATTACTACATAATCTTCAAGCATAAAGAACACCCCAATTAGTCTGTAATCTCTAATTATAATGTACTCACCAACCAGTGGCATGTTTATTTAAATTCGGTAAAATAAAATATCTTGTTAATAAAAACGTTGGAAGATAATTGGTTGGATTTGGGATGCCAAATTCAGTCGGCGGATGCACAGCCTAATGAAATTCCTGGGATCTTAAGTAAATATTATTATTATTATCATTATTTTTCATTGCCTCCTGATAAAAAGCAGGTGCAAGTAATATGATGTTCACTTCTTCTCAGCTTTCTTGGATGGGAAAGGATACAGCAGATGGAACTGTACCCTTTGGCAGAACTACCTAATACATAAGCCCACTTAAATATTTATAATAGCCCTCAGAGGCACATGATTATCAACTCGACTGCAACATATTTCAGAGCCAGGTTTAGAAGTGAACGTTGGAGTCTTTTAAAAGCTAGTTTCCCACAAAAGAGGCAATCATCCTGGTCACAAGATACATGCAGAAAAAACAAACAAGAGAATTTTCTCTTTCCACAGTCTCGGGTAACCTGTGGATGCCGACTTCAAATATAGGCCTTTTCCCACACCTGATAATTTTTCCCAAAGGCTATTTATGCAGAATTGCTATCGGCCTGGAAGACTTTATGGGTCAATAGATTTAGGATCTCAGACAAGACTCAGAAACATGGGAAAGGTTTAGGATCTTTAGCTGCCAAATATGATGTTGTTTTGATGTGTATTTTTTAATGATTGTTTTTAATTTGTTTCCACTCTGACCAGGGTAACTATAACTTAATAGCCATGTGAGACAGCCAGTCTGGTCTAGTGATTAAGCACCAGATTAGAAACCAGGAAACTATGAGTTGTAGTCCTGTTTTAGCCATGAAAGTCAGCTGGGTGATTTTGGGCTAATCACCAGAACATTGTGAGTTCTAGTCCTGCCTTAAGCATGAAAGCCCCCTGGATGACTTTGGGCCAATTACCAGGACATTGTGAGTTCTAATTCCACCTCAGGCTTGAAAGCTGCCTGGGTGCCTTTGGGCCAATCACCAGGAGACTGTGAATTCTAGTCCTACCTCAGGCTTGAAAGCTGTGGTCACCCAGGAGATTGTGAGGTCTAGTCCTGCCTTAGGGATGAAAGCTGGCTGTTGTTGCAAGGAAAATAGGAGGAGGAAGGAGCATTAGGTATGTTTGATCCCTTTACTGATTTGCATGCATGTATGTGTTGTGGCCTGTTGGCCACCGGCCCCTGTAGCAACCATATCAGAGGAGGAGGTGGAGGAGTGGGAGTCTGGGTCAGTACCAGTGCAAACTGAAAGCTCCGATGGGGAAGAGGGAATGGAGCTGTCAGAGAGAGACAGAGGCAGAGCCTGGGCCATCTGTCAGCCCTCAGATAGAGAGTCAACAGCCACCAGGTCTGGAGGTGGCTAATGAGGAAGAGGAGGAACAGCTGGGTCCAGTGCCTGACACACGGATTTGGAGAGGAGAGGAGAGCAGTGGAAATCTATGGGCTGGTTCTTGGGAAGGAAGAGCCACCTCTGCCAGCAAGGCTTCACTCTAGCTCTGGGGATAAAAGGCGGGGGAGGGGGAGATGACTAGGTGTGGCAGACAACTATTCATCTTCCAGCCAGATGGACTTGTCAGCCTGCGAGATAAACTTTTTCCCGGGGCTGCCGGCATTCCTAATAAAGGAATGTTTTGAGTTCACATCAGAGGGCTTGTCGTGTTTGGGCAGCTGGGTCAGAACAGCATGTAGATGGATAGGTAGGTAGGTAGGTAGATAGATAGATCGATCAATAGACAGACAGACAGACAGACAGACAGACAGACAGACAGACCAAAACCTACGAGAAGCTGGAAGTTAAAAGAGCAGGAATAATATGTGACCTCAAATTCCTATGCAGCTGCAGAGACAACAATGCAACACCAACCAGCTTCAAATTAACATTTCATCACAGCACAGCAGCTACCAAACGTATCCTGAAAAGAACTGAAATGGCTCTACTCAGAAACGAGCTCCACAGAAAGAGATTCCAACTTGACCAGTTAAACAAAGACTTCCTAACCCTACACCTGGAATTGAGCAACAAAATTCATCCTCTACTTTGGGACAAGATAAAACAACTTACAACTTGGAGAGCTGAAACTGAAACCACTTACAAAAATGACAAACTCCTGAAGAAACTAAAAAAATTAGAACATGACAAGAAAGCCCTCAACAACTCACAACAACACCTGAAACAATTAGTATACAACATTTCCAACAGAGAACTCACCAAAACAGAAACAGATGTCCTAACCAAAGGATTCAATTATGCTATAGCACCCAAAAAAATCCCCACAGAATCCATCATATGTGGAGTGGAATCCAGCCTAACTAAATTAAATACTGATGAAGCTGATAGAATAAGACACCAAGTCACTAACATCCTATGCACAAGCAAACCACCCAAAAGCAACTTACATAAAGAAGAACTAAAAGCCCTGCAAGCCCTAAGGAACGACAGCAGCATAATCATACTTCCAGCAGATAAAGGTAATGCCATAGTAGTAATGGATAGAAAAGACTACGAAACAAAATTGACAGACCTACTCCAAGACTCCACATACAAACCCATAAACACAGACCCAGCCACATATCTGGAAAAAATAACCAAGAAGAAAATCATAACCAGCAACATGAGCAAAGAAATCCAACAGAAGATCATCCCAACAGAAAAATCTTCCAGATGCCCCAAACTATACGATCTCCCAAAATACACAAAGAAGGCATACCTCTCAGGCCCATAGTCAGCTCCAGAGGAGCACTACTACAAAACCTAGCCAAATAACTAGCAAAGCAGCTACAGTCCCATGCTGAAGCAGCAGCTTCACATGTACAAAACTCATACCACCTCTTGGAAATTATCAAAGATCTACATGTGGAACAAAAAGATCTGCTTGTAAATTTCAACGTGGTTTCATTATTCACTCAAGTCCCGATAAAAGAAACCCTAGAAATCATCAAAAATAAATACCAACCACCCAAACACCTCATGGAACTAGCAGAACACTGCTTAACCAACACATATTTCATATACAAAGGACAAAGATACAAGCAAATTGAAGGAGCCCCTATGGGATCACCACTGTCACCTGTCATTGCAAACCTGTTCATGGAAGAATTCGAATCCAGAGCCCTAGCCAATGCCACCCACAAACCCAAACTATGGCTAAGATATATCGATGACACATTTGTTATTTGGCCCCATGGAAAAGAAATCCTAAACAATTTCCTAACACACCTAAACAACACACACCCAAAAATCAAATTCACCATGGAAATGGAAACAAACAACTACCATTCCTAGATGTACTAATCGACAAAAAACAGATGGCACACTAGGACGCACCATATACCAGAAGAAAACACACACCAACCGCTACCTCAATGCCCAATCCCACCACCACTCAGCACAGATAAACTCCATGGCCAAAACACTAATTGCCAGAACCAAACGCCTGGCAGACAAGACACACATAAAGACTGAACTATGCACCCTGACTAAAGTACTGACAGCCAATGGTTTCCACAAAAGCAAAATCACAGGCCTGATCCACAAAAACACACTGAGACATAATAGAGACCAAGAAGATGAACAGACCTATGGGACAGCTGTTCTGCCCTACATAAGAGGTACTACAGACAAAATCAGTAAGATACTACACAGGCATCACATCAAGACTGCCTTCAAAACAGACAGAAATATAGCAGCCATCCTAAGAAACCCCAAAGATAAAATTGACCTGGAAAACCAAGGCATATATGAAGTCCCCTGCGCATCATGTCCTGCCACATACATCGGACAGACCAATAGAAGAATAAGTACCTGCCTGTATGAACACAAAAATGCAGTAAAAAAGCTGGAACACACTTCCTCATTAGTCCAACACATGAAAGCCACAGGTCATAGCATCGACTTTAATGGCACCAAAACCCTAACCACTATAGAAAACCCCAGCTACAGAATTATCAGAGAAGCCATAGAGATTGAAAAAAGACCTGAAAGCATGAATAGAAGAGATAACTCCACCAGACTGTCAATTATTTGGAAGCCTGCACTCTCAAACAAAAAAAATCTCCACACCACAAGCCAAGCAAACACCTGGGCACAAACAGACTCCCCCCACATACCTCCAGCTCAAACACACCTCAACCAGGCATCCAGATGGAACCTAGCTTCCTAATAAATGGTAGCCGTCCGTTTACTCGAAGCCAAGCCACACTAAAAGCCTCCAATACAGGAAGCACAATGTTGCCAGCCAATCAAGACAAAAAAACGCTACAAAACAGACAGAAGATATTAGAAACACCAATCAAGCAGAACACGGCAAACTCCAAGACCAATAAACATAGACCAAGATTCCCAACCAATCAGGATGAAGAAAAAACCATTCTAACACAGCAGTAGGCTAGCACCAAATTTAAAACAGAAACAGCTGTGAAAGCCTGACTCACAGACGAACACAATACAGAAGCCTGATGATGGCAGATGAGATTCTGCCAAAACGTCGCTACAACTTTAAAATCATAACTATAATGCTGTAGGAAAATACCCAAACAAAGCTGAATACCATAGATAGATAGATAGATAGATAGATAGATAGATAGATAGATAGATAGATAGATATAAATTAAATAAAAAGAAGTTGAATAAATGACCGACTGGATGAATGGGAATAAAGCTACATTTCAGTGAAATCTGCCTTCATTACCATGGAAATGTATTTATTTTCCTTTCCTTGCATTCTATCTCTTCCTTTCTTCCCCCTATCCTTGGACTCTGCCAATTCTTAGTGAACTCTCTAGGTTTTTTGGTACATCCCTTGACATTTTCCCCACAGTCTTAAGATTGATAACATACTTTTCTGAATCAGAAATTGGAGAAAGACTTGCCTCAGAACATCTCCTTTTAGTGGAAAACCCCGTATTTCTCCACACTTGGTTGACCTACCAAGGATTTCCACACACAGCCTATTGCCAATGTCAGCAAAACAACTGCCCCACTCAACATGACCGATTGGTCAAAGGCATGCAAATAATCAGCTGCAGTTGTATTGCAATCCCCTGCCATCCTAGACAATCAATTAAGAACATAAGCAACTGAGAGAGGAAAAAACACATTTTGAAGAGGTGTGTTATGGAAGAGATGCAATTATATTCACAGTTAAAACACCTATTTTTAGCATAAAGGCAAACTGTGAAAGTGGGCAATTGAAAACAGAAGAAGCATCAGAAATTAGGGGTAAAAAAACAGGAAGAAAGTGATAAGTTTTCTGAATTTACTTTTACCTTTTTAAGCGATTACCTACAAGCTTCTTTAAATAAATGGTACTTTATTTTTTGCCTTCCCAAGGGTCTGGAGGCTTCCCTTGGGCCTCTGGGAGGGCGAAAACAGCCTCCCCTGGTCTCTGGAAGCCTCCGGAAGCCTCTGGAAGCCTTCAGAAGCCTCTGGAAGCCTCTGGAAGACAGAAACAGGGCCATTTCCAGACTTCCGGGAGGCCCATTTTCCCCCTCCCAGAGCCTCCACATGGACCCTGCACTTACTCCTGGGAGGAAGAGGCGGAATGGGCGGGGCCAGCCAGTCAATTCAAATACCGGTTCAGTGAACCAGGTGCAAATTTAACATCCAGTTTGCCCGAACCAGTCCAAATGGTAGAATCCCACCCCTGCCTCCGTTCTTTCCAAAGTCTCGTTCCGTCAACTTTCCAACTCCGTTGTTCTGTTACTCTGTCTGATTGTCACACCAATCTCCTACCCCACAGCCACAGATCAGTGGAGCTTGTTACTTAAGAGCAACCTTCATTTTTCAAGCCCCCCCGCCCGCCCCGGCCGCGGCACCCCCCCCGGGGGGGGGCTTAGCCTTCATTTTCCTGATTCTTCTAGCTGTGCTGAAATTACAATTACCAATGTGTCCAACCAGCATGAATTCCAGCAACTGTAATATTTTGAAAGCCTCCAGAACCTGAAGACGCGGCTCAATTATTAGTTACAGATACAGATAATCAGAGTTGAAGGTACCTCGGTAGGTCATCTAGTCCAACCCCCCGCCCAAGCAGGAGACCCTACACCATTTCTGACAAATGTCAGTCCAATCTCTTGGACTCTATAGTTGCATTCCATAGTCTTGCTTTATTACTTTCCAGTCTTACTTGGTCCCCTTTGTTCATTCCTCAAATCTTTAAAAGAGATCGAAATTGTTCTGCAATTGTCTTCACTTCCACTGAGTTCAAAATGTGGGGATAAATCCCGTAGTACTGACAGAAAGAATATATGTAGCTTAGGGTTGAACGGTGGAGTCTTTGATGCTTTCTGAGCCTGGTGTTTTTTGTTTTAATTTGCAGATATTTCATTACCAAACTAGGGAACATCATCAGTGCTACAAAATCTGACTGAACTGTAGCAGAAACAAGGAAAGAAGGCAATCTGGATGGAAATGAAAGAAAAGTTTGCATCAATGAAAGTACACCGACTGCAACTTTGCACAGTGCTGGAAGCAAATGTTAAGTGTGTGTAATAGAAATTGAGTCAGCTTTCCAGACTCTGCTGACATCGTGCGATTTACCAGGGCTGCAGCTCATTCTGAATTCTTGGTCAATGCAAAGCCCCTATGGTGAAGGGCTGCGTGTTATCAACTATTCTGTGTTATTTTAGAGGGTTTCTGCCCACTCTGAGATGGACGCCTCCATGCTAGAGTTTAAATTTTTTTTTTCTGGAAACACTGTATTTGTTCCTAGCACCAGTGATATAGAGAGCCAGTTTGGTCTAGTGGTTAAGGCACCAGGTTAGAAAACAGGAGATTGTGAGTTCTAGTCCCATCTTAGCCATGAAAACCAGCAGGCCAGTCACTCTCAGCCCAACTGACCTTAAGAATAGAATAAAATAGAATGAGCTGGAAGGGACTTTAGAGGTCTTCTAGTCAAGCCCCCTGCTCAAACAGGAGACCCTGTATTATTTCAGGTAAGCATCTAGACCAGGGATGTCAAACTCAAGGCCCGGGGGCCAGATCCAGCCCGCAGGATGATTAGATTAGATTTGGTTTGCAGGGCCCCCTCTGGAAACAGTGAAGGCCTGAGGTGCCTCTGCCAGTGAAAATGGAACTCACGAGAGCTATGTGTGGCCCACCCAAGATCTGGCAGAAGGTTGCAGGAAGCCGTTGTGAGGATTGCAGGAGGCCATCGTGGGGGTTGACAGTCACAGCTGAAAATGGAGCATGGGAGACCATTTTCATTGGCAGAGCACTTGGGCCACCACAGGCATCCCCCAACATGAGTGACATCGTGCTGGCTATGCCCACCCCAGCCCCCCAAGGTCAAGCCCAACCCTGATGTGGCACTCAATGAAATCGAGTTTGACACCCCCAGTCTAGACTTTTCTTAAAAACCTCCAGTGATGAAGCATCTAACATCTTCTGAAGGCAGGCCATTCCACCAGTTTATTGTCCTCACTATTAGAAAGTTTCTCCTTAATTCCAGGTTGCTTCTCTCCTTGATCAGTTTCCAACCATTATTTCTTGTCCTGCCTTCTGGTGCTTTGGGGAACATTTGACCTCCTCTTCTTTGTGGCAGCCCCTCAAATACTGGCATACTGCTATTATGTCATCCCTAATTCTTCTTTTCTTTAGACTTAGCCAAACCTAAATCCTGCTGCCGTTCTTAATTTGTTTTAGTCTTCAGGTCTTTGATCATCTTAGTTGCTGTTCTCTGAACTTTTTCCAAAGTCTCAACATCTTTTTTTGTTGACCTCACAGAGTTGTTGTTGGGAAAATAGAAAGAGAAAGGAATAGGAGGAGGAAGAACCGACTGCCTTGAGTTATTTATGAAAATAATAAAGGTGGGATATGAATGAATGAGTGAATGACTAACTGACTGACTGAATGAATAACTGCTTCTTCGTCATCATTAGGTCCTATGCAGAGCACATTGGACAGCAAGTGTTTTCCACTGCTTTTGATCATTCACAGCATCTTCAGCATCGCCCCAATTAATAATCTGAAGGTGTTCCTTAAGTGTTTGTCAGCCCCGTTTCCTCTTTTCCCCAGGAGGCACCCAATTTTTGGATGCCAGTCTTTAGGAATACAGCTTCTTGATAGCGCTAAAACAGTGGATAGGCAAGGGCCAAGGAGGAAAGAACATGGTGGTAAAAAACATTCAAGGGTATCATTATTGAAGCAAGGGCCTAGTCTTTATTTTGTAATCAAGTTTAATGTATGACTTTAGGAGGACATCTGTGAAGACCTTCCAAATGCACATCTGGGAACTAACACTAGGAAATCCACATACAAATTCAAGTAGAAGAGAATATCTGAAGCTCAGGGTTGAACTTGGGATCCTTGGTGCTCTCTGAGCTTGGTTGATTTCTTGCAGATGTTTCATTATGCAGGTCCGTAACATCATCAGCGTGAGTGAGTGTCAAGTTTTGCTCCTTGTTTATATATAATAGCATGCCTGCCAGTGTTGGTGGGAGTGTGGTTTTTTTTCTTGGTAATTCTTTGACTGGACTATTATTGTTTGCTTGATGGTTTGTCTGGTGTTAATCCTTGTTTGTCTCGGTTTTGACTCCTGGATAGGATGTGTTCTATTGTTGTTGTTGTTGTTGTTGTTGTTGTTGTTGTTGTTGTTGTTGTTGTTTCTTCTTAGTTTTTTAATTATCTGATTTGAATGCTGTGTAAATGTAATTTATTTCTATGGGTCTGTTGATTTGTTTGAATGCCAAGTTTCCAGGAATTCCCTAACATATTTTTTTTATTTGGCTTCTTCTAGAATGCTAGGTGGTTGAGTTGAAACTATGGTTGAATTTGTCTGTGGGTACTGGGATTAAGGAGTTTTCATTTGTCTTCTAACTCTACTCCTCCACTCACAATAGAATTCCCTATGCCTCCATGCTCAAAATGTTGGGCCTGGACAATCTAGAACTCTGCCATCTGAGGTCCAATCTAAGCATAGTTCAAAAATTTGTCTGCTATAACATCTTGCTTGTTAATAACTTCTTCAGCTTCAATCAAAATAGCACACGGACAAACAACCGATACAAACTCAAGATAAACCGTTCCAAACTCGATTGCAGAAAATACGACTTTTCTACAACAGAGTGGTCAATGCCTGGAATGCTCTACCCGACTCCGTTGTTACAGCCTCAACCCCTAACAGCTTCAACCTCAAACTGTCTACCATGGACCTCACCCCATTCCTAAGAGGTCTTTAAAGGGGGTGTGCATAAGCGCACCAGCGTGCCTAATGTCCTTGTCTTACTGTCCCCATTTATCTGTATTTACTTCCTTTGTTCATGTTTATGTTCATACCTGTACTTGTTATCTTGTACATCTTTGACAAATAAACAAACACACAAACAAACAAGCAAACTTCTGGTTTGTATGGATGGGTTTATGGATGGATTCTACTATTCTTCTGCCTGCTTGTTCTACACAGTATCTGTTACACTCCTTATGTTATAGAATGACATGCTTCTTTTCTTCTGGGGCTACTGTGTTTTTTGGTTTACTTAAGAAGTTTTGGAGTACTTTAATTGCTTTGAGATTTACAGTGATTGTAATAGTCTGCTGGCTGCTTCTGAGATATTTGATGAATATAAACAGACAGAAAACCCCACACTCACTCACACTGATTATATTATCTAGTTGGGTAATGAAACATCTGCACCTACAAGCAAGAAATCACACTCAGAAACCATCAAGGACTTGGTGCCAATTTCAGTTGCTACTTAATTCTTGACCAAATTAAATTCCAAAAGATGCCTGATTTTGTTGGCTTCTTATTTATTTTAAATATATTTAAATCATTTAGCAGATCTGTTACTCACGTTGGTTTCTTGTACAAGGAAGGCTCAAAACATTTCAAATGTTGTTTAACTCTGACAAAATGGCCAAATCTTTGCAATTTCCTTTCATTCAGATGAATTTAATCCTCTGTACACATATTTTGTCTTGCTTCCCAAATGGGGTTTCCTGCTGGTAGCAGCTATTGCAGCAAGAAAAAAAATATAATCACATCATACCACATGCTGTACATGCATATGAAAGCAGTGCATTATTCTACAATGTTAGCAATGTGCTAAAATATTTTAGAGATACAGTTCTCCAATAAAACAAGACCCTGACAGGAATACGTTTGAATGTTACCAAATCTTTTATAGGATTGATGGAGTGACTGATTAAGAGATTAATTGATTGGTTCATTGGCTGTTTTAGTTGCACACATCAAAGCTATGCCATTGTCAGGCACAAAGAATCTGGACTCTGTGTTAAGTTACAGCCCAGGAGATTTATTCAGGCCTAGTACACAAGAATCTAATCAGCTAATGGTCGTTATTGGCACTAAATAAGGGTTAATAGAATTCAAGGGAGTTGGACATGGATTGTTTGTGGCAATGTAAGAACTCTAAGCTAATAATTTGTTTAACTTTGCCCCCTACTTTTCTCCTTCAGTTATAGAGTTCAGTTCAGGCACTAGGCTAGAAACTGGGAGATAGTGAGTTCTTTTTTTTCTTTTTTAAATATTTTTTTTATTTTTATAACAACAACAAAAACATACAAATAAAACCTTCTTTCTGTTCATCAGTGTGTCAGTTGAGTACACATTTCTTTGTGCATATAATAACATCATACATATTTTACTTATATATATTTATAATCATTCTAATCAGTATTTTATATCACATATATCACTTATTATATTATTATATTAGCCTTAACATATTTATTGACTTTCAATAATATATTTCACATTCATTTTCTTACTCTGTCTAACTCATTCAATTATCAGTAATAGATATTATCCTGTACTTACATATTTCAATTTCTTACTCTTCTGGAGACAGTGAGTTCTAATCCCATCATAGGCATGAAAGTTGACTAACTGACCTTGGGCGAATCACCAGGAGATGGTGAATTCTAGTCCTTCCTTGGCATGAAAGCCAACTGGATAACCCCGGGCCAATCACCAGGACACTGTGAGTTCTGGTCCCACCTTGGCATGAAAGCCAACTGGGTGACTTTGGCGCAATCTCAAGGAGACACCTTAGGCACAACAGCCGGTTGGGTGAATCTGGGCCAACCACCAGGAGATTGAAAGGTCCAATCCCAAAAGGTGGTTGGATGAGTTATTTCTTGATATGTGTATATCTGTTCTAGCTTGCCTACATAGGGGTGTTGACATAATTTACTGGCTGGGCATAATATGAAAGGACTCTATGAACATAAAACAATGCATATGAATTTGACGAGTGTTGAATTACAAAGTTCAACAACCCAAAGTTGATTTCATTTTTTGGAATGCATTTCCTTATACATCTAAAATGGAATCATTCCTTTACCAAACACCCATAGGAATAGTTTTGGAGCAAACTTGATGGATACAGAAATACAGACATGCTAAATCTTTAAGAGGAAGGTGGTATCTGGGCATCTGGAGAAGAAATAATGGATGGAAGCTTCTTAAAGGGAGATCCAACCTGGAAGTAAGGAATAATTTTATGACAGTGAGAAGAACGCATCCATTGGAATAGCTTGCCTCCTGATGTTGTGGGTGCTGCATTACTGGAGCTTTTCAAAAATAGACTGGCCAACCATTTGACTGAGATGATATAAGTCACCTGTCTTGAGCAAGGGGGTTGGGCTAGAAGACCTCAGGGGTCCCCTCCAACTCTATGATTCTATGTTCTATGAAGCCCATTCCTTCCTCTATCCCAGACATATATTCCACATATAACTGATTGCAATTCTTTAACCACATTGTTATTTATTGGTGGGTGTTTATATTACAAAAGCTAGGCAAGCCATACAACAGCCTACAAACCATTTAACCACGTGTCACAAGATAAAATAACAAAAAGTAGGATTTCATCACATGAGGAGAAAGCAATTCGAAGGTATCAGAAGTTGACAATTTGATCGGCATTTCCTATGGAGATTTTCACCAGCTACCTGATCATCCTGTTGTTCTTTTTAAAGTTGATACATTCACAGCTACAGGTAGTCCTTGAGTTATGGCTGGTTGCTTAGCGACCAATTGAAGTTACAGTGGACCTACCTGGGAGTACTTATGATCCAGGTCTAAAATTCCAATCCTTTCTTTACACTTATGTGACCACACATCATGTGGTTGACCACCTGCCCTTATTTATGGTCCATAGTCACATGACCTTATTTTATAATGGTTTACTGAAAACTGGAATTTACCTTTTGGCAAAAGCAGCCCATAGCAAATCGTTGGTTCATTTAATAACCACAAAGTTCACGTAATGGCCATTCCAAAGAAGTTGTAAAATCAGATTGGTCTGTGAGTGAATCAATTCAGATAACAAATAACTGATAATCAGAATTGGAAGGGATCTTGTAGGTCATCTAGTCCAACCCCCTGCCCAAGCAGGAGACCCTATACCATTTCTGACAGATGGCAGTCCAGTCTCTTCTTGAAAGCTTCCAGTGATGAAGCTCCCACAACTTCTGAAGGCAACTTCTGTTCTATTGGTTGATTGCTGTCACTGTCAGAAAATTTCTCCTTATTTCCAGGTTAAATCTCTCCTTGTTCTGTTTCCATCCATTGTTCCTTTTCTGGCCTACAGGTGCTTTAGAAAATAGCTTGACCCCTTCTTCTCTTTGGCAGCCTCTCAAATATTGGAAGACTGCTGTCATGTCTTCCCGGTCCTTCTCTTCACTAGACAAGCTATGCCCAGTTTCTGTAACCATTCTTCATATGTTTTAGTCTCCAGTCCCCTAATCATCCTGGTTGCTCTTCTCTGTACTTTTTCTAGAGTCTCAACATCTATTTATTTTTAATTCATAGTTCTCAGACCTTGCAAATGTGGTGGGCAGTCTCCATTATGATTGCAAGTTAAGGATTGCCTGTATATTCCCGGAAAATTTAATTTCAGGAGTCTTTTGAAAAAAAAAAAAAAGTCATATCTATCCCAGGGATGCTCCTTTTGGCAATTTCTAGTGGATCACCAAAAAGAATCCCAACTCTAATGGCCATCTCCAATGTCAAGCTGGAACTGAATTATTCATAACAATGTTTGACCATTGAAGCCAGTTTCACAAAAGCAGAGCAGTTATAAACCTTCATGAACTTTTTTTTTTTTTTGAAAGAAATATGACTAGCACATCCCAGAGCAGCAATTAAAATGAGGAGATGAAAAGAGGCCTTTTCAACATATTTTACATATATTTCCACTTTACCTCCAATGGTTGGTGCATTTCCAAAGACGTGTAACAAAGAAATATAAAGAAGAAAAAAGAACAATAGTTTTTGCTGGAGTGTTTGAGAGCACCAATAGGCCATTTAATTGAAACACTTAATGATCTTAAGCATTTTACGAGGTAGACAGTCCCCACCATGCAACCTTGGCAACAGAACCAGAGGCTCCTTTGCTATTTATGTCTTTGGATTAAATTTAATTGCTGGGAGACAACATCACGCCATGTTGAATGATATGCAGGTTGAATGCAGGTTAGAAACTCAAATTCAATTTTCGCTCTAAAGTAGATGGTTTGGCCATGCAACTGGTGTGCCTTTTGTAGCCTCAATACTGTTGGGGTCAAGATCCTGAGGTAAATTCGATGGTGGAATTATGGATTTAATTATTGGGAAAGAAGCACAGAAGGGGGTTTTTCTGGCTGAAATGAAGAAAAATTGACTAAATCAGAGAACCTGTATTCAGCAGGTTCTGACCAGTTCTGAGGAAGTGGTAGTGGAAATTTTGAGTAGTTCAAAGAACTGGCAAACACCACCTCTGACTGGCCCCGCCCCCATCTATTTGCTGCCTCACGAGTCCCAGCTGATTGGCTGAGTCTTCTTTGGTTGCCCTGCACAGGAGAACAGGGCTGGAAAGCAGGTTAGTGGGGTGGGGAGGGAATGGGGATTTTGCAGTATCCTTCCCCTGGAGTGGGGTGAGAATGGAGTTTTTACGGTATCCTTCCCCTGCCACACCCACCACGCCACCCTTGCCACACCACACCACACCCTCCAAGCCATACCCATAGAACCAGTAGTAAAAAAAAATGAATCCCACCACTGGACTAAATATTAAAACAAATATGGAAAATAATTACTGAGATTTAAAAACCAGTTTGGTCTAGTAGTTAAGATACCGGGCTAGAAACCAGGAGACTGTGAATTTGCATCCTGCCTGTGGCATGAAGGTCAGATGGATATATTTGGGGCAATCTTCAGGAGATGGTGAGTCTAATCCTGTTTTAAGCATGAAAGTCAACTCGGTGACTTTAGCCAATCACCAGGAGTCTGGGAGTTCTAGTCCTGCCTTAGGCGTGAAGGCCAGCTGTCTGACTTTGGTCCAATCACTCTCTCTCTTAGTCCAACCCACCTCTCAGGGTTGTTGTTGTGTGGAAACTAGGAGAAGGAAGGAGTGTTGGGTAATTAAATAAAGATAAACAAAGATGATTAGAGGATTGGAGACTAAAGCATGTGAAGAACGGTTTCAGGAACTCAGTATGTGTAGTCTAAGGAAGAGAAGGACTAGGGGTAACATGATAGCAGTCTTCCAATATTTCATTGCCACTTCACTTACAAAAAAGATGGGGACAACCAAGTGATGGTATTCAAATATTTTTACTACCGGTTCTGTGGGCGTGGCTTGGTGGGTGGGACTTGGTGGGCATAGCAGGAGAAGGATACTGCAAAATCTCCATTCCCTCCCCACTCCAGGGGAAGGTTAGTGCAAAATCCCATTCCCTCCCCACCCCACTAACCTGCTTTCCAGCTCCGTTCTCCTGTGCAGGGCAACAAAAGAAGACCCAGCCAATCAGCTGGGACTCAGAAGGCAGAGAATAGATGGGGGCGGGGCCAGTCAGAGGTGGTGTTTGCCGGTTCTCTGAACTACTCAAAATTTCCGCTACCAGTTCTCCAGAACTGGCCAGAACCTGCTGAATACCACTTCTGGAACAATCTATTCTCCAAAGTACTGGAGGGCAAGACAAGAAGTAATGAATGGAAGCATAAACTAGAACTAAGAACTAATTTCCTGACAGTGAGAACAATCAATCAGTGGAATGGCTTGCCTCCAAAAGTTGTGGATGCTTCATCACTAGAGATTTTTAAGAAGAAATTGGTCAGCCATTTTTCCAGAATGGTATCAAGTCAAGCAGACCTCCAAAGTCCCTTCCAATTCTGTTATTCTGAACCCTGTGTTCTAAGAGCCCTTCCAAATCTGAGTTTTGAGAAATACTTAAAAGCGTAAAGTAGGGACATTTTGGCTGGATGCAATACTGTGTACCACAGAGGTTTTGTTCTCTGCTTCACAAGTCACATCGTGGAAGTGGCACTTTAATTAAAAACTTTGAAGAAGGACTTATCTGCCTTGATCAGCTTCTGGACTTTGAGGACAGGGACTCGTGACATGCACAACTGCTTCTTTTTTATGTGCTTCACACTGACATTTAGAAGCAGCAGAGCATTCTTTTGCTGAGACATTTCGCGGGCACTTCAATTAACCATGTGTTGAAGATTTGTCTCTTGAAATCTCTACGTAACCCTAAGTGCACATTTGCAATTTTCAAACAAAGCAACATTTGTACAGAGAGAATCACATAAATTGCTTAATTTATAAGCCAGAAACAGAATAAATGCAAATAAAGATTGAAATCCTTAATGAAAAGTTTGTTTGATATTTTCTGCTGTTATTCTGTCAACATTCTCTACATTTTCAAATACCAGTGAAAATAACTTCCTTTGTACTGCACTGCAATCCCTGAATTCAGAGTAGGACCAGGGCAATTGGATGAAGCTGAGCGTTTATTGGCCAGCTGCACTTCCTGACACCTATGCACAGTTTGCAGCAAATATTTTCTCTTTAAGCCTTACAAAACATCTGCTGCTGCTTAGAATTGAAGTCTCAACTTTCCAAGTGGAAGGAAGGTGAGTGTCTTCACCACTAGGCCATCATTCCACTCACATTTTCAAATGCCGTTCTCCCGTTCTCCTACTACCAGTTCTGTGGGCGTGGCTTGGTGGGCATGACAGGGGAAGGATACTGTAAAATCCCCATTCCCACCCCACCCCTCTAACCTGCTTTCCAGTTCCGTTCTCCTGTGCAGGGCAACTAAAGGAGACCCAGCCGATCAGCTGGGACTCGGGAGGCAGAGAAGAGATGGGGGTGGGGCCAGTCAGAGGTGGTGTTTGCCAGTTCTTTGAACTACTCAAAATTTCTGCTACCGGTTCTCCAGACTACCTATAGGTTGTTAAGAATAACAATAGGAGAGTCTACTAAATTACATCATTACATCTGATATCATATTTCATATTTAATAGATTCCAATAAGATAGATGATAGATGATAGGCAGATGATAGATAGATAGATAGATAGATAGATAGATAGATAGATAGATAGATAGATAGATAGATAGATAAATTCCTTTTATTTATTTATTTTTAATCATTTGAATAGCGTTAATGATTTTCTTTGGTAATATCTTGTGAAAGGAGAAACAATCAATTTACTGTATTATAAACCAGTTTAGAACTTGTGACCAAGTGTTTGGCTAAATATATTAAGTAAAAATAAGTTTCTTGTTCATTAAAAAGTTGCTAATCTCATAAAAGCCTCTCTCTTCTTCGTTCCTCCTTCACCTGACAATATTAATGAGCTTAAAACTTCAACAACAGAGGAAAGGAGTAACAGAGAAAGGATCTGTTTTTACTTTCCTCAAGTTCCCAAGTATTGTTCTCACAAGTTTCCTATCACTCCACTTTGCAAAAAAACTTGGCTTGGTTATTTCTCTTTCAAAGTAATTTTCGGACCTTGTTTTATTGTTCATATATTTTCCCATTCTTTATATTGGTGAATCGCATGCAGCCAGTTTGATTACGCAGCCATTATTCTCTTCCTTTTGGCTAAATGTGGCGGCCGAACTTTCCGCCAAATTTAACTTGTGTTGCTTTATTTTTACCGGAAGTTCTTAAACGATGTAGCTCTTCAAATGAGATTGTAGACTTTTATGATCTTCTGCTTATCCTACATCCCCATTCAGAGGGTCTTGGCATGCCGAATAAGAGGGAAGAAGGAATGTTGGTAATTGAAGAGGAAGGAAAAGATAAAAGAAAGAATTTTGGCACTCCGAAAGGAAAGACGCAGCGAGCCAGCTGTTTCCTCAAAAGCTCCAAACAAAACGCTCAGCCATTCGCCACCATTCAGCTTAGGAAACAGGCTTGCCAACTTAATTGCCTCTGAAAAGATGAGCTAAAAGAGGAGAAAGAAGGCATCAGACAGATGCTTCATCCCAGCAGTTAGAAGTACTGATCTCGGCAATCCTTGCCAAGAAGAAAATCCTTAAGTTACCTTCAGTAAGATTCAATAAACCTTCAACAAACTGCCACAAAGAAGAAGGGGTCAACCTACTCTCCAAAGTACCTGAGGGCAAGACAAGGAGCAATGGATGAAAACTAATCAAGGAGATAAGCCATCTAGAGAAACCGAGGAGAAATTTCCTGAGAGTTAGAACAATTAATCAGTGGAACGGCTTGCCTTCAAAAGTTGTGGATGCTCCAACACTGGAAGTTTTTAAGAAGAGATTGGACAACCATCTGTCTGAAATTATAGAGGGTTTCTTTCTTGATTGGGTCTTGGACTAGAAGACCTTCAAGGTCCCTTCCAACTCTGTTATTCTGTTTATAATTAGTTCAGGGGTGGGCTTCAAAATTTTTAGCAATGGGTTCTCTCCCTGGTTGCTGGGTGGGTGTGGCCATGGTGGGCGGTGCCTAGTTGGCCTCCTGCACCACAGCAGGGGGAGCATTTTTGCCTTCCCCGGCCTCTGGAGGCTTTCCTCGGGCCTCTGGGAGGGTGAAAATGGCCTCCCCAGGCTCCGGAGGCTCTCTGGAAGCAGGAAATGGGCTCATTTCTGGCCTTCCTGAACTTCCAGGAGGCCCGTTTTCACCCTCCCTGAGCCTCCGTGTGCGGCCTGCACTTACCTGCATCCAAAATGGGCCACGTGGGGACTCCTAGGAGAGGTGGGCGGGGCGGGGCCAGCCAGGAGTGGGATTTGGGGGCTCTCCAAACTGCACTGAATCTTAGCTAGGGGCTCTCCTGAACCCCTGTGAACCCCCAGCAGCCCACCCCTGAATTAGATCAGATTAGAATTCAAATAGCCCTCGACTTAACAATGCATCACTTAGTAGCTGAAATTACAACAGACCTCCTCAGGCCTACTTATGATTTGGATTTGAATTTCCAATGGCCCCCTCAACCCCGCTCCCCCATCACATGATTGTATTTTGCATATTCAGTAACTCGCCTGCATTTATAAATGTCCTTTGCAGGCAATGGAGTTGCTTAACAACCATCACAAAAAAGCTGAGAAAATCGGGTTTATGATGGCCAGTAATTACAATTGCAAGTTGAGGACTATGAAAGGTAGAAGCTGCTGCAGCAGCTTCCCAAAGGTGCTTTTTCAAGAGGCGACCGGACTTTCTGGTTTTTCTTTGAAGACATTTCACTTCTAATCCAAGAAGCTTCTTCAACTCTGTTCAGCAGCTCGTTGTCATGCTGAAGAGAGATTTGTTGTTAAGTTTTGATTAGTTTACTCCTGGCATTCAACTGAATGGATGAGAAGGAGGAGGAGGGGAAGTGGGGAAGAGGAGGAAGAGGGGAGGAAGAGAAGAAGGAAGAGGGGAAGTGAGGAGGTGGAAGAAGAGGGAGTAAGAGGAGGGGAAGTGGGAAGGAGGAGGAAGGGGGCAAAAGAGGAGGAAGAGGAGGGGAGGGGGAGGAGGAAGAAGGGAGGAGGAGGAGGAGGGGAGGGGGCATTTAGACTGCAATGACACAGTGACCTATTTTAATACACACACCCTGCAGACCCTCCCCTTATAAATAATGGTATTTATGTAAACTAATTTCAATTGCTTTTTTTTTTGTTAGCACATGCTTTTTAAATTTTCTTCTTTGGTTTTGGGGGTCTGCTGGCATGTTTCCTCCCATGTGAATAGCATGATACGTATGCATGCATGTATCATGTGATGATCAGGGGATCGTAATCAGCAAAAGTAAAAGGAGTCCTTAACAATTTTACTCCTCTGGTCATTACTGACTATAGGGGGCAATGCTCATTTCCATTTCAAAGCCATTGAGCCAGCACTGTTACTTTCCCATAGAAGTGAACCCTATTTATCTACTTGCATTTCCTTGCTGGCAGGTGTTGGGGTGAGGATAGGAGCTCTCCCTGTCATGTGACTCTAGGGTCTCAAACCTGGGCTGCCGGCTCTTCAGCTGACAAGCCCAACTTCTTCACCGCTGAGCCACCACGTTGCCCCATCATCATCTACCAGCAAATGAATAAATAAGTAGTTTCAAATCCCTTTCATCTTCGGTTGGGTGTAAAGCAGAAACCATAATTAGCTGTAGCTAATTGTTAATTGTAGTTAATTGTAGCTCTACCATTATGGTAGCTAATTGTAGTTAATTGTTTTCCTTTAACCCAGAGCTGACCACAACATTCTCTTCAAGCCAGATTCCAACGTAAAAGCCTCTGATTCTTAGCCAGCATCTTTAAACACACACACACACACACACACACACACACACACAAACTTTTACCACTGCTTGAAAAAATTACTCACCCTGAATAGGCTAAACCCAAATCTTTTATTTGTTTTTTTATAATCAATTATTTCTTATGTTCCTTTGCTTCATTTTACAGACTACTATGTATTTATGTAGGTATGTGTGTGTATATGTGTATGTGCATGTATGTGTGTGTGTGTGTGTGTGTGAGTGAGTGTACACACACACGTTTGCCTATTTTTCCCCTTTCTCTTATTTATGATGTAGCAACAATGGCTTATATTTCATTCTCTTTCATTCTTCCCAACTCTCTTCGGCCAAGTTAACTAAATAAATAAAAGCCATCTGCTCGAGCCCGTTTCTTGTCAACGATCTGCCTAGAGACCTCTAAAACTGCCAGGGATTCAGAAGGGTGGCTGTGAATTGTGGGGAGCAACCAGAGATTCCAGCACAGGTGCTCACCGTACAGGTATGCAACAACATCTTGTGACCTGCTTCCAAAATCCCATGTTGTAGAGATATTCTTCACCTA
Source organism: Notechis scutatus (assembly GCF_049901735.1). Taxonomy (NCBI): domain Eukaryota; kingdom Metazoa; phylum Chordata; class Lepidosauria; order Squamata; family Elapidae; genus Notechis; species Notechis scutatus. Next base: position 202,119,718 of record NC_142011.1, read on the forward strand.
TTTTGTAGGGAATGTGAGCGAGAAACTAATTGAGATCCAATTTCTGGATTTGCATGCCGTTCTTTTTTTTAAAAAAAATTTTCCCTCTGGAAAGTGAAAAATACATAGAAATTCAACCATCTGGAAGGGGCCTCGATGGCTCAGCGATGAAAGACACTGAGTTTGTCAGCTGCAGAACTGACAGCCTGGGTTTGAGACAATGCAGGGAGAGTTAGAAAGTACTGATCTCAGCAAGTGAATGTAACCTTTGCCAAGAAAAAGTCCTTCAAGATACCTTCAATAAGGTTCAATAAACCTACAATCAATTTCCACAAAGAACACACACACACACACACACACACACACACACAGATACACACATAAGTGTGTGTGTTATACATACAGTACACACACACACACACAAGCACAAAATCTGTGCTTTGCTATGAAACTATGTGGTCGGGCTTAGTTTTTTGGGAGGAAAATAAGGGGAAAAATTCTGCCTCTGCCTACCAGCATCCATTGGTATTCATCTGGCTAGCGTGCTGTTAGTGTGTGAGAGAGTTGAGGGCTGTTTGGAAACTGAAGCAGTATTTTCTGTGTGAGCAAGAAGGAGACAGCAAAGATCCTGGGCGTGGCTTAGCTCAACTGTTTGGTACTAAAGCTTGGTGGAATTCTGGGAGTTGAAGTCCACAAGTCTTAAAGTTGCCAAGTTTGGGGACCCCTGCTTTAGGATTGTGCCTTTCATTTCCAAACTCCTCCCTGGGCCTCTCCTTCCACCCATTTTGTCATAATATAAGATGAATCAAAGCAACAAGGGTAACCCACAAAGCTTTCCCCTTTTCTAGGACTCTTCTGCCCTTCATTTCTTGCCTTTATATTGGGCAACAAATTCAGCCATGTTTTGCGGAAGAAATGGGGCATGGGGTGGGGGGAGATTGGTCCCTTACTGATTACATTATTTTAGCTTTGTATAAAAACAGTAAACACCAGAGAGTTAAGAGGCAAATTAAGAAGTCTTGCCAGTTGAACTGTTTAGTAATTGCATCATTCCAAGAGATTGGCTACCAATAGTTTGCATCATTGCCTGGACGCGTAGAAAGATGACAACTGTGTGGTTCCCTGCCCCAAAGACCCAGGGAGATGTCTCTTTGTAGGGAAGGAACTCTCTTGTGATGCTAAGTGTTACGGACTAAGCAAACGCACTGTCTTAAAATCCTAATAGTTTTACTTCTACGGCAGGTTCGTAATCCTGCACTTCTGATTGGCCGCGAGCAGCAGATCCTGATTGGTCAATTCTGGCCGATCTGATTGGCTGTTAACGTGCGTCACTGATTGGCCGTTCCCAGCACGGCAAACTCAAAAGTATTGGCTGTTGTGACAGCAGCCAGCCCTATAAAAGGGCTGCTGCTGCCCAAGTATTTCGCTCTGTTCTGAAGTCACTAATAAAGAGTTGAGTCACTACCGATGCCTCGTCTCCGTTCCTTGCGCCCACGCTCCAGACATAACACTAAGGAATACAAAATGAATCCCACGTTAAAAAGAAGTATAGCCATATTGTTTTTGTGGAAATCCAAAAAGCTACCAGCATGCTACTGCTGTGTCTTGTGCTAGATGGAGACAGAATAGATCGACAGCAGCCAAGTCCTGGTTGTGGACTGGAGAGGAGGATGTGTGCCCACATTAATCTGAAATGGCCCATGAAATGCCGCGATCTCACCTACCACTGATCCCTTGACTTTGATACAATGGTTGACAAACACAAAGGGGCATGGTATAAATAGATTTTACTCAAAATTACACTGGTCAAAGATGACTTTAACATTGACTTAACCTGCACAGGAAAATAATGCCAGGGAGCTGTAGGTGTGAAGTTCCATTGTGTCTCTTGAACACTCCTTCATGCCAGTCTATGTGGGATTCCTCCTAGGGATTTAGAATATTTTCTTGAAACATCGAGCTATGTTTGGATGAAAATATCTGTAAGGAAGTTAGGCTCTTTATCATGAGATGGCTGGGCACTCTAGGTCACCTGTGAAACTTCTAAGTAACCTATTATGTTTACATTTTAAAGATATGAATCTATATAGCATGTGTTAAATAGGAAAGATAGGTAGCCACTCTCCATCTTTGATTCTGGCTGTGGCACTTTTGCTTTTAACCATTAAGTGAGAGCAAACAATCAGCAGATAAAATTTTCAGTCCATACATCTCTATAGCAGGGGTGGGATTCAAATTTTTAAAAACCGGTTCTGTGGGCCTGTCTTAGGTGGTCATGTTATTGGCTGGATGTGGCCAATTCAATATCACTCACATCGAGGCATGCATCTCCTCGCCTGGCCTCTCATTACTGTGAGGATGCTGCAACAGTCGTAAGTGTGAAAAATGGTCATAAGTCACTTTTTCAATGCCATTGTAACTTTGAATGGTCACGCCACACAAGCAAAGTACCAGCAAAGGAGGGGAAAAAACCTCCAGAGACAGGAAGGCTAGTCCTGCCAAGAATGTAATAAGGGTTAACAGAGAGGCAGTTTCTGTAAGCAATACCAGAATGTTTCCTTCCTGCCTTCCTTACAGGATTAGGCCAGTAATTTCTTCTAACAACAGGTGTATGTATGTATGTATGTATGTATGTATGTATGTATGTATCTATGTATCTATGTATCTATGTATCTATGTATACATATATAATATATAATACATAAATAAAATTTGGAGAGGAAAAAAACCAGCCTGGAAAACAATAGCATCATTCTGCCACTGAAATCTAGGGATAAAAAAATACAACTTTTTACCCCCTCCTTTTAAAAGAAACCTACATAGGAGTTAAGGAGAATATATCTGAGTTGGAATAAACTGACATCTGTCTGACAAATAGAAGTGAATTTCTGTTTGGTATCTTCTCTGTAAAGCTGGTTAAGCCTCTGTAAAGGTTAGACATGTTTCTTGGGTGATATTCTAATAACAACTGCCAAAGGGGGAAAAAAGGTTTTGATAAAAATGGAAGGATGAGAAGGAACATGAAGAAATCATTAAAGTATTCAGGCTTGATCAATTTGGTATATGGATGAAAGGTTGAGGCCATTTCTCAGCAGTGTCCAATTCAATTCTTAAAGAAAAGACCTGGCCATGAATGGCTTTTTAAAATGTTTGACCTAATTTGTGAGCTGAGGACGGGAGTTGATTATTTATTCTAATTTCTCCATGTAAAATATCCTTTCTTTTCCTTTCCCTTGTCCCTTCTCTTTCCCATTTCCTTTTTTCCTTCTCTTTTCCCTTTTTTCTCTTTCCGTTCCTTTCTTTTCCTTATTCCCTTTCCCCCATTCCCCCTTTTCCTTCCCTTTCCTGTTCCTGTTCAATTTCTCTTTTCCTGTTTCCCCTTTCCTTTTTCTCCTCTTTTCCTGTTTCCTGTTTCCTATTTCCTGTTTCTTTTCCTTTCTCCTTTCCCTTTCCTTTCCTCCCTTCATTATTCTCCCCTTCTGCCTGCCTCCCTCCCTCCCTCCTTCCTTCCTTCCTTCCTTCCTTCCTTCCTTCCTTCTACACTACTAAAATTCTCATTCACACACACACACACACACTCCTCTATTCTTGTAATATTGTTCCTGAAAGGCTAATTATTATCTTCAGCTTAAAAAACAGTTTGCTCCTGAATTATTAAATAACAATGAATCCAGTCTGTTTGTAGGTCTGTGTTTGTAGATTTGGTGAACTCATTGCAGGATATAATGAAACAATTTGGTAATTATTATTCTTTTAACCAAAAGGGGACGGAGAACAATTGCATTTGTGGTAACAACTCTAAACTCCAGAATCTCAGAAAGCAGGAAATAAATGAAAAACAAAACATAACAAACAAACCAGCTTTATCTTATGGCTTTGAAGGAAAGCTTGATTGGAGATTCTTAAATGTTCCGAGGCTGGCATAGTCAGTCTCAGTTACCTAGCTGGCAGGAGAAGACTGGCACAATTCCCAAAGAAGCTTATTTTCACACTTCCTAATTAGGTGAATTATAAGGCAAGCAATAGTGGGATCCTATCTGTTCCACTACTAGTTTGGTGATCATGCACACATGCTCATACATCTAACACACATGCACCTAACAGGCGCACACAGCTTTCCCCACACCAGCTGAGGCCTGCAGCACCAATCAGCTGAGAGGATAAAGAAGAAAAGTGAACGGGTGAGTGGAAGAGAGCTGATCCTGTACTTTCCTCTTCTTTTTTCATCTCTGTTCCATACTAGCAGGCTTGTAGGCCTGCATTCCTATTGGTCCGGAAAAGCCGGGCTGTGATTGGACAATACTAAGCGTTCTGATTGGTTCATATTCGGGCTGCCGCGATTGGGTAAAACCAAGCGCGGCAAGCTCAAAAGCATGTCATAGGCTGCCTAGCCGCAGCCAGCTCTATAAAAAGAGCTGCCGCGGCTGGGAGTCTTGTCTCAGTATCTGATTTCCTAATAAAGAGCTGTTGTCACTACTTCGAGTCTCGCCTCTCCTTGGGACCCACCGCCCAGACTTAACAATCTCAGCTGTTTGGCTTTTTTCCCTCCTCTCAGCTGATCGTGGGAGGCCTTTTTTTACTACAGGTTCAGGTGAACCAGTCCAAACCGGTAGCATACCACCACTGAAGGTAAGGTAGGCCAAGTTGCAAGTATTTTCTGTTGTGAATCAATAAAAGTTGATATTCTAAATGCAAATCAGGGGTTGAAAACCTGCAGACTTGATTGGTCCTTGTACAACAACTTGGGATTGGGCCAGAACTAGACCCTGATTGGCCACTTTGGGAATACTTCTTATTGGTTAATAGTTTGAACCTGTTGCAAGTTCATTGGTTAATAAGGTAGCAGCTAACCCTATAAAAGGGCTACTGCTGCCCATAGCTTTGCTCTGTTCCATTCTGATTCCTGTTATTATTAAAGAGTTGAAGTCACTGGTCAGATGTCTGGTCTCCTTATTCTCCAAACTTAACATTTTCCATAACCCCAAGCTTTCTGTTTTGAATGAGAACAGATCAGAACAGTGTGAATCAGAGCAGAGCTTTCTTTTTTAAAAAAATAACATCAAAACTATATCAATATAATTCTGTCTTCCCATCTTAAAATACCCATGTCACTGCATATTCTTTGCAAAAAAATACTAATGTAATCTAGAGTAAGGCCATTTCAGTCATTGTAAATAACATCTTTAGAAAGATATTAAAATTCATTGATTTATTAAATTTATATACCACCCATCTTGTTATTTTCGGCAACTCTGGGTGGCTTGTAACTTATAAGAGAGCCAGTTTGGTCTACTGCTTAAAGCAGGGGTCCCCAACCGCCGGTCCACGGAACAAGTCTTACCGGGCCGCTGGTTGCTGGGCGCCGCCATCTTTTTTTGGTAAAAAAGCGCTTCCGGTGAGCTTTTCCGGGTAGAAAGCTCACCGGAAGCGCTTTTTCGTCATAAAAAGATGGCGGCGCCCAGTTGACGCCGGTACCGGGCCGCGGCGCCCAGCTGATGCCGGAACCGGGCCGCGGCGTCGAAAAGGTTGGGGATCCCTGGCTTAAAGCACCAGGTTAGAAACTGGGAATGGGTGAGTTCTAGTCCCACTTTAATCATGAAAGCCAGCTGGATGATTTTGGGCCAATCACAAGGAGATTATGAGTTCTAGTCCTGCCTTGTGCATAAAAGCTGGCCGGATGAATTTGAGCCAGTCATTGTTTCTCAATTCTAAGAAAGAAGCAATGGCAAAATCTTTCCAAGAAAACTGCAGGGATTTGGGCATTCAGGGCAGGTTCAATTCTAATAAAGATGTGAGAAGAATTGTAATAACCATTATAGATTCTTTCCCTCACTGTCTCAGCTAATTAACCAAGACCACATTCTATGTTGCAATCTGACAGGTAGCTTTTAACAAAGACTGCTCAGTCAACTGATAAATAGTAAAAAATCAATTAATTGGGCAAGAATAATTAACCAGACAAGGAATCCGCTCATCCACACTTCCCCAAACCCACAAATTGTCTGCCCAGATACCATCTACACAACAAAGCCAAGCTGATGGACACAAGGAAGGACAATTAAGATTGACCTTTGGACACAGTCACACTCTAGAACCAGCACATACACACACTCCCAGATGCCTCAAACCTAAACCAAGAATGAGTTCTCCCATTAAAACTATACCTCATTTTCTCTGTAGCTATCCCCTGAAGCAAATCTCTTTGCTTTTGGGAATAAGTAAATCATCTCCTTTCCAGTGGTGGGATTCAAATTGTTTTTACTACTGGTTCTGTGGGCATGGCTTGTTGAGCATGACATGGCTCGGTGGGTGTAGCTTGGTGGGCATGGCAGGGGAAGGATACTGTAAAATCTCCATTCCTACCCCACTCCTTGGGGAAGGATACTGCAAAATCCCATTTCCTTCCCACCCCACTAACCTGCTTTCCAGCTTCGTTCTCCTGTGCAGGGCAACAACAGAAGACCCAGTCGATCAGCTGGGACTCAGGAGGCAGAGAATAGATGGGGGCGGGACCAGTCAGAGGTGGTATTTGCCGGTTCTCTCAACTACTCAAAATTTCCGCTACCATTTCTCCAAAACTGGTCAGAACCTGCTGAATACCACCTCTGCTCTTTTCCATACAGCATGCTGGGATTTCATTCTGATTTATTCTTACATGTCATGCCCCTGGCAGAGCCTGAATTGGCAGAGGAAGACAAGACAGAACTGAGGCAAACGGAGATCGAGGGACGGCTTCATTGACTTTGGAGGAAAACGGGGAAGAGCAGGCCCAATCAGCCAGGGCCTTCCAGGATTGGGGTGGCTTGTAGGGAGGGAGGGAGGGGGGCAGGATGACCAGGAGAGTGTAAGCAATGAACATGAGAGACAGAGTGATGAGCAAGGACCACCCTCTCCTGATCCTTCTTCACACCTGAGGACTGAGCCTTAAGGAGATGCTGTGGGGAGGGACATTTGTTGGGAGCAAATGCTGAATTCCTGGAGTGTCGAGTGCCAGAATTTGAATTTTCCTGGAGTTTTTGCATTCTTTCTGGATTTCTTGCTTCACAGCCATGGAGTTCACAGCATTGGGTTGGACTATTTGCAGCCAAAGCCTTCTTGAGGTTGTGTGTGTTTGTGTGCCTGTCTGTAAGTGTGCGTGTGTGATAAATTTGCTCTGGGATTTGCCAGAAACATGGGAGTGTTTGAGAAAATTTGGAACAATAAAGGGGCAGTTTGAACTGCCACCTGCCTGTGTTATCTCTGTGCGTGCCCCAGGTCATCACATTGAGCAACTCCAGCTCAAATTCTTCTGACAATAATAACTAAATGTTGATGACATCATTTGTTCTAAAACAAATGTTTTCACACTGAAGGCCATTGCAGCATTCCAACCCGGGCGGCTCGGGGCGCTCTAGCGGCAAGCATGGATCAAAACTGCGGACGATAGCGATTTCGGTCCGTCGCCAAAAAAGCCAAAACCAGAAGTCCTTTTTTGAACTTATTTCTCTTCCCATTATGCACCTGTGGGCTTCCCCATTTTATCTGATCATTCCCTGAAACAAGGACTGTTCCAGAAAGAAGTGTAGATTAGAAGTGTATTAGAAGTGTAATATATATGTGTATGTATGTATGTATGTATGTATGTATGTATGTATGGCATTCAGCTTAGTTCGGGTATTTTCCCACGTCATAGTAGTTGTGCTTTTAAAGTTGTAGCAACGTTTCGGCAGAATCTCATCTGCCATCATCAGGCTTCTGTATTGTGTTCGTCTGTGAGTCAGACTTTTACAGTGGTTTCAGATTTAAATTTGGGGCAGCCTATTGCTGTGCCAGAATGTTTTTTTCTTTATCCTGATTGGTTGGGAATCTTGGTCTGTGTTTATTGGTCTTGGGGTTTGCTGTGTTCTGCTTGATTGGTGTTTCTAATATCTTCTGTCTGTTTTTTGGCTCTTTTTGTATCTTGATTGGCTGGCAACATTGTGTTACTTTATTGGAGGCCTTTAGTGCAGCTTGGCTCCGGGTAAACGGATGGCTATCATTAGTTAGGAAGCTAGGTTTCATCTGGGTGCCTGGTTGGGGTGTGTTTGAGCTGGAGGTATCAGGGGGAGTCTGTTTGTGCCCAGGTGTTTGCCTGGCTAGTGGTATGGAGATTTTTTTTGTTTGTGAGTGCAGGCTTCCAAATGAACAAAAAAATCTCCACACCACTATTCCTTGCTTAAGACCTCTATATACTTTATTGTAAGGCTACGTTAAGACAATGTTGGAAGTCTAAAAGTACAAGTCCCCCATCCTCTTTTTTTACAGCCTGATAAGTTAGGAAGAATTCTTTCTGAACTTATTTTCATCCCCGTTATGCAGCTGTGGGTTTCCTCACTCTTATCTGATCACTTTCTAGACACCATCTCTTCTCCCCACCCCATCTCCAAAGGACATACCGTTACAATTCCCCCTGCAATGTAGCTCTTTCCTTTTGAATATTTTATTGTACCCCAATGCTGCATTGCAAGAAAAACTTGAGGCCCCTCAAAATGACTTATGAGCCTCAATGAAGACACCCGTGGTGGTGGCATGTGTTACAGGAAGGACAAAATTGGAATAAATTTATTCTCTCTATACTTATATTTCCATTCCTCACAACTTTTTTTTTCCATTGGTTTTTCTATAGACCAATGTTTCTCTCCAACTTGGGGACTTTAATCTTTGTGGATTTCAACTCCCAGAATTTCCCAATCAGCCCTGTTGTCCACACCGGATAGGGAAGTCCACCATGCTGGCTGGGGAATTCTGGGAGTTGAAGTTGACACTACTTAAAGTTCCCAAGGTGGAGAAACACTACATATATCCTTTCTGAATTGGACATGGTCATCAGTTCCATTTATTATCTTTGCAAGTATCCAAAGCCTTCATGAGGTTGCTTCCAGAAGATTATTTCCACCTTCTCGTGTCTGTAGCCTGTTTGTCCCATCTGTTCCAAGCTGCCTGAATTCCGGATTTGTAGCAGCCCTCCAGGCATTCATTTGCATAATGCCGTGAATAACAGGCAGCATTGGCCTTGAGGTTCTTTCAGCATTTTCCCTTACAACGCAAAATAGTAGCATTTTGGCTTCAGCTAGTTTATTCTTTCTGGTTCCCCGATAATGATATTGGAAGGAGCTAGGCTTCTCAAAGTCCTCTTCTCCTTCCTCTTTCTAGCTTCTGAATAAGTTTGACAAAGGGAGACCAAGTTCTCACCGACGACTCACCTAACTGTAGGCCAAAATAGCTGCTTAGTTGTATCTAAAATGCTTGCCTGTCCAGAAAGTCTATGAAGTTAGTCAATCATTCAAGTCACAATGGTCCTGTTGGAAGAAATATCCTTCTGGGTTCAGTTCCAAGTGGGGAAAAAGACACTGGAAACATGGAGGCTGTTTGGAAAGATGGTTTAATGGTGGACAGGATGGGTTCCTGGGCAGAAAAGGCACGTGAATTTGAGAGAGAGGGAGAGAGAGATTTATACTCTCTGTTGGGATTTGAATTTGAGCCTGTATTCTGATTGGTTGTCAAACTCCCATGGGGCCATGCAGGGGCAACTCTGTAGGCTGTCCTGGATCCCAGGCTTGGTTGAGCCTTGCTGGATGATGAGGGCTTTGGGCAATTCCTATTATGTCTCTGCCTGGAGGAGGTAGATCTTTGTTATGTACAATAGACTGCCCCAGGCCTTAATGGCCCATTGACAAAGGTGGGAGGGGGCCTCAGTTTCTGCCTCTCTGAGTTTCTACTTCTCTTTTAGGGGAAATATTCTGCCTTTTTAGTATATCCTAAAATATTTCATTTTTTTCTAGGAGGGGGTGGGTTTTAACTTCCAACAGTCCCAAAGGTGGTTCCCCCCCCAAAAAAAGGTGTATTTTCTTGATGTTTTCTTTGAAAATGTTTCACTTCTCATATAAGAAGCTTCTGAAGAACTGAATAAGCTTCTTGGATGAAAAGTGAAATGTTTTCAAAGAAAATACCAAGAAAATCCAGTTGCCTTTTCGGAGAAAAAAATCACTTTTGGGATCTGTCCAGAATATCTTACCTGGGCAGTTGCTCTAGCTGAGCTTGTAACACTTGTATATTCAGGGATGTAGGAATGCAGCCCTAATGTTTAATTTCTGAACACAAAGAACAGTTGCAGCAAATGGGAATGTCTAGTTTAATGAAAAGAAGGACCAGGGAAGACATGATAGCCATCTTCCAGTATCTTCTAAGGGGCTGCCAGAAAGAAGAATGGGTCAACTTATTCTTTGAAGCACCAGAAGGCAGGACAAGAAACAATGGATGGAAACTAATCAAGGAGAGAAGCAACCTAGAACTAAGGAGAAATTTCCTGACAGTGAGAACAATTAATCAGGGGAAGGACTTGCCTCTAGAAATTGTGGATTTTCCAACACCAGACATTTTAAAGAAGAGATTGGACAACTATTTGTCTGAAATGGTACAGTTGGGTTGGCATGGAAGTCCTCCAACTTCCCTTCCAACTCTGTTATTCTATTAATAGATTAGATTTTGAACAGCAAAGGAAATTGTTTTGGCTAAAAACAATTCTAAACTTTAGAACAGGGTTCTTCAAACTTCTCAGTTTTAAGACTTGTGGACTTCAAATCCCAGAATTCCTCCTCCAGTCATGTTAGCTCAGGAATTCTGGGAGTTGAAGTCCACAGGTCTTAAACTTGCCAAGTGTGAATACCCTTGCTTTAGAAGATATGCATGAATGCCAAAATAAATGGTAAAATCACCTTTATTAAAAGGCTAATAATGAAGCCTAAAATCCCAGCCAGGACCCCCATATTATTAAATTTCAATGCTTCCCATTTCCCCTACAAAATAATTTTGGGTGACTCGCAAATTCTATTGCAAATGACGGGCTTAAAGAATAAAGAAATAGCATGTTAAAATCCGACTCTGTTCCTTTACAACAGATTGGGATTTTAGGCCGATTCCTCTATTGATGATTCAATTATCTCTGGCAACTCATCTAAATTATTTCAAGAACATAATCATAATCTCTTTCCTGGGCAAACCATTTAAGGCTCCTTTCTACTCCCAACTGTCAACAGTTCTTCCTGGAATTTTGCTCTTGTCTGATTGGCTCCTGGGCAAATGTTAGAATTCCTGGCCTTTTGTTTCAAAGAAAATCCTAGGGATTATCTGAACTTGTCACCTGCTCAATAGGACAAGTAAGGGATGGCAAGTCTAGGTGTTTGGCCTATTCATTTCGGTATGCTTCTCTGGAAACTGAAAGCAATTTAGAGGGTTGTCTTAAGAGGAATTCCATGGCTTTGGATCTTTGTGTGTGTTATTTATTTACATGTCTATGGAGATTCTCAGTATCCAGATCATGGTTGTCCCAAAGGTGATTTTCTTTTCAAGAGGTAACTGGACTATCTGGTTTTTCTCTGAAGATTTTTCTTGGATGAAAAACAATATGTCTTCGAAGAAAAACCAGAAAGTCCAGTTCTCTCTCTCTCTCTCTCTCTAAAAAAAGCACCTTTTGGATGATTTATTTACAATATTTATAAAACTACAAGATTCTGCTTAGGTTATGATAGAGATAGATAGATAGATAGATAGATAGATAGATAGATAGATAGATAGATAGATAGATAGATAGATAGATAGATAGATAGAGATAGATGATACATGATAGATAGATAGATAGATAGATAGATGATAGATAGATAGATAGATAGATAGATAGATAGATAGATGATAGATGGATAGATGATAGATAGATGATAGATGATAGATGATAGATGATAGATAGATAGATAGATAGATAGATAGATAGATGATAGATAGATGATAGATGATAGATAGATAGACAGATAGATAGATAGATAGATAGATAGATAGATAGATGATAGATAGATGATAGATGATAGATGATAGATAGATAGATAGATAGATAGATAGATAGATAGATAGATAGATAGATAGATAGATAGAGATAGATGATACATGATAGATAGATAGATAGATAGATAGATAGATAGATAGATAGATAGATAGATAGATAGATAGATGGATAGATGATAGATAGATGATAGATGATAGATGATAGATAGATAGATAGATAGATAGATAGATAGATATAAAATAATGAATAAAATTAATACTGAAATAAAAATAACAGAGCAGAGCATAGGAGCCAACATGGAAAGCTGGAGGCCTGGAGAGTAAAACATATGAAGAATGGTTGCAGACTCCCATCGGGCCAAGTACAAATCTTAGGATTTTGTCTGAGCAAAGTTTGGTTGAAGTTTGCTGCTGAGTTGATGCAATGAAGAAATTTGTGTTCTGAAATGGTGTTGGGCAATTCCTATTATGGCTTAATGGCTTTATCCTGGTTTGGATCTTGAGTGAGGGGTCTTTGAGGGGTCTATGAACAGAGCTATCTATCTCTTTATCTCTTAAGTGCTGACATCTGCTGAGGGCTCTTAAGAAAGGTGGGGGCTACTTCCCAAGAGCATGTTTCTCCATTTCTTATCCAGGGAAATATAATATTCTGCCTTTTTAATATTTTTCAAAATATTTCAGGGGTGAGTGCTAGCTTTTTACAATCCTTTAAGGATATTTCTAATGTCTCTCAAACACCCTCTTATTTCCCAACAGGTAATCCAGATTTCTGATAGCTCACTACGAAAGACATGAGTGAATTCAAGACTGCTTGGAAGGTAGTTTGTCTGATCTGCTGATTTATTGCTATTAATCATCTAGCTTGATGTTTTTGGGACGCGGTGGCTCAGTAGCTAAGACACTGAGCTTGTTGATTAGAAAGGTTGGCAGTTTGGTGGTTTGAATCCCTAGTGCCACAAAGCAGAGTGAGCTCCCATTACTTGTCCCAGCTTCTTCCAACCTAGCAGTTTGAAAGCACATAAAAATGCAAGTAAAAAACTAGGGACCACTTTAGTGGGAAGGGAACAGCATTCCGTGCGCCTTCGGTGTTTAGTCATGCCCGGCCACATGACCATGGAGATGTCTTTGGACAGTGCTGGCTCTTTGGCTTTGTAACGGAGATGCGCACTGCCCCCTAGAGCTGGAAACGACAAGCACATATGTGTGAGGGGAACCTTTATCTTTAGCTTGATGTTTACTTGTACCCAGGATTTAGAACAGGACAAGATTACATAACATGAGATATTAACATTAACAGCTGCATAACATTTCATACAACCTGAAATATGCAATTCCTGGGATGGCAGCATTACATGAACATCACCTTTTGAAAAGGGGTGGATTAAAACACAAGGCCCACCTGCATCAGAGGGATCCCTGAAGGTGGCTACCTTTCACATTGCTAAGATACCCTGTTACAAAGTGTAGGATTTTAAAAAGTTAGGGAAGACAGAATATTGGATTTCTCTGAAAGGAAGGATAATCTGAAGGGCAGGCAGGAAGGGAAAAGGAAGGAAGGAAGGAAGGATGGAAGGAGAGAGGTGGAGGAAAGAAGGAAGGGAGAGAGAGAGATGGAAGGAGGGAGGCAGGGAAGAAGGGAGAGGGAGGTGGGGGAGGGAGAGATGGAGGGAGGGAGGGAGAGATGGGTGGATGGAAGGAGGCTGGAAGGAAGGGAGAGAGTGAGAGATGGAGGAAGGAAGGAAGGAAGGAAGAGAGATGGAGGGAGGGAGGGAGAAAGGAAGGGAGAGAGAGAGATGGAGGGAGGGAGGAAGGAAGGAAGGAAGAGAGAGAGAGATGGGGGAGGGAGGGAGGAAAAGGGAGGGAGCGAAGAGAAAGGGAGGAAGGAAGGAAGATTTAATTAAATTAAACTGCACCTTATAAAAAAAAGCAAAAACAAAATTAGTCTTGAGAACTGATCAATAGCCCTGTCCACCATTCCTCTTTCATGCCTCTTTCAGATTGTCTGTTTGCTGTCTATCCCTCTGCTTGTGTTATTCATTCTTATAACTCTGTCGCTACATTAACTCATCTCACATGAGCTGCTATTTCCCTCCCTTAGGGCGTATCAAGGTACTTTGTTAGCAGTGCGCTGATCTGCTATGCAATGTGTTTGGATTTTGGATTCTATGGCTGGATTCTTTATTCCCCCGAAGTGGTAAGAAAAGTGTCATGGAAAGCAGATACTGTCTTAAAGAAGATGTTGTTGTTTAAGCAGCACACCTCTCCCTCGATTAAAGATCAAACTCTTCTTCTCTCAAATGAGCCCATTACTCTGCTTTTCCAAGAAATTCCTTTGTCAGAGATACGGGGTTCCATGGGGGTCGGTGTCACGCTGCTCCTGTTAAACGTCTACATGAAACTGCTGCAGATGTTCCTTCTTCACCATGGGGTCAGGGATGGGCTGCTGGGGGTTCGGGAGAGCCCCTAGCTAAGATTCTGTGCAGTTCGGAGAACCCCCAAATCCCACTCCTATCTGGCTCCGCCCACCACGCCTTGCCCCTCCCTGGAGTCCCTACGCAGCGTGTTTTGAATGCAGGTAAGCGCAGGACATGTGAGGAGGCTCAGGGAGGGCGAAAAACAGGCCTCCCAGAAGTTTGGGAAGGGCGGAAATGGGCCCCTCCACCCCGGCCATGGTGCAGGAGGCCGAGTAGGCAACATCCACCATGGCCACACCAACCCAGCAACCAGGCAGAGAACCCTTTGCTAAAATTTTTGAAGCCCACCACTGCATGGGGTGAAATATCATTGTATTCTGATGATACACAGTTGTACATCTCTCCTCTTGATGAATTAAGCAATGCTGTGACTGATCTTTTTGGTGCCTGGAAGCTGTTGAGATCAAGTGTTTCAGTGGTGGGATTCAATTTTTTTTTTTTTTACTACTGGTTCTGTAGGCATGGATTGGTGGGCATGGCAAGGGAAGGATAATATAAAATCTCAAGTCAGAGGTGGTATTTGCCAGTTCTCCAAATTACTCAAAATTTCCACTACCGGTTCTCCAGAACTGGTCAGGACCTGCTGAATACTGCCTCTGAAGTGGGTTTTTTTTTCCTGTCTGGTGAGACCATTCTATCGGGGCAACTTGATCTACCCCAATATGGGACGGAGCATACTGCTTCCACTTTCGCCTTTCAGCCCCAATCCAGGAGCCTTCGCAGACCGTCACTTTTGCGACAAACTATTTTTGTGTTAAATTTATATTTACCGACAAAGAAACAAAGGGAGACTAGTATAGATCTATTTCAAGCTATTTAGCTCTCATCAGCTAGCCATACCCTTCTGGGATTCAAACCTGGGCTACTTACATATTAGGTAGATTAGATCTCTATTAGGTATTAGATCTCTCAGCCATGGGCTCTCCTCACTTTGTTGGCTATACTGGATTTGGGCTGAAAGGTGAAAGTGGAAGCAGTATGCACCATCCCAGGGTAGACGGAGGTTGCCCTGATAGACCAGTCTCACTGGAAAAAAGACTTAATCTATCTCCTGGATTAGCTGTTTACTGTTTACTTGATTGTCTGAGTTGGTAGTTCCTTGCTCCTGAGAACTCAGCCATCAACAGGCACATAGAAATAAACAAAATCTACACACATTGAAAAGAGACAATCAAAAAGCCAAACAGAAAACTGAAAGACCAAAACACCTCCTCACCAGCAATCAACATCCAGATGAGCAGAGATTAACATCAAGAACAACACTACACCAACAATCAAGAAGTACACAATACCCTAATCAAGGAACTACTAACTCACACCAATAGTAAAACAAACAGTAAACAACAGCCTAATCAAGGAACTACAAATTACCTAGTTTGCTAATGAAACGTCTGCAAGAAAACAACCAAACTCAGAGAGCATCAAAGACCCCATAATTTGAGTTGGTTTTGAAAATCATTTCAGTCATATGGATATGTACATCTTCTCTTTCCATTGGGGCATTAATTCTAGGGTCAACAGTTATCCAGATGTTTCATTGTTCTCAAGACTTTAATTGAGGAACTTCTTGTTTATATTAAGATCAGGTTCTGGTAAGTTCATTGATGCTTCCTATGTAGGATTAAGAATTATACTAAACATTTTGCCTTTGCATTCTTCTGGGACATTTTTCAACTTTCTCATCTAGTTTATAGTCCTAGTTTGTCCAGGAAGAATTTGACTCAATGTTAACCTTACTGAGGCAAGTAATGTTAGGAAAAATTCTAAGAACTAACCTTTGTCCTTCTTTCCTTAGCTCATGTATTTCTTTTTTAATGTGACGGAACCAAACCAGTTGCCTGACCCATCTACTCAGTTGTTCTTTTTGGAACTTGCCATTGACTTATTCCCACTTGGAGCCTTAATAGGATCACTTCTGTCTGGTTATATGGCAGACAGATTTGGCAGGTAGGTTGACATCAGTCCCAATCCTGGGATACCCATTCTAGAATTTGTGGTATAATCCAATAAGAGAAACAATGTCCTTGCTTTCAAACTTTTCTCTTCTTTGCAACCAGCAAATGAATAATTTGAAGGGGAAAAAATGCTGGAATAAAGAAATGTATCATTATGGGGAAGAAGGTCTATTAGAAAGACCCATTAACTGTGACTATTGTAATGCACTGTACATGGGGCCGCCCTTGGAAAGCATCCAGTAGTTCCAGTTGGTTCAAAATGCAGCTGCCCACACAGTTTTGTGCAGACTTAGGTCTGCACATGTGTCATCTTTCTTCTGTGAGCTGCATTGGTTGCCAATTTGCTTCTGGGTGCAGTTCAAGGTGCACTGGTTGTCACCTTTAAAGCCCTTCGTGGCTTGGGACTCAGTTATCTGAGGGACCTTCTCTTGCTAGTCACATCCTTCTAATCCACTAGATTGGGGAGGCAAAGGATGTTGCGAGTCTTGTCTCCTAAGAAAGTACATCTGGCAGCACCCAGAAGAAGGACCTTGTCAGTGGTGTTGTTGTGGCCTGTCGGGCGCTGGCCCCTCCAGCAGCCGAATTAGATGAGGAGGAGGCATGAGAATGAGGGTCAAGGCAACCTGAGAGCTCCAAGGGGGAAGAGGGAATGCAGCTGTCAGAGATAGAGATAGAGACAGAGCCTGGGCCATCCGTCAGCTCTCAGATGGAGAGTCAACAGCCCCTCCAGTCTGGAAGTGGCTGATAAGGAAGAGGAGGAACAGCTGGGTCCAGTGCTTGACATGCGGATGCAGAGGAGAGGAGAGCAGTGGAAATATGTGTGCCGATCCTTGGGACACAAGAGCCAATGCTGCTAGCAAAAGCCCTACCCTAACTCTGGGGGGAAAAGGCAGGCGGGGATGAATCGGTGTGGCAGACAACTATTTATCTCCCTGCTGGACAGACTTGTTAGCCTGCTGTGTGTGTAAGAGAAAGATTTTTTTTTGCCAGGGCTGCTGACACTCCTAATAAAGGAATCATTGATTTAACTACAGAGGATTTGGGAGCCAGGTCAGAACAGGTGGCTTCCTCCATTTGGAATATCATCCCTTCAAAAATTAGAGTGGCCCCCACTTTTTTTATAAGGCACTGAAGACTTGGTTTAGCCAGTGGGACTGGGGAACACAGAGTGGAATGGAGCCCATCAAATGGCTCATTTAATTGTGTGTTGTTGCTTGTGTATATGTGTATTATTTTTTTAAAAAAATTCTATACTGTGTTTTGATTGCCTGTAAGCTGTAAGCTGAGTTGCTGTGAGCAAGTAGGCAGACATATACATTTTCTAAATAAATAAACAAACCATATTATCCCTTGTGAGGGATGGTGAGAACTGGTTAGAGCTAACAATCTTACATTAGAGAATCATGTCCTTTGGTCAATCTAGTGTTCCGTTGTAGGAATATAGCCTCTCGGATTAAAAGAAATCAACTATTGCTGATCTATTCTTTAGAAATAATGCCCATAAAAGAATTTCAGAATGGTTGATGTCCAAATTTTGATCATTAGCAAACAAAAGGGTAGGAAATATTTTCAAAACATGCAGATTACGGGTAAGCTTACTGTAGTTCTTTGGATTTACATTAATTTTATTTTTCACCTTGTTCCACACTTTTTTAATTTCTTTTTAGGAAAGGGTCTATGGCGGTAACTAACTTTTTATCCATAATCTCTGTCATCTTTTTGGGTTGTAACACACTGGTATATGTCTATGAATTCACCATTTGTGCACATTTGCTTACTGGAATATGTATAGGTGAGTAGAGTCATGATTATTTGGCTTTCTATATTCTTTAAAGAAAAGCAGTCAGGTCTGAAATGCTTTAGGAATGGATGCCTTTCAGGTAATTCGATCAGAGATTCTGAGTAATAATACAAGGTACATCTATGCATACATATGGTAGAGAGCAATCAAGTCCAGCCTACAGTTGGACTTAAGCGTAGTACACAGAATTATCTGCTACAATGTCCTACCAGTCAATGACTACTTCAGCTTCAACCGCAACAATACAAGAGCACACAACAAATACAAACTCAATGTAAACCGCTCCAAACTTGATTGCAGAAAGTACAACTTCAGCAACAGAGTGGTCAATGCCTGGAATGCACGACCTGACTCTGTTGTTACATCCTCTAACCCCCCACTCTTTTAACTTCAAACTATTCACTATCCACCTCACCCCATTCCTAAGAGGTCTGTAAGGGGCGTGCATAAGCGCACCATCGTGCCTACCATCCCTGTCCTATGGTCCCCATTTATTTGTACCTATTTCCTGTATTCTTACTCATGTTTATACTTATACCTATTATCTTGTAAGCGATTGGCAAATCAAATAAATAAATAAAAATAAATAAGATGATTAAAGGCCTGGAGACTAAAACATACGAAGGATGGTTGCAGGATTTGGGTATGGCTCGTCTGGAGAAAAGAAGGACTAGGGCAAGGCTGTCAAACTCATGGGCCAGATGTATCACATGTTGGCCCTGCCACCACCTGGTTTAGCAAAGGGGGAAAAAGTCCCAATATGTCACATGACACCACAGTGAAGATGCAAGTTTGACACCCCTGGACTAGAGGGTAATATGGGAGCAGTGGTTTAATAACTGCTTTTTCCAGTGAAAAGGCTCATGATTTAATTAGGGAGATTGCTAGAATCCTGACATTGTGGTCGTACATTGAGGATGTCCTTGTACACCTATCACAACTTATGGCTATGAGACTGCACCAACCTTTAATGCTGCATGCCACATCTCTATAGACTAGGGGTGTCAAACTCAAGTTGTCATGGTGGCATCACGTGACATAGCGGGACTTTTCCCATTTTGCTAAACCAGGCATGGGCCTGGCCAGCACGTGATGCATATGGCCTGTGGGCCAGGAGTTTGACAACCCTGCTATAGACTGTAAATTCAGATAATGATCTCCTCTATACATTGTATAGGGGAGAATGAAATTTTGGAAGGTTCCGTGTGGAATGGCTTAGAGTGAAGAGCAATTACTGTATCTGCATGGTTTCTAATGCTCTTTTAATTTCCTTCTACACATTGTGTCCCATGTACATTTGAATTAATTTTTAACTTATATTCTAAACAGGTGTAAACTTCTGCCTTATATACCTATACCTCTTTGAGATCGCTCCCAGAACCATAAGGGGAGGTGTTATCATTCTAACAAATTTCTTTGTAAAAGTGGGCAACATGGTTGCTCAGATTCTGAGCTTTCCTTCAATCATAGGATACCAGAAAGGTATGTATTTTTAAGAATGCCCATTTTATGTCCCTATAAATCATAAACTTTGAAACTAACAAAAAAAGAAACATAGAAATAATACAAATTGAACAGAATATTTGTAATTCAGAGCTTGGTGGTTTTCTTGTAGATGTTTCATTACCCAACCAGATAACAACATCACCCATTAACATGGATGATGCTAACTAGTTGGGTAGTGAAACATCATGAAGAAAACTACCAAGCTCAGAGAGTACCAAGGACCCCCATAGATATAATAATTCAGAGGAATCAATGCCATTGTTTTCTGACTGTAATGAGATTCAAATAATTTAGTGAATATTAGCTGTGAACAATCATGGGAAGAGTTCTGCAAATGAAGAGTCATTAGTCATTTCATTGCTCAAGCCAGACTGGTGGTTTGCACTTGAGTCACACTAGATAAGATTCAATGGTATTCAAAGGAGGTTGGACTTGGTCCTTTTGTGCCTACATAGGGATTCCACACTAATTCCTCACTTGACTCCTCCTCCAGTCTCAGCCAGTCTCTCTCCAACAGTGATTGTCATAAACTGTGGAGGGATTCATATCTTAAGCAGAAAGATACCAAGGATTGGTGGATTTTTCCTGTACAGGTAGTCCTTGATTTATAACTTTGTTTAGTGATTGTACAAAGTTACAACAGCCCCCAAAATAGTGACTTATGACCATTTTTCACACTTACCACCATTGTAGCATCTCCTTGGTCACACCATCAAAATTCAGATGCTTGCCAACTGACTCATATTTATGATGGTTGCAGCAACCTGGGGTCATGTTATCACCTTTTCCGACCTACTGTTCTGACCCAAGCCTCGTTCAAAGCAAACAAACACCAAACAGAGATGAAAGCAAAACCTTTTTAATGCTTCTCTGTGAATTCCGTTCATATACAGTAAAACTGCTATTAAAAACTAATTGTCCCAGATAAGAACAAGCCTTGCCAAGGTTGTGCAAGGCTGCCAAGAACACTAGATTAAATTGCAAGGGAATAATCAAAGTGAAAAGTCTCCAAACACAAACCAGGATAGTCCGAACTTCCACAAGACTTGAAGTGCAAGAACTTCTTTGCTTCCTGCAAAGAATCCCACCTCTGAGGGCTGGCTTTTATCCCTTAAGGGAGGGGCCATCACCTTGCAGCCTGACTTCTAAGTCCTCCGTGCTGCTGCAGCTGCTCTTTCCTTCGAGCAGCCCCGCTCACACATGCACTGGGCACAGGCTCCTCGGGGGCCTCTTCATCACTGTTGCCAGCCTCCACAATCTCCAAAGGCAGCATTTCACTCCCTGATGGTCCTGGCTCCATCCCTGCATCTCATGCAAACCCTCATCCAAGTCCTCGCTCTTCAAGACCTCAGCTCTCCTCACCTGCTGCTGGTGAACCACAACATCTACTGACAAGCAAAGCCAACGGGGAAGCCAGATTCACTTAACAGCCCTGTTACTAACTTAACAACTGCAGCGATTGGGGCAAAATGGGGCAAAACTCAACAATTGTTTTGCTTAGCAACAACATTTGGGGTGCAATTGTGGCCATTGGTCAAAGAGTACCTGTAATGATCAATGCACCTTGGTTCCCTCTGTAGAAAATAAAGGATGGTTGAAGATAGACACTAAATGTACTTCTGCAGTTCAAAAACTCCCAACTCTGTTGTTGTTTTTAAATTTATTTTCTTTACATTCTGCAACACCCTCACACTTCCTTTTAGATGTCTCCAATTCCAACAGGTTTCCCTATTTCCCAACTACAATGCAACTTTCTGAGGGACAGAGATATTGGCTGAAAGACTTGCAGACAAGGGTTACAATTTTTGACTTCAGATGCTCTGAAACACTGCTTTGCTTGGATACCTAGAGTGGGTCTATGACAATCCATTGTGGTCAGTTTGCCACAGCCAACTCACCATAGACAACTTGCCATGGCAAACTTGCCACAGCCAATTTCCAATGGCCAACTTGTTGTGGGACAACTCACCACAGCCAACTTGCCATGGAGCAATTCGCTGAGGGACGAGAGTTACACTAATATCAAATAAATGGTGGAATAGAATCATTAAAGAAAGAATGAAAAAAAAAGAGACAGTGTAATGTGAATGACAACAATTGAAATATTTTTTTATTTATTTTCAATAATCAAATGGAATTGTTAAATTGTCCTGTGTGGCAAGCTATCCCATGGTGAATTGGCGGTGTGGGTTGTCCCACCGCAAGTTGGTCACCATGAATTGGCCATGGTGAGTTGGCCACAGTGAGTTGGCTGTGGCAAGTTCTCCCATTCCATTGAGAGCAGGGGTGTTAAACTCAATGTCATTGAGGGCCGCATCAGGGTTGTGGTTGACCTTGGGGGGCGGCTAGGGACATGGCTGACTGGATGCGTATGGCCAACTGGGTGGGCATGGCTAGCTTGATGCCATTCACTGGGTGTGGCCGACTTCATGGGCAGGGCTGAATGGTTGAGTGTGGCCTGCTTGACACCACTCCCCCAAACTGTTGGCATGTTTCCTGTTTGCTAGGAAAAATGTAAGGCCAGCCCCTTACATTTTCCAGGACAGCCCCGCGGGCTGGATCCGACCAAATCATGGGCCACATCTGGCCCTCAGGCCTTGTATTTGACACCCCTGGTTTAGAGTGTCCCACTATTTTAACCATGAGCATAGTGCCAGGCAGCATATTAAAAAAATATGTGCTTTCCTGTGTTTGAAAAAGATGAATGTATGTAGACGTATGCTTGAAAAATCCATCTTGATTTAAAGCAGATCCCAGGTCATTCAATGTTAAGGATGTTATTGTTGTGTCTTCTTGTGCAGGCTGGTATCTGTTGGTATTTCTGGCTGCAATAATTCCTTTAACTCTGACCTTCCTACTACCCAAAATTCCTGAAAGTCCTAGATACCTAATGATCCAAAGGGAAGATGAAGAGACAGCAAGGAATGGTAAATTTACTCTGAAGTATAGTGAACAGAAGTAAGAGCACAAGCAGTGGTGTGTTTCAAAAATTTTTACCACTGGTTCGGTGGGAGTAGCTTGGTGGACACCCTTTGTGCGTGCACACACACTATGCGCATGTGTGCATGTCAAACGTGCAATTTGCACAGGCGCAGAGACTATTTGACTCACCTCCTGCAATCCTGCACTCTCCTTGTCACTTCAACAGCTGCCATGCGGCAATCTGTTGTGCCGCGCAAAGCAGCTGTGCTTCAAAAGCAAGGAATAAAGGTGAGTACGGAAGCCAGGGCAGGCAGGTGGACCCAACACCAGAGCATCGGGGAGAACTGGTTTGGTCTCCGCTGCTCATTGGCGCTACCAGCTCAGTAGAACCGGGCCAAAACGGTATAGAATACCACCACTGAGCTCAAGTGTAATTTCACATACAGTGGGTCAACTTGGAAGAGCCCTTTCTCAGCAACTATTAACAGATTGTTGTTATTTCAATATTGTTGATCACATAGATCAATATTGTCAGTACTGATGTTTCAGATACACAACATACAATCATATATTTTTACATAGAAATTGGATGTCTTACATTGAGATGGAGAGCAAATGGCAACTTCAAATCTCAAAAAAATAAATGTTCTGTCTTACATATTGGCAAAAAAAATATCAGAAAATAAAATACTAGCTGAATAGTCAAGACCTTGTTGATGATCCAAACTCTGTCAAGGATCTTGGAGTACTCATCTCTAATGATCTAACTGCTAGAGCCCACTGCAACTACATAGCCAAAAAGGCATTAAGAGTTGTTAACCTAATCCTACGTAGCTTTTCTTCTGGTAATATCACACTACTAACTAGAGCATATAAAACATTTGCTAGACCAATACTTGAATACAGCTCATCAGTCTGGAACCCGCATTATGTATCTGATATTAATACAGTTGAGAAAGTCCAGAAATATTTCACAAGAAGAGTTCTCCACTCCTCTACTCTTAGCAGAATACCTTATGCCACTAGACTTGAAATTCTAGACCTAGAAAACCTAGAACTATGCCGCCTTCGGTCCGATCTAAGTATAGTACATAAAATTATATATTGCAATGTCCTACCTGTCAATGAATACTTGAGCTTCAACCATAACAATACAAGAGCAAACAATAGATACAAACTCAAGGTAAACTGCACCAAACTTGATTGCAGGGAATATGACTTCAGCAACAGAGTAGTCAATGCCTGGAATACTCTATCTGACTCTGTGGTTTCTTCCCCAAACCCTAAAAACTTTAACCTTAGACTGTCTACTATTGACCTCACCCCTTTTCTAGGAGGTCTTCAGGGGGAATGCATAAGCGCACCAACGTGCCTACTGTCCCTGTCCTATTGTTTCTTTTTATTTTTCTTATATGTATCCATTTCATGTATTCATAACTATGTTTATACTTATACCTGTTATCTTATAATCACTTGACAAAATAAATAAGTAAATCAATCAATCAATCAATCAATCAATCAATAAATAAGGATTACCAAAGAGAAAGACGAGGACAAGTAAAATTAATTCCAGATGTTTGCCCTGACTAGACTTTCTCATCTGTTTCCTCCACATTATACAAAGTGTTCAGCACTATTACTGTTGTAAACCATACCAAATTTTGTTAAATGTGAGTGTCAGTGAAGCATGTGGCTCTAAATTGATCTAAGGGCTATTGTTTTTCTCAAAGGAACTTGGGGAACTGTAATGGCAATGGAGGACAGAAAAGGGAATTCTAGTGTATCTGCTTAGAACAGGAAGTTCTGGGAACATCATTGTATGCCTATGAAACCCTACCGGTTTGGGAGCTGCACTCAATAGGTTTCTGGGTACAATTAATGGTGCTGATTATCACTTATGAAGTCATACATGGCACAGGAGTAGGATACTTGAGGGATCCCCTGCCCCCTTTGGTTTATACCCACCCAACCAGAACTCACAGCGTGGTATGCTCCAGACCCCTTCTATGAAACAATGCCAGTTTATGGGCTCTAGAAGCGGGGGTGTGATTCAACTGGTGTAACAACCAGTTTGGTTAGCACGCATATACAGAGGGTTTGCTACTGACCTTCTCCTGCAATCCTGCAATCCTGCAATCTTAACAGCTGTGTGTTAGACAGCTGACATGTGGCAATCACAGATGATCCTTGGAGCTACCAGTTCACCTGAACTGGGCCTAACCAGTAGAATCCCCACCCCTCTCTAAAAGGGGTTCTCTGCCAGTTTTGATGGTCCCCTCCTTGTTTACCCTGTGGAACAGGGGTCTTCAAACTTGACAGCTTTAAGACTTGTGGACTTCAACTCCCAGAATTCTTCCTCCAGTCATGTTAACTCAGGAATTCTGGGTATTGAAGTCCACAAGTCTTAAAGCTGTCAAGTTTGAAGACCCCTGTTCCACAGGGTGAACAAGGAGGGGACCATCAAAACTGGCAGAGAACCCCTTTTAGACAGGGGTGGGATTCTACTGGTTAGGCCCAGTTCAGGTGAACCGGTAGCTCCAAGGATCATCTGTGATTGCCACATGTCAGTTTGAAGACCCCTGCTTTAGAAGATTTAAAAACTTGGCACTTTCTTTCAGGTCTTAAGTCGAGGATGTTAAGAAAATCCCACCTGTATTTTCTTGGTTATGGACTTTTGACTATTTTTCTCATTTTTCAAATGTTTTTTTTTAATGTATGGATTTAGATTTGTTGATTATTCAGAGTTGATTGCAAGATGGGCAATTTAAAAAAGGCACACAATACACAACTAGCTAACTAAATAAATAAAACTGCAATGTGATTGAAGAAACAAAACTAAAAAAAAAAAAAAAGAAAATCCAAGGACTTTTTTTCATCTAAGGAATGAGATCTGGGTCGCCATGAATTTGTATGCTTTGAAAATACAGATAAAAATAATAATGATGCACGTATAGGGAAGGATAGAAACATATATATTCATAATAACAATTCTAGAATCAGTTTGTTATAGTCTAGTGGTTAAGTTATCAGGCTGGAAAGCAGTTCTAATGAATTGTAGTCCCACTTTAGGCATGAAAGCCAGCTGGATGACTTTGGGCCAATCACTAGGAGACTGTGAGTTCTAATCCTGCAGTAGCTAGCTGGGTGATTTTCAGGAGACCATGAATTCTAGTCCCACCTTAGGCATGACAATTGACTCGATGACTTTGATCCAGTCACTCTCTCAAAGCCCAATCCACCTCACAGGGTTGTTGTCATGGGGAAAATAGGAGAGGGAAGTTGTGTTGGAAGAAGAGCTTGGAGTGCCATTTGTCAGAAATGATGTAGCATCTCCTGTTTGGGTGGGGGGTTGGACTAGATGACCTATAAGGTCCCTTCCAACTCTGATTATGTTATCTGCATATGTTTGCTACTCCAAGGAGTAAAGGTGGTAAGATATAAATAAAATAATTAAAATAAAATATAAAATAAAATAAAAATAATTAAATGTAATGAAATGAAATGAAAAAAATAATAAAATAAGGTAATAATAATAAAAAGTTTGCAATGCACTTAATGCTCTTTGGGCCAATTCCATTGCAAGATAATCTATTTTAAGATAGGTAATAAACTTGATCATTTCAGGTTCTCCATTCTATCCTTAAAAATGATGACTGAACAATAACTCTTATTTAATTTGAATTTTAAAAAAAGAACCCCCAAACCCCGGGGTTAAAACACATTGGTTCCTTCTCCTGGAGATGTCTAGGAACCTGTCTTCAAATTTAGTCATGATGAGCAAGGTGGTGGGACCTAAAAATCATTCCTCCACTTCCATTTCAGAGTTTGTTTTCTTCTCTCCCCGCCCTGCCCCACCCAGTTTTGCAGAAGTTTAAGGTGTCTGGAGACGTGGAAGAAGAAATTGAAGAACTTCAGCAAGAGGACATCTCAGAGAAGGAAGAGAAGAAAACAGATATAATTCATTTGGGCAAAATCTCAAGTCTCTCATCGAGTCTCTTCAGTATGATTGTCCTAATGATCGGGACGCAGTTTATTGGCTTTCATGAAGTAAGTCAGACACATATATCTAAACTTGCTCAATACCCATGCTTCGCTACAAAACTATGTGGTTGAGCTTAGTTTTAGGGGAGAAAAATAAGGAGAAAAAATGTGCCTCTACCTACCAGAATCCATCAGGATTCATCTGGCTAGCATCCTGCCAGTGTGTGAGGGAGTTGAGGGCTGTTTGGAAACTGAAGCAGTATTTGCTGTGTGAGCAAGAAGGAGACAGCAAGGATCCTGGGCGTGGCTTAGCTCAACTGTTCTGTACTAAAGCTGCTTGCTGCTGTGAAACTGAAACTGAAACTCCTCTGTTTGTGTTTTACATTTAGAAGAGATTTCTTTTCAGGTGGGGAGTAGAACTCCTTAGCATCAGAGCGTGTTAATAATAATATACTAAATGCTAATTCCTTGATGGTCATTTCAAAAAAACCCTTTCTTAGAGAGCACCTAGAAGCCAAGAGGAACATACGTGCCAAATTTCAAGTTTGTAGGCTTTATGGTTCTGGAGATTTTGTGATGATGCATGAGTGGTATTTTTCGCTTTTTATAGATAGATAGATAGATAGATAGATAGATAGATAGATAGATAGATAGATAGATAGATAGATATAGATATAGGCTTCTAGATACCTTCCAGATACAGTACAGGGTAGTCCTTAACTATGACAGTGGAGTCCAGAATTTCCATCACTAAGTGATGTGGTCATAAAGCAAGGGTGTGCAAGAGACACCAGTTGGGAATGGAGTTCCCAAGATTGGTCATAACCACCAGTCAATGCCATCATAACATCAAATTGTTGCTGAATTGTTGCTTGGCTGTAAGTCAAACACTAGTATCTCTACACTCTTACTTTAATTATCATGAGAAAAAGATTTTTCAGAACCAGGAATATTTTTTCTTTTTATGACCCTTGATGTTGTTAGTTGCAAAGTCGTGTCCGACCCATTGTGACTCCATGGACAATGTTCCTCCAGGTCTTCCTGTCCTCTACCATCCTCCAGAGTCCATTTAAGCTCACGCCGACTGCTTCAATGGCTCCATCCAGCCACCTCATTCTCTGCCGTCCCCTTCTTCTTCTTTTGCTCTCAATCTTTCCCAGCATTAGGCTCTTCTCCAGTGAGTCTTTCCTTCTCATTAGGTGGCAAAAGTATTTGAGTTTCGTCTTCAGGATCTGGCCTTCTAAAGAGCAGTCAGGGTTGATCTCCTATAGGACTGATTGGTTGGATCACCTTGCAGTCCAAGGGACTCACGGGAGTCTTCTCCAGCACCATGGTTCAAAGGCCTCCATTCTTTTTCACTCAGCCTTCCAACTTTCACAGCCATACATTGCAACTGGGAAAACCATAGTCTTGACTATATGCACCTTCGTTGGCAGAGTGATGTCTCTGCTTTTTAGTATGCTGTCTAGATTTGCCATAGCTTTCCTCCCAGGAGCAAGCGTCTATTAATTTCTTGGTTGCAGTCCCCATCTGCAGTGATCTTGGAGCCCAGGAAAATAAAATCTGTCACTACCTCCATTTCTTCCCCATCTATTTGCCAGGAATTTGACAGGGCCATATGCCATGAACTTAGTTTTCTTAATGTTGAGTTTCAAGCCAACTTTTGCACTCTCCTCCTTCACCCGCATCAAGAGGCTCTTCAGTTCCTCTTCACTTTCTGCCATTAGAATGGTATCCTCTGCGTATCTGAGGTTGTTGTTATTTCTCCCGGCAATCTTAATTCCAACTTCTGATTCATCTAGCCCTCCTTTTCTCATGATGCGCTCTGCATATAAGTTAAATAGGCAGGGTGACAGTATACAGCCTTGCAGAACTCCTTTCCCAATTTTGAACCAATCAGTGGTTCCGTGTCCAGTTCTCGCTGTTGTTCTTGACCTGCATATAGATTTCTCAAAAGACAAATAATATGGTCTGGTAATCCCATCTCTTTAAGAACTTGCCACGTTTTTTTTTTGTGATCCACACCATCAAAGGCTTTAGCATAGAAGCAGTAGAAGATGTTTTTTCTGGAACTCCCTAGCTTTCTCCATGATCCAGCATATGTTGGCAATTTGATCTCTAGTTCCTTTATGACCTAGAGTCCCTTAATTTGGAGTAGAATCGGGGTGACTGGATAGACCTGAGCTTGGAATACTTGGAATACTGCATCCAGTTTTGGTCACCACAATATAAAAAAGATATTGAGACTCTAGGAAAAGTGCAGAGAAGAGCAAGAAAGACGATTAGGAGATTGGAGGATAAAACATATCAAGAATGGTTGCAAGAATTGGGAATGGCTAGTTTAACAAAGGACTACGGGTGACACAATAGCAGTCTTCCAATATCTAAGGGGCTGCCACAAAAAAACAGAGGGTCAACTTATTTTCTAAAGCAGGGATCCCCAACCTTTTCGACGCCGCGGCCCGGTTCCGGCATCAGCTGGGCGCCGCGGCCAGTACTGGCGTCAACTGGCGCCGCCATCTTTTTGGCGAAAAAGTGCTTCCGGTGAGCTTTCTACCGGAAAAGCTCACCGGAAGCACTTTTACAAAAAGATGGCGGCGCCCAGCAACCAGCGGCCTGGTAAGGCTTGTTCCGCGGCCCGGTACCAGTCCGCGGACCGGCGGTTGGGGACCCCTGTTCTAAAGGACCTGAAGGCAAAACAAGAAGCAATGGATGGAAACTAATCAAGGAGAGAATCAACTAGAAATAAAGAGAAATTTCCTAAGAGTGAGAACAATTAATCAATGGAATGACTCTCTTCCATAAGTTGTGGGTGTTCCAATCCTGGAGGTTTTTAAGAAGAGATTGGACAACCATTTATCTGAAATGGTATAGCATCTCCTCCTTGAGCAGGGGACACTTCCAACTCTTGTTATTCTGTTACATGATACAATTATGTGATCATTTGATTGTTTTTGTGAATTAAGGGGAAAACCTTCCATGTTAGAGATGTTAACATGATGTTGAAGTATCTACCTAAGCATTGGCATCTGATTGTAATCAGGAGTTATGATTGCACTGAGCATGGATAGTGGGTAAAAGGATCATAATGAGATATTGGAAATGTGATCTCATTCCAGATGCTAAGAAATGGTGATTAGATCTATCTGTTCTGGGCAAAGTAATCATTTCTACTAACCAAAGAATGCAGCAATATATGTTACTATGGCAGAGGTGTTACAGTTTTACAATTGTAATTTTATATTGATTATATTATAGCAGTGGATTGATTAGTAAACCAGTGATTATTAATAAATATAATATATAAGGTTCATTTTCTTTCTTTTTCTTAGTTTAGGGTTGTCTCTTTTTTAAATTTGTTGTTCAGGTTCAAATATGTTTATTAATTTGTAAAAAATATAAAACACAGTAATACTGAAAAATGAAAATAATGGGAAAATAAGAGAAGAAAAGGGGAAGAGAAAAAAGAAGGGAAAAAGAAAAGCATAGACTTCTCATTCCTTTTGGTGCAATAGAATAAGGTAGTAACAAAAAATTTAAACCTTTTACTTTTATATAATAATATATACTAGCCATTTTTCTAACAACAAACTTATCTTATCAGCAAAACCTGAAAGATTTTTTTTTCCACCTCAAGTCCCAAGTCCAAAAGTGGTTTCCAAGTAGAAATAAAATTAATTGTGTTTTTGTCTTTAATCAGAGCAATCAATTTAGCCATCTCTGCCAACTCCAACCATTTTTTCAGCCATTCGTCCATTGTGGGAATCCAATTATCACTCCATTTTTTGGCATTAAGCATTCTTCTTGCCATCTTTTTTTAATCTGTTATTATTTTTATTTATTATTATTATTATTATTATTATTATTATTATTATTATTATTATTATTATTATTATTATTATTATTATTATTATTATTATTATTATTGGAGGAGAAAGCTATTTCACTTTTGAACAATTGTTCTGGGAAGATGTCATGATTCAGCCTGCAAATTTGGGGGAATGAATCTAAAATGCCTGTCTTCTGCCTGAAACTTTCCTGATGTGTAGTCAGGGGCGGGCTGCTGGGGGTTCACAGGGGTACAGGAGAGCCCCTAGCTAAGATTCTGTGCACTGCGGACAACCCCCAAATCCCACTCCTGGTTGGCCTCTCCTACCCTGCCTCTCCCCTCCCAGGAGTCCCCATGTGACCTGTTTTGGATGAAGGTAAGTGCAGGGCACGCACGGAGACTCAGGGAGGGTGAAAAATGGGCCTCCCAGAAGTTCGGGAAGGCTGGAAATCGGCCCATTTCTGCCTTCCAGAGAGCCTCCGGAGCCTGGGGAGGCCATTTTCCTCCTCCCAGAGGCTCAAGGAAAGGCTCCGGAGCCTGGGGACGGCAAAAATCCCCCCTGCAGGAGGCCAACTAGGCCATGACCAACCATGGCCACGCCCACCCATCAACCAGGCAGAGAACCCTT
The DNA here is from genome assembly GCF_049901735.1 of Notechis scutatus. Taxonomy (NCBI): domain Eukaryota; kingdom Metazoa; phylum Chordata; class Lepidosauria; order Squamata; family Elapidae; genus Notechis; species Notechis scutatus. The sequence goes on from NC_142011.1 coordinate 202,150,646, forward strand.
TGCTAAAAAAAAATTTGAAGCCCACCCCTGCCTAAAACTGTTCAATTGCTCTCTTGTCTGCTTTCAGTTATATTATTATAATTATGAAATTTTGCGGAAGACAGAGATGACTTACAATACCATGTGGATCGTGAAAATAGCCATAAGCTTTTTTCTCTGCTTAATAAATTTGGTAACGGTAAGTTTTTTTTGTTTTTTCTCCATTCTTTTAAACTTCTAATTCAAGAATGGATATTCTGTATCCTCTGGATTGCATATGGGACCAGTGGTGGTATTCTACCGGTTCAGCCTGGTTCTGCCGAGCCGGTAGTGCCGATGAGCAGCGGAGACCGAACTGGTTCTCTCCAACGCCCTGCTATTGCCCCCCCCCCCCCCCCCGGGCTCCCATACTAACCTTTATGTCCTACTTTTGCAGCGCAACTGCTTTGCACGGCAAGCAGATTGCCCTGCGGCAGCTGCTGAAGCAACAGGGAGAGTGCAGGCTTGCAGGAAGTGAGTCAGAAAGTCTCTGCACCTGCGCAAAGTGTGCGTTTGGTGCATGCGCACATGCAAAGTGTGTGTGCATGTGCAAAGCGCGCCCACCAAGCCATCCCACCGAACTGGTAGTAAAAATATTGAAATGCTCCACTAATATAGACCTCAAATAATATTGTCCCACCTTATGAGATTCTACTGCTGGCATTCAGTGATAAGCTATCAAAATATTTTGGTGGCTTTTTTTTCTCTCTCTCTTTGCAAAATAGAAGTGATCCATCCAACCAAGTAAACCCTTAACATATTTAAAAATAATGCTCCAAAATTTTCAGAACCCAATCTTGTAATTTTCCTTGGTAGCAAAATAAGTCCAGGCAGGAGTCCTGCAAGAAGTTAACTGAAACAATAGTCCTTATCAGCTCATTATGATAAATACAAGGCTGTGAGCTCCCAGCTGGAAGGCTGCAAATTAAGTCAGTTCAAACAGAGAAATAGTCAAACCTCAGTTCTGGCAAGGCAGTCTTTGTCACACAAAACACACAAGGAGCAAAATTTCCAGAAATGCGAATAGTTTTCTGCGACAAGCAACCCACTCCCCTTTCCTCTTATTTATTTCTCAGCCAGGGAGGGGCCAGTCAGCATCCACGTTTGTTTTGTTTTCCAAGCTGGCTCATTGTCCTCCATTGTTCACCTCTCCTATCTGCTCTGCACATACGCACATCCAGAACAGACCCCAGCTGTTCCTCCTCCTCACTCATCTTTGACTCCACAGGCAGCTGCCTCTCTGGCTGGGAAATGCCGGACAACCCTGGCTCTATCTCTGCATCTGATGCTGAGCATCCATCACAGCCTTCCCCAGGCTCCAGTAATGGCCCAAGTTCTTCTCCAACCTCCTCTTCATCCGGGTCTGCAGCCAGCTCCACTGACAACTGGTGGGCCACAATAGGAAATAGTGTATTTATGCAACATAGTCCAACAAAACAGATACTCATGCAACTTTATAAAAAAAAAGTCCCCGACTGCTCAATCCAATACAGTACAACCAATACAAACCCTTAAAAAAAATTACACTCCCATACATCAAGAATATCTCAGAAACCACCAATAGACTGCTATAACCACATGGAATCAGCATAGCACACTAGCTAACTTAAGCCCTTTAAAAGATCCTAAGCAAACTAAAAGACCCAACAACCCCAGAAGAAGAAAAAAAAAAAACAGGAGTCATCTACATGATGTTAGGACTGCAACAACCACGACGTGGGACAAATAGTCAGAAGACTTGCAGAACACATCCCCAAACACCATCTAGCAGTCAGAAGACATGGTGAAAATTCCTTAATTTCACAACATAGAGACAGGTTTAACCATAGTTTCAATAGAGAAAATGTGGGCATCCTAGACCAAGCCAAGTCTAAATATACCTGGGAATTTCTGGAAGCCTGTTGCTCTGACCAATCAGCCATCAACAGACACATAGACATTAACAACATTTATAGATTTAGGATAACTTTATTGTCCCTTCGAATGTACACTGATCAGCATACATTAAAACAAAATTTTGTTGCATAAAGTTCTCAAAGGGTCACCACCTCTAAGATACACTACATAAACATGCAGGAGAGACAATCAACCAGCCCAAAAGAGAACAAAAAGACTCCAGCATCTCTCCAGCACCAGCAATCAGCACCCAGATCAGCATAGTTAACATAGGTAGCTGAAGGTTAACTTCAGACCGAAAATCAAGTAAGCAATACCCAATCAAGAAACAGCCAAAGAAGCCAACAGCAAACAGCCCAATCAAAGAATCTCTAAGATCACCACTGCTGACAAGCAAGCCACCCAACTATGAAATAATAGCCCCAGTGGTGGTATTCTACTGTTTTGGACCGGTTCTGCAGACCCGGTAGCGACGATCAGTAACGGACAATGAACTGGTTCTCTCCACCACTCTGCTGTTGGGCCTACCTGCCTGCCCAGGCTCCCATATTCACCTTTATTCCCTGTTTTTTGAAGCGCAGCTGCTTTGCGCAGCACATCAGAGTGCCCCGTGGCAGCTGCTAAAAAGCAGGGTGAGGGCAGGCTTGCAGGAGGTGAGTTGTAATGCCTCTGCGCCTGCGCAAAGTGTGCATTTGGTACACACATGCATGCAAAGTGTGTGTGTGTGCATGCAAAGCACGCCCACCAAGCCACACCCACAGAACCGGTGGTAGACAATTTTGAAACCCACCACTGAATAGCACTAATGATGTTACCTAGTTTGGGCAATGAAACATCTGCAAGAAAACAAGTAAGCTGTGATGACCCAGGGTGGGATACAAAAGCAACAAAGTCACAAAAACAGGTGAAGTCCCTTTAATTCCTTCAACTTGGATTCAAAACTCCAATTATCATTGACTGGAGAAAAAACTCCCCCACAAACAGTTGCGAAAAGGAAGAAATGCCATTCAACCTCAAAATACATATAAATTATTAATAGAAAAAACAACACAAACCACACTGAAGCAATTAGTGAGACAAGGCAGGATAAGGGCTTGAAGATGTCCACCGATTTTGAAATACACACACTGGGAAGGACACCAGAACTCAGATAAGAACAGACAAATATTTTCACGCTTTGCTTCCAGCACTGGTCCATGCGCAGTTTGTCCTTATAAACCGTCCTCATAGCTGCAGCCCATGAAGGGGATCAGGACCCTTTCCTCCCCTGTAGATCACGCCATTCACATTTCTCCCTTATCCGCTCCTCCCTGCGTCCCCTAGGATGAAGAGGGGATGGGCCTGGATCTTCCTCTGAATGCCCAGCCGGCCTGTGCCCTTCACCCAGTTTCCTCCACAACCTCCGGAGCCACACTCCCACTTCCTGTCAGCTGTTCCTCCTTTCTCTCGGAGTCAGATTCTAACAGGGGGCATGACATAAGCTCAGAGAGCACCAAGGACCCCTCAGATTTAAGGCTGGCAAAAAAAAAAAAAAAATTAGCCAAAGCTGCATACATCACCCATTTTTTAACTTGATCTTTGTGCTGGATCTATGCAAACAATCCTTGATTTACAACAACAATTGAGCCTAGAATTTATATTGCTAAGTGAGACTTTTTTTTAAAAAAAAAAAAACAAGTTTTATTTTCAAGACAAACAATACATAAATACACATAAACACAAAACATAAAAGCATAAAAATCTCTTTTCTGAAAGTTGCTTAGTCCCGGTTAAAACTCTTGGTACAGACACAAGTTCAGTTTCATATTCATTTTACATACCATTTCATATCTTATTAACATTTTCAATTTTCTATATAACTTCTCCTCTCCTTTAAATTTTCTCAATTTTTTTTCCTCCTCTCAATTCATATCCTAATATTTATTATTCTTTGTCTGTTCTATTCCAGCCAATCATTTATTTTTCTTCTTTAAAAAAAAGAAGAAATACTTCTCCTGTACACTATATGGAGATGATGCCTTTATCTTTTTCCCTTATATTTATAGTAGCTAATATAAAATACATAACATACATTGGGATTCTGTCTGGTACATTCTAAAATTATACTATATTATCAAAAATAATACAAATCTATTCATTAATATTGATATTCATTCATATCTTAGACATTTAACTCATTACTTTTCAATTAAATCACATACTTTTATGACAGCCCTATTTTCCATAATTATCCCCCCCCCACATCACATATTATAGCTCAATATTTCATTGAAATGTTCCTCCTTCTACTTCAAATCTCATTTCACAATTTTTTTTGCTAGTATACCATGTTCTAATCATTAATTTTAACAATCATTTATATCTTAAATATTTTATCCATTTCAATTGAATATTATGCCTTTGTGGGAACACTTATGCTTTCCACGATTATTACCCCCTACATCACAATCTTGAATCATATTTCATTACAGTACTCTCTTTTTCTTAACAAAAATTCACTTATTTATGTTAGATATTTTATCACATTTTAAGCTACATATTATTTCTAATTTTCTATAATTACTTCTAAATACAGATATAAAAATGCAATCTTATGTACCTTTCTAGAATCCCATTAACAATAAGATCTATCCATTATCTCTGAAAAACTTTTGCTTCTTAATATCCTGCTCCCCACCATTAGAGCTTCTCATCCCTTCCTTTCTCCCTTGCTTCTTCTTCTCCTTATCCTCTTTAACCCCTTGTCTCTCCACCTCCCTTTTATTCTGCTTTCCCCCTTTCTGTTGTTTCTTAACATAATGTCCCTTTTTCACCTTATTCTTCTCTTTTTGGGCTGTTTTTTCAGATCTTAAAGACCTCTTTTCCTTTTTCTCTTGCTTTTTCCCGTCTCCAATCAAAGTCCTTTTTCATCAAAGATGGCTTCTTCTTCTTCTTTGTCCCCATCATCCTCATTCTGCTTCGCATAAATATAAACCGCCATTTCTAAGTATTGAAAAATAGTGCCAAGTCCATCTTCCCCTCCTTGTTTTTCTCTTTCATATTTTTTGATATATAAGTTCCAATCCATCCACAGGTGATGCCATTGTGTAGAGAAAAAGTTTTTCCAAACAACCACCCAGATGATTTAATCAGAAATAATTTCCAAAGGTTCCAAAATCACCAAACAATCCAAACAGACTGTTTCTTTTAAATACCTTCTTCTTCTTCACTTTTTCTTTCTGAGGTTAAAGTAATCACAAATCCTTTTCAAATATATTTTTTGGAAGTTTTTAAACTCTTTACAATTCTAGGCAATCTTCTCCTTATTTTCAAATTTTGCTCCGATTTTTTTTTCACTCTCCCTTCCCACTCACGGCCAAAAAGATTTTTTTTCCCGCTGTCACTTTAGGAAGGAGAGTAGAACAAAGAAAAAAAAAACTTTCCCCTTTAGGGTATTCGCAGCTTGTGGCTCTCACAAGGAACAATATATCCTTAACAGCTTTCAAGGTTCCAAATCACTTTCTCCCGTCTTGTCCCGGTTAAAAGCACCTTTCACTTTCTCCAGCTTTCTCCCTCCTGCACTTGCTTACCCGGCTGCAGCTTTCTTCGTGGCGGCCATTACTGACCGCCGTTCCTCCGCCTCGGGAAAAGGGAGTTTAGCCGGCTGGGGAGGGAGTTTGCGGCACCCCAAACCCCTTGCCGGATCCCCCTGTCTTCAGCTGCCTCTACGGGGCAGCTATATCCCCCAGATCCAAATGGATCGGGGGAACCTTGGCGGTGAACACAGCAGGGATCACGCGGTCGCAAATCCCTGCCACCGCCAAAGGCTAGCAAACCGGAAGTACCCTAAGTGAGACATTTGTTAAGTGAGCTTTGCCCCATTTTACGACCTTTCTCTCCACAGTTGTTCAGTGAAATCACTGCAGTTGTTCAGCTAGTAATATGTTGGTTAAGTGAACCTGGCTTTCCCATTGATTTTGCTTGTCAGAAGGTCTGAAAAGGTAACCACAGGATCCTGGGGCATTGCAACCATCATAAATAGGAGTCAGTTCACAAATGTCTGAATTTTGATCCTGTGACTATGCCCATAGGGCCTTTTTCCCCCAGTGTCGTCATAACTTCGAATGGTCACCAAATTAACAGTTGTGTGTCGAGGGCTACCTGTATTAAGGTAGGCTGGAACTGGAAGAAAATAAAGGTGGTTTTAACACTGGAAGAAGAAATATCAATACATGGCATTATGCTGACAATGCTACTCTTGATAGCTGAAAGTGCAAATGATTTGCAGTAAAGGACCCTGGCGGAGAAGAATAAGATTAAATATAAAGAAGAGAAAATTAATGAGCCTCGGTGGCACTGTGGTTGGAGTGCAGTACTGCAGGCTACTTCTGCTGCCTGCCATTTGGCAGATCGAATCTCACCAGGCTCAAGGTTGACTCAGCCTTCCATCCTTCCGAGGTTGGTAAAATGAGGAGCCAGATTGTTGGGGGAAATAGGCTGAATCTGTAAGACACTTAGAGAGGGCTGTAAAGCACTGTAAAGCGGTATATAAATCTAAGTGCTATTGCTATTGCTAATGACAACTGGTATAGTACCAGCCTTACAACGGATAATGAATATAGTGATCGTGTAAGTCATGGTATTTCTTGGGATTTTCCACAGAACTGAAAGTTGGACTTTGAGAGAAGCCCTAGTGATGCTTTTGAACTTTGATGTTGGAGAAGACTCCTGAGATGACCACAAATGTCAAGAAAACAAACAAACAAGTCCTTGAACAAATCAGTCCCTTGCTGCTAATAAGCACATATATTTTCCCAATCTTATTTAAATCATCTGCTCATGATAGGTTAGGTAACCTTTTATAATCTTGTCTATGGAGATTCTCAACCATCCATGTCTTGCTTGCTTTTTTTTCCCCAAAAGGCAACTGGACTTCATTTTTCCTTGAAGACATTTCGCTTCTCATCCAAGAAATTTATTCCATTGGGAAGAAGCTTGTGGGATGAGAAGCGAAATGTCTTCAAGGAAAAATGAAGTCCAGTTGCCTTTTGAAAAAGCACATTTGGGTCTTCACTAATCTTGCGATCACCATTGTGAAATACTTTGGTAACAGAGATTTACGGTATTTTATTATGTAGGCCAGAGATCTCTAAACTTGGCAACTTTAAGACTTGTGGGCTTCAACTCCCGGAATTGCTGGCTGGATAATTCCGGGAGTTGAAATCCACAAATCTTAAAGTTGCCAAGTTTGGGGACCACTGATGTAGGTATTTATGTAATTTATCTGGATGCTCAACATATTATAATTATGGGGTGATAATAAGATGTAGTTACAAGCAAAATATCAGGATTGTGCACCATGCCTGAGGCCATGTCTATCTGGCCCACCTAACGTCTGGGTCTAACGCTTGAGAGAGAACCAGAATTTCGGTGTCTTTTGAAAGACACTTTTCCTATAAAAACAAGAAGGTCAATCTATTGTCCAAAGCGCCAGAAGGCAAGACAAGAAACAATGGACAGAAACTAATCAAGGACAGAAGCAACCTAAAACTAAGGAGAAATTTCCTAACGGTGAGAGCAATCAATTAATCAGTCGAAAAGCTTGATTTCAGAAGTTGTGGGTGCTCTATCACTGGAGGCTTTCAAGAAGAGACTCGACAACCATTTGTCCGAAATGGCATAGAATCATAGAATAACAGAGTTGGAAGGGACCTTGGAGGTCATCTAGTCCAACCCCCTGTTCGAGCAAGAGAGTCCATTCCAAATATTAGCCTCTACCTAGGATCGAACTCACAGCCTCCTGATTGTGAGATAGGGTCTCCTGCTCGATCAGGGGATTGAACTAGAAGACCTCCAAAGTTCTTTTCAGCTCTATTATTTTATGTTCTGTGAAAGGCTGGCGAGATCGGGACTTACCTAGATCTTGGGTTATATGTGGTTCTGCAACCTGAGCAACAGAATATCCATACTTTCTGGGTCCTATCAGATTAATATAAAGGATCTAAACATGCCCATCATGTCACAGCTTGTGGGGCAGTTATTGGAGATAGACAGTTCACAAATCATCCAGGATTGTGCCATGAAGAGAACTGTAGATGATAATCATCACCTTGAATTGCTTCCAAAAGTAACAGAAATCAGTAGAAGCAAGTGTGACTCAAAAAATTATGATATTATACAGGTATACTGAGATGTACCAGTAATTACTGTACTGCTGAATTCTGGACCGCTGCAACTTTGGAGTAGTCTTCAAGGGAAGCTCCATGTAGAGGTTACTGAAATATTCCAAGTAGGACATAACCAGGTTTAAGTGGTAATGAATAGGACACTTCAGGAGTGAATGCAATTGAAATACAAGTAGATTGGCATAGAGGTACACCTGGTTAAGCCTTCTGGCTGCTCCTTGCTCCTTGAAATCTTTTGTAATAGTTTGCTGTTGTGTTAACCTATTACCTGTTCATGCTTTCTGACCTTTAATATTTTTCAGGCCTATCTCATTGACTACTGGGGCCGAAGGATTCTTTTTCTGTCTGGTCTTGCAATTTGTACAGTTTGTATCATTTTGTTGGTTGTTGTGCTTGAACTATTGCGATATCAGGTAAAGTAGCAAAGACGGAGGGGGAAAAGGGCAAGAATGATGTGTGTGTATGTGTGTGTCTATGTATATGCACATATATGTATGCATATGTATGTATATATGTGCGTATGTTATGCATGTATGTGTGTGTGTGTGTGTGTGTGTGTTGCAATGGCATAGAGGTGGATCTCTCACCTCACAATCGGGAGGCTGTGAGTTCGATCCTAGGTAGAGGCAGATATTTCTCTCTCTGGGCACAATGAGAATATATCTACTGAACAAAACTCCACATTGGCAACAGGAAGGGCATCCGGCCAGAAAACAGTCAACTCCATTCAGTTGCCCAGATTCCAACCCACAAGGGATTATGGGGTCATTAAAAGTAGAATGTGTGTGTGTGTGTGTGTGTGTGTGTGTGTTTGTGTATGTGTATTACCTTGTGAAACATTTTTGAAGGAATTTATTTTACAGTCAATTGAAGTTAAAGAGTGTCATTTGAAAAGAGGAAGCAGCTCTGGATTTTGAATAAAGATCTCTAAGGTGAAGGCAGAGGTGGTGTTCAGCAGGTTTTGACCAATTCTGGAGAACTGGTAGCAGAAATTTTAAGTAGTTCGGAGAACCGGCAAATCCCACCTCTGACTGGAGATATTACAGTATCCTTCCCCTGCCACGCCCAATAAGTGACACCCACAGAACTGGTAGTAAAAAAAAAAAATTGAATTCCACCACTAGGTGAAGGGAAATAGGAATATGATTTCTTCCCTCAAGAAATTTGTTTGCTTGAATCTTCAGTCCCTGGATGTGATTTGTCCAGTGCAAACAACCAGACTCACATTTGAAGGGTTTAATTACCTGTTTTATTGTTCAGGTCTATAACACAGGACTCTTCTCAGGATGGTGATTTGCTTAAGGGTCAGGCTAGATAAGGTTCAACAGCATTTTGTGTCCATGTAGAGATTCTAGACCCGTGATGGCGAACCTATGGCACGCAGAGCCATTTGTGCGGGCATGTGAACCCCAGGCAAACTTACCTCACTGCACATGTGCAAGCCTCACAGCTGATTTTCAGCCTGTTTGAGGCCTTTTTCGGCCTCCAAGAGGCTTGAGGGAAACCTCTGCAGCCTTTGCAGGCCAAAAAATAGGCCCGTTTCATCACTTCCTATGTTTCTGGAAATACCAGAAGTGATGAAACGGGCCCATTTTTCGGCCTGCAAAGGCTGCAGAGGCTACCCTCAAGCCTCTGGGAAGCAAAAAAAAGGCCTCCAACAGGCTGAAAATCAGCTGGAAGGTGCAGTGCAGGTAAGGGTGGGTGGGTGGGGTGATTGCGCACTCATACGCAGGGGTCAGGAGGGCACACATTGCCTTCTGGGTGCTGGCACGCGAGCACGCGCACACGAGCGCATCCACAATTTTTGGCACAGGAGCCCCAGAAAGGTTAGCCACCACTGTTCTAGACTAAGTCCTTATTGGACTCCTCCTGCTGGCTCAACCAGTCTCCCTTCTACATGATTTCACATGAGGGTTTTCCCAGTGGAAAAAACAAAAAAACAAAAGATCCTTTCTAATGTCTATAGAGATTCTCAATCATCCAGGTCTTGATTGTCTCAAAGGTGCTTTTCCAAAAGGCAACTGGACATTTTATTTTGTGGTTTCTTCCCCAAACCCCAAAAACTTTAAACTTAGACTGTCTACTATTGACCTCGCCCCTTTCCTAAGAGGTCTGTAGGGGGCGTGTATAAGCGCACCAACGTGCCTACCATCCCTGTCCTATTGTTTCTTTTATTTTTCTTATATGTATCCATGTATTCATAGCTATGTTTTACTTATACCTATTAACTTGTAAGCAATTGACAAACCAAATAAATAAATAAAATATTTTTCCCCCCTGAAAATGTATCACTTTCCATCCAAGAATCTTCTTTGGAATGAGAAGAAGCTTCTTGAATGAGAAGTGAAACGTTTTCAAGGGAGAAAAAAAAAATTCAAGGAAGTCCAGTTGCCTTTTGGAAAAGCACCTCTAGGAAGTACCTTTCCAACAAACTTTGTAATTTCATAGATGCTTGGCTCAATTCTGACCTATTTTCTCCCACAGGTGACCAGTGTGTTGTCTTATTTGTGTGTCACTGTCCTTGTCATGTTCCTTGCTGCATTTACCATAGGACCAGGTAAGTGAATGAAATTCAAGTTATGGGATGAGATGGGAATGTGGGTGGCGGGAGGATCCTGGGCCATGGAAAAGGACATTCTGTGACTTACATCTTTTCTCTCTTACCAAGATATAATTTCCGTAATAATTTCAATGGAGTTGTTCCTTCAGTCAACCCGAGCATCAGCTTTTGCAATTTCAGGATCTGTATTCTGCATAATCACTATTCTCCTAACATTGATGGAAGGTAAAATGAAGGTGAGTGAGTCTGAAGCTGAGTGGAAATGACATTGTTTATGAAACAGAGTTTTATTAAACAAAGGGAACAAAAAAACAGCAGCCCACTCACTGTCACACTTATTTATTTATTGAATTTATACAGCTGCCTATTCGCACATGGCAACTCAAGGCAGCTTGCAGAATATAAAACCTCATATAAAAATAAAAAAAAACTAATTAAAGAACAGTCATATAATAAATTAATAAACTAAAATCACACACTGTCCTGGCGACAGCACCTCACACGAGCCATTGAATGGGTTCCATCCTGCTCTGGGTTCCCCAGGCCTGCTGGGAGAACCAGATCTCCAGTGCCTTCCAGAAGAGTGTTAGAATGGGGGCTGTTCTAATCTGGGAGAATGATGTTCCAGAGAGAGGGAGCCACCACGGAGAAGGCCCTTCTTCTGGGTGTATCTCCCTAGGGCAGTGATGGAAAACCTATGGCACATGTGCTGGAAATGGCATGCAGAGCCATTGCTCTGGGCACACCAGCCTTTGCTTGTTGGTCTTCTGGGTTCCAGAATACACATGCACACTGGCTAGTTGGTCTTCACGTGTGCGAAGCTTCCAGTTTCTGACGCATGCATGCATGCATGCTGGCCAGCTGGTCTTCGCATGTGTGTGCATGCATTGCTTGAACTCAGCTTCCTGGTGCGTGCATGTGTACCAGGGAGCTGCTCTTCCAGTTTCCGGCGCTCCTGGTTGCGCATGCCAGGGAACTGCTCTTCCAGTTTCCAGCGCTCCTGCATGCACGCACTTGCACATCCATTTTGTCACAGCAAAGTTTGCCAAAACTGCCCTAGGGGATGGGACCTGCAGCATTCCCTGCCTCCCTGTTCTGATGGACCAGGTAGAGAAGACCGGGAAGAGGTGGTCCCTCAGATAACCTGGTCCCAAGCCATGAAGGGCTTTAAAGGTGACCACCAGCACCTTGAATTGCACCCAGAAGCAAATTGTCAGCCCATGTACCTCCTGCAGGACAGGTGATACATGTGCTTGCACAAAACCATGTGGGCAGCTGCATTTTTTCCCCCACAACTGGAGCTTCTAGATCAGGGGTCTCAAACACAATTTACCTGAGGGCTGCTAGAGGCAGAGTCTGGGTGAGGCTGGGCCGCATAATATTATACTTTATATTATACTTTATATTATACTTTATATTTATATTATACACTAATATTATACTTTCATATCACGGTGGGGGCCACAGGATATCCTCCTGCGGGCCGCAATTGGCCTGCGGGCCGCGAGAATGAGACCTCTGTTCTAGATGCTCTTCAAAGGCAGCCCCATTGCAATATTCAAGACGGGAAGTGACTAGGGCATGAGTGACTGTGAGTAGGTATCTTCCTGACCTCCAAATCATGTGTTCAAAACCATATAATTCAATCTGTGATTGCTGTGTCCCTGTTAGGCACAAACAACCGGACTCACACACATAGAGTATAAGCTAATTATTATATTGCTCAATGCCTAGTTCCACCCCTCTTCCCAAACTAGCTGTTGTCCCTCAGAAAGACTAAATATGGGCCCATCAGCATTCCAGAGAAATTGGACCTTGCCCTTTGATGTTCTGACTTCCTGAGACCGTAATTAAGCACACATTTAGTTAAAACAACTCTTGTTTTATTTCAACGCTGGGAAATTATGTTCATTCCCAGCCTGTAATGAGTCCCAAACAGTCCCTTGATATAAGCACCCACCTCAGGGGGTCAGGGTGAGCATGGGCAGGATGCGCATGGACAGCTCAACGTCACTCATGTCATGGGTGCCCGTGGTGGCCTGAGCATTCTGCTAGGGAAAAGAGGCTCCGAGCTCCGTTTTTGGCTACAACGGCTACTTGCAACCCTCTGCCAGCAAAAATGGAGCTCAGGAGGGGCTGACACACGGCCCTCCCAAGCTCCGTTTTCACTGGCAGAGATCTAAGCACCCTTTGGGCCGGATCTGGCCCACGGGCCTTGAGTTTGACACCCCTGATGTGGAGGGTAACTACACATGCTCTGGATCCCCCCCGTACTTCCCGGAACAACTATCTCAGTTTTTTTCTTGACAGATTAGCTTCTGTTATGAATGAGGATTGGAGGGCAAGGGAAGGAACCATTTATTTCAAAAGCAATTGGTGTTGGCCTGGGCAAAAACCGCTTTATGATAGAAAATACAAAGGGGTTAATCATACTGAATATTTTGATTTAACGTGATTCTTGTTTTGATCCCAACACACTTTTCATTCTGTTCAATCCTCTTGTTTCATGAGTGGTCCTTGGTGCACTGGTGATGTTACCTCGTTTGGGTAATGCAACGTCCATAAGAAAACCACCAAGCTCAGAGAGCACTGTGGACCCCTCATTTCAACCTTAAGTTACAAATATTTTCATGTGTTGGTACGGAGTGGTGAGGTGGCCTAGAGGGGGAGTTCTCACGTTGCAATCAGGAGGCTGTGAGTTTGATCCTAGGTAGAGACAGACATTTCTCTCTCCCGGCACAATGAGAATATATCTGCTGGACAAAACCCTTCATTAGAGACAGGAAGGGCATCCGGCCCTTAAACACTCTGCTAGCTCCTTTCATTTGCCCAGACTCTACTGCACAAGGGATTATGGGGTCGTTAAAAGGTGACGAGGATGATTATCATTTATTGGCACCTGTTGTTGCACTTCAGCCGCCAGCCTTCCACTCAAAGGCCAGTGTTTTCCCTGGTTCAAAAGATAAAAGATCACTTGCAAGGGATACACTATCAGCTTCTAAGGAAGAAAATGCTGTTAAGATTTGGCATTGGTGAAACTTACTAGGAAAGCTTGTATGTAGCCTTTGGAGGAGCATAGTGTGGGGAGGAATCCCCACTATTTGCAATAAACAAATAAACTTCTATATGGGCACCGTCAAGAAGAATAACTTGGGGTTCCAACTAGAGCCGGGGTTGTGCAAGAATCATTCAAAATGAAATCCAGACAGCTGTGAGGAAAGGAGATTTTATTTATTCCCAAGAGCAAAGAGATTTGACTGTGGGGATAGCTACAGAGAAAAAAATGAGCTACAAATGGACTGTTTTATAGGGAAACTGGGACGCAGTGGCTCCGTGGCTAAGACGCTGTGCTTCTCGATCAGAAAGCTCAGCAGTTCGCTGGTTCGAATCCCTAGCACCACGTGACAGAGTGAGCTTCTGTTACTTGTCCCCGCTTCTGCCAACCTAGCAGTTCAAAAGGATGTAAAAATGCAAGTAGAAAAATACTTTGGTGGGAAGGTAACAGTGTTCCATGTGCCTTCTGTGTTAAGTCATGCTGGCCACATGACCATGGAGACGTCTTCGGACAGCGCTGGCTTTTCAGCTTTGTAATGGAGATGAGCACCGCCCCCTAGAGCCAGAAACAACTAGCACGTATATGCAAGGGGAACTTTTGCCTTTACCTATAGGGAAACTTGTCATTAATAAGTGTCTCAAGGGGTGTAGTATGTGTATATGCTGGTTCTAGTGTCTAACACTTGGGGGAAATGAGCATGTGTAGGTACGTACCCTCTGTGAAATTTATTCTGGTGAACATATAGTTCTTCTAGGTGACAGTTTTAATTAAGTCTGCTTGTGTTTACAGACCTTCTCCTTTGATGTGTGAATTGACTATGGGTAACTTATTTGGGGGTTCAAGGAAGTTTGAGCAAAAGATTCCCCCCCCCTCCCATTTACTATTTTTACTTGATTAACTTAGTTCCAGCTTGACTGTCAATTCAGCAGAGGTGACACTAATTCTCGGCCCATTGTGGGTTCTGTTAATGTTTAAGGGAAGATATTATAAGGAATAAAATGTGTTTTGATATAAAGTATTCCACAACAGTTTCTCTCTTTCCTTCTCCATTAAAAAAAAAATCCTTTTCCATTTTCAGAGGGAACTTGGACCGTACTCCTTACTCCTCTACAGTCCATTCTGTGTAGCTCTCTTTATTTACTTCTACATGTATATCCCAGAGACCAAAAATCAGACTTTTGTGGATATCAGAAAAATGATGGCAATACAGAAAAGCAGGAAAATCGATGTCAAGAAAGATAAGGCAAGAAAGGAGTCTGGGGATATCATCTGAACTAATCTGTGTTTATTTGTATTTTCTTTGAAATCAGAATTAAAAACAGAACCTTGTTTTTCTTCAACTGTCCACTTTGATTGATCTATGGAGTATTCCTTCTGGTTCGGGACCAGAGGTTTAGCTGACATTTAGACTAATATTTTAGCAAAGTTATACCTTCCAATTTCCCCAGAATTGACTTCCATCACAAACATGGCTTGCATTTTCTCTCTCTTTCTCTCATTCTCAGGGAACTGTTAGGTTTTCAGATTTTGGAGGAAGAGTCTTCAAATGTTCAAGACTTCCAAACTTTAACACCAGGCCCTACCCAACAAAGTACAATTTAGTGGTGAGAAAAGTTAGGTCTTAGGCAAGAAAAAACAATGCACTTGTATAGAATAGGTGGCACCTGGCTCAATAGCAGCATTATAGCAGTATTTGTGAGGAAAATGTAGATGTCCCAGTGGGCAGCCCCTGAAATATGAGCCAGCAGTGTGCTGCAGCTGCCCAAAAAGTTAATGCAGTCCTAGGCTGCATCAGCAGAGATAGTATGAATATCATGTGAAGCATTAGTACTGATTTATATTGCTTTTGTGAGACCACACCAGGAATACTTTACCCAGTTTTGGTAACCACAATGCAAAAAAACAAAAAAAGATATTGAAGCTCTAGAAAGACTGCAGAGAAAGATGCTTATGGGACTGGAGGATTAAAAAAATATATATAACAAACAGTTGCAGGAACTGGGTACATATAGTCCAACAAAGAGAAGGACTGTGGGGTGACATGACTTCTCAGTGTAAAATATTCATTAAAATAAATTGTGTGAACTGTCGTTGATATCCCCCAAGTTTTGGAACCTCAGAGAAATTTTCAAACTTCCTAGTGTCTCTAGGAGTGCACTCATTGTACAAATGTCTAGTTGTTTTCTTATCAGTGTATTGGTTGAATCTATTTATCTATCTATCTTTCTATCTATCTATCTATCTATCTATCTATCTATCTATCTATCTATCTATCTATCTATCTATCTATCCATCCGTCTATCTATCTATCTATCTATCTATCTATCTATCTATCTATCTATCTATCTATCTATCATCTCCCTCCCTCCCTCCCTCTCTCTCATCTATTTATATCTCTCATCTGTCTGTCTATCTATCTATCTATCTATCTATCTATCTATCTATCTATCTATCTATCTATCTATCTACCTACCTATCTATCTATCCATCCCCCCCTCTCTCTCTCTATCTCTATCTCTATCTCTATCTCTATCTCTCTATCTATCTGGTGAACAATCCAATTCAGGAAAATTGTTGCAGCCAAGTCTGCCAACTTCCCCTGGAAGTGCTAAAAAGACTTTGAAAACAATGGAAATGGCCCTATTTCTTGGAGAAAACTACTCATCGCTTGGTGAAAAATCTCTGAAAACAGGTGGATGGGAGAGAACTTCAACCAAAATGTCCTCAGATCGTAATTTATTTATTTTTTATCTTGCTTTTATCATTTGAAACAATAACTGAAGGCAAGGAACATGTACAATACAGGTAATCACGACTGAGCCCAATATTTCTGTTAGCTAAGCGAGATGTTGGTTAAGTGAATTTTGCTCCATTTTACCACTTTTCTTGCCACTGTTGTTAAGTGAGTCACTGCAGGTGTTACATTAGCAACAGGGCTGTTAAGGGAATCTGGCTTCCCCGGGGATTTTGCTTGTCAGAAAGTTGCAAAAGTGACCCCCCCGGACACTGTAATCATCATAAATATGAGTCGGTTGCCTGGATTTTGATCACGTGACCATGGGGAAGTCATAAATGTGAAAAATGGTCACTTTTTTCGGTGCCATTGTAGCTTTGAACAGTCGCTAAATGAACTGTTGTAACTTGAGGACTACCTGTACTCTTTCCACCTCCTATTTTCCCCACAAAAATCAGCCTTCTAAAAGTGGGTTAGGCTGAAAGAGACTGACTGGCCCAAAAATCTCCAGGAAGCTTTGATGACATGGCAGGACTAGAACCCACCACCTCCTGGTTTAAGGCCAACATCTCAACTACAACACCAAACTGGCTCTTCTTTCATGCACCTATTTTGATCCATGAAATATTGGGAGATGTGTAAACCAATAGTTTGACGGCACTTTCAGATATTTAGTGTTTCAAAAACAAATATAACAAAAGCCGTTGAAGAAGATATGTTGACACTATCCACCCTGCTTTTGAGATGACAGAATTAAAATTCGGTGCAAAAGAGACCTAATAGACACCGACGAGTGCGTTTATGCACAAGTAGGTGGCTTTTCTTCTTTTTCTTTTCCCTTAATTCATCTTTGTTTCCTTCACCACCAGAAACGAGCATGTTCAGTTGCTTTGAAACTTTCATCCTATTTTCTTGACAGAGACAATCAATTTCCACTTTCAACTGTCAACAGATTCTCTTGGAATAGTCTGAGGTCCTTCATCTGATTGGCTACTGATGAGCTGTTGGAGTTTGAATTCAAAATATTGTTTCAAGCAAAAGATCATTCAACTTGGGTTAATTCTAGAATCTTTCCTCACCCACAGGGAAAGCTAGATATTGTTTTCTTTGCTCATTCATGTTATGAGAGACTGAGTCAGGTGGACTGGTTTTATAGCTTTCCCTTCTATGGCAGTTTAGATAGCTTGGATGAATCAGTTCCTGGATTCCTTCAGTTCTGCTCTTCAAGGAATTCCAAGGATAATGAATTAGCAAACTCCCCCTAAAGAGTCACCAATGGTCAAGGGATCATAAAAATCCCTTTAGTGTTTCAATTATCAAAATACGTCACAATATTCTTTCCCGTACACGCATGCATGTGTATATGAGTATGAGTGCATAGATAGGTGTGGGTTCAAAGTAAGAAGTTTTTATGGTCAAATAATCCTGCCAACTCTTGGACATGATGGATTGGCTTGGTTGCATTTTATAGCTCTCCAGAGTCAATATATTTTTGAATTTCTGATTGAAAGGATTGTTCCTTCCTGGATTTATCTATTTCATCCCATTTGACTTTGAAATTATATATAAAAATATAGTAGAATAGATACTAGATAACCAACTGTCAAGCTTGTTCTCATTGTCCCACAGGTACTCCCCATTAGCAGACATAAACATGGCTGAATCCAAGAAAAGTGTACAAATAATAACTAAACGAGTCAGGGAGCATGAAGTCCTGAAGACATCTCCAAAAAGTGTGAGTTTGAACAAACTTGGGGTTTACCTCGGGGTTGCATTACTTGGAATTTGACAAACTATATGATGACAATCAAAGCTGTCATCATCCAAGAAGCTTCTTCAGCTCTGTTTTTCTTTGATGACGTTTTGCTTCTCCTCTGAAGAAGCTTCTTGGCTGAGAAGCAAAATGTCTTCAAAGAAAAACAAGAAAATCCAGTTGCCTCTTGAAAAAGCACCTTTGGAATAAAGATAATATATATAATTTCTCGGATGGTTGACACGATCCATGTCATAAAAATCAGCAAATACAGAAGACACCTATAAAAAAAAATCAAATGTTTTAAACCCAGCTCTTTTAGAAACTGGTGAGGCGGTTTGATATTGATTTTTCATGAGAAAATATATCAAGCTGTTATCTATTGTGGGGAAATTCCATGAAAAGAGCATCACAGTGAAGAAGAGCACCTTTGCAAAGTAACATGAAGAGGACTTCTGTCCTACATCTTAGAGCATTACAGATAGTTCTCGTCGTGTGCCATTTGTTTAGGAACTGTCAAAGTTATGGTATTGAAAAAAAGTTATTTACAACTTGTCCTCACAATTACAACCATTACAGCATCAAAAATCCATCCAACATGTATTAACCATGGTTGCAGCATCCTGGGGTCATATGATCACGATTTGTGACCTTTCCACTGGCTTCTGACAAACAAAATCAATAGAGCAAGCCAGATTGAGCCATGGTGGTGCAGTGGTTAGAGTGCAGTACTTCAGGCTATTTCTGCTGACTGCTGACTGCCTGTAATTTTGCAGTTCAAATCCCACCAGGCTCAAGGTTGTCTCAGCCTTCCATCCTTCCGAGGTGGGTAAAATGAGGACGCAGATTGTTGGGGCCAAGATGCTGACTCTGTAAACCTCTTAGAGAGGGCTGTAAAGCACTGTAAAGTGGTATATACGTCTAAGTGCTAGTGCTACTTAATGACCATGTGGTTCACTTAACAATTGCAGTGATTTGCTTCTCAACCATGGCAAAAAATCAGGCACAATTGCCTTGTTTAGTAAGAGGAACTCTGCTCCCAATTGTAGTCAGAAGTCAAAGACTACCTGTTCTGATGGCCCAGTGGAGAATCATTCCAAATTTATAGTTTTTCCATAGAAAATACTATCCTCTGGAATTATGTGTGACTCACTCAGGAAGCGGACTGCAAAATACATTAAAGTGAAGTTAAATCAGGACATCCATTTGGATTTATGTGAAACAGAGCTAATAGTTTCAATGAGCAAAAAACCCTCATCCTTGCATATAAAATAAATCAATCTGTTCTATGCATTGTTAACATGACAGTCACAAGTGCATGATCAACATTCTCTGGGTACACATGTGTAAATTTGGGGTACATGCAGAAGGGATAGGACTCCAGTCACTTCTCATAGATATCACCTTGATTTTTTGGGAGGGGACAAGTTGGTGGGTGCGTCATTGCAATCCTCATTCCCCATTTCTCCATGTAATAAGCCTGGGGAAGATGATATGAATATATTATATCCCATGTTCTTGAGCTGCTGCTGTCAGATTCATGAGCTGTTCAGTGTCCTCTACCAAATACATTTCTCAGACAAACATATGGGATTGTAGTTATCTTTTGAAGCTTATAGGTAAGCATTTAGCCCTCATTTCTGAAGTCTTCTAAGGCTTCTTCTTCTGTTCCATAACTTAAACACTTCCATGAAAACCTGCTGCAATATCACAGAAAATAACAGAATAATAGGGTTGGAAGGGATTTTAGAGGTCTTCTAGCCCAACCCCCAGCTCAAGCAGATAACAGATAACAGATAATCAGAGTTGAAAGGGACCTTATAGGTCATCTAGTCCAATCCCCCACCCAAGGCGGAGACCCTACACCATTTCTGACAAAATGGCAGTCCAATCTCTTCTTGAAAGTCTCAAGTGATGGTACTCCCACAACTTCCGAGGGCAAGCTGTTCCATTGGTTGATTGTTCTCACTGTCAGAAAGTTTCTCCTTATTTTCTTCCAGGTTAAATCTCTCCTTGTTCAATTTCTATCCATTATTCCTTGTCTGGTTTTTGGGTGCTTTGGATAATAGCTTGACCCCTTCCTCTCTGTGGCAGCCCCTCAAATATTGCAAGACTGCTATCATGTCTCCCCTGGTCCTTCTCTTCACTAGACTAGCCATGCCCAGTTCCTGTAATCGTTCTTCATGTGTTTTAGTCTCCAGTCCCCTAATAATCCTGGTTGCTCTTCTCTGCACTTTTTCTAGAGTCTCAACATCTTTTTTTATAATGTGGTGACCAAAACTGGATGCAGTACTCTAGGTGTGGTCTTACTAAGGCTTTATAGAGTGGTATTAGTACCTCACTTGATCTTGATTGTATTTCCTCTATTAATGAAATTTAGGATTGCATTAGCTTTTTAGTATCATCTCCCTCATCTAAGTCGTTAATGAAGATATTGAAGAGTACTGGGCCTAAGACAGAACTTTGTGGCACCTCACTGCTTACTTCCCTTCATGTAGACTTAGACCCATTAAGGACTACTTGTTGAGTATGTTTTGTCAGCCAGTTGCGAGTACATCTAGTGGTGGTGCTATCTATTCCATTTTTTTCTAGCTTACTAAGAAGTAGGTTATGTTCTACTTTCTTATTGTTATGGGTAATTTATTTATTTTTTGGCTTTAGGGGTTATTTTAGGTACATAAAGATTAATGACTCTATTAACTTGAAGCAAAAAAAAATGTTATAATGGGCTTCTGCTTCTTCTGATTGCTGGCTGCCTGCAATTTAGCAGTTCGAATCCCACCAGGCTCAAGGTTGACTCAGCCTTCCATCCTTCTGAGGTGGGTAAAATGAGGACCCAGATTGTTGGGGGCAATATGCTGACTCTGTAAACTGCTTAGAGAGGGCTGTAAAGCACTGTGAAGCAGTATATAAGTCTAAGCACTATTGCTATTTTAAATAATTAGATTGAATTGTTGAATTGTCCCACAGCAAGTTGGCCATGGCTAGTTGTCTGCAGCTGTGGTGAATTGACCGTGGTGAGTTGGCCTATTCCATCAAGGAAAAACAAAGCACCTTTGGGACAACCATGACTCTGAAGACTGAGAATCTCCATAGACATCTAGATACATGCATTTTTGTGTGTACATGTTGTGGTTCCATAATTATGACAGTTCGAAGGATTATGTTAACTTTATTTAATTAAAAAAATCATTTCAATTTTTTTAAAAAGTCAGTTCAACTCACAGTGTGCTATTTCTTTTTAATAGGAGATGACAAAGTCACTTCTTTGGGTTTCTTTTGCATCCAGCATCTTAAGCGTGCACCATGGTTACTTTATCTGGATAGTTTATTCACCTGGTGTGGTAAGACCTTCCTTTAATGCAAATTTCTTTCTAAGGCAGTGGTCCCCAACCTTTTTTGTACCAGGGACCAGTTTCACGATTATTCATTCTTTGCGGCCGGGTACAAAATGATCCACGGACCGGTACCGGCATCAGCACACATGACCAAGGCAAGGCGAGCCGAGCAACCGGCCAGCCAGCCATCCCCTGCTTCTCCCTGCCACCTTCAACTCCTCCTTTGTACCTTCTCACGGTCGATGGGCTTTTCGGGCTCTTTCTTAATCTCCTCCTGAGTAACGCGAGACTCCACCGCCATCGGGACAGCTCTTCGTTCGAAGCCGTCCCCCCCCCTTCAACGAAACTAAGGCACGAGGATTCCTTCAGCACCCAAACGCCGCTTTCCAACAGACGACTGACAAGCTCACCCGGAAGCACTTTCTCAAGCGCCGTCGAAACAAGATGGCGGCACCAAGCAAAATAGGCGGCCCGGTACAAAATGATCCACGGACCGGTACCGGTCCGGGGCCCGGTGGTTGGGGACCACTGATCTAAGGGGTTTGCATAAGATTCAATCCCTCAAGTAATTATGTCTGCCTGCCTGCCTGCCTACCTACCTATCTATCTATCTATCTATCTATCTATCTATCTATCTATCTATCTATCTATCTATCTATCTATCTATCTATCTATCTATCTATCTATCTACATCTATCCAGGGGTGGGCTTCAAAAATCCCAACAACTGCTTCTGTGCCCAGTTGCTTGGTGGGTGTGGCCATGGTGGGCGTGGTCTATTTGCACTTCCAGGGGGGCATTTTTTTTTTGCCGTCCCCAGAGTCCAGAGGCTTCCCTTGGGCCTCTGGTAGGGCAAAAACGGCCTTCCCCAGGCTCCAGAGGCCCTCCAGAAGCCAGAAACAGGCCCATTTCCAGAATTCCAGAACTTCTGGGAGTGCTGTTTTTTGCCCTTCCAGAGCCTCCACATGGACCCTGCACTTATCTGCATTCAAAATGGGCCACGTGGAGACTCCTGTTAGAGGCAGGGTAGGGTTGGCTGCCCAGCCAATCAGTTCAACTACCGATTCGGCCAGGGGTGGGATTCAAAAAATTTTTAACAACCGGTTCTGTGGGCATGGCTTATGTGGTGGGCGTGGCTTGGTGGTCATGTGACTTGGTGGACATGGCTTGATAGTCATGTTATTGGCTGGATGTGGTCAACTCAATATCATTCACATCGAGGCACACATCTCCTCGCCTGGCCTCTCATGACTTTGGGGATGCTGCAACAGTTGTAAGTGTGAAAAATGGTCATAAGTCACTTTTTTCAGTGCCATTGTAACTTTGAATGGTCATTCCACACAAGCAAAGTACCAGCAAAGGAGGGGGGGGGAAATTCCAGAGCCGTTCCTGAGACAGGAATCTATCTATCTATCTATCTATCTATCTATCTATCTATCTATCTATCTATCTATCTATCTATCTATCTATCTGATTCTAAATGTTGCAAGTTAATATGCTGACAGGCTTAATATGTCTAAGCAAAGCTTGGTGATCCTAGCATTGTTACTAATCTATTAAGAGGTAAATAAATGCTTTCTGATTCCCACTTTCATTTTTGCTAAAAAAAAAGTTATTAAATAAAAAAGGAATAATGGTCATATAAGATGGATAACATAAGAATACATGGTCCACGTTCCCCACCTCTCCCTATATTCTATACTGCCAATGGGGCTTTCTTTCAATGAATGTCATTCTTGAGTTAGCAAATTGTAATGTTTTTTTTATAAAATAAACCACAAGGCCATTTGTAAGGTAATTTCTAACATTTATCCAGAGGTATCACTACCCTCCGAAATTTATTTGGTCCCCCAACTAGTGTTTTTGATGCCACGTGTATGCTTTGTGTTTCTCTTCTAGCTCTTGCGAGAATATTATAACCCCATAACTTTCCAAGTGATTACTCATCCAAAGTTTAAATTACTTGAGTTGGCAATCATTGTTTCTATAATCCCACTTGGAGGTATATTTGCCTCAGTGATGGCTGGGTTTTTGGCTGATATCCTTGGCAGGTAAGTTGCTTTTATGGTTTATTTAGTAATATATATGTGCCAGCATTCTATCCATAAATCACTCCCTCCAGTTAACATAGTGAAATGATAATGATAATAATGATGTTGATGATAATAATAACAATAACAATAATAAGAACAATAACAACAACTTGGTTGATACCTAGGATGCTGGCAACAACCCGTATCAACCATCAGCGTCAGTCAATGATATTTGTGATACATTTTTAAATGTTCAGTTGACTGAATTTCATGCTTAATGAATAAAAGAGGTAGTAATACTACTAATAATAACAACAAAAATACAACAATAATAATAACAATAACAACAACTTGCTTGATACCTAGGATGCTAGCAGTAACCTGCATCAACCATCAGCACCAGTCAATTATATTTGTGATATATTTTTAAATGTTCAGTTGGCTGAGTTTCATGTTTACTGTTCCATGTTTAATGAATAAAAGTTTAAATAACAATAACAACAACAACAATAATAATGACAGACTAAATGGAAAGAAAACCAAAGCTTTGCATGGACAGCACTTGAAAAACATTGAAGGAAAATGTGATAACAACTTGACATGAGCATGGCTTAATAAGGAAACCATCAAGAAAGAAATGGAAGGTTTAATACTTGCTGCTCAAGAACAAATCACTACAAACTAATGCCATGAAAGCAAAGATGAAAAAAATTAACTGACAATCCAAACTGCCAACATGTCCGAGTTGCTAATTTAATCCACTGGTCATGATGTAAAAAACACAACTTACCTGTATCTGAAAAATCATGGGAACATAAAGTGGAAAAAGTGGATATTTGTGATACATTTTTAATTGTTCAGTTGACTGAGTTTCATGTTTAATGAATAAAAGTTTAATAATAATAATATTAACAACAACAACCGCTCAGCGAAAAGTAATTTAAGCACCTGAAATAGTTACTAGATTTCTGTTCAAACTTTAGTAAGTTTAGATAAGCACGCTTGGCAGATATTAATGTAAAGATTCTGACAAACTAATTCCTTTTGGAAATCAGAATAGCCCCAACCCTGTTAGCCTTTCCTAAGACCCTAAAATCTTACCCCCTTCTCTCCATCAGACTTGCCCCACAGAAGCCCCCCACCATCCTATCCCCTTTCCTCCCTCAGGCAGAAGATATCCACCACTTTGATATCTTCATTATCAGTTCTAAGACTGTCTTTTTTTTTGGTAACATCATTATTGTTCTTCTTCATACATAATTGTGTCTTTTTTTCCAGTTTTCATTACTACAGCTTGCAGATTGAGATTAATTGTTCTCACTGTCAGGAAGTTTTAGTTCCAGGCTGGAACTAAGATAAGTTGGATAAGTTTCCATCCATATTTCTTAATTTCATATTTCATTTTGACTCCATATCGATTAATAGAGCGTGTAGGAAACATTTTAACATTGGACATATTGAAGGATATTTTTAGAACAATAGTTCTGGAAATTAACCTTGAGCGTATCTATCTCTATGTTTGTGTTTCAAAAACATTATGAAACAGGAAGAAGTTTTATTGGACAATATTGTGGTACTTTTCTATTTTTTTCTTTTTTGTAATTTCTTTTTTCTTTTAGTTTGTATTCGTTTGTATCTTTTTAATTATAGATTTTCATGAAGTGACTATATAAAGAAAGGGTTCCATCTATAATGATACTCCTGATTTTCCTCTTCCATAGACAGTTCTCTACTTACAAGAGTTTGCTTAGTAACTATTCAAAGTTACAGCAACACCTGCCCCTTCAGCTACCAGGGTAGTGACATCAACACAGCACCAGTTGGTTTCTTTATTACTGGATATATTATTGTGTACATAAAAATACCGCTATTTCCCTTTGTTCTTTTCAGTTTCATAGAGGTTTATGTACTCACATGCTTATTTGTTAGATTTTGGAGGTACTCCTCAATTTATGACTACAGGGGAGATGAGAATTTCTATTGCTAAGAAAAGTGGTGGTTAAACGAGTCACACCTGATTTTGTGACCTTTTTTACACAGTTGTTGAATGAGTCACTTCACTTATTGAGTGAATCTCGTGGTCATTGGGCAAATCCAGCTTCTCATTGATTTTGCTTGTCCGAATCCAGCTGAGAAGGTTGAAAATAACGATCATATGACCCCATGGATGTTGCAATCATTATGTTCTCACCCAGCTCCCCAAACACGACAAACCCTCCGAAGTTAACTCAAAGATTCCTTTATTAGGAGTGCCAACAACCCCAGCAAAAAGTTTCTCTCTCACCGCAGGCTAACAAGTCTGTCCAGGCGGGAGAGGAACAGTTGTCTGCCACACCTATTCAGCTAGGGTGGGACTTCGCTAGCAGCAGTGGCTTTCCGTCCCAAGGACCGATCCATAGAATTCCACTGCTCTCCTCTCCTCTGCCTTCTGCACATCTATGCTTCAGGCACTGGATCTAGCTGTTCCTCCTCTTCCTCATCAGCCACCTCCAGATCTGGGGGCTGCTGACTCTCCATCTAGGACTGATGGACAGCTCTCTCTCTCTCTCTCTCTCTGCCAGCTCCATTCCCTCTTCCTCCACGAAGCTCCCAGATTGCCTTGATGCTCCCACATTGCCTCTTCCTACTCTGATTTGACTGCTGGAGAGGCCAGCGGCTGATAGGCCACAACACATTGCAACTACTGAATTTCAATCATGTGACTATAGAGATGCTTACAACAGTTCATTTAGTGACCATTCAAAGTTACAACATCTTTGAAAAAAGTGACTTATGACCATTTTTTCACTCTGATGACCATTGCAACATCCCCATGGTCTCGTGATTTACATTTGGTTGCTTGACAACTGGTTCATATTTTAGACAGTCGCTGTGTCCCAAAATCACGTGATCTCCTTTTGCGACCTTCCGACAAGCAAAATCAATGGGAAAGTCAAATTCACTTAACAACCATGTCAGCATTCCAGAAAACCTCCACTCCAACAAGTAACTCTGAGACAGACATCCTCTCCAAGATTCTTTTTATTAGAGTAGTCAACTGGCACATCTAGGAAATCCCGAATCTGAAAGTTCCGGCCTTCCTTGCAATAAGTTAAAACTACAAATCCACCCCCTGCACCCATCATTACATCACATGCCCTGATCACCATCCGTCCCAGCTTGAGACTTCCCTTCACCCAGGTGCAGAAACCACATGACCTTGACTTAGAAGAAGAATGCTATTATGTCTAACCACGTACATTCCAAGAAATTCCCTCCTCCCACTTTCCCAGGCTCAAGAATGTGGCAGTGTGGAAACGTCTGGTCTCAATATGGCTTCCAAAGCTGACAAACCGTGTTTCTAATTTAACAACTTGTGGTGATTCACTTAACAAATGCGGGGAAAAAAAGTTGTAAAATGGGGGGGAAACTCACTTAAACAATTTTTTTCACTTAGCAACTTGAACTCTGGGCTTAATTGTGGTCAAATGTCGAGGACTGCCTGTAACCGCTGATCAACACCTCTCACTCATTCAGAAATTATCTGGATATTTTTCCTTAGCCCATTTCTTGCTCTGGCTGGCTGCTACATTTTCTCCCTCTTTTGAAAATTCATTACATTTTTAATTCATTTCTTTCAAAATCTCAATGCAACGTAGCCATGCTGATGCTTGCAACTGTCAACTCATAAAACAGTCCTATGCCTGTTTAGTAGTTGCCATAAAAAATGGGGGAGAGGAAATCTAGAAGAGCAGTGCAGCACTTGGAAATCGAAAGTACATTCCAACTCTTATCTTTAAAAGATTGTAACTAAAATACCAGAGCTTTTGGCCATGAATATATTTAATTGGAGAATGTGGATGATGACACCCAGCGCGTGAATGTGCTCACTTGGAGGATCTGGTTTATGAGACACCCAGGAGGGAGGGGGGAAACAGGGTGATAGGTGACTGTAAATTATGTATGCCAGAGTTGGTTTCATACAGGGCAGTGCCAGTATGTCACCTCTAATAAATCCTTTGAAGTTATTTGAAGTTTGGCTCAAGAATCATGATTTAATTAGAGCAATTGCTGGAATCCTGACAGCAAGCCAACTTCTCACAGGAACAGCCATGTAAGTTGGAGTGAAAACAAGGCTCAAACTCCCCTAAAATGTTACATGTGGCTGATGGGGGATACCAGGTATTCATCTTATTCCTATGATATCTTTTATTTTTCAGGAAAGGCTGTTTGGTGGTAGCTAATATTACAGCAATTACTTCTGCGGTCTTGATGAGTGGTAAATATATTGTACAAGACATTGAATTCACCTTTTTTAGTACCTTGTTCATTGGATTATCTGCAGGTGGGTACTATCCATGGATATAATAATTTAAGTCTTTAAAATATTTTGGTTATTCTTCTGCTTTGATTAATTCCATTCTGTTCTACTGCAGATTGGTCAGTAGCTTGCAATGTTCCATCAAGTATTTGCAAACAATCTAAAATAATATTTAAAAGAAATGTTGAGAAACCCATACATACAAATAGCAAGACCATTGGTGAATCATCAACACCATCATGACAGTGTTAAGTCTTTATGACCACACAGGCAGATTTTATCTGAGCAACCACACTACCCAATGCAATTAAGAAATATTGGAGGAGAACAAAACGGAACGATTTGTGATTTCAATACAGAAATAAGGACTATAAAACCATAGAAATGTATTTAGACAAGATGCACATATTTTTCCTGATACCCAAAAAATGATATTAAGATACAGTATGAATATCAGAGGTGGTATTCAGCAGGTTCTGACCAGTTCTGGAGAACTGGTAGCCGAAATTTTGAGTAGTTCAGAGAACCAGCAAATACCACCCCTGACTGTCCCCACACTCATCTATTCTCTGCCTCCCGAGTCCCAGCTGATCAGCTGGGTCTTCTTTTGTTGCCCTGCACAGGAAAAAGGAGCTAGAAAGCCGCTTAGTGGGGTGGGGAGGGAAGGGGATTTTGTAGTATCCTTCCCTCAGGAGTGCAGAGGGAATGGGGATTTTGCAATAACCTTCGTTCCCCCTGGAGTGAGGTGGGAATGGAGATTTTACAGTATCCTTCCCCTGCCATGCCCACCAAGCCATGCCCACCAAGCCACACACACACACACACACACACACACACACACACACACACACACATATATATATATATATATATATATATATATATATATATATTCATACAGTATGTTAATATCTATTAATATGTACGCTTATATGTATGAATGTATGTATGTATGTATGTATGTATGTATGTATGTATATATGAATGTCTGTGTGTTCTGACCCAAACCTTGTTCCAAGGAAACAAACACGAAACAGAAGTAACAGAAAAAACTTTTAATGATTATTTACAAATTCTGTTCCTTCATGGTTAAAAGGCTGTTTCAAATTAATTATCTCTGAAAAGAACGAGCCTTGCCAAGATGGTGCAAAGCTGCCAAGAACACTAGATAAAGTTACTAAGAAATATTTCAAACACAAAGAGTCTCCAAACACCAACCAAGATATTCCGAACATCCACAAGGCTTGAGTGCAAAAACTTCTTTGCTTCCTGCAAAGAACTCCGGTTTCTCGGCTGACTTTTACCTCTTGAGGGAGGGGCCATTACTTTGCAGCCTTACTCCCGAGTCGCCCATTCTGCTGCAGCTGCTCTTTCCTTTGAGCAGCCCTGCACGCACGCGCACTGGGCATAGGCTCCTCGGGGGCCTCTTCATCACTGCTGCCAGCCTCCACAATCTCTGAAGGCAGCATTCCACTCCCTGATGGTTCTGGCCCCATCCCTGCATCACAGGCCCCTTATCTGAGTCCTCGCTCTTTGAGACTTCAGCCATCTGCACCTGCTGCTGGTGAACCACAACACCATGGCGAGGGCCACAACCAAAGAAGTTACTCTCTTTTTCCCTTGTGATTCACTTTGATGACAATTCCTGGAAAACTTCTGATGGTGACCTTGGACCTAGGAAGGAGAAGCTATTTCTTTCGAAAATATTTTAGCACAGGAGACATTTGGCCAAAATTGACTCTGGAAATGGATGAATGCAATACAACATATCCTAGTTTATCTCAGGGGTGGGATTCGACTGGTTTGGCCCAGTTCGGGAGAACTGGTATCTCCGAAGATCAGCTGGGAGTGAACCGGTTCATTCTGACAATCAGCTGTTGGGCCCACCGGCCTGCCCCGGCTCTAGTCTGTGCTTTATTTTGGGGTTTTCCAGCTCAGCTGGTTCACGCAGCATAGTGGATTCCTGCTGTTTTACACACAGGGCTGGCAGCAGAAGGTGAGTTGCAAATGCTGCTCACACACAAAGTGTGCATTTGGTGCACGCCCATGCACGAAGCACACGTTCACCGAACCGAATGTTACACTGGTTGAATTCCACCTCTGGTTTATTTTCCACCTTGATATAATGTAGTTTTGTTGGTGCTGAGAGTGGAACTGGTGGACACATGAATGGTTATTAGTGGCAGCCTTACTAGCAAAGTCTAAACAGTGGGAAAAAACAACTAAAAGTAACACAGGATGGGGGAGTGAGAGCCGGTAGGTCTGTAAGTGTGAAGGAAGGAGATCTGAAATCAACAAGGAGGTTCGCAACCCATGCAGGACGAGATCAATAGCAAATGATTTCTCTGGGTTGAAACTCTAGAAAGAGTGCAGAGAAAAGCAACAAAAATGGTTAGGGGACTGGAGGCTAAAACATATGAATTACGGTTGCAGGTATGTCTAATTTAATGAAAAGAAAGACTAAGGGTGACATGATAGAAGTGTTTCAATATTTGAGGGGCTGCCACAAAGAAAAAAAAGGGGGGCGTGGGGTGTTTTCCAAAGCACCAGGCAAAGTAAGGCAAGAAACAACAGATGGAAACCAGGGGTGGGATTCAACCGGTGTTACTACCAGTTAGTACGTTTTGCTACGCACCCGTGTAAAAAAAAATCAGCTGTGCCACCTGGACAGCTGAAAAGCTCTGCGCGTGTGTTTGCAGTGTTTGAAAAGCCTCTTTTTTCCTGCTTTTTCAACCTCAGCTGTGCCTGGGAAAGCAGCTGAGGTTAAAAAAAACAGGAAATAAAGGACAGGTAAGAGCCTGGGCCAAACAGTAGGAGACACAGAACCGGTTCAGTGTCTGCTGCTCTTCAGAGCTACTGGTTCTATAGAACCAGGCAGAACCAGTAGCATCCCACCCCTGATGGAAACTAATCAAGGAGAGAAGCAACCTAGAACTTAGGAGAAATTTCCTGACAATTAGAACAATTAATCAGTGGAATGACTTACCTCCAGAAGTTATGGGCGCTCCAACACTGGAGGTTTTTAAGAAGAGATTGGACAACTGTTTGTCTGAAATGGTAGAGTTTCCTGCTTGAGCAGGGGGTTGGACTAGAAGACCTCCAAGGTCCCTTTCAACTCTGTTGCCAAGAAAAGAATACAGATACGATTATCTGATTTATATGATTTTGTATACCCAGTGATGCTACATCAGAAGGCAGTCCTCTAACTATTAACCTTCCATGAATAGGTTATAATGATGGTATAACAAGACCAAAGGCCACCAGGACATCTAAGTTACCTCACTTAACAAAGGCACATACAATCAAAATTTAAAATGAAAAAACCGTGAACAAAGACTTAAAATTATCAAAGCAGAAACTAAATGTACTGAACGCGAAGAAATAAGGGAGCATTGATGGATCACATCATGCTGTTTTAAACCAGATTATTATATGCTCCATTATTCGGGACATGAGACCATGTAAAAAAAATGGCTAATGGACATTACTATGCAGCCAATCACAACAGAAGTATATATTTCAGACAACTATTATTCAATTGATTTTAATATCAGGAAAGTATATGCAAAGGAGGGAGGTGAAGAAATAAATGAGGTGCCTATGTGCGTATAGGAATGAAGCTGTAATTCTTTTCTTTGCTAACTTGGCACAAAACGCCTGCCATCAGAATATAACAGAGAAAAACATTTGCTAAAAGATAGGGATATACCGAAACCATATTTTTTTTCTGACAATTTTTTTTATGTCTTTGAGTCATCATTGACTCCTGGCGAGTGCCTGGGAAGTCCTTGCAATTTTCTTGACAAGATTTGCCATTGCCTCCTTCCCAGGGCTGAGAGACAATGACAGGCCCCAGGTGTCCCAACTGCTTTCATGTCTAAGCAATAGCACTTAGACTTATATACTGCTTCACAGTACCTTACTGCCCGCTATAAGTGGTTTATTGCCTCCAATAATCTAGGTCCTCATGTTACCAGCCTCAGAAGAATGGAAGGCTGAATCAACCTTGAACCAGTCAGGATCAAACTGCTGGCAGTGGACAGAATTAGCCTGCAATACTACATTCTATCCACTGTACCGCCATGGCTGTAAGGCAGGACTAGGACTTAAAGTGACTAAATTTTTAGGCTGGTGCTTTAACCGTGACACTAACCTTGTTCTCTAATTTGAATTTAGAAGTCAATCTTCCTTTGAACTGTTTTGTGGGGTCAGAATTCAACAGCGTCAACATTGAACCTTTCTACCTCTTTTTGACTAGCATAGAAAATTAATAACTGATTCCAGAATGTGACTTTTGGATTTTTAAAGGAAGATGTTGCCTAAAGTATCACAGCAGAATTGAATGACATTTGCAAGCAAAGATATGCCTTCTGAACATCTGCCTCTTAACAAGTGAATGTCTTTGACTCTGCTCCAGATTAGGATTTGGGGAAAAAAACATCAACCAATTTGTTGTGTGTGTGTGCACTTGTGTGTTTGTGTGTGTGTGTGTGTGTGTGTTTGCATTTGCATTAGCAGCATCTCGGAGAGAATTATGCAGGAGGACAGTTGTTTGCAGCTCATGGATTTCAACAAATCTCTTTCAAACTTCCCTCCTGTGGGAGAAAAATGACTGCAACAATTTGGGGATACATTACATGTTTCCAAAATATTTGAATAGCTTTTTTTTTTTAGAATTTCTCCAGAATCCAATTTCTGGCCAAATCCAAACTTCTGAAATTTTACTCCCTTTTCAGATCAGAGCTGGATCCCTTAGGTCAGGGGTGTCAAACTCGCATCATCACGGTGTTGTCATGTGATGTATCGTGACTTTTTTCCCTCTTCATTAAACTGGGTGTGGGTGGGGCCAGCACATGACGCATCTGGCCGTGGGCCGCGAGTTTGACAGCCCTGCCTTAGGTAAAGAGATGCAGCCAGCATCACTTTGTGTCAAATGCCAATCAGAGGTGGTAGTCAGCAGGTTCTGACCAGTTCTGGAGAACTGATAGTGGAAATTTTGAGTAGTTCGGAGAACCAGCAAATACCACCTCTGACTGGCCCCGCCCCCATCTATTCGCTGCCTCCTGAGTCCCAGCTGATTGGCTGGGTCTTTTGTTGCCCTGCACAGGAGAACGGAGCTGGAAAGTAGGTTAGTGGGGTGGGGAGGGAATGGGGATTTTGCAGTATCCTTCCCCCTGGAGTGGGGTGGAAATGGGTATTTTACAGCATCCTTCCCCTGCCACACCCACCAAGCTACGCCCACAGAACCAGTAGTAAACATTTTTGAATCCTACCACTGGTGCCAATAGGTGGGACAGGACAATTTGTCACAGTCAACTTGCTGTGGCCAACTCTCACCACAGCCAACTCACCATGGGACAACTCACCATGGCAAACTCACTGCAGGACAAGTCACTGCAGGATAATTTAGCCATTCAATTTAAGTATTTAAAATAAATATTTTTTTTTAATTTTTTTTTCTTCCTATTTTATTCTGTCCTTTTTGCCCCCTTTCTTTAATGATTCTATTCCACCATTTCTTTGGTATTAGTGTTGCTCTTGCCCCACAGCAAGTTGGCCATAGCAAGTTTACCGCTGTGAATTGTCATAGACCCACCAATACATTTTAAACAGGTTGCTTTTGAGGTACATCGAACCAGATTCAAAGGTATTTTGTAGCACCTTTACAAGAATGTCTTAGGATAAGAGAAATTGCAACGTCTAGCTAGTGGACATTTTATGCACCACGAATAGAATAGAATAGAATAGAATAGAATAGAATAGAATAGAATAGAATAGAATAGAATAGAATAGAATAGAATAGAATAGAATCTGCAAGGGACTTTGGAAGTCTTCTAGACTAGCCTGCTGTTCAAGCAGGATAACCTGTACCATTTCAGACAAGTGACTATCTAGTCTCTTCTTAAAAACCTGAAGTGATGGAGTGCCCACGATTTCTGAAGGCAAGCTGTTCCACTGATTAATTGTCCTTACTGTTAGGAAGTTTCTCCTTAATTCAAGGTTGCTTCTCTCTGTGATTAGTTTCCAACCATTGTTCCTTGTCCTGCCCTCCAGTGCTTTGGAGAATAATTTGATCCTCTCTTCTTTGTGGCAGCTCTACAAATACTGGAGTACTGCTATCATGTCACCCCTAATTTTGTTTTCTTTAGACTAGCCAAACCCAAATCCTGTAGCTCTTCTTCATATGTTTTAGTCTCCTGGACCTTGCTCTTCTCTGAACTTTTTTCCAAAGCCTCAACATCCTTTTTGTAGTATGGTGACCAAAATTGGTTGCAATATTCCAGGTGTGGTCTTACCTGCGGCTTTATAAATAGCAATAGCAATAGTACTTACTTCACAGTGCTCTTACTGCTCTCTCTAAGCACTTTACAGAGTCAGCCTATTGCCCCCAACAATCTGAGTCCTCATTTTACCCATCTTGGAAGGATGGAAGGCTAAGTCAACCTTGAGCCGGTGGGACTTGAATTGCTGAACTGCTGGCAATCAGCAGTCAGCAGTAGTAGCCTGTGCCACTAATACTTCACATAATCTTGACTTTATGCCTCTGTTTATACAACCCAGGATTGTATTAACATTTTTGGATTGTATTAACTGCTGCTGCACACTGCTGGCTCATATTCAAGTGATCATCCACTAAGACTCCAAGGTCCTTCTCACAGTTACTATTTATCAGCCAGGTCTACCTAATTTGTACTAACATCTTTGATTTTTCCTGCCTAAATGTAAAACTTTGCTTTTTTTCACATCAAAATTCATTTTGTTGGATAGGGTCTATTGCTCAAGTTTGTCAAGATCCTTTTGGATCCTGAGCTTGTCTTCTGGAGCATTGGTTATTCCTGCCAGCTTAGTGTCATCTGCAAATTTGATGAGTTCCCCTTCTATTCCTTCATCTTAAGTCATTTATGAAGATATTGAAGAGTACTGGGCCTAAGACGAAGCCTTGTGGTGCCCCACTGCTTTCTTCTCTCCATGTTTATGTAGTACCATTAAGGACTACTCATTGAGTACAGTTTGTCAGCCAGCTACAAATGTGTTCATACATTTCTGTGCATAATGTAGTTTGCATGTTGTGTATTATTCTTTGCTTTCTCTTCCAACCAGGTTTCATTTTAGGTATTGTTCCCTTATATGTGGGTGAAATAGCCCCAAGGAAGTACAGAGGAGTCATTATTTTTGTACACCAGTTCTGTTTAAATATCGGCATCCTGATAGCTCAGATCCTTGCAATAAAGGAAATTCTAGGGAACAGCACAGGTGATTTGAAGAAATGAACTGATAACCATTTTTTTGTGTGAACCTAGATCAATAATGTCTGTAATTAAACCCATAAAATCTCACTCTATAAATACATACAGGTAGTCCTCAACTTATGACCACAATCAGCCCAAAATTTATTTTCCTAAGTGAGACAATTATTGAGTGAATCACTGCAGGTGTTAAGTTAATAACACAGTTGGTAAGTGAATTTATCTTCCCCATTGACTTGGTTTGTTAGAAGGTCGCAAAAGGGGATCACATGACCCTGGAACACTGCAACCGTCATAAATATGAATCAGTCCATCATAAATGTGAAAAAGGGTCATAAGTCACTTTTTTCAGAGCCCTTGTAAGTTCAAACGGTCACTAAACAGTTGTAAGTTGAGGACTACCTGTACATAAGAACAACGTGAAATCACAAGGACCAAATAATTGCTTCTTTACCAGTATTTTATTGGCCTTAATTTAGCAGGGACCCCAAGAGGAACTTGGAATTCTTCCTTTCTGCTGCCACTCAGGCAGTTCCTCTGAATCCCATTCATGGTCTTAGGCAGTGGTGGGATTCAGACAGTTCATACCACTTCGGGAGAACCGGTTGTTAACTTTCGGAGCAGTTGGGTGAACTCATTGTTGGAAGAAATCATTAGGGCAGAGAACCGGTTGTTACATTATTTGAATCGCCCCACTGGTTTTTGGTTTCCTACAATTCAAGCTTTGCTCATCAGGCTGGCCTACATTTACCAAACATTGTTTGGTAAGGAAGATGCCCTGGTTAGAAAGCATGGGAGCCCTATTAATTTAGAAACAATGGTATTGTACTGGGATGATGAGCTGGAAGATACACAATAACCCCAGTTAATGGAGTGCTGCTGTTGGAAGCAGTAGCTGGTTGTAGAACTGTATTCGATTTATATCCTGCTTTTCATTCAAGAGTTCAAGGGACTTATATAATATTCCCTCCATCCCCCACAAATAATTTTGTAGAAGAGGTTGGACTGAGAAAGAAACTAACTATGATAGCTTAAGATGACTATGGGTAGATTAGAACCTGGCTCTCCCTACTTCTTACTAGGGTTATTTAGCCATTACACTACAGTGGCCCTTATGTTTGTTCTGAACATGGTCCATCTGCTCAGTAAGAATAGTATGATCTAAGTAAAAGGGAGAATTGCTTTGTCTTTGTGCTCTCTATTATCAAGGACAAACCAACTAGCCAACTCAAGAGTCAAATATAGACAGCTGCAATCCCTCCTCCTCTAGTTTCAACTGGGCTTATTTAGCCTCTAAGAAGAGGGAAGCCAACTGAATTGGGGAAGCACGGATACTTCTGAGGATGAGCCAGCAGTGAATTCACATACACCCTGAGCTCTTGATTTGGAGAAGTCCTGTT
Source organism: Notechis scutatus (assembly GCF_049901735.1). Taxonomy (NCBI): domain Eukaryota; kingdom Metazoa; phylum Chordata; class Lepidosauria; order Squamata; family Elapidae; genus Notechis; species Notechis scutatus. The sequence goes on from NC_142011.1 coordinate 202,187,143, forward strand.
TTTGCTTGTAGTAGTCAGGTAGTCCCCATGATTTCTTTGCTGCCTCTGTGTCACTGTTCAATGTTCTGGTGCAGGTTTGCCTGCACTGATGGCTATGGGAGGAATTCTACCCTTGATTCAACTATTTCTACTGCCCTTCATACCTGAAACTCCAAGATACTTAATGATTCATAAGAAAAACGAACAGCAAGCAAGAAAAGGTAAAATAGACCTCTTAAGATGAACATCGTACATAGTGGCCACAAATATTAGCGAGAAGGGTAGTGAAAAATTCATTCCTTTTCTTTTCTCATGAGTTCTCAGGTAGATGTTTGCAATCCCTATGATATCATTAAGGTAAATCAAAGGCATGCAAAATTAATATCAAAGTTTTATATAGCAGTCATTTCAATATACACTGAACTGGTCAAACCCCAATGTAAAGTTTTGTGTCTACCTTTGAGTTCCATAATATAGGAATCCATGGAATACAGTAATCGTTTTATGTTCTAGGAAAACAGATTCCATTTCAAACTTTCTAATGGGGTCATGGCCCCATCAGAGCCTGAGTGTGCAGCAGAAGATGAGCTGGAGCTGGGGATTATGGAAGTCAAGGGGGCAGCCTCATTGGTGCTGGAGAAAAATGGGGAGGAGCAAGACAAGGCATCCATGGGTCCTTCGGGCCTGGGATGGCTTGACAGCAGCGAAGAACAGGGGCAGGAGGACCGAGAGAGCGGGAAAGAGAGGGCAGGCAGTGGAGATGAAGTGATGGAGCTCAGGTGATGAGCAAGGACCTCCTCTCCTGATCCCCAAGCACAGAGAGTGGAGAGGAGGTGGGAACAGCACAGGCCAACCCAACAATTCAGGATTCACCCCACCCCTCTTCACACAAGGCATACCCGGGGATTGAGACTTAAGGAGACACTGTGGGGAGGGGCGCTTGTTGGGAACAAGTGCTGAATTCGTGGAGTTTTGTGTGCGGTTGCTGACATCTGGGTTTCACTGGACTTCTTGCCCTGTTGCTGCTTTGTTTCATTGCCTTGCTGGACTTCTTGCCTTGAAGCCATTGTGCTAACAGCATTTTGCTGGACTACTCGCAGACAGAGGCTGCTGGGGGTGTGTGTAAGCACTCTGCTCCAGGACTTGCCATAAATGTGGGAGCGTGTTGGGGGAAAGTTGGAGCAATAAAGGGGAGTTCGAACGATCAGCTAGCTATGTTGCCTCCATACATTGCACGGCGCCAACACAAATGGTGTGAGATTTGACCTTGGGACCAATCAGGCTTAGCAAAAAAAATATATATCCTTGCAGTTCAGTTAATGTTCATGGTGACTGTGGAAAGAAGTTTAGAAGTTCTCTGAAAGGGAAAAAAAATGTAATTCTGGTTAGAAATCAGAAAGGAAATCAGAAATCAGGCACGAAACATGTATAGCGCTCTAACACAAGGGTCCCAACCCCCAGGCCACAGCTAACCTCTGGGCCTTGTGCCATTTAGAATTGGGCCGTGGAAGTGGAGGGTGAGCTCATGCATGCATAATCCACTTGTGTGAACCGTGGGCAAATGTGTGCCAAAAAGGTTGGGGAACTCTACTTTAGCATATTAAAATATAATAATGACATTTTAGATGTGTTATACTTTCAGAATATCTACAGTCCATCTTCACGGATCCACCAGAATCCATGTAGGGGTTAACTTAGTTGACTTCCAAACTCTTCTCTCCATACATGGGGGCATGACATGACGGGCAACACTTGTATCTCTCTTTTCTGAGATCTTAAAGGAAGGTGGACTATAGCTACCATTCTGACAGGCCATCTAGATATCTCTTGTGGTGCTGCTAAGTACCAGGACAGGAGCTGCTCTTAATAGCTAATATATTGCATACTGTACCTAAAGTGAAAATGTTGTCACTTCAAGTCTGGGGAAAAGATTTGAGCTCCAAACAATGACACCTGATATTCCTTGCCTGGCGAGTCCTAAACCAACTATGTGGTGTCTCTTGAAGGTCAATGTAACATTGAGATTTTTTGGCTATCCATGACTTGTTATTCACCTGTATTTTCTCTCTCCCACCTTCTTTCCCTCCCTCCCTCCCTCCCTCCCTCCATTCCTTCCTTCCTTTTCCATATACTACAAAAACTCTTGTAGTTTCTTTCTTTGAACTCTTCAATTAGCCCAAATGGTACATCAGAACCCAACAATTTTTGAACGAAGATACCTCAAATCCGCTAACCTAAAGAATGGTTGAAATTTCAAGGAGTTGCAGACCACGTTTGTTTACAACGTTGTGGCCATAGCAGTATTCCCCAGGGGTGAAATTCAACCACCTCATCCTGGCTCAGGAGAGGTGGTAGGGACGATTTGAATTGGTTAAAAAAATCATCCCTGGCTGCTATTACTATTATACCAAGCCACACCCATACGCACACCCAGAGAGCTGCTAGAGAAAATTTTTGAATTTCACCCCCGGTGTCCCCATGGTCACGTGAACATGATTTCCCACTCTCTGAGTTTCCCACAAAGACAATGGGGAAACCAGCAGGAAGTCAGAAGTCACTTCTGCTCCCATTGCTTTATTTTGCCTATTTGCACTACTTTGTCTCAAAGAATGACCTGATATGTCACACGTTATCTGGGACCATCTAAATTTCTATGAGTATTAATCCTTTTCTTTGAAATTGTAATAGTAATAAATCTAAAAATAAATAAAAGAGAGAATGTTTGGAGCAATTCACTCAGAGGGAGCGAAATCATGGACTGACTATGGTAATGACTAGTGGTGCATAGGGAAACTTCCATTTGGAGATCAAGAGAAAGGATGCTGCTCTTCTGAGTTAATTATCTTGGACATTTGTGGCACAATTTGACCTAAATTATGAAGAAGACATGGGGACTGTCTCAGTCCTGGTGCTAGTAGCACCATTGGGTCAGCTATCTGAATGACTTTATCTTTCATTTTTCCAACGCAAATTTTTTCTCCTCACTCCAGTCCTGAAGATGCTAAGAGAGACAGATGATGTGGAAGATGAAATTACAGAACTGTATCAGGAGGATCTCGCTGAGGGTAATAACAAAGACATGACTCCACTGAAATTAATCAGGACTCCAAATATGCAGTTGCAAATCATCACTATAGTTGTTGTGGTGGCTGGTGCACAGCTCAGTGGCATAAGTTTGGTAAGCAAGGCATAAGTAGTTTGAAGAAATATTATTAATTTATTGAGATAGAATGCATATCTAGGAAACACTATTTTTGTTTTGTCTTTCTTTGAAATGAGATGGAATGAAACTCCGTATCTGTCAGGCTAAACTCGAGAACAAGGCTAAGCAATTCATCCATAGTTCAGTTCTTTATTTGCTTACACACAGTAGACAGAATCTTGCCAGACTAAAGCCTTACTACCATGGATACACCTTGGGAGATTCTAGGGCATGTCTAGTTTACTCTCTTCCTCAGTCTCCTATCCAGCTGTGGACTGTGCTGCCTCTTGTCTCCCTCCACTTTCTGGAATTGTGTTCCCTTCTTCCTGGGAAACTGTCATTTTCCTGTAGTGTGTCAACCAAATTCCCCCTCCATGGGCACCATCTTGCACAACATCCCTAATAGCACATCTCTGACAGTGATGTCATTGGCCTTTTCAACTCTCCTACTCCAAAACAGGTCTGTCTGGAGCACAGATTCCATTTTATGTTCAATGCCAAAGTTCACGGGCAGGCAAAAGGCACACAGTTTGACCTATGCTGTCCATCTGGGCCCAGCTTACTAGAAAACAACTGTGAAAAAAAAAAAGGTCTTTTTGGGTTTCATACAAATAAATTCAGAAAATTGTCATCTGGAAGAGGCCCTCTCTTGACTTTCTCAGCATTTAGAAAGGCTTGTGTCAGAAGTCCACTTCAATCTTGTGTTATAATTGAAGGGGAGGAAAAAACCCCCAATGTAACAACATCTCACATTCTTCATCCACTTTCCAGTAATATGACAGAACTTGGTTAAAAGACACTTGTGGGGGGGCCACAGGGATGAGCTTCAAAAATTTCAGCAACCAGTTCTCTTCCCGGTTGCTGGGTGGGTGTGGCCAGGGTGGGCGTGGCCTAGTCGGCTTCCTGCACTACGGTGTGTGTGTGGGGGAGTTTTCATCTTTTTCGGAGGCTTTCCTTGAGCCTCTAGGAGGGCAGAAACAGCCTCCCCGGGCTCTGGAGGCTCTCTGGAGGCTGGAAACAGGCCTGTTTCCGCCTTTGTGGGGCCTCCGGGAGGCCTGTTTTTTTGCCCTCCTCGAGCCTCTGCGTAGGCCCTGCACTTACCTCGCATCCAAAACGGCCATGTGGAGATTCCTGGGAGGGGCGAGGTAGGGGGGGGAGGGGCAGGGGGAGGGCCCAGCCAGGGTTGGGATTTGGTGGTTGTTCGAACCGGCCACAACGTTAACTACGGGTTGTTGTTTTTTTTAAACAAGTTTTATTAATTCTTCAAGACATACAATACATAAATACACAAAAACACAAAACATAAAAGCATAAAAAATCTCTTTTCTGAAAGTTGCTTAGTCCCGGGTTATAACTCTTGGCACAGACACAAATTCAAATTCATATTCCTTTTATATACCATTTCATATCTTATTAACATTTTCAATTTTCTATATAACTTCTCCTCTCTTTTAAATTTTCTCATTTTTATTTTATTTATCTCCTCTCAATTCAGGTCATAATATTTATTATTCTTTGTCTGTTCTATTTCCAGCCATCCATTTATTTTTCTTCTTTAAAAAAGAAGAAAAACTTCTCCTGTACACTATATGGAGTATGATGCCTTTATCTCTCTCCCCTATATTTATAATACTTAATATAAAACACATAACTTACATTGGGATTCTGTCTGGTACATTCTAAAATTAAAACCCGTAGCAGCCCACCCCAATGGGAATCTAGGGACGTATCATTGATCCCAAAGCAGATCTCAGCAGGAAAGCAAATAACGGTCCAGTGAGATCTGTCTCCTATCAGAAGCCATTGGGAATCTATGTGGAATGAATTACGCAACTTATGATTTTTTTTCCTTATTACAAGTAGTCCTTGACTTACGACTACAACAGTCCCCCAGATTTTTGTTGCTAAGTGAGACAGTTGTTCAGTGAGCTTTCCCTTATTTTATGACCTTTCTTGCCCCTGGTTTTAAGTGAAATCACTGCAGTTGTTCAGTTAGTAACATGGTTGTTAAGTGAATCTGGATTCCCCATTGACTTTGCTTGTTCACAGTTGACCCCGGGACACTGTAACTGTCATAAAAATGTGGACCAGTTGCCAAACCTCTGAATTCTGATCATGTGTGGGGATGCTGCAACGGTCATAGATGTGAAAAAAATGGTCATGTCATTTTTTCAGTGCTGTTATAACTTCAAACGGTCACTATGTTGTAAGTCAAGGACTACCTATAGAATGCGTGGGCAATCCAATGCTGACAAGTCTGGTTTTTTGAGAAAATCTAAATCTGGAGCATTCAGGAAGGAAGGAAATTGAACACAGGCTGTTCCCCAGTCTTGTGCTTTTCACATGCATGTGTTCCTAAATCCCACCTACCTAGTGAATCCTGGGAAATATAGTGCATGCATAAGTACCAGGACATGAATTTGCTCTTAACAGCTAGTATATTGCATACTGTAACTAAAGGGAAAAGGTTGTCAATTCAAGTCTGGGGAAAAGATTTGAATTCCAAAGAATGACACCTGATATTCCTTGCCTTGGGAGTCTTCTCTTGAAGGTCAATGTAATATTGAGATTTTCTGGTTATTCATGACTTGTTGTTCACCTGTATTTTCTCCCTGCCTCCCCATTTTGCCCTGGCCTACTTTCAGGCATATTTTTCTACAGAACGAATTTTCTTGATGATGATTGATCGCAGCAACCTGAAGTACTTAAATTCTGGAGCAATCATTATTATGACCTGCTCTGTTCTATTAGGGGTAAGAAACTACCTCCTCTGTAACCAGGTTGTTCTAGTGATTAAAGAACCTAGCTAGAAACCTGAAGACTGTGGGTTCTAGTCCTGCCTTAGGCATGAAAGCCAGATGGGTGACTTTGGCCAATCACCAGGCGATGGTGAGCTCTAGTCCCACCTTAGGCATGAAAGCCAGCTGGATGACTTTGGCCAATCACCAGGCGACTATGATCTGTAGTCCCTCCTTAGGCATGAAAGCCAGCTGGATGACTTTGACCAATCACCAGGCGACGGTGACCTCTAGTCCCTCCTTAGGCATGAAAGCCAGCTGGATGACTTTGACCAATCACCAGGCGACGGTGACCTCTAGTCCCTCCTTAGGCATGAAAGCCAGCTGGATGACTTTGGCCAATCACCAGGCGATGGTGAGCTCTAGTCCCTCCTTAGGCATGAAAGCCAGCTGGATGACTTTGGCCAATCACCAGGCGACGGTGAGCTCTAGTCCCTCCTTAGGCATGAAAGCCAGCTGGATGACTTTGGCCAATCACCAGGCGATGGTGAGCTCTAGTCCCTCCTTAGGCATGAAAGCCAGCTGGATGACTTTGGCCAATCACCAGGCGATGGGGACCTCTAGTCCCTCCTTAGGCATGGAAGCCAGCTGGATGACTTTGGCCAATCACCAGGTGACGGTGACCTCTAGTCCCTCCTTAGGCATGAAAGCCAGCTGGGCAACTTTGGATCAATTACTGTCTCTCAACCCAGCCCACTTTATTTATTTTTTATTTTATTTTATTTATTTGATTTGCCAATTGTTTACAAGATAATAAATATAAGTGTATACATAGTTGTGAATACATGAAATGGGTACATATAAGAAAAATAAAAGAAGAATAAGAGATTCACAGGATTGTTCTTGTGGGGAATATAGACAGAGCAAGAAGTATTAGACATGTTCACTACCTTGAATTATTTATAAAAAATAATAAAGGTGTGATATCTACATATGTCTTTTGAGAGAACTTATGATATAGCTATAGAGGGATTCATTATATATTCTGCATAATAGGATGGATCTCCCCAGCCTAGGTCTTCCCAGTTGTTGTGAATTACAACTCTCTTTAGTCCTGACAACTGGCATTTATTGTTGGGACATTATTGGAATTATTCACTTCACCTAGTTTCGTTGTGCCGGCATTATGTTCCTCATGGCTGGTGGGTGAACTCATCCTGAGATTCGTATGAACCGTTGTCCAACTCCTCCTGATGATTGAAACAGATATTGAGAAGCAATAGATATAGCACTTAAACATATACACCTTCATAGTACTTTACTATTACCCTCTAGCAATAGCACTTAGACTTATATATTGCTTCCCAATGCTTTTATAGCCCTCTCTAAGTGGTTCATAGAGTCAGCATATTGCCCCAACAATCTGTGTCCTCATTTTACCCACCTTGGTAGGGTGGAAGGATGAGTCAATCTTGAGCCAGTGAGAATGAAAGTAGCTGGTCCCAATGCTTTTATAGCCCTCTCTCAAAGTGGTTCATAGAGTCAGCATATTGCCCCCAGCAATCTGGGTCCTCATTTTACCCACTTCAGAAGCATGGAAGGCTGAGTCAACCTTGAGCCAGCCAGGACTGAACTCCTGGTAATCAGCATAATTAGCTTGCAATACTGCGTTCTAACTACTGTGCCACCACGGCTCTTAGGACATCTAGATACTTGAGTACAATATGCGGACAGCACAAAATTAGGATATTTTGTTTTTCACTTCACTTCACTGTGATTAAGGTGCTTTTTTCCCCCCCTCACACATTTTTTTCTCTTCATATTCTCTAGATGTACCTGGTTGATTCTGTGGGACGACGTCCCCTTCTTCTTGCGAGTTTCGCAGGTTGCATCATCACCTCCATTTTATTAATAGTGTCACTTCTACTTCAGGTTTGTAATTGGGAACATCAAGCATGGGGAGAACAATTAAGTTACATGTCCATTCCCTCCCAGGTCCAACATCTGACTAATTCCTATTTATTTAGCAGCAAAGGCATTTTCAGATAGCTGCACTGTAAATGGCTCATTCACACACCTTCCTGTTCTTAGGATGGGAAGAAGCCACGAGAATCTGAAAACAGCTAGTTCTACCACAATCCCAGCAGAAGTCCACCGAGATGTGTTCTACAACTCAGGAGTTAAGAAAAAGGGTGGAAGAGCAGGAAAAGAGAGGATATGCTCTCGGTTTGGATGGTTGGCTGTTTGGGAGAAAGGCAGGCAGATCAGGGGAAACTGAGGCTGAGAAGACAAGCTAGGTGAGAGCAGCATGGTGGAAGGGCTGGCTGAGGAATTGTGGGAGTTGAGGTCCACCAGTCTTAAAGTTGCCAAATTTGGAGACCCTGGCTGTAGACCAAGGAAGACAAACATTCCTAGTTAAAAATGGGACATGTACTGAAAAATACATTCTTTGGTCACTTTCTAGCTTCAGTCAATAAAAGAACCTAGTAAAATTTTTGCTTTACATGTTATTCTCTAAAATGGTGATGAAGCTCATTCTTCTGGTACAAAAAGAATGGAATGTAGGGGCCAAAATCACACAAATATATGCAGCGGTTCTGAGTATCCAGACATATTTTGGTTGAAAATTATCTACAGCAGTGTTTCTCAACCATTGCAACTTGAAGATGTATGGACTTCAACTCCCAGAATTCCCCAGGCAGCAAAGAAATTGAAGGTTCTTGGCATCTTCAAGTTGCCAAGGTTGTAAAATACTGATCTAGGGGTTGAGCAAGAAGTAATGCTCATTCTCACTTGCAACTTTGCACAAGAATGTGAATATTGCAATTGTAAAGGTTTCACATTGCCTGCTGATTGTTTGAACAAGCTGGGTTATGCAAAATGGGACAGCAATGGTTTTAAAGTTATCACCTCAATCATGGCAGCTTTAAGTTGAATTCCCACCCTGAACAATTCCATACACCTTCAAGCAGCCAAGAGTGAGAAATATTATTTGGAATATGGCATCCACAATACATACCACAATATTAAAAAAAAAAGATGTTAAGACTCTGGAAAGGGTGCAGAGAAGAGTAACAAAAATGATTAAAGGGCTAGAGCCGTGATGATGAACCTATGGCACACGTACCACAGGTGGCACACAGAGCCATTTATGCCAGCACACAAGCTGCAGGCAAAGTTACCTCACTGCGCATGTGCGCGCCTCACAGTTCATTTTCGGCTGGTTTGAGGCCTTTTTTGGCCTCCCAGAGGCTTGAGAAAAGCCTCTGCAGGCTTTTCAGGGTGAATAATAGGCTCATTTTGTCACTTCCTGTAATACCAGAAGTGATTAAACGAGCCTATTATTCGGTCTGCAAAGCCTGCAGAGGCTTTTTTTAAGCCTATGGGAGGCCGAAAAAGGCCTCAAACCAGCCAAAAATTAGCTGTGAGGCGCAGTGCAGGTAAGGTGGTGGTGGGGTATGTGTGTGTGGGATTGCGCGTGCATGCACAGGAGGCATGGGGGTGCGCACATTTCCTTCTGGGTGCTGGCACGTGAGCTCAAAAAGGTTAGCCACCACTGGGCTAAAGGCTAAAATGTATGAAGAATAGTTGCCAGAATTGGGTTTGTCTAGTCTAGAGAAAAGAAGGACTAGGGTTGACATGATAGCAATGTTCTGATATTTGAGGGGCTACCACAAAGAAGAGTGGAGTGGATCAACCTATTTTCCAAAGCACCAGAAGGCAAGGCAAGAAACAATGATGGAAACTAATCAAGGAGAGAACCAGCCTAAAACTAAGGAGAACTTTCCTGACAGAACAATTAAACAGTGGAACAGCTTGGCTCCAGAAGTTGAGGGTATTCCATCTTTTAAAAAGAGACTGGACAACCACTAGTCAGGAATAGTATAGGGTTCCCTGGTGGAACTGTGGGCTGGATTAGAAGACCTGCAAGGCCCCTTCCACCTCCATTATTCTGTTATTTTTCTGCCTGGTTTCTGTTAAACCTTGTCGTAGATAAACAAAGCCATCTGCAAATTCCACCAGTCCATCACTGAAATATATCTACTTTCCTCCAACAGAAAATGATTAAAGAGTTGACATATTTCAGCTCCGTTATGTTAATCCTATTCATTTGCACACACGATATTGGAGCTGGTAAGTAATGCTGTGGTTGAAGCACCTCTGGAGGAAGATGAAACCCCAACCAGGATAAATTATCTTGCCTCTGAAAAGTGATGCTTCATTTCTTGCCTTCCTTTTGTCTACCAAGCACCCCTTCCGCACATACTTACATTGGAGATGTTCTCTCAGTCGTCAAGAGCTTCGGCCTTTGTGATTTCGGGCTCTGTGTTCTGGAGTATAAGCTTTATCACAGGACTATCATTCTACTACATAGAGGTAAGAGAGGGGGGGATCCTTGGTGTTCTCTGAGCTTGGTTGTTTTCTTACAGGAATTTCATGACCTTACTAGGTAACATCATGAGCCTCGGTGGTGCAGTGGTTTGTGTGCAGTACTGCAGGCTACTTCTGCTGACTGTCGTCTGCCTGAAATTTGGCAGTTCAAATCCCACCAGGCTCTAGATTAACTCAGCTTTCCATCCTTCCGAGGTGGGTAAAATGAGGACCCAGATTGTTGGGGGCAATAGTCTGACTCTGTAAAGTGCTTAGAAAAGGCTGTAAAAGCACTGTGAAGCGGTATATAAGTCTAAGTGCGATTGCTATTATCAGTGCTAGAAGGGAGGGTGAGTAAGTTTGAAGAGCAACTTGCTGGGAAAAGGTGAATTGGCTTTAAAGTCTGTGGAGATTATCAGTCATCCAGGTCATGGTTGCCCCAAAGGTATTTCTTTTTCAGGAGGCAACTGGATTTTCTTTTTTTTTTCTCTTGAAGATGTTTCACTTCTCATCCAGAGAGCTTCTTCAGCTCTAACAGGATAGTGGGGGATGGAAGGATTTATACTCCTTGCAGGCAGCTGGCCATTTGCATCCTTTCAGACGGTCGTTGAGGCCACTTGGAGGTTTATCACTCAGGTCACCTGAGTAGTGCTCCTGGTTCCTGTACTCTGCAATTTTTCTCCTCTGGAAATCCATTCCTCCTCCTACACCATTCAAATGGTGTTCATCCCAAATTGTACAGCTCAAAGTCAAAAGTTATTTCAAGCCTATCATTGAAGCTGTTTGTTTGTTTGTTTATTTATTCATTTATTTATTCAGCCTGCAGGCGGCTCATTTCACCAGAGGTGAGTCTAGGTGGATTACAGGCATTCAATTGAAATGCACCAGAAAACACGAAAGCAATAGATAAGAACCATATTTTACATTGTGCAGAGGAAGAGAGATTGTTCTGCACAGAGAACACAAGTACATGACCCACAATTGAATTCACTGTATTTCCTTTATTAAGCAATGGGCTTGTTAAGTGAATCACACCCAAATTTTACAACCCTTTTGGCCACGGTTGTTAAACTAATTGCTGAAGTTGTGAAATAAATCATGTGGTCTTTAAGCAAATCCGGATTTCCCCATTGACTTTGCTTGCCAGAAGTTAGATGGGAAAATGGTAAATGGCAATCACGTAACCCCAAGATGCTGCCACCATTACAACAAATATGTGCCGGAATCCCAGCAACTAAATTTTGATCCTATAATGACGGGGATGGCACATCAGTTGCAATGGCAAGTACTGGTTGTAAGTCATCCTTGTTGTGATTCGCCGGCAGCCTGTGCAGGCGGCAGCAGAATCGGACAATAGGGAAGGACGGGGATCAGTCCTGGAGTCTGAAGAGGACTTGGACAAGGGTCCTGCATCCAATGCAGAGATGGGGCCAGGACCATCTGGGAGTGGGGTGTTGCATCCAAAGCCTTTGGAGTCTGGCAGCAGTGAGGCAGAGGACCCAAGGGAACCTGTTCCCAGTGCGCGTGTGCACAGATCTGCTAGAAAGTGAGAGCAGCTGAAACAAAAGGAGCGACTCTGGAGTAAGGCTGGGAGGTGATTGCCCCTCCCATAAGGTATAAAGGACAGGCAAAGATGATGAAACCTTTGCAGGAAGCAAAGTCGTTCATTCAGTTCAGATTCATTCTTGAAGCCCTTTGTACTTCAGTTGTTGTTTTTTTTCTAGTTCATTTGATACTTCTGTTATTGGCAGAACTTCACAGAAAAGAAAGGTGGGTGCTTATCTTGAGGGACTGTTTGAGATTCATTACCAGCTGGGAATGAAAACAATTCCCAGTGTTGCAAAAAAAATAAGACTTGTTTTTAAAATAAGTGTGTGCGTAATTACGGTTTAAGAAGCCTTGGTCAGAACAATCCTTTTCAGTGCTGTTATAACTTTGAAAAGTCACTAAATGAATGGTTGTAAGTGGAAGTCTACTTGTAGCTTTCCTTCTGTATGGAATTGTGAATGGCAATCCAGAGAAGATACAGATGGGAATTGTTGATCTCATTCGGAGTAGCTTCCTCTTGTATCTCTTGGACATCTGGCCAAGATAAGAACCTCACAAACCAGAGGCTAATATGGAAGGATAAGAAAGATGCCAGAATGATATTTATGGGATGAAATGTGTATTTCTCCCTCTTTCTTTCCCTGAATTTCCCACATTGTTTTCCGTTTTCAGATACAATTTGGCAACTACAGCTCTATCCTCTTCTGGCCCTTCTGTATAGCAACCCTTGTATACATCTACAAAATGATTCCAGAGACCATGATGCAAACTTTCCCTGACATCAAGAGAGTCATGTCAATCAAGACAGCCAGGAGGTTCCGTTCTAGAGAGTCCAGGAGAAAACTGAACCTCAAAAGATCTGTCTGAATTCTTCCCTCCCTTCCTTTTCCCTCCCTTTCTTGCTAAAAAGAGAACCCTACTTATCCTTAATCTTTTTCAAATGTTGATATATGTATATAGTGTTCCTCCCGATCCAGAGACACCACCTCTGTCTTATTTTGATTTATAGTTGCTAAAATGTATTTCCTCATTTTAACAAAGTTATAGTCCTTTCAAAATATGTTTCAGTTTATGTATTATTATTATTATCGTTACTATTGTTGTTATTTTACTTTCGAGGGGCTTGCAGATATCTTCTGGGGTCCTGTTGTGGTGGTGGTTGGACCTTCATTTAGTCTTGGAACCTTGGCTGAGGTATAGATTCTACCTCTATAATTAGATACTTTCAGCTCCCTTTTCATGTAAAATCTATAGTAGTACAAAGACTTTAAAAAAAAAAAAAACAGCCCTGAAATTTAGATCGTAAATGAAGTAGAAAATTAATTATACAGAAGATTAATGCAACGGTGTTCTAATAAATGGACACTATGGAAAAGTAGAATGATTGAAAATGTAATGCAAATCTGTTTGAAAGTGGAATTCTTAATTTTTATATGATTCACTTAATAGAGTTGCAATTTATTCCAGGGCACATCAATTTAATAAGTAAGTGAATGCTCTGATTCCAGATAAATTGATCATATTCATTACACACATTACTTTACTTGAAGAAGGATTATGTCCGTGAATGAGCATATCTGACATGGTAGGCTTCTTTTTCTTTTCTTTTTTTCAAATATTGGACCCCATCTAACAAACTGAAATTCAATGTAAAAAAAAAGTAAAGAAGGTTTCACATTTAGGCAAGAAAACCCAAAACTACAGGTACAGATTAAGTGAAACCTGACGCATTAGCAGTAACTGTGAGAGGGATATTGGAGCCCTACTGGACAATCACTTAAATATGAGCAAACGGTATGTAGCAGCAACCAAAAAAGCCAATGCAATCCTAGGCTGCATTAATAGAGGGATAGAATCAGAATCACATGAAATCAGAGGTGGTATTCAGCAGTTCTGGAGAACCAGTAGTGGACATTTTGAGTAGTTCGGAGAACCGGCAAATCCCACCTCTGACTGGTCCCAACCCCATTTATTTTTTACCTCCCAAGTCCCAGCTGATCTGCTGGGTCTTCTTTTGTTGCCCTGCACAGGAGAAGGGAGCTGGAAAGCAGGTTAGTGGGATGGGGAGGGAATGGGGATTTTGAAGTATCCTTCCCCTGCCATGCCCACCAAATCATGCCCACTAAACCATGCCATGCCCACCAAGCCATGCCCACAGAACCGGTAGTAAAAATATTTGAATCCCACCACTGCATGAAGCATTAGCGCCACTTTAGTGGTACTAAGTATTAGCCTTAGTACAGCCACACTTGGAATACTGCACCCAGTTCTGAGCACCAGAATTTAAAAAAGAAAGATGTTGAAATTCTGGAAAGAGTGCAGAAAAGAGCAACAAAGATGATTAGACAACTGAAGGCTAAAACATATAAAGAATGGTTGCAGAAATTGGGTATGTATGTCTAGTCTAGCGAAAAGAAGGACTAGGGATAACATAATAGCATTCTTCCAATATTTGAGGGGCTGCCACAAAGAATATGGGGTCAACATATTTTCCAAAGCACCAGAAGACATGACAAGAAGCAATGGATGGAAACTAATCAAGGAGAGAAGCAACCTAAAACTAGGGAGAAATTTCTTAATAGTGAGAACAATTAACCAGTGCAATGGTTTGCCTTCAGAACTTGTAGATACTTCATCACTGGAAGTTCCCTCCCTCCCTCCCTCCCTCTTCCTTCCTTCCTTCCTTTCTTCCTTCCTTCCTTCCTTTCTTCCTCCCTCCCTCCCTCCCTCCCTCCCTCCCTTTCTCCCCACAATCAAGATTGCAAAAGCCTCATTGATTTGGTGAAGACAAATATCAATTTGGGTGAGGGTCTTTTCTTTTTCCTCCCAGCCTTTGTGTCATGTTCAACAGTTTATAATCCCCTTGCTTTCCCTTTTCACCTCTCTGGTTTAACCACATTTCTCTTTCTGAAACCTATGCTTCCAATGGGCCATTCCATTCTGTGCTGTCATGGAATGCTATTCAACATATTAGGGAGATGAATAGGTGAAGAAGGGGAAAAGCAGTAAGTCAGGGCCCACAATTTTTCTCTGCTTGTTACATGCTGGGAAAAGGAAATGAAGATAAAGGAAACGTTTTTTTCCCCTGTCCCTTCATTTGTCTTTTCCATTAGTCCTCTTTCAATAACATTGTTTTGCTTTTTATCTTTTCTTTTATGTACACTGACGTGCACCAAGACGTGCTCTCAGTGTACATAATTCCTTGTGTGTCTAATCATACTTGGCCAATAAAGAATTCATTCATTCATTCATTCATTCATTCATTCATTCATTCATTCATTTTGTTTCTTTTACGGCCAGTGGGTAAAATACTGATCCTAAAAGAAAACTCTCATCTGAGAGTTTGCAAAAATGAGGAAGAATGGATCCAGGTTTTCTAAAGTTTGAGTACAAATCAATTCCCAGCCTTCTTATAGGGTGGCCTATATGTATGCTGGTTACTGGGCAACGCAGAATATAAAACATCAGAGCTGGAAGAGATCTTGGAGGTCTTCTAGTCAGTGGTAGGATTTAAATTCTTTTACTACTGATTCTGTGGGCATGGCTAGGTGGGTGTGGCTAGGTGGTCATGTGATTGGGTGGGCATGGCTAGGTGGACATGTGACTGGGTAGGCGTGGCCAACTCAATGTCACGTCAAGGGGTGCCTCAACTGAACCCTAACCCAAACTGGTCAGAACAGGCTGAATCCCACCACTGCTTCTAGTCCAAACCTCTGCTCAAGCATAAGAATATATATCATTTCAAACAAATGGCTGTCCAGTCACTTCTTGAAAGCCTCCAGTGATGGAGCATCCACAGGTTATGGAGGCAAACTATTCCATTGGTTGATTGTTGTCACCATCAGGAAATTTCTCTTTAGTTCTACGTTGGTTCTTGTCTTGATTGGTTTCCATGGATTGCTTCTTGCCTTGCCTTCTGGTGCTTCAGAATTTAGCATTTGGGATGATAGTTCCAGTCCATTTGCCCACCTTCCTAGATGGTTTCCTACAAGTGAAGTCAGTGGGAAAAAATCAGATTGGCTTCATGACTGGGTAATTAATGTTTAACAGCTGCAGTGATTTGCTTAAGAATTGTGGCAAAAAAAAAAGTCGTAAAATTGGGCATCTCACTAAATGACTCCATTGCATATCAATGGAAGTTCTGATCTCAGTTGCAGTCATAAGCCTGTGATGGGCTTCAAAAATTTCAGCAACCAGTTCTCTGCCCAGTTGCTGGGTGGGCGTGGCCATGGTGGGCGTAGCCTGGTCAGCGGGAGGCCCATTTTTCGCCCTCCCCAGGCTCCAGAGGCTTTCTCAAGCCTCCTGGAGGGCAAAAATGGCCTCACTTGGGCTACAGAGGCCCTCCGGAGGCCTTCCAGAGACCAGAAACAGGAGGCCCATTTTTTTTTTTTTTTGCCCTCCCGAGCCTCCGTGCAGGCCCTGTACTTACCTGGCATCCAAAACAGGCCATGTAGAGACTCCTGGGAGGGGAGGGGGTGGGTGGAGGAATCCAGGTGTGGGATTTACCAGTTCACTGAACTGGTAATTAAAAATGTTAAAATTAGATACTGGTTCGCCCAAAACCGAGGAGAACCAGTAGCAGCCCACCATTGCTTGCATGTGTTTATTCAGACTCCCTTTATGTATCAGTCAGACCTAGAACAGCAGGCTAGAAACTGGAAGAGTGTAAATCCTAATTCCACTTTAGGCATGAAGTCAGATTGGTGGCTTTAAAGCAGTCTCTCAGACCTAAAAAGTAAACAATGACATTTTTGAAAATGTTACCAAGGACTGGTTTGGAAATTCATGAAAAGTCTAAAATGACCCAAAGGCAGGAAAGAAAGAAAGAAAGAAAGAAAGAAAGAAAGAAAGAAAGAAAGAAAGAAAGAAAGAAAGAAAGAAAGAAAGAAAGAAAGAAAGAAAGAAAGAAAGGAAGGAAGGAAGGAAGGAAGGAAGGAAGGAAGGAAGGAAGGAAGGAAGGAAGGAAGGAAGGAAGGAAGGAAGGAAAGAAAAAAGAAAGAAAGAAAGAAAGAAAAAGAAAGAAAGTGAGAGAGAGAGAGAGAGAGAGAGAAAGAAAGAAACAAAGGAAGGAAGAAAGGAGGAAAAAGAAAAAGAGGAAGGAAAATGGACAAATAAAAAAGGTGGAAGATGGAAGTAGGAGAAAGAAGGAGAAAGAAGAAGGAAGAAGGAAGAAAAAAGAGGAGGAAACCTCCATGGACCTCTGATAATATTCAGTGATATACAAAAATCCACAAAATAAAATTGAGTATAATGTAATGTCTGATGAGTTCATAGGTACGTATTTCTAGGTGATAATTTTTAAGCAACCGGCTTGCCGTTGCTTTTTTTTTTTCCCCATTGCTTTTTTTTTTTTTAAAAAAAAGTCTTTCAATCTGGCCTCTAATTTTTCTATTGATCCCCAGGAACCCATCATTCAAATTGCAACCCAATCTAACTCTCCTTAGCTTCATAGCCTAGACAAGTCCATCTGCTGAAACTTTGCATGCAAACCTGTTGTATTATAAAATGAAAATTGCCCTGAAAAAACAGGAGAAGGGAAAAGCAGGTTAGTGGGATGGGGAGGGAATGGGGATGAAGTATCCTTCCCTGCCATGCCCACCAAATCATGCCCACTAAACCATGCCATGCCCACCAAGCCATGCCCACAGAGCCGGTAGTAAACATATTTGAATCCCACCACTGCATGAAGCATTAGCACCACTTTAGTGGTACTAAGTATTAGCCTTAGTACAGCCACACTTGGAAACTGCACCCAGTTCTGAGCACCAGAATTTAAAAAAGAAAGATGTTGAAATTCTGGAAAGAGTGCAGAAAAGAGCAACAAAGATGATTAGACAACTGAAGGCTAAAACATATAAAGAATGGTTGCAGAAATTGGGTATGTATGTCTAGTCTAGCGAAAAGAAGGACTAGGGATAACATAATAGCATTCTTCCAATATTTGAGGGGCTGCCACAAAGAATATGGGGTCAACATATTTTCCAAAGCACCAGAAGACATGACAAGAAGCAATGGATGGAAACTAATCAAGGAGAGAAGCAACCTAAAACTAGGGAGAAATTTCTTAATAGTGAGAACAATTAACCAGTGCAATGGTTTGCCTTCAGAACTTGTAGATACTTCATCACTGGAAGTTCCCTCCTCCCTCTTCCTTCCTTCCTTCCTTCCTTCCTTCCTTCCTTCCTTTCTTCCTCCCTCCCTCCCTCCCTCCCTCCCTCCCTCCCTTTCTCCCCACAATCAAGATTGCAAAAGCCTCATTGATTTGGTGAAGACAAATATCAATTTGGGTGAGGGTCTTTTCTTTTTCCTCCCAGCCTTTGTGTCATGTTCAACAGTTTATAATCCCCTTGCTTTCCCTTTTCACCTCTCTGGTTTAACCACATTTCTCTTTCTGAAACCTATGCTTCGATGGGCCATTCCATTCTGTGCTGTCATGGAATGCTATTCAACATATTAGGGAGATGAATAGGTGAAGAAGGGGAAAAGCAGTAAGTCAGGGCCCACAATTTTTCTCTGCTTGTTACATGCTGGGAAAAGGAAATGAAGATAAAGGAAACGTTTTTTTCCCTGTCCCTTCATTTGTCTTTTCCATTAGTCCTCTTTCAATAACATTGTTTTGCTTTTTATCTTTTCTTTTATGTACACTGACGTGTACCAAGACGTGCTCTCAGTGTACATAATTCCTTGTGTGTCTAATCATACTTGGCCAATAAAGAATTCATTCATTCATTCATTCATTCATTCATTCATTCATTCATTCATTTTGTTTCTTTTACGGCCAGTGGGTAAAATACTGATCCTAAAAGAAAACTCTCATCTGAGAGTTTGCAAAAATGAGGAAGAATGGATCCAGGTTTTCTAAAGTTTGAGTACAAATCAATTCCCAGCCTTCTTATAGGGTGGCCTATATGTATGCTGGTTACTGGGCAACGCAGAATATAAAACATCAGAGCTGGAAGAGATCTTGGAGGTCTTCTAGTCAGTGGTAGGATTTAAATTCTTTTACTACTGATTCTGTGGGCATGGCTAGGTGGGTGTGGCTAGGTGGTCATGTGATTGGGTGGGCATGGCTAGGTGGACATGTGACTGGGTAGGCGTGGCCAACTCAATGTCACGTCAAGGGTGCCTCAACTGAACCCTAACCCAAACTGGTCAGAACAGGCTGAATCCCACCACTGCTTCTAGTCCAAACCTCTGCTCAAGCATAAGAATATATATCATTTCAAACAAATGGCTGTCCAGTCACTTCTTGAAAGCCTCCAGTGATGGAGCATCCACAGGTTATGGAGGCAAACTATTCCATTGGTTGATTGTTGTCACCATCAGGAAATTTCTCTTTAGTTCTACGTTGGTTCTTGTCTTGATTGGTTTCCATGGATTGCTTCTTGCCTTGCCTTCTGGTGCTTCAGAATTTAGCATTTGGGATGATAGTTCCAGTCCATTTGCCCACCTTCCTAGATGGTTTCCTACAAGTGAAGTCAGTGGGGAAAAAATCAGATTGGCTTCATGACTGGGTAATTAACGTTTAACAGCTGCAGTGATTTGCTTAAGAATTGTGGCAAAAAAAAAAGTCGTAAAATTGGGCATCTCACTAAATGACTCCATTGCATAACAATGGAAGTTCTGATCTCAGTTACAGTCATAAGCCTGGGATGGGCTTCAAAAATTTCAGCAGTCAGTTCTCTGCCCAGTTGCTGGGTGGGCGTGGCCATGGTGGGCGTAGCCTGGTCAGCGGGAGGCCCATTTTTCACCCTTCCCAGACTCCGGAGGCTTTCCTCAAGCCTCCAGGAGGGCAAAAATGGCCTCACTTGGGCTACAGAGGCCTTCCAGAGACCAGAAATGGGAGGCCCATTTTTTTTTGCCCTCCCCGAGCCTCCGTGCAGGCCCTGTACTTACCTGGCATCCAAAACAGGCCATGTAGAGACTCCTGGGAGGGGAGGGGGTGGGTGGAGCAATGCAGGTGTGGGATTTACCAGTTCACTGAACTGGTAATTAAAAATGTTAAAATTAGATACTGGTTCACCCAAACCGAAGAGAACCAGTAGCAGCCCACCCTTGCTTGCATGTGTTTATTCAGACTCCCTTTATGTTCAGTCAGACCTAGAACAGCAGGCTAGAAACTGGAAGAGTGTAAATCCTAATTCCACTTTAGGCATGAAGTCAGATCGGTGGCTTTAAAGCAGTCTCTCAGACCTAAAAAGTAAACAATGACATTTTTGAAAATGTTACCAAGGACTGGTTTGGAAAGTCTAAAATGACCCAAAGGCAGGAAAGAAAGAAAGAAAGAAAGAAAGAAAGAAAGAAAGAAAGAAAGAAAGAAAGAAAGAAAGAAAGAAAGAAAGAAAGAAAGAAAGAAAGAAAGAAAGAAAGGAAGGAAGGAAGGAAGGAAGGAAGGAAGGAAGGAAGGAAGGAAGGAAGGAAGGAAGGAGAGAGAGAGAGAGAGAGAGAGAAAGAAAGAAAGAAAGGAAGGAAGGAAGGAAGAAAGGAGGAAAAAGAAAAAGAGGAAGGAAAATGGACAAATAAAAAGGTGGAAAATGGAAGTAGGAGAAAGAAGGAGAAAGAAGAAGGAAGAAGGAAAAAAGAGGGAGGGAAACCTCCATGGACCTCTGATAATATTCAGTGATATACAAAAATCCACAAAATAAAATTGAGTATAATGTAATGTCTGATGAGTTCATAGGTACGTATTCCTAGGTGATAATTTTTAAGCAACCGGCTTGCCATTTTTTTTCCCCATTGCTTTTTTTTTTTTTTAAAGTCTTTCAATCTGGCCTCTAATTTTTCTATTGATCCCCAGGAACCCATCATTCAAATTGCAACCCAATCTAACTCTCCTTAGCTTCATAGCCTAGACAAGTCCATCTGCTGAAACTTTGCATGCAAACCTGTTGTATCATAAAATGAAAAAAAAAGAGATGGGCTTCTAGACAAGGACTTTCCCCTAAAAAGTAATAAGTACACAACTGAAAGAGGAGCAAGCACTTGATGCTTGTGCAGTCATAGTTGAATGAAGAATTATATTTCTTTGAAAAAACAAAATGAAAACGCAGAAGACTAGTGACATTTCATACGAATGTTCTAAGTTTTTCAATATTTGGTCTGGTCAAATCTAATGGGATATATTGGGTTGTATTCTCCACCTGTTCCTTAGAGAGAAACAAATATATAACAGTAGCTGAATACATCTTTGTAGTGCAGCGTCTTAGGGAACCTAGCCATGATCTTAGCTGGTTGGATGAAACAGGCCATTTTTAAGCCATAATATTATTTGCAGAAAAACTGCATAAATATCCAGTGAAGATAAATGAGCCATGGTGGTGCAGTGGTTAGTGGTCAGCTGACTGCTGGCTGCCTGCAATTTGACAGTTCAACTCTCACCTTCCATCCTTCCAAGGTGGGTAAAATGAGGACCCAGATTGTTGGGGGCAATAGGCTGATTCTGTAAACTGCTTAAGGAGGGCTGCAAAGCTTCTTAAAGTGGTATATAAGTCTAAGTGCTATTGCTATTTTTTTTTTTTTTTACTCAAGATAATATGTATGCAAAAATGGGAACGATCGTTTTGATATAATGGATTTCGAATTTATATTTTGTGAATTCAGGGAGCAGTCCGCCATCTCTAGCAAAGGAAAGAAGTATGGAGAAACCATTGTTATGAACCTCCAAAAGATAAAGGAGAGATATATGACACTATTGAATTTTGAAGCTTCTAGGTCCAACCTTATTCTTATCCAGAACATTCTCAGTCAAGATGTCCAACCTGGCCTGGTCGGATTTTGTCTCTGTTTGGAACCAGACATGGATCTCTGCTCTGTACCTTGGAGACCATTGTAGGGGCGATTCTTGAGAGTCCCTTGGACTGCAAGGAGATCCAGTCAGTTGATCCTAAAGGAAATCAACCCTGGCTGTTCCTTGGAGGGACAAATCCCGAAGCTGAAATTCAGATACTTTGGCCACCAGATGAAAAGAGAGGATTCATTGGCGAAGACCCTGATGTTGGGAAAGAAGGAAAGCAAAAGGAGAAGGGGACGGCAGAGGATGAGAGGGTTAGATAATGTCATTGACATAATGAACATGAATTTCGGCAAACTCCAGGAAACAGTGAAGAACAAGAGGGCTTGGCATACTATGGTCCATGAGATTCTGAAGAGTCAGACATGATTTAGCAACTAAACAACCACAAACCTTGGATTCATCCATCTGAGAGATCAAAAAGAGTCCAAAGTTTCTTCTGCAAGAGCATGGGTGTCAAGCTCAATTTCATTGAGGGCCACATCAGGGCTGTGGTTGACCTCGGGGAGCTGGGTGGGCATGGCTGACTGGGTGGGCATGGCCAACTGGGTGGGCATAGCTAGTTTGATGCCACTCCCCAAACTTCTGACATGATTCCTCTTTACATTGAGTAGACCTGGCCAAAGCTAGGCTGGGCCGATCTTTCCTCTTCCCATTGAATAGACCAAGGATGGCCTCGTAGGCCAGATCTGACCACATTGCAAGCCAAATCTGGCCTGCAGGCCTTGAGTTCGACACCCTTGTGCTAGAGCGGTATTATAAATATCTGGATGAAGTCTTTATCCTTATGTGCAAATTAGATGCTGAACATTTGATGTGATCATTAAATATGCAGCGAAAATAAATGCAGAAGCGTCTGCCTTTGGAGCGATGCCACAGTGAAATAACATTTCAGTTTGGCTGGCAATGTTCTTGACTGAAAGGGGGCGAAGAAATACAAAATGTCCCAAAGTAAGCCTCCCACAAGGACAGACACGATGAGGACCAACCCCAGAGACGTTTAAAAAAGATAAAACTGAGTTACGTAAAAATTCTGAACCCAAGAAGGCTGCAGTAAATATTGCTCAGTACATCCCAAGGGTCTTATTTCCTGCAATTGCCTTACGAGTATTCCAGTGTTTCCAATCCTTTCATCTTCTAGGAGGATACTCCTTTTTGAACTTCATATCAAAGTTATCTGAGTAAAACATGATGACCAACAGAATCTCTTTCTATGCTTTGGGGGACTCAAGATAACATTGGCCTCAGTATTCTGAAACGAGACTCATTTCCAGAAGATAAAACATTTCCACGTAAAGTATCCTACTTTGAGAAAACAGTTGCTTTATGCAAAATTGAGATGGGTAAAAGATTCTCTTTCCCCTTCCCTTTTCCCCTCTCCTTCTCCTCCTTTCTCTTCTTCCCCTTCTCCTTCTCTCCTCCTCCTTCTCCTTTTCCTTCTCCTTCTCCTTCTCTTTCTCCTTCTCATTCCCTTCTCCTTTCCTCCTTCCCCTCTCCTCCTCCTCCTCTTTCCCCTTCCCCTTCCTTCCCTTGTTCCCTCCTCCTCTTTCTCTCTTTTTTGTCCTCTTTCTTTTCCTTTCCTCTATTTATCATCAAGTTTTCTGATTTCTTCTTAATACATTTGTCAATGTATAGGTTACTTAGAGCATCATTCTTGATTTTTCACTCATGAACGCTTCTGCACATTCATTTCTTAGTTAAACCCCAACTAGTGTTCATTAAATGAAGGCAGTGCACATACAGGTATGTGCATTGCAACCATTCCGTCTCAAGCCATTCATACATGGCACTGACAAAATGACTTATGACTGGTCCTCACACTTATAACCATCACAAATGTCAGCTTTGGAAGTCAAATTTTACAAAGCAACTTCCACGCTGCCACATTTTAGTCCCTGGGAATTTGGGAGGGGGGATTTTAGAGAGAGGTGGAAATGTAGACATAACAACATTCTTCTTCTGAGTCAAGGACAAGCCATCCTGCACCTGGGAAAGGAGTGGTTGGAGCGATGTCTCCAGTTGCAACAGATGGTGATTGGGTCATGTGATGGACTGATGGGTGCAGGGGATGTATCTTTGAATTTCTATTGGGAAGGGAAAATCCAGAAATCTCAGGTTCCGGTTTTCCCAGATATGCCAATATGACAACTCTGATAAAATGGAACTTAGAAAATGCCTGTCTCGGAGTTCATTGGTTTGGAGTTTCTTAGTTGGAATGCTGACAACAAAATTCCCACAGTCGTGTGATTAAAATTTGGATGCTGATCACTATTTGCAAACTTCACTGATGGCTTCTGACAACAAATTATAACTGTGTGTAACTATGTTACTCTTAGTTAAACAATATTAGCTTCCCAAACATCCATTTCCAAGCTTAATCCTGTGGCGATTTGTTGTGTTTCTAAAAAAAAACAAAAAAACAACCCACCCCAATTTTTCAAAGTTCCAAGAGTGGCCTGCCAACCGCCACTGTTCAAAAACCATTACTAAAAAATTAACAATAGTGTGTCACTAGGATTTGCTGAGCAGGATGTGTGCCTGACTGTAAATTTTATCAACCTAACCTTTACTAACATAATATTTAGTATAGAGTAGTACTAATAAATGTAAAATATGTTTAAAATGGATGAGCAGTTGGGACTGGGAGGGATTTCTTTTTAATGTGTGGAAGGGAGGGAAGGAGAGAGGAAGGAAGGAAGGAAGGACACAAAAAGAGGAAGGGGGGAGGGAAGGAGGGAAGGGGTGGGGAGGGAGGACATAAAAGAGGTGGGAAGGACATAAAAACTGGAAGAATGAAATAAAAAGGGAGGGAGGGAAGGAGGGAGGGAAGGAAGGAAGGAAGGAAGGAAGGAAGGAAGGAAGGAAGGAAGGAAGGAAGGAAGGAAGGAAGGAAGGAAGGAAGGAAGGAAGGAAGGAAGGAAGGAAAGGACAACCATCCAGAGACACATTAAAAAGAAATCCCTCCCATTCCTCACTGCAAGCCATCCAGTGGTGGGATTCAAAAATATTTACTATCAGTTCTGTGGGTGTGGTTTGGTGGGCATAACAGGGGAAGGATACTGTGAAATCTCCATTTCCCCGCCCCCCACTCCTGGGGGAAAGTTACTGCAAAATCCCCATTCCCTCCCCACCCCACTAACCTGCTTTCCAGCTCTGTTCTCCTGTGCAGGGCAACCAAAAAAGACCCAGCCGATCAGCTGGGACTCGGGAGGCAGAGGATAGATGGGCATGGGGCCAGTCAGAAGTGGGATTTGACGGTTCTCTGAACTACTCAAAATTTCCGCTATCGGTTCTCCAGAACTGGTCAGCACTTGCTCTGAATATCACCTCTGAAGCCATCCCTCTGAAATACAAATTACATTTATTAGTACTGCTCTGATAGAATAAAAGTTACAATCCTGCACACATCCTGCTCCGCAAATCCCCTTTTTTTTCTTTAACAATTGAAGAGCTACAGAAAGAGTGCAACAAACCATAAAGGCAACAAGATCGAGCATCTCTAGGCAGCAAAACGCACCACTGACTGCTTCTTAGAATATTAGATTGGACAAGATTGGAAGGTTATCCGTCCAACCTCATGCCCTGCAGACGCCACTCAGCCTCTCTAATTTAACCAGAGGTGTTTACCTCTGTTTAATCCACAGAATGCAAGAAATGAACCAAAAGGAGATTCACGCAGACATGTAAATGAGCAGGCCAAGTGCAAGAAAGTGCTGGATTTTGTTTGTAATTTTTTTTTGGGGGGGGGGGGAGTTTCCTTTTCAAAGGCATGCTGAAGTCTTCAAGTCCATTAACAAAAGGGGAGAAATGAATGCAACGAGGTGTGTCCTCAAAATACGGGCAAAAATGACAAGGTGATCAATTGCAATGGTGTGATTGAAACTCTCCTTGTTTTGTACATGCATAAAACATGACAATATGAAGAAACAGGAAGGCTTTGACTGCACCTCATGGTTTCCTTCTTGACTTTTATTTTATCGTACCCCATGGATATGCTTGAGGCTTGGAGGCAAGGACAAATGATCAATGGCAGAGTTACCAAAGTCCAAAAATTCCCAAAGATAACCAGATTATCTACTTTACTTAAAGCCAGGCCAAACAATTCTTGTCCACATTTTCCTGGAAATAAGTTCTTTGAGTTCCATTGGACTTATTAAATTATTTTGCCCTCTGAATAGACATATACTGGAGTTTTCTTACATACTAGACTATAATGGTATATAGTGCTAATGCTATTGCTACATCAGACGTTCTATTAGTCCACAGTAGTATCTCTAGAAAATAGCCCCAGAAAGCTGATCTTGTTGGGTCAATGAAGTTAAACAGGATCAGGCCTGAGTATTATTTGGATGGGAGACTTCAGCCAGTGACAGATCTGAGGACTGGAAAAACAATCCCAAAAGAGAGAGAAAAATGAACAACCATTTCCATATATGAAAACAATAGAGCTGTATCTCTAAAGTCATAGGGGTTGACCTCAATTGGAAGATAACTTTTGTTTTCATTCATTAATGAAGCTTCTTACTAGATAGGACAATAGAGTTTCTAGATGTGGGTGGAAAACCCCATAATCATTTTACCTCTGCTACCTACAAATTAGCCTGTTTTCCACCCTCTAATTTAACCAGAGCACAAATGACCAGCTTCAAATTATCCTATTTCAGACACATAGCTCTCTGGAGGAGGGTCTAATGCTGGGAAAGGGAGAAGGGAAGAGAAAATGAAGAGATGAGTTGAAAGGTGGATGGATTCAGTGACAGCGGTGATGGGAGCACTAATGAAAGACCTGAAACTAGGTTAAATCATCATAAATCATCATGGAGAAAATCTGTCCGTGTTGAAGCTAAGGTTCAAAATGACTTGATAGGACATCATCAATCAACATAATCACATGCAGTCAAATTTAATGACCAATATTATCCGCTGGTAGTATTTAAGTAAGACACAATGAGTCTTGAGAGCAATCTAAGCCAACAACACACCAAAGAACAGAGGAATTTGCAATATATTACTTTAAAGCAATCCACTGTCTTGGGCCAATCTTGAGTATTTATAATAGAGCTGAATTTGTCTTATGCTCCTAAACTTATCCTTATCCAAACCCCTCCTTAAATGTATTTTTCTCCCACAAAGTGCAAGGGAAGAATAAACATGTGCATGAATATGTCGTTATCCTTTCCTTTTTTACATCCAACTTTTATGCACAGTCCATAAAGTTTTTTGTTCTCCCAGGTGTAGATTGATGGTAGATAAATGCTGCGAAGGAATGTTGTTGATGTCACCAAATGCACAAATGCACCACTGTTCTTTATGTGCAGTATTTCTGCAGGTGTGTTCATTGATTAAAAATAATTTTTGAGCCCTAAAGGTCATAAATTGAGAATGCTTTACAGTTGATTGCATCAATATTTTTAGCGACTTTTCACTACCCTTCAAAAGCAAACAGTTTTCTCAAAGCAGCGAACAAGCAAATCAAAAAGTCAATAATACCCATCGATTTCTAAATATTACACTTAAAAAAGAAGAAAAAAATCCTAAAAAGAATCTTGCCATACTTTCTGTAAATTATTTTTAAAAAAGAACACCAAATCAAAGCAATTACAAGATGAAAGGTCGTAAATTAAAACCAGTCCAATTTCAATACAACAATTTCAAAGCCAAAAGATTTTACAACCTGTCCCAAACTGACAGAGAATGTTAAATAGACTTCTTGGAGGGCTAAGAAGGACAAGAAGCTTGTACTTCTGTCAATTTGATAGTATCTTCCAGGAGATTTGGATGCAGGAGCTCAATGGATGACCTTCAAGCCTACTTATAGGCAGTGGTGGGATTCAAATAATTTAACAACTGATTCTCTGCCCTAATGACCAGCTGGGTGGACATGTGACTGGGTGAGCATGGCCAACTTGATATCACTCATGTCGAGGGATGCCTCTCCTCACCTGGCCACTCCTCACCTGGTCTCTTCTTACCCCTCACCCCTCCCAGTTACTCCTCTCCTCTAGACTCTCTTTGTTGGGCAGCTCACCTGCTTGCCTCACCACCTGGCTACACAGCCACTCACCTGGACTTCGCTGGGCCTCCTAGCTGGCTGCCCATTCACCTGGCCTCCTGGTCGCCTGTGGCCATGTGAGGAGAGACTGAGTGAAGCAGAAGTACTTTAAGGGGAAGGGTGAGGCAAGGCTAGCCATGGCATGGCACACTATTCAGTCGATTCACCGAATGTACAAAAAATTAACCATTGGTTCTGTTGAACCGGTGCAACTTGGATGAATCCCATCACTGCTTATAGGTAGTCCTTGTCATACAGTACAACTATAATGGAGCCATTCCATTATAGTTGCATGTCATGATGGAAGTTAAGCAAGACAGCAGCACTTAAAACATAAAATAATAGAGTTGGAAGGGAACTTGGAGGTCTTCTAGACAAACTCCTTACTCAAGTAGAAGACCCTATAGTAATAGCAATTTGCACTTAGACTTATATATTGCTTCACAGTGGGCTTTACAGCCCTCTCTGAGTGGTTTTACAAAGTCAGCATCTTGCCCCCAACAATCTGGGTGCTCATTTTACCAACCTTGGAAGGATGGAAGGCTGAGTCAATCATGAGATGATGAGAATCGAACTGCTGAACTCCTGGCAGACAGCAAAATTAGCTTGCAATACTGCATTCTAACCGCTTCACCCCCACAGGTCTTCAACCATTTCAGACAAACGATGGTCTGGTCTCTTCTTAAAAACCTCCAGTGATAGAGCACACACAACTTCTGGAGGCAAATCATTAATTGTTAATTGTCTACTTAATTGTTCTCAGTCATAGGAATATTTTTTTCTTTAGTCCAGGTTGCTGCTTTCCCCAGTTAAGTTTCCATTCATGGTTTCTGGTCTTGTCTTCAGGTGCTTTGGAAAATAGGTCGAGGCTCTTCTTTGAGGCCCCTCAAATATTAGAAATTTCCCTTGGCTTCATAAAGTGGTCCCCATTGTACAAGCTCTGTGTCTCTCCCCCAAGAATTTTGCTCATGGGGGTGATAAAAGAATTGTCAGGTGGCAGGAAGTGATTTTTCTTCTCTATTTTTTTTTTTTTTTGCAGGAAATTACATGAAGTGCCCATATCCACCTGCAGATGAGGTCCACAATATTCTCATTTCAATCTCAAGCAGATGGGGAAATGGATATGTGTTCACCACCTCCCTTTTTTTTTCTATCAGCTTTCTATCTATCCCTCCCTCCTCGTTAAAAAATGCAAAAAAAACAAAACAAAACAACCCAACAACACCCCAAAGCTTTCTTCCTATTTGGCTAAGCACAATCAAGCTGAAAAGGCATAGAGGGGGAGGCCATCTGGAAAAGAATACAGGGCTGATTCAGGATGCAGAAACTGAACACAAATCTGCTATTTATCTTCTTCCAGCTTGCAACCTCTTTCAAGGAGGATAAAAGTTTTTGACCTCCTCTCCCTCCTCTGCTGTTAACTCTTTCCTCGAATAATGCATGAGAGATACCAGGATAACAGAGTAATAGAATCGAAAGGGATCTTGGAGGTCTTCTAGACCAACCCCCTGCTTAGGCAGGAAACACTATATCATTTCATACAAATGGGTGTCCAATCTCTTCTTAAAAACATCCAGTATCGAAGCATCTTCTGGGGGCAAGTTGTTCCACTGATTAATTGTTCTCACTGTCAGGAAATTTCTCCTTAATCTCTTGGTTGGATCTCTCCTTGCTTAGTTTCCATCCATTGGTTCTTGTCCTGCCTTCAGGTGCTTTGAAAAATAAGTTGCCCACCTCTTCTTTGTGGCAACCCCTGAGATATTGGAACACTGTTATCATGTCTCCCCTAGTCCTTCTCTTCATTACACTAGACATACTCAGTTCCATCCACTGTTCCTTCTATGTTTTAGCTTTCAGGCCACTAATCAGGGGTGGGATTATACCGGTTTGGTCCAGTTCGGGCAAACCGGTATCTCCAGGGATCATCTGGGATCTCCGGTGATGGAGCACCCACAATTTCTGGAGGCAAGTCATTCCACTGGTTAATTGTTCTCACTGTTAGGAAATTCCTCCTTGGTTATAGATTGGATTTCATCTTGATTAGTTTCCATTCATTGCCTTCTGGTGCTTTGGAAAATAAGTTGATCTCCTTTTCTTTGTGGCAGCTCCTCAAATATTGGAATACTGCTATCATGTCACTCCTAGTCTTTCTTGTCTCTAGAGTGGCCAAGCCCGATTCCTGGAACCATTCTTCATATGTTTTTGTCTCTTGGCCTTTAACCATCTTAGTTGCTCTTCTCTGCACTTTTTCCAAAGTCTCAACATATTTTTTGCAATGTGGCGACCAAAACTGAATGCAGTATTCCAGGTGTGGCCTTACTAAAGCTTTATAAAGCCGTACTAATATTTCATTTGATTTTGATTCCAAGCCTCTCTTTAAACCACTATTCACCTTTTTTTGGCTGCTGCTACACATTACTAGCTCATGTTTAAGTGATCGTCCACTAGGATTCTAAGATCCCTCTCACAATTATTGTTTTTGAGCCAAACGTTTCTAATTTCTACACCTTTGCAAAGGGGCATTCTACAAGCTCCATCAGATTCTCAGAGGTTTTACTCCACCTGACCAGACTGATCTTTTGATTATACCCGCAGCCATTTAGAGACAGGTGATGTGAAGAACAAGATATTCTTACTTTTTTCATCAAGTCATGACATTCTGGTCTCCTTCTCGGAATGAACAATAGTCAAATATGTTCAAACAAGAACTCATGAAAGAGAAATCAAGCTGAACTCCCGCATGAACACGCACAGAATGAGGCTGTTTCTTTCTTGCTTTCTTTCTTTTTTGCCTCTCTGGCCTCATAAGGCTAATCTTCACCCTCTTTTCTTTCCATTCTTCCGTGTCTTGCCTTTTTTCCATTGTGAGCTGGCAAACAGGGCATGTCTTTTCTACATGAAAGACTCTTTAGTTGGGAGATTATAATGGCCTGAAAAGGGACATTAAAATGCTGCATCTCATTAAATCCAAGTACTGAAGCCGGCTGGTTAGATTTTGTTAGATTTTTTTTTCCTCCATGTTTTGTAGGATTGGAAGAATTGGGACTTCTTTTATTTTAAAGATTAAATTGACAGAGAAAATAAATATTCATCATTGTTAAAGGTTGTTTTTCTTGGTGCTTAACTTTGTAAAAAGCTATTCCTTTGATTTTATTTTACCTTTTTTTAAAAAACAAAACTAGCTTATCCATGCATATTATAATATCCATCCTATGACTATTGTCGGTGAAGATCTGAATTGAGAAGGTTGATGATGGAATATTGGAGAACAATACAAAGATTTAATTTTTATTTATTTGAAACATTTATGTAGCTACCTGTCTTTGAAAACAAACTCTGGGCAGCTCATAATCCCCACATAATACAATATCTATTTATAATAGTTATAAGTGCCATGGTGGCGCAGTGGTTAGAATGTAGTACTTGTTTAGAGTTTTTGCAGCATTAATTCAGCTCCAGAAAAATAAACACAGATGGCTGATGCTTCGCTTAACACCTTTATAAACATAATAAGCAGATTTTACTAACCAGTTGTAGATTTCTCCAAGATGGAGCAACAGACATCAGTTTCACTTTAGTTCTGCAAGTAAGCAAAGGAGAGAAGCAGTTTCATTTCAATAGACAGACTCTGAGCTCAACATAGTTGCAGACTTGCAGAGCTTAATATAGAGCCACTATATAAGGCTACTTTTGGTTTCAGTTTCCAGCCTAGGCTAATTCTAGTTTCGGTTTCCAAAATGATCCTCATTGGCTGACTTAGTTGCTGTGCCTATTAATTGGCTGACCTTGTTACCAAGCTCTATTCCAGTTCATGGATATACTCTGACAGTACTGCAGGCTACTTTTGCTGACTTGCTGCTGCCTGCAATGTGGCAGATCAAATCTCACCTGGCTCAAGGTTGACTCATCCTTCCATCCTTCCAAGATGGGTAAAATGAGGACACAGATTGTTGTGGGCAAGATGCTGACTCTGCAAACTGCTTAGAGATGACTGTAAAGCACTGTGAAACAGTATATAAGTGTAAGTGCTATTTCTATTGCCATTGATATTTGTTTGCTGCTATATGCTTACTGTATTTTATCGTATAACTATTGTACTTTACCCTACTCTAATTTTAAAGTATAGGATTTTATTGGTAACACATGTTCGAACCTGGTATGTTGATATGGCCTATAGGCTAATTGATAAATAATAATGACTTAGTGATGACCATTTGAAGTTACAACGGTGCTGAAAAACAGTGATTTACAACCAGTCTTATAATAAAAATTCAGGCACTTGAATTTATGATGGTTGCAGAGTCCTGGATTCAGTGGTCCAATTTGTGATTTTCTCAGATGGGTTCCAAAAAAAAAGCAAAATTAATAGCGGAATCTGGATTCACTTAAACAAAATGTGATTTGCTTAATGACCACAACCAGAAAGGTTATTAAGATTGACTCATTTAATAAACCTATCACTTAGCAATGGAAAATGTAGTCTCAGTTTTTGTAAGGTTGTAAGTTAAGGACTACTTGTACAATAAATTCAACATGTTAAAACAGAGAAGATCTGGCAACAAAACCAACTTTCTCATGCAGCCCCCATAACAAAGTCCAACCCATAGACCTCACCCTATCTCAGCATATAAGGGAAAGCCAGACATGAAATGCTTTTCTGAAAGCTAAAAGAGATGTGAGGTCAAAAAGATGGATATTACAGTGAATAACAGAAGAGAATAACAGAATAACAGAGTTGAAAGGGACCTTGGAGGTCTTCTAGCCCAACCCCCTGTTCAGGCAGGATGTAAGAATAAAATTGTAAGGATAAATTTTAAAAATCCTCCAACCATATTTGTGAAGTATTCTCATCCAGATACAGATAATCAGAGTTGGAAGGGACCTTGTAGGTCATCTAGTCCAACCCCCCGCCCAAGCGGGAGACCCTACACCATTTCTGACAAATGGCAGTCCAAACTCTTCTTGAAGGTCTCAACTGATGGCGCTCCCACAACTTCCGAGGGCAAGCTGTTCCATTGGTTGATTGTTTTCACTGTCAGAAAGTTTCTCCTTGTTTCCAGGTTAAATCTCTCCTTGTTCAGTTTCCATCCATTATTCCTTCTGTCCTACAGGAGCTTTAGAAAATAGCTTGACCCCTTCCTCCCTGTGGCAGTCCCACAAATATTGGAAGACCGCTATCATGTCTCCCCTGGTCCTTCTCTTTACTAGACTAGCCAAGCCCAGTTCCTGCAACCGTTCGTTGTATGTTTTAGCCTCCAGTCCCCTAATCACCATGGTTGCTCTTCTCTGTACTTTTTCTAGAATCTCAACATCTTTTTTATAATGTGGTGACCAAAACTGGATGCAGTACTCTAGGTGTGGTCTTACTGAGGCTTTATAGAGTGGTATTAGTATTTCCCTTGATCTTGACTGTATCCCTCTGTTAATACAATTTAGGATTGCATTAGCTTTTTTGGCGGCGGCTGCACACTGCTGGCTCATATTTAGCTGGTTGTCCACTAAGACTCCAAGATCCCTCTCACAGTTACTGCTATTGAGCCTGGTTTCACCCAGTCTATATGTGTACTTTTGGTTTTTCTTGCCTAAGTGTAGGATTTTACTTTTCTTTACATTGAGTTTCATTTTGTTAGATACGGCCCAGTGTTCTAGTCTGTCAAGATCCATCTGGATCTTGAGCCTATCTTGGGTGTTAGCTATTCCTGCCAGCTTATTATCATCTGCAAATTTGATAAGTTCCCCTTCCATTCCCTCATCTAAGTCATTAATGAAGATATTGAAGAGTACTGGGCCTAAGACGGAACCTTGTGGCACCCCACTGCTTACTTCCCTCCATGCAGACTTAGACCCATTAAGGACTACTCATTGAGTACGGTTTGCCAGCCAGTTGCGAATCCATCTAGTGGTGGTGCTATCTATTCCACTTTTTTCTAGCTTACTAAGAAGTAGGTTGTGGTCTACTTTATCAAATGCCTTTATCGAATCCATCTTCTTGAAGACTTCCTTGCTTTCAAAGATGATAAAGTCTTGCTTGTGGCCATCCCCATATTTTTCATTTTGTCCACCTGTCACCAAAGTGCTGACCATATTCAAAATTAACCTTTGGCTTTTGGTTCTCACAAAACAACACAAAAATCCAGGAGGGATTGTTTAAACATGTCCTTAATTGAGGCAGAGACAGAATGATCATGCAATCATTCTTCAAACCCAAGACAAAGAGTGTGACAAAAAAAAAAAACAGGACTAGCATGTTAGAAACTGAGGGCAGAAAAAGGCCTGTTGGTACATCAAGTCTACCCTTTGAGGATTTTTTTAATTTTAATTTTTTTATCAGATGATGGGCCTCTGTTTATCTCAGGCATGTAAACTCATTGAGGACCTGTATACTGTGAAAATATTTACAGACCCCTCACATCCTGGACATAAATTGTTTTAACTTCTACCCCTAAAAATGACATTATAAAGCAGGGGTCGCCAACCTTTTGGACCTCAGGGACCACCAAACTCATAATTTTAAATCCTGCGGATGACTAATATGAATTTTGACTGATGGTGGCTTGCTGACGTTGGTGGGAAAGTTGGTCCCATATTCCAGAGCTGCAATAGTCACAGGACTGGCCCTTTGTCATCCTGGAGCAGCTGCTCCTCCACCTAGGTGCACCAGCCTGCCATGGGCTGGAGGAGCTACTCCGGGATGACTAAAGGGTGGGGGCCAGCAGGTGGGCAGGCCATGTGGGGAGTGCAGCCTGGTGTTCCCACACAGCCTGGATTAATTGCTTTGGGAGGAATGCTTTTTTTTGGGGGGGGGCATTTCTCTGTGGACCAACAAAATTTTCTCACAGACCACCAGTGGTCGCTGGCCTACTGGTTGGCAAGCACTGTTATAAAGCATTTCACACCAGAACAACTGGAAACAGCGACAGTTTTTTCTCACATACCATCACTCTGCCAAACAACTAATTCCCACAACTCAAACTATTTATTAAGACTGCATTACTATTCTTCTTCTCAACCTTCCTATTGCCTATCTTCTTTGCTACTTATGACAATAACCTTGTTGCTTGTATCTTTACGATTTATATTGCTTTATTTAGTTTACTAGTCAGAGGTGGTATTCAGCCAGTTCAGACCAGTTCTTGTATACCAGTAGCAGAGATTTTGACTGGTTTAGAGAATTGGCAAATACCACCTCTGGCTGGCCCTGCCCACTTGCCCCTGCCATTACCTCTCCTTGTTTTTTTTTAGCTCAGCTGATTCGCGTGGCAGAGTGGATGGCCATGCCTCAGCTGAGCTATAAAACAGCACAGCTCACCAGCATTGATACAGAGGGCAGTCTCTGAGCCTGCGTGTGTGCAAATCATGCATTAGGCACGTGCATGCATTAAACATGCCTGCACAGCTCACCAGCATTGATACAGAGGGCAGTCTCTGAGCCTGTGTGTGTGCAAATCATGCATTAAGCACGTGCATGCATTAAACATGCCTGCACAGCTCACCAGCATTGATACAGAGAATGGTCTTTGAGCCCTGCACAAAGAGTGCGCGTGTACTCTCCAAACCAGTAGGAAAATTTTTGGAAACCCACCACTGTTCCTTGTATGATTTTGATTGCTTATTTAGTATCCTATGACTATGACTAAGTGTTATATCTTATGATTCATGATGAATGTATTTATGACAACTATGACCATGATTTATCACTTATATCTTTTATGTACACTGAGAGTTTATGCACCGAAGACAAATTCCTTGCGTGTCCAATCATACTTGGCCAGTAAAGAATTCTTGTTTTTATTTACTGAGGATTGACCCATTATCTCAGCTGGAAGTGGATTCCAAGCTTCCACTGCTCTTTATGTGAAGACTTTGTAATGGTACTTTTGAACTTCCCTCCTGTCCGTTTGCGATCATGCCTTCATATTCTTGATTTTGGCTTAATGCGGAGAATACTGAATGTTGAAATATTGCTTAATATTGAAAATGTTCTCTTTGTTTTCTTCTTGTCAACCCATCAAGACATGGATTTTAATGTTTTTGACAAGCTGTCTCCCAACGTTCAGCCAAGATTGCTGGGCCCACTGTTTAGATCAAAGCTATCTCAGAGGGCTGTTTATCTAACCATTTGCTATTACATGAAATAAGCCCCATGAGAATGGCTGAATTTGGATAATTGACCAAGGGAAGAAACCTGCCTTAAGGACTTTGATTGCTGTGTGATACACTAAAACGGAATACCATGTCCTTAATTAGGAACAATTTACCAGCTTCTTCTCATCCCTGGATCTTTGTCTAGTTTTTTACCATCTCAGATTTTCATCAGCTGCTTTCTGTGTGCTCATTTCCCTGGAACAAACCATTGTAGGTCTTTTCTGCAGGTGAACACAACCTTTTAATGAATGAAATCTTCACAACGTTTTCCTGGAAGTTAAAAATTAAATGTCACCACAACTCAGGGAGAATTCTGGGAAGTCTTGGCATTGTGGGAAGCACTAGTTCAGCCTGAAATGAGCAATCTGCAAGAGTTTTGCACATGTCTTGTATGAAGACCTCAACATCCATTCTCATGTCACTCAATGTGCATGACACAACTTTACCTTGGAGAATTATGGGGAACAGGGTAGATTATTCCTTGATTTGATTCATATTGGAATGACAAATTGACTTAGTATGACAAAAAGTCTGGACTCAATAATTTACTTTGTTATTTCTTTTATGCTTAGGTCTCAATTGGATGGAGAGACCTGCACATTCTAGGTGATACATTTGTGATAAGAAGACTCTTCTTATATGGCTTTGAATTTACAACGGCACTGAAAAAAGTGACTTGTGATCATTTTTCACACTTATGACCATTGTAGCATCCCCACTGTCAGCTTTGGGAACCATATCGAGACCAGATGCCCCCATGCTGCCACATTTGAGTCTGGGAAAGCGGGAGAGGGGAATTTCTTGGAGTGTATGTAGTTAGGCATAATAAAATTCTTTTTCTGATTCAAGGTCAGGTGGTGTTGCGCATAAGTGAGGGGAAGTCTTAAGTCGGGATGGATGGTGATCGGGGCATGTGATATGATGATGGGTGCAGGGGATAGATTTGTAGTTTTGACTTATTGCAAGGAAGCCCGGAATTTTCAGATTCGGGATTCCCCAGTTGTGCCATTTACTATCCAGATAAAAAGGAACCTTGGAGAGGATGTCTGTCTCGGAGTTATTGGGTGGAGTGGAGGGTTGCTGGAACGCTGACACCCATAGCCACAGGATCAAAATTCAGATGTTTGGCAACTGGCTCATATTTATGACGGGCCCCGAGGAAGGGGTCACACAACCCTCTGACAAGCAAAGTTAATGGGAAAGCCAGATTCACTTAACAACCGTGCAACTAACTTACCAACTGCAGTGATTAAACACCAGTAGCAAGAGAGGTTGTCCAACAGGGCAAAATTCATTTAACAAATGTCTCGCGGAGCAACAGAAGTGTCGGGTTCAATTGTGGTCATAAGTCGAGGATTGCCTGCTCCCTCCACCCCCCCCAAAAAAACCTCTTGGAGACATTTTAGCAGAGCAGAAGCAATAGGCACTTCCGTTACCTACAGGTAGTCCAGAGGTGGTATTCAGCAGGTTCTGACCAGTTCTGGAGAAACAGTAGTGGAAATTTTGAGTAGTTCAGAGAACTGGCAAGTACTGCCTCTGACTGGCCCCGCCCCCATCTATTCTCTGCCTCCTTAGTCCCAGCTGATTGGCTGGGTCTTCTTTTGTTGCCCTGCACAGGAGAACGGAGCTGGAAAGCAGGTTAGTGGGGTGGGAGGGAATGGGATTTTGCAGTAACCTTCCCTTCCACTCCCACCAAGCCATGCCCACAGAACTTGTAGTAAAACAATTTGAATCCCACCACTGAGGTAGTCCTCTACTTACAACCACTATTGAGACCAAAATTTCAGTTGCTAAATCAGACCGTTATTAAGTTAGTTAACATTTCCCAGCTTCAGCACATTGGCAGTGTCCCAGTGTCTCAGTAAAAAATTCTTAGCATTGAATTTTACTTCTGGGGACTTTCATGATTATATCCTCTCTTTTTTTTGTTGTTGTTGGTGGGGAGTGTGTGGGTAGCAGTGCAGGAGTGATTTGCCACTTTTTCAAATACTAATCAGGCTTGACTCTGTTTAACATTCAAACAAAATCAGCCAAATTCTGTTGGAAATTTTCAGCACTTTGGAAGGCATAAATTTGTAATAAGTTCTATGAAAGAACTACATGGCCCTTCCTTCCTTCCTTCCTTCCTTCCTTCCTTCCTTCCTTCCTTCCTTCCTTCCTTCCTTCCTTCCTTCCTTCCTTCCTTCCTTCCCTTCCTCCCTCCCTCCCTCCCACCCTCCCACCCTCCCTATCTTTCTTCCTTTCTCCCTCCCCCCCACCCTCCCTCCCTCCCTCCCTCCCTATCTTCCTCCCTTCCCTCCCTTCCCTCCTTTCCCTCTTTCTTATCTTCCTTCTTTCCTTTTCCGACTATGCTCTCATCCAATCTGGTTTATCCCCACTGCTTCTGTCACAGGGAATAAAGCTCCCCTTTGTCACTCCTTGATCAATATTTGCATCCCGTTGTGTTCAGTGCAACCTTAGATGTGCAGTGGTTCACCTACTTCTTGTTTAGCATCAGCCCTCTGGGAAAGTATGAAAGATGGAATTAATTTCATTTATGGAACATCAGTGCCTATTTGATGCAAAGGCTGCTTTTTCAGTGGACAGATTAATGAGCTGCCATTATCATTCAAGCTGATGGACCAACAAAAATCCTTCAGATGATCAAAACATATTATTTTCAGCTGTGCAGAGGGGAAGGCACAAACAAGCAGTCTTTTTATATCCATCCATCCAGGGTTGGGATTCAGCCGGTTCGGGCCAGTTCAAGCAAACCAGAT
The DNA here is from genome assembly GCF_049901735.1 of Notechis scutatus. Classification (NCBI taxonomy): domain Eukaryota; kingdom Metazoa; phylum Chordata; class Lepidosauria; order Squamata; family Elapidae; genus Notechis; species Notechis scutatus. The sequence goes on from NC_142011.1 coordinate 202,225,727, forward strand.
GTTAAATTTACATCTGGTTTGCCGAACTGGTAGTTGAACTGACCAGCTGGCCCCAGCCACCCCACCCCTCCCCTCTCAGGAGTCTCCACGCAGGCCGTTTTGGATGCAGGTAAGTGCAGGGTCCGCATGAAGGCAAAAAATGGTCCCCCTGCAAGTTCCGGAAGTCCAGAAGCGAGCCTGTCTCTGGCTTCAGGAGGGCCTCCGGACCTTGGGGGAGGTCATTTTCACCCTCCCAGAGGCCCAAGGGAAGCGAAAACAGCCCTCCCCGAAGTTCCAATAGGCCATGCCCACCATGCTCACCCAGCAACTGGGCATAGAACCGATTGTTGAGATTTTTGAATCCCACCCCTGTATCCATCCATCCATCCATCCATCCATCCATCCATCCATCCGTCCATCCTTCAGTTCAGCCACTTAGACACTCAGCCACACATTCATTGCAATTATTCCATCCTAGCAGTCCAGTCTCTTCTTAAAAGCCTCTAGTGATGGAGAATCCATAGCTACTGCACAACACATAACTTTTAAGCACAAGGGCTTATGAAGGCAGACTGACCCCTTTATCTGATGCATTTCTTGGATTGAACATTTGTTAAATATGTTTTCTAAAGCCTCTCTTATAAAGTCTTCCCCCTCCTCCTCCTTTCCTTTTGACAAGCGACAAAGAAGAAAAAAGAAAAAAACTTCTTCTTCATCCTTTTGTCTTTGTCTTACAACTTTTTATATGAAAAGGATCGAAGAGATTACACAATCATTAAATTAATGCCAGGAAGACTGAAATCAAAGAAGCATTCCTATGCCCAGGGCCAGGGGAGATCTGAGCAGTGTGGGGAAAAAACAAAGGTGAATATTTCGCAAAGATGAATATAAATTGCTTTGTTGTACTATTGAAACACATTCTCTACTTTGGCTTTTTATAGCTGTATCATCAAGTTGTGGTGGTGAACTGTTCATCTTAGTTTATCCCATTTTATATTTGGCAAACTGATTAGATTATTTGTGTTCTAAATTAGGTTTTATGTACTGGCTTACAAGTTTTGATCTTCTGAAACATTAGGTCAGAGAATTCTTGTGACTCTTCTCCTCTCTCCATCACTCCCCTTCTCCTTCTCTTTTTCTTCCCCTCCCCTCCTCTCTCCCCCTTTCCCTTCTTCTTCACTTTCTCCTCTCCTCTTTTTTCTCCTTTCCTCTCCCCTCTTCTTTCCTTTCTCCTCTCCCCTCTCCTCCTCTCCCCCTCTCCTCCCCTTTCTTCTCTCCTCTCCTCTCTTCTCCCCTCCTTTCTTCTCCTCTCCTCTTCCCATCCCCATCTCTCTTCTTCCCCTCTCCTTAGCTTTGTCCTTTTCTCTCTTCTCCTGTCCCCTCCCTACTGCCTTCCCCTCCTTTCTCCTCTTCTCCTCTCCCTTGTCCTTCTCTTTCTCCTCTCTCCTCTCCTCCCCTACTATATCTTCCCTTCCTTTCCTCCCCTACCCTCTCCTTCCCATCCCATCCCTTCCCTCTCCTTTCCTCCCCTCTCTCCCCTTCTCTTCACAAAATTGTATGTATTGATTTAAAATTGATCACCCAAGCAAAACAGAAACCAGGGTGGCTTCTGCAGTGACTCTTTGGCCTCAGAAAAAACATACAATTTGTAATTTTTAGGACCTTTAATTCCAAGGAAAAAAGAGCTTTGCACATTTTCCTGGACTTTCACACTGAGAGGCAGCCTTGGAACCTGTATAGTAATTTGATCTCAGTTGTTATTGATAACATGGAGCTCAGGAGACCAGTGGGTGGCCAGAGCTGGCTGGCCCAAAGCTTGCCATTTGCTTTCCGACATCATGAAGGATTATTAGCAATGCTTGTATGAAGTGATGAAAAAATTACTTGTCCATGAAAGCTCTTGCTGATAACAAACGGTAAGGCTGGAAAAGTAATTCACACCCTACTAACAGTTGGTAACACAAACTCTAGGTAAAGCAATATCAGGAGAGTGATAACATTGCAAGGATTCAATTTAAACAGTGTCACGACAGCTGTGAATGTTATGAAAAGTGAATTTGTTTACACTAGATTGGCTGGCTGGGTATAAATCCCACCTTTTCTCATTCCCCTGATGGAAACATACCTTGAATCAAAATAAGAGTGTGGAAAGATTGCTATTTCCATTAAGGAAAGGAATCCACATTTATTCTGTAAAGTTCTAAAAAAAAAAAAAAAACACTTGATCAAAATGAATGTATGTTCGACATTATTTTGATTCACACCCTTGCAAATTCAGTTGGAGCTTTTCTGATGAATGTTGACATGTTTTATTTTTCTGCGCCTCCAGCCTCTCTTAAATACCTCTCGAAAATTGTAAAATCATAGTAATAAAGTCAGACGTCTCATCTCTTACAACGATGCTGAAAAATATTTTTTTTTCTGCTTTGGGGGTGCTGTTTTTTGTCATTGTTCCTGATGGAACGTTCATTTTGTTATTCATTTGATATAAAACTAAATAGCAAAAGCACAAGTTTGAAAGCTGTAATCGAATATGGCTTGGTTGGTTTGTTTTATAATGGGATATTTGGGGACAAACATCAATGTGGTTTTGCAAGAGGGAGGGGTTGGAGGGACCTGGAAAATTGCTACTTAGCTCTACCGTGATTATGGGATGTTTACAAGGGAATTACTTCAAAGCTTGGCTTCTTTAAAAAAAAAAAATCTCGTCAGACCTTATATGGGTCAGCCTCATTTGAGGGAATTATTCTGCCAAGTCAACTGGGGGGAAAATGTTTTTTATAAAACATCACATGGTTTTGTTTTTTTTAAGAGCAGCTGGCTGTTTTTCACTTTGCAAAGAAATATATCTAGTGAGCCATTTAGGATGGTGTTGCGGAGAAGGGCAAGAAAGATGGTTAGGGGGCTGGAGGCTAAAACATATGAAGAATGATTGCAGGAATATTAGATATGTCTAGTCTAATGAAAAAAAGGAGTAGGGGTGACATGATAGCAGTGTTCCAATATTTGAAGGGTTCCAACAAATATGAGGGAGGTCACACTATTTTCCAAAGCAACAAAAGGCAAGACAAGAAACAATTGAGGGAAATTAAATAAGAGGAGAAGCAACCTAGAACTAAGGAGAAATTTCCTGACAGTTAGAACAAATAACAGATAACAGATAATCAGAGTTGGAAGGGATCTTGTAGGTCATCTAGTCCAACCCCCCGCCCAAGAGGGAGACCCTACACCATTTCTGACAAATGGCAGTCCAATCTCTTCTTGAAAGTCTCAAGTGATGGCGCTCCCACAACTTCTGAGGGCAAACTGTTCCATTGGTTGATTGTTCTCACTGTCAGAAAGTTTCTCCTTGTTTCCAGGTTAAATCTCTCCTTGTTCAGTTTCCATCCATTATTCCTTGTCTGGCCTACAGGTGCTTTAGAAAATAGCTTGACCCCTTCCTCCCTGTGGCAGCCCCTCAAATATTGGAAGACCACTATCATGTCTCCCCTGGTCCTTCTCTTTACTAGAGTAGCCAAGCCCAGTTCATGCAACCGTTCGTTGTATGTTTTAGCCTCCAGTCCCCTAATCATCCTGGTTGCTCTTCTCTGTACTTTTTCTAGAGACTCAACATCTTTTTTATAATGTGATGACCAAAACTGGATGCAGTACTCTAGGTGTGGTCTTACTAAGGCTTTATAGAGTGGTATGAGTACTTCCCTTGATCTTGACTGTATCCCTGTGTTAATACAATTCAGGATTGCATTAGCTTTTTTGGCTGCTGATGGAGCTGCTTGCCTGCAGAAGTTGTAGGTCCTCCATCACTGGAGGCTTTTAAGAAGAGATTGGACAACCATTTGTCTGAAATGGTATATGGTCTCCTGCCTGAGCAGAGGGCTGGGCTAGAAGACCTCCAAGGCCCCTTCCAACTCTGTTATTCTGTTAGATGTGAAGAGTTTGAGGTAGCTTAGCCAAGAGGAATAATAGATGAAAGGGAGAACGTTACTTTTTCATGGGTGGAGTGAAAGGAAAAAAAATACAAACTTGAGAGGGAAGTGAAACATGGTTGAAAAGTAGCAGCTTGGACAATGCATACATACACACAAGCACACACACACACTTATACTTACTTTTGGATCCTAGTTTTGCTACTGCAGGTAATGACAGGTCTGTTATCAGTAGCTTAGATACTTTTTATCTCACCCCAAAAGTAATTTAGGAGAGGAATGATACAGTAAAGCTCACTGACTACCTAAGAGTGATTTCGGAGTGAGTATGCCCAAGACCCGACTTCCCATTTCTTACCTCGTTTGTTAAAATTATGGAATTCAAAAAGATGTCCTTTGTAAATTCATTCAGCCGCTTGCCTGGAATGGTATAGGGTCTCCTGCTTGTGCAAGGGGTTGGACTAGAAGACCTCTGTTGGAAGAAAAATACTTCTGGGTTCAGTTCCAAGTGGAGAAAAAGACACTGTAAACATGGAGGCTCTTTGGAAGGTTTAATGGTGGACAGGAGCACATGGCTTGGAGCTCCAAAATGAAAAGGATGATCACATGTTTCAAGGTGAAGGAAGAGATCAAGAAAAGGGCTGAGGTGCTGAGAGTGCCTGAATTGGAGCTTGTTTCTAATTGGTTGTCAGACTCCCATGGGGCCATGCAGGGGCAACTCTGTAGGCTGTCCTGAGTTCCAGGCTTGGTTGAGCCTTGCTGGATGATGATGTACTGAAAAGGGCTTTTGGCAATTGCTATAGCTTTACCTGGAGATCTTTGTTATGTAAAGTATTCTGGCCCAGGCCTTAATGGCCCACCCATTAACAAAGGAGGTGGGGGGTGAGCTTCTACTTCTGAGGGGAGTTTCTGCTTCTGAGTTTCTACTCTTTTTAGAGAAAATATTCTGCCTTTTTAATTTTTCCCAGGATATTTCATTTTTCTAGAAGAGGGGTGAGTGCTAACTTCCTACACCTCTAAGGTCTCTTCGAACTCTGTTATTCTTCCTTTCCAACTTGGATTCTATTTAGGCAAAGTGTACTGGGTAACAAGTCTTGCCAACCCTTATGGTTAACAGTTTAGCTTAAGGGGAAAGAGGCTGAAGAAATACAGTAAGATGTTCCACCTGGTGGTGTTTTAATTAAAAAATGAGGATAGACACATTTCTCCCTTCTCTGCAGTTGACTATCAGAGGGAAAGCAAAAAAAAATCTTGATCATCAACTGCTGTTCAAAATGTAACTCACAGTCTGACTAAGCCTCTTAAACAGTGAGAACAAAGAACAACATGTCTTCATGCCATTTCTTCTAAAGAAGAAAAGAACAAGCCATCTTGTCTGGCTCCATCTGCTAAGAGATGTTTCATGGCCTACACCCCAGAAAGAAACTTTTTTTTTTTTTTAAAGTAAACTACTCTATACTGATCTCTTCGTAAACTTGGGAAAGTTTTTCCACGGTGATTAAAATTGTGTTTCGTTTGTGTGGTGTTTTTTTTTTTTAAATTTTTTTCAAGCTAAGCTCCTGGCAGTGGTAGGTTTCCAAATTTTTTTCCTACCGGATCTATGAGCGGTTCTATGTGCGCACACCTAAAGCGCACCCAGGGCTCAAAGACCGATCTCTGTCCAAACACTGGTGAGTGAGCTCAGCTGTTTTTTTTAGCTCAGCTGAGGCACAGCCACCTGTTCTGCCGCGCAAGTCAGCTGAGCTAAAAAAAACAAGGGAATATAGGAGAGCTAACAGTGAGGACGTGGGGGAGCAGAGTCAGTCAGAGGTGATATTTGCTGGTTCTCTGAACTAGTCAAAATTTCCGCTACCGGTTCTCTAGAACCAGTCCAAACCAGCTGAATACCACCCCTGGCTCCTGGAAATTATTTGGATGACTTGGTAGTTACAAAAGGTTGGGTCTCATTAGGATCTAAAAAAATGTAGAAAGTGAGGGAGATGACTTTGATAGAATTGGGTAAGAACTATTATCTGGCAAAGAGGAGTGAAATAACTGAATAAGAGAGTTGGAACCTTGGAGGTCTTTAAGTCTTGGGAAACAATGTTTTATTTGGAAGTGGCTCAGACAAATGCTCCTGGATTCACTGGGATATAAGAAGGTGTGAACATATACCACAATCAGATTTGCAAAATATCTGTTTGTCAGCCTTGGAAGCCATGTTTTATTTAGAAGCTTCAAGGTTGCCACAATTAGTGCCTGGGAATTTGGAGGGGGGGGGGATTTCATAGAGAGGTGGAAGATTAGACTCAACAACATTTTTCTCACAAAGTCAAGGACATGTTGCCCTGCACCTGGAGAGGAATGTCTGGAGGAATGTCTCCAGTTGGGGACAATGGTTGATTGGATCATGTGGCTACAGGGGATGGGTTTTGATTTTCAATTGGGAAGGGAAAACTCTCAGAATTGGGCTTTCCCAGATGTGCCCATGTGACTTCTTTAATAAATTCTTACTTGGATGAACTTTGTTTCTGAGTGCTGAATGAAATGGGAAGTTTCACTGGAACACTGACACTGTTATTGTAGTCAAACTTCTTTTTGCTCCAGCCTCAATATCTGCCCTTCCAAAGAACGGTCAGGGTGAATTTCCTTTAGGATTGACTGATTCCATCTCTTTACAGTCCAAGGGACTCTCAAGAGCCTTTTCCAACACTACATCTGCTTATTTCCCTGATCTGTTTTAATAATGCACCAGAGTTTCCAGCATTAAAAAAAAGTGTTCTTCCTCCCAGTCCAACTGTTTACATTTTCACCCCAGAAAGTTAACATTATCCATTACTAATTCATGAAATCAAGCATGAGTTGATAGCCTACCCAATTAAACCATTAAAGCTTGGAGCCATATGTGGAATCATGCATTCCCTCCTCCCTTTCAGTTGAATGCTTCCTCTTCAGTACCAATTCATATTTTCCTACCGCATTTCCTTGCACAACTGAATATTCCAGTTCGCTTTTGCAAAGGGCTCTGGAATAAAATCTAATTAAGAAAAAATGTAATCAAAACCTGAGAAAGCTGGCAAGGGAGAAAGAGAAAGATGGAGGAAAGGGAGCGAACAGGATTAGTTTCATTTTATCAACTTGAAGGCAGACAGAGTGGTTTCAATGAAGATAAATGAAGAATTCTATCATCTCTCTTTGTAGACTTATTTAACCAACAGACTTTCTGCTGAATGATTTGTGATGGGTTTACACAGTGGAAACTAAGTGAGACATATCTAGTCTGCCAAATCCTGGTATTCCTGTGGGTTTCGGATTTAGCACAACAGAACCACGTTCATTATCTCTGTGTTACAGATAATGGATAATAAAATATCCTACCATACCCAGAGGAGATCCTCATAGAGTCCAAAAACACAACAATTATACAGGATGTGACTAAAACCTTTTGCTTATTTTCTCCTATTTTTTTCCCCAAAAAACAGTTTTAAATTAAAATAAAATAAATTTCAGATTTTTTAATGCAATAACCATTTGCTGTATAGCCCTGAAATCTCTCAGTGCATAAAAATATGTTTTTTATAGCATTGGCCCTTTATACACTAGTCTCTAGTTCCCCCAAATAGGTTTTAATTCTTCCTTAACTGTAAATTTTAATTCAGTCCCATAAAAAAACATTGATCTATTCTAAAAAGACGTTTGTGGCCTCTCAAAAGACTGAAAATTTGCTTTTCCCTAAGACTAGTGGATAGGGACGTGGTGGCTCAGTGGCTAAGAACACTGAGCTTGTTGATCAGAAAGGTCGGCAGTTCAGCAGTTCGAATCCCTAGCACCACGTAACGGAGTGAGCTCCCATTACTTGTCCCAGCTTCTGCCAACCTAGCAGTTCGAAAGCATGTAAAAATGCAAGTAGAAAAATAGGGACCACCTTTGGTGGGAAGGTTCCGTGTGCGCCTTCGGCATTTAGTCATTCCAGCCACATCTTTGGACAGAGCTGGCTTTTCGGCTTTGAAACGGAGATGAGAACTGCCCCCTAGAGCCAGAAATGACTAGCACATATGTGTGAGGGGAACCTTTACCTTTAAGACTGTCGTGGAGTCTACATCTGTGTTCTTGTGTTGTGAGTTAATTAAGCATGAGTAAGTTAAGTGAGACCAGATGAGTGAATTATGCAATAACCAAGTTATGCAATTACCATTATTTTCATAGTATTTATTTTGTTTTGATTGTAGGGTTTTTGTTACTTTTTTTATTGTGTTATTGAGTGGCGTGGTGGCCTAGAGGTGAAAATGCTTACCTCCCGCTCAGAAGGTTGAGAGTTCAATCCTAGGCAGTGACCAATGTTTCTTTATCAAGGCATAAGAAGAAAATATCTGCTGTGAACTCCGCCTAGGCATCAGGAAGGCAATCTGGCCGGTAAACTCAGCATTTACTGGTCAGATGCCCTTCCTGACGCCTATGTGGAGTTCATAGCATATCAGCATTTACTGTCCAGAAATGGCCAGTTTTCGGGGCTTGACTGAAATGCATTTGCAAACCATCTGTATGAGAGGCAACTAGTGTTTCTCAATCTTGGCAGCTTGAAGATGTGTGGACTTCAATTCCCAGAATTCCCCTGCCAGTATGTGAGCTGGAGAATTCTGGGAATTGAAGTCCACACATCTTTAAGTTGCCACGGTTGAGAAACACTGGATGAAACAATTAAGATGTACCTGCAACCTAAACTGCATGCAAGGATAAATCAGAAATTATAGAATGGCCCAAAGGGAGAATGAGGAAGGAATTGAAAAGATGGAACTAATTCGTCATGCCTATAAATTATTGTGCCTCTCTATATGCAGGGGGGGAAAAATCTGGATTCTGACAGCCACTCACCACCAAAGAAAAGCTTCAGGCTTTGCTAATTTGCAAACATCAACTCTTAGAAAAATGAAGTATTCTGCCACCCATGGGCCAAAAATCTCTAAAATGGACCAACAGGAAGAACATCTTTTGATCTGAAAACAATATTCCAAGGATTCAACAGATAATCTTTTAAAAAAATGAAAAAAAAATTCTTTAGAAATAATACATTATTAATTCTGTATTAGCATTAGCTGTCAGGTGCAAATAACCAGGAACAGGAGTTGAGTTCAAAGCACTCAATTTATTCTTGCCACCTATAAAAAAAAAAAAAAAGAATCTGAGCAACTAATGGTCCAAGCTAAATTGGGTCAACAGATAAGGGTCAACAGAATTCATGGGGAGGGGTTTGGACTTGGTCTCCTGTGGCTGTACAATGATTCCAAACTAACGTCACATTTAACCCCACCCTCCTATTCATCTCCTACTTTAACTGTTCAATGTTTTCCTATCTCAGAAGTTGAGCAGGTTGGAACCTCATTAGTGTTAGAATGTGGGACTCCCAAGAAGTATCAGAGGTGTGGTCTAGATTAGGAAATTTCCCAGAAAGTAACACCTCAATATTGTTGCTGGGCAAACCACATAGATGTGTCCTCAAAGGCCATCAGGACCCTAACCCTTACCCCAATCCCATATCAGACAGACCAGCATCAGAAGAAATCAAGTAGTAGGCTGAAATGGGTTAATATCAAGACAGAATGTCATGTCACCAGATTTTCAGGATAAGCAACGTTTTGAATATTGCAAATCTTTTTTTTCCCATAGGAAGTGTGGATCTGCAGTATCTAAAATGTTGCTTTCCCTGGACAACTAGTGACATGACATACTCTCTCTCTTGATATTTACAGTGAAAATAAATCCCTGCATTCTCCTTTCCTTTCTTAATTGTTGAGATTGGCAAAGACATCCACACACATAAAATCAAGCTACCCCTGTACCCTTAAAGTACCTAAACAACAGAATACATGATCATGGTGTTAGAGCCTTCCAACCTCGCAATGGCCTTCTAGAAGTTAATGGAGATCATCCTTTTGTAAGAGCCTTTGCAGATGGACTATGCACCATCTAGAACTGGATGATATTAGCCTGTTGTCTATTTAATTGTTATTGTATAAAATTCCATTCTTCTTGTTCTTTTGATATATGAATGGGCATGCAGTTATTCTGTCACATAGATTTTTTAGCTTAACAAATTTTGGCTGCATAGAAATGTCCTTGTTGAGAAGATAATAAGGAGATAATAAGGAGGAAGACGATGTCAATGTGTTTGAGAAGAAAGAAGTCAGAGTCTGCAAAAGAGAAGGAACTGTTTTCACACATGGCCAACAAAGAGCAGATGGATGGTTCCTTCTCATCTGGTAAAGGAACAGTTAGCCCTCCAGATAAGCAGAGACAAATAAATCCAAATGATTAATGGGGATCTTGCCTTAATGAAATCAAATTCATGCAAAAGTGTAAGAAAGAGAGTTTTACTTTTTTGGTTTCCAAATTCTGAATCTTAACCCTTCCTCTGGCATTAAATATGAATAAAGAAAGGCAGTGTAAATCTTGACTCCTTGGATATGCGTTAGTGTTGAGGGACTTGACAGATGTTCTCAGGACTTTATCCGCTGGTGAGTTATTAGTGTGCGCAATGATGATCTTCTGGTATTGCCAGTGTGCACAACTCAAAGTGACTTGATTTTTGACAGGCTTCCCTTTTTAGCTGCTGATTTGTATTTAAGAGCTCCATGATGGAAGCGGAGGAAACGGAGACAATCGCTCTGCTTTGCAAATGATCATACATTATTGATTTTTATTTCCCCGTGATTCTCTTTTAGCCTTGTGCTTTCATGACAGACAAATCAAATCTCTTTTTTCACCCTTGACTGCAAAACGTTTAGTAATAGTTCCAGGTGAATAATGGGAAGCAAAGAAATAGTTTGGAATAAACATAAGCCGAGGTAAAGAGTTTATCAATGCTGCAATCTATATTTGTCCTTGTTGAGAACATATGAGGCCTTCTGAGTACAGTGGAGCACTTACTCCATGGCTGTGTATTCAGGATTATAATTCCCTAGGTCCAGGCCTGGGATTAAGCTTTGGACAACCAACAGGATTTAATTAGTGCTAAACAAACTTTCAAATAAAGAAAGCAAGGATTTTGTGGGAATCTAAGAGATCCTACTTTTGAAGTTCAAACTTGATGGTTTGCATTCTCTAGCTAGTGCCTATGTAGCCTAGTTGAGCTACATAATCACGGTGGTGCAGTGGTTAGAGTGGAGTACTGCTGGCTACTTCTGCTGACTGCCGGCTGACTGCAATTTGGCAGTTCGATTCTCACCAGGCTCAAGGTTGACTCAGCCTTCCATCCTCCCAAGGTGGTTAAATGAGGACCCAAATTGTTGGGGGCAATATATAGACTCTGTAAACTGCTTAGAGAGTGCTGTAAAGCACTGTAAACAGGTACATAAGTCTAAGTGCTATTGCTAGTTGAAAAGGACACTGTAAGTGGGGATGAATATGTAAGTGTGAGAGAGAGCAAATGTGGGTTCCTTGGTGCTCTCTGAACTTGGTTGTTTTCTTGCAGATGTTTCATTACCTGGCTAGACAATATCATCAGTGGTACCTAGCAAAATAGCCAAGCTCAGAGAGCACCAAGGGCTCCTCAGTTCAATCCTGAGCTACAACTATCCTCTTCTATTAGAGTAGATCATGTGTGTCAAACTCAAAGCCTGAGGCCGGATCCAGCCCATGGGGTGCTTAAATCTGGACCATGGGGCCAGCCAGGAAATAGCAAAAGACTGACCTGCTGTGCCTCTGGAAGCCAAAATGGGGCCCGAGGGGCCCCATTTTCAACCTGGACAGCCTCCTGCAGCACCTTGCCAACCAAAATGGGGCATGGGGGCCTCGTGCAGCTCCCTGAACCCCATTTTGGCTGGCAGGATACTACATGAGGCTGTCCAGGCCAAAAACAGAGTGCTGGGGGCTGCATGAGGCCCCCTGCACCCTGTTTTGGCTGGCAGGATACTGCAGGAGGCTGTTTGGGCCAAAAAGAGGGTGTGGGGGCCACACGAGGCTCCCCATACCCCGTTTTGGCCAGCAGGGTGCTGCAGGAGGCATCTGATATGATAAACTGAATCTGGGTGCACGTATAACCCTTGTCACCAATAGGATATGGCAAGATTTCACCAATGCCAACAAGCAAAGATGTATCTTGCTGGTCTTTTCTTTCCTGACAGTTAAGCGATGTCTTCCTCAGATAAACTACATAATATTCTTTGCTTTACCAATTTTATTGGCCAAAATAAATGTCCCCCTTTTTTTTTTTTTTTTTTTTTTGCTTGCGAACCATTGTGTGCGGCAAAATATTTATTCTGGGTTTTACTATGAGTCCGTGGAAGTGCTGAGGAGTAGGATAACTGGTTGTTTTTTTCCTATAAAAAGGCAGATGCAACTGTTTCCCATTTATTATCCTGTTAAGATTCAGAAGACCACATCTGTATTCAGTCTAGGCAACGGTTTACTCAATGGACCTGTGTTGTTCTTAGTTTTCCTTGATCATCTGTCGATCTCACTGGTTTAATAAGGTGGTAAATTTTATAGCTGGCATTTTGGCAAGCAAAGGTCACCAAAGGTGGGAAAACCATTATGGTGAATGATAACCTGGAATGCTCGGACACTTAATTTATCTAAGTTCTCCCAGGGCCAATAGGTTTTCCCAGCTGTGCTTTATCAGCAGTTGTTATAATTCATTTCCTCTCTTTCTCTTTGCAAGTGGCTAGTTCTGTAGGAGGGAAAAGTAAATCTTGCCATAGCCACCACTCACATTGTTCCTAGAGGCAGGGATTGCATGTGCCAAACATCTAATAAATAAACAGGCCATATGGGTTGGCATTGGATGATCATTTATAATGACCACCCCTTACATATGACTATAGAGCTGCAAAATCCATCACCTTAATGGCTGAGTCCTGCTGTAAGTTCAGCTTTCTGTTACTTAGGAGATGCCATTGCGAACAAATGCCAAGGTTACCATTGTTGATGGTAAGAAATGTGTTGCTGGCAATGCTTAGAAAGAGTAATAGAATAACTGAGTTGGAATAGATCTTGGAGGTCTTTTAATCCAGTGGTTGCCAACCAGTGGGCTGGGGACCTCTGGTGGTCCATGAGAAAAATTTGGTGGTCCACAGAGAAATGTCCCCCCCCCCCAAAAAAAAGCATTCCTCCCAAAGCAATTAATCCAGGCTGCATGGGAACACCAGGCTGCACTCCCCACATGGCCTGCCCACCTGCTGGCGCCCACCCTTCAGTCGAGCACAAACCTTACCTTGAGTAGAGCCAAGTGAGCTGGAACTGGAAGGTAAGACCAATGGTGGGGGAGGGAAATCTGTCCAAAGGTGGCTTGCTGATATTGGTGGGAAAGTCGGTCCCTATTCCAGAGCTGCAGTAGTCACAGGACTGGCCCTTTGGTCATCCCGGAGCAGCTCCTCCAGTCCATGGCAGGCTGGTGCACCCGGGTGGAGGAGCAGCTGCTCTAGGATGACCAAAGGGCCAGTCCTGTGACTACTGTAGCTCTGGAATATGGGACCGACTTTCCCACCAACGTCAACAAGCCACCACCAGTCAAAATTCATATTAGTGGCCCGCGGGATTTAAAATTATGAGTTTGGTGGTCCCTGAGGTCCAAAAGGTTGGTGACCCCTGTTCTAGTCAAGCAGAGACCCGGCACCATTTCAGACAAATGGCTGACCAGTCATTCTAAAAATCCTCCAGTGATGGAGCACTCATAACTTCTGAAGGCAAGCTGTTCTACTAGTTGATTGTTTTTGTTTGTCTCCTTGGTTAGTTTTCATCCATTGCTCCTCGTCCTTTGGAGGTGTTTTGGAAAATAAGTTGACTCCCTTCTTCCTTGTGGCAGCTTTTTAAACATGGGAACACTCCATCATATTAGAGAGAAGGAAATGAAGGAATGGCTCTGCTAAAGGAAACATTAAAGAGGAGAATCTGTCTCAGATTCAGGGATTTTGAATGTCTCTGCAGAGATAGGAAGGGATGGTGCAGAAATAGAAGGAGATGGTGCTCCATCACTGGAAGTTTTCAAAAGATTAGATTGGAGAACCATTTGACCAGGATAGCATAAGCTCTCCTCTCTTGAGCAGGGGCTTGGACTAGAACAGGGGTGCCAAACTTGTGTCATCACAGTGGTGTTATGTGATGTATTGGGACTTTTTTCCCCTTTGCTAAACTGGGCATGGGCATGGCCAATGTGTGATGCATCCAGCCCATGGGCTGCGAATTTGACAGACCTGGACTAAAAGGTTTCTTCCAGCTCTATGATTCTATATTCTGGAAGTGGCGCTTTTCAAGATTATCTAGGAAAGTGGTAACATTGTAGGACCTCTGTTGCTTCTAGAATTCATCCAAGGTATCTCTTGGATATATCTTCAGTGTTTAACTTACTCTGGTTGGAGCAAAGGATGTAGTACCTGGAAAAATAGCATTTTCCCCCTTGGAAACACGAGATGTTTTTAACCACATTATAATGCCTTGGTAAAATGGCATATTACATCCAGTTGCAGCCATAATACAAAAGATGTTGAGACTCTAGAAAGAGTGCAGAGAAGACCAATGAAGATGATTACAAACTGGAAGCTAAATCACACGAAGAACAGTTGGAGGAAATGGGTATATCTAGTTTAATGAAAAGAAGGACTAGGGGGTGACAGGGTAGCAGCAATGTTGCAAGATATAAGGGGCTGCTACCAAGAAGAGGGGTTCAAGCTTTTCTCCAAAGCTCCTAAAAGTAGAACAAGAAGCAATGGATGGAAATTAATCAAGGAGAGAACCAACGTAGGAGTAATTTCCTAGCAATTAGAACAATTAATCCATTAATTAATGGAATGGGTAGCCTCCAGAATTTATGGATGCTCCATCACTGTAGATTTTAAAGAAGAACTTGAACGTCCATTTGAAATAGTATTGAATATTCTGCTTGAGCAGGGGGTTGGACTAGAAGACCTTTAATGTCCTTTCCAACTCTATTATTCTATTAAACATGGCACTCTTTCCTTGTTTATTCCTGCTCATTTTCAAGTTTTGCTGCTCTGCAGGAAGTTCTAGAATTCTCTGTTTTGGATCTGCAGATCAAAAAAGAGGACACTGTTGGTTATTTATTTAGCTATATCCTCTGCTCCAAGTCAGTGATCATTTCTTAAAAATGTATTAGCAGAAAAGTTTGGGAGATGCACTTTTCAGATTTCTGGAATAGCTTCCATTTCTTGTGTGTCTCTACCTCAAATACAGTCATCTCTTATCTTCTCTTTCCTACATCAAGGAAATAAATTGGCTCAGCTGTTCAATTCTTACACTGTGTTGACTTTTAACACATGACCATTTCTTCTTTCCCTTGACATATTGAAATGAATCAAACGATGCATCCCAGCTTTAAAGAAAGGAATGTTGTTAGTAAAAGAGCAAAGCATAAAGTTCATGCTAGGAAATGCTTTTTATTTTTATTTTATTTATTTTATTTGGTTTGTCAATTGCTTACAAGATAATAGGTACAAGTAAAAACATAGTTACGAATACATGGATACATATAAGAAAAATAAAAGAAACAATAGAACAGGGACGGTAGGCGCATTGGTGCACTTATGCACGCCCCCTACAGACCTCTCAGGAAAGGGGTGAGGTCAATAGTAGAAAGTCTAAGGTTAACGTTTTTGGGGTTTGGGGAAGAAACCACAGAGTCAGGTAGAGTATTCCAGACATTGATCACTCTGTTGCTGAAGTCGTATTTCCTGCAATCAAGTTTGGTGCGATTAACCTTGAGTTTGTATCTATTGTTTGCTCTTGTATTGTTATGGTTGAAGCTGAAGTATTCATTGACAAGTTGGGCATTGCAATGCATGATTTTATATACTATACTTAGATCGGACCGAAGGCGGCGTAGTTCTAGGTTTTCTAGGTCTAGAATTTCGAGTCTGGTGGCATAAGGTATTCTGCAACAAGCAGAGGAGTGGAGAACTCTTCTTGTGAAATATTTCTGGACTTTCTCAACTGTGTTAATATCAGATACGTAATGTGGGTTCCAGACTGATGAGCTGTATTCGAGTATTGGTCTAGCAAATGTTTTGTATGCTCTAGTTATTAGTGTAATATTACCAGAGAAAAAGCTACATAAGATTAGGTTAACAACTCTTAATGATTTTTTGGCTATGTAGTTACAGTGGGCTCTAGCAGTTAGATCATTAGAGATGAGTACTCCAAGGTCCTTTACAGAGTTTGGATCATCAACAAGGTCTTGACTATTCAGCCTGGATTTTATTTTCTGATATATTTTTTTTTGCCAATATGTAAGACAGAGCATTTGTTTGTTGAGATTTGAAGTTGCCATTAGTTTGACCATTCTGATATATAGTCAAGATCTTTTTGAAGGGTAGCAGTATTGTCTGTGGTATTGAACAGCTTTACATCATCAGCGAAGAGAACGCAGTTGCTCTTAATATGATCACAGAGGTCATTTATGTAGAATATGAAGAGAGTTGGTCCTAGAACACTGCCTTGGGGGACACCACTGTTGACAGGACCAGAATTTGATAGGACGCTCCCAATTTTGACCATTTGTTGTCTGTTTGACAGGAATGCTTCTATCCAGTTATGAGGTGTCCAGAGATACCATAAGATTTTAGTTTTAGGAGTAGTTTGTCATGTACCACTGAATCGAAGGCTTTATAGAAGTCTATGTAGATTGCGTCTATTGCTTTGTCCTGATTGAGTTGTGTAGTCCATATGTTTTTGCAGTGTAAGAGTGGCATAACCTAAAATTGGCCAAACTAGGTTCCGAAAATGAACTAAACCGCATTTCATATGTTCAGAGTAGATTATATTTGGCAGCTTGGAAGGGCGGGAGAAAATACAGGTAGTCCTTGATTTATAACATTTTGTTGAGTGATTGTTCAAAGTTACAGTGGCATAAGTGCAAAACATAAGTCACTTTTTTCAATGTGGTCGTAACTTTGAACAGACCCTAAATGAACAGTTATAAGTTGAGGGCTATTTGAATTGTCAGATAGAAATATTTCTTTCTGGTCAGTTTGATTTAGAAGATTTAGAAAATATGGATATTATTTTTATATATGGAAGTGATTAATGTTATATTGGTTTCTTTGGGACAATTTCACCGGAATTGAATCAACAATTTGATTTGAATTGAGGCAGATTTATATATTATTTTTGATTAGTAGAAAACAGGTTCCCAATATTTAAACTGTTGCAGTATATATATATTGGATCTGGTATGCTTTCCAGAAGGCTGACTGAGATTACACACTTTCTGGGTGCAATTGAAAGTGTTTTCTATTGTCTATAGAAAGCCTATAAAAGTCACCACTTCAAAAGTGTTATTATGTATTTATTTAGCATATGATGTGTGTGATGAGAACATGGCAAAAAAGAAAGTAAGTTCAAAAGCCTAACTGCATAGCTACTGTACTTTTGATTGATGGGGCTGGCTTACTGTGATTGTCACCCTCTCAAATAAACTTCACCTCTGCTTCCAGTGCATGTCCTGTGGCCTTTGCAAGGCCTGGCATGAACCAGAATTTTCTTCCAACAGATATTCACCTGCAATTTTGTCTCATAACACACACACACACACACCCTTTTTCCTCTCTATGGCCTTTCAATTTCCATGTCCACTTTGAAATACAGCTCCCAGCTGTCAAAAGCTTGCTCACCCCTGTTGTAGGTGGGGGAGGAACCCACTTTTGATAGTTATCCTACACAGTTTTGTGATGCAGGCTTTTTTTTTAAAGCAAAGCTTACCTATGGAAAAGCATTTACAGTGAAACGTTCGAACAAATCATTTCCGTCAGGCACAAAGAATCCAGACTATCTGTTAGACTGCAGCATAGAAGATTTATTCAAGCTTGTGCACAAGAATCTGAGCCACTAATGTTCAACACTAAAATGGCTCCAGATAAGATAATTGAGGAGGAGTTGGAGCACTTGTGAGAATGCAATGATTCTAAGCTTATAACATGCTTGACTCTTCCCCTCCCTTCACAGCTCTGCCTGCTCTTCTCCTACAATTTCAGAGAAAGGGAGATGACTTACTCCCCAATGTCCACTGAATATGCAAATATGTCACTGCAGCAATATATATTATCTGTTCAATGAAATCATTCTGCAAATGGCAGGAACATCAGGGTCACTGGCAGAATGCCATTCTACAAATGAGGCAAATGTGATGACATCATTACTCCCAAAACATAAACAGCCATAGAAAATTAATATGAATAACTATTGCCTTGATAAGACAACTTTGAAGGCAAAAGACTGGTCAGTTATTTTAACCAACACCCAGATGAAAATGTACTCCATTGCATTGCATTGCATTGCATTTAGTCTGATAAAAGGGGTGAGTGAGGTTTATTAAATCAAGGTTTGTGTTTAAATGAATATTTGAAAATTAAGTTTTTATTACAAAATAGTACAAATACATTAAAATCATGCACAGTGATATTCACTTTTCTGCAAATACATTTATTAGTTTGTTTTAATTACAATTTGTACAGTATTAGGATGGAGTGAATTTCACAGGATTGTGAAATTACATGAACAATTTTTAAGGCAATCATCCTGTTTTAACAGCTGCTTTATATATGTCTGCCTTGTTCAAAATGATAGAAAAGGTCATGCTTTTTTTTTTTTTTTTTTTTGCAAATATGAATATACAATGACATTCCAGAGAAGCATATTAACTTTTTATTTATATTCTTATCTTTACCCTTTTTTCACCTGTGTTCATCAGCCTTCAATAGTCCAGCACTGCAACAGTTTAAATACTGGGAACCTGTTTTCTACTAATCAAAAAGAATATATAAATCTGCCTCAATTCAAATCAAATTGTTGATTCAATTCAGATGAAATTGTCCCAAAGAAACCAATATAACATTAATCACTTCCATATATAAAAAATAATATCCATATTTTCTAAATCTTCTAAATCAAACTGACCAGAAAGAAATATTTCTATCTGACAATTCAAATTAAATTTGCATTTTATAAAAAATAATAATTCTACTTGGAGATTTGATTACATCTTTTTAGAACTGAATTTCTGATTCAAACCTTTGCATAAAGCTATGAATCAACAAAAAAAAATGTGTGTGTATATGTATGTTAACAAAACTTTGAAGCTTTTTATTGCTTTTATCATTTATTTATATTTATGATAATAATTTAATACGCAGTCTGACATTTCTAACTGCAGATTGAAGAAGAACATAGTTCAAACTGATGTGTTGATTTTCCAAAGAGAAAATTCAGTATATTTAATGAAAATATTGAATCCTTAACTCAATATAGCATTTTGGTCTTTTGTTCTGCTTAAGCATTCTACATTTCCTCACATTTCTCACATAAAGTTGCATTTGTGCAGCTATAATTTTAACTTGAAATCTAACATTTTATCCAGCATGCGGATGCAAATTGTATTACAATATTCCAGTTGTCTCACATTACTAACAAACAAACAGAACATATTTTTTAAAGGATTAGCCGAAGTGATGAAATATTGATTTGCTTACTTAGCTGTTTCAAGTGCAGAAAATATGTAGACTATGTAAGTATCCATGTGTTTACAAAATGCACATAAATATTAGCTCAGTGTGAGTTTTCTCTGTCTGGAAACAAGGGAAAGAGAAAATAGAACAGTTTTGTGATGGTGTTCAGGCAACCACCATACAAAAGTGATTCATAATTTGATTTGAATTGTTCAGGAAAATGGATTTATGGTCCTTTATGGCATGAACAGAACAGAACAACAGAATTGGAAGGGACCTTGGAAGTCCTCTAGTCCAACCCTCTACTCAAGCAAGAGACTCTATACCTGTCAGAATTCCAGCAGTTACTCCAATTAATATCGAGCCACACTCCCAAAACTAAAAAAGATTTATTTGAAGTTAACATTCTACATCTGGTATTAATGGGCGTAGCCAACTCTGAGATACATAATTCACTGTCACCCTTGATCCTGCTTTTCCCACCACCCCTCTGGGCGTATCATCCAATGAAAAACGTCCATAGCCAAGAGTCATCAATCATACTCTCCAATTCGATTTTTTTCGGGGCAGGAGCTTCAGTCATTTAATCAGTCTTTGAAGAAAATATGAATGGAATGTACTTTCGATTCCACACTGCTGCCTGCTCTTTGAAATTCCCCCCCTTCTTTCTATTGTCAACTATAAAACATGTATACAAAATGTTTTATGAGTTGACAATACCATACCAGACAAATAGCTGCTCAGTCTCTTCTTGAAAGCTCCAGTGATGGAGCACCCACAACTTCTGAAGGCAAGCATTGGTCCAGGATATCTGAGGAACCATCTTGCCCCAATGGCTCACCCTACTCATTCTGACAGAAGAGGCTTACTGCAGACTAACAGCCAAATAATTTTGCCTCTGTGTGTGTGTGTGTGTGTGTGTGTGTGTGTGTGTGTGTGTGTGTGTAGGAGGAGAGCCTTTTCTGCTGTGATCCTTGCCCTTTGGAACATCTTGCTACCAGAGGTGAGGTTGGCCCACACCTTTCCGGCTTACCAAAGGGCCTTAAAACGTGGCTCTGTTGGTTGACTTGGGCCCCAGTGGAGAAGCTGTAGGCTGGAGGTGTTTGATTCAGTCATAGAGAAGATACCACTTCCATTCTGCTCAAGACTGTAGTGTTTAGTCTATATTTAATTCCTGTAATTTTAATTGTTCTTATAATTGTTTTTATACTTTCAGTTTTACTATTTTGTAAGCCATCCAGAATCACTTTGGATAGTGAGTTGGGATAAAGGTAAAGATAACTAGTGGAACGGCTTACTTCCAGAAGTTGTGGCTACTCCATCACTGGAGGTTTTTAAGAAGAGAGTGGACAGCCACCTATCTGAAATGGTATAGGATCTCCTGCTTGAGCATGGGGTTGGACTAGAAGACCTCCGAAGTCCCTTCCAGCTCTATTTTGATTGATATTGCTATTTTATTCTGCTAGCCATTGCCAACTATAGAAGGTGGTGCTTGTCTTCATTTCAAGGCCATTGAGCCAGGGCTGTCCCTGGCGAGTGAGTTTGTCAGGGAGCTGTGCAGCAATTATCCAAATAAAGTCAGAGACACTGACACAAATTTGTAGTTTTATATAAATAAGTATATTTTACATCAAACTAGATAGTCAGGCGAACAAGAGCATCATGAGGTGAATTTCAGAGCACTCAGGACATACAGAAGGAAAAAAAAGGTGGGAAAAAGGGGGAAACCCACAGCAACCAATCATAGCACAAATTGCCTCACGCAGGACCCACCACTCTTCAACCAACAAACTATAACTGTGTGTTCTAGCTCACTGCACAACCCCATTCCTCCAGTTACTAAATTTAAATACCTTAACAGAGTTCCTTCGTAACATTGACAATTTTACTTTGGTGGAAATGAATGTATGCACAGCTGAACTGAACACGGTTAGAGAATGTCTGAAGCTGTCATACATATGCCTGATGCATGGGTCTAACAAGATTGTGAAGCGCCACTATTAAATCCCCAAAAGGAAGTGCGAAGATTGTGCAGAAATATTTGTGCAATTTCTGGAAAGTTTTCTCCATTGCAGAAAATAAATTTCTGTCTTTCCCACAGTCCCAATTCTTTTACCTTATTCTCAGGATGTTGGTGGATTATTTTCAAATTTGTCTTGGCAGTGTGTTTTGAGTTTTCGTTATTGTAGTAAGAGGCATCAGGGATTATTGGCAATCTTTCCTGTTATTATCTTTCTGTCCCTTTGAAGTCCTTGATTAGCTGTATTTTTACAGTCTGAAAATGCCACATGGAAAGTATTTATTCATGATCCTTCCAGAATTTCATAGAAATATGACGAACTCAAGAGCATGTTGGAGCACGGAACATACATTGAAAGAAAGGACACAATGTTCATTTCATCCTGCTTCAGTTATGAGAACTGCACCAAAATACTTTATGTCTTGCAAAAACAATTTCAAAAGCAGAATCTTCTCCATCAGGTGGAATCAAAGATGAATAAGGAAAAGAACAAAGAACAAAGAAGAATTCTGCACAGCACTATTAAATTATAATGTAACATGATTTTTTATGATGTCTTCATTCTCCTTAAAGCAACATTTTGAACTTCAAAGAACAAATTAGCTTCAAGGTTGCAAAAATATGAAATCAAAGCAAAGACTTACCATTCAAGTTTGAGATATCACTTAGCCATTAAAGTTCTAGATGGACAATCACTTAAATATGAGCCAGCAGTGTGTTGCAGCTGCCAAAAATGCCAACACAGTCCTAGGTTGCATTAACAGAGAGATAGAATCAAGATCACATGAAGTGTTAATACCACTTTATAATGCCTTGCTAAGACCACCCTTGGAATACTGCATCCAATTTTGGTTGCCACGAGGTGAAAAAAGATGTTGAGACTCTAGAATGAGTGTAAAGAGCAACAAAAATGATTATGGGACTGAAAGCCGAAACATAAAGCAGGTTGCTAAGGACTAAGGGCAACATGATAGCAGTCTCACAATATCTAAGGGGCTGCCACAAAGAAGAGGGGACCAATTTATTCTCCAAAGTACCTGAAGGTAGGTCAAGAAGCAATGGATGGAAACTTCCTAAAAGTGAGAACAATTAATCATTGGAAGGACTTTCCTCCAAAATTTGTGGGTGCTTCATCACTGGAGGCTTTTAAAAAGAGATTGGACAACCATTTGTCTGAAATGGTATATGGTCTTCTGCCAGAGCAGGGGGTTGGACTAGAAGACCTCCAAGGTCCCTTCCAACTCTGTTATTCTGTTAGATGTGAAGAGTCTGAGGTCGCTTAGAATAGAATAGAACAGAATGGAACGGAACGGAATGGAATGGAATAGAATTCTTTATTGGCTAAGTGTGATTGGACACACAAGGAATCTGTCAGTGCAAATGCTCTCAGCCAAGAGGGATAATGGATGAAAGGGGGAATGTTATTTTTTCATTGGTGGAATGAAAGAAAAAAAAATACAAACTTGAGAGGGAAGTGAAACATGGTTGAAAAGTAGCAGCTTGGACAATACTCTCTCTCTCTCTTTCCCTCTCCCTCTCTCTCTCTCACACACACACACACACACACACACACACACACACACACACAAAACACAAGCACGTACACTTATACTTACTTTTGGATCCTAGTTTTGCTACTGCAGGTAATGACAGGTCTGTTATCAGTAGCTTAGATACTTTCTATCTCACCCCAAAAGTAATTTAGGAGAGGAATGATACAGTAAGGCTCACTGACTACCTAAGAGTGATTTCGGAGTGACTATGCACAAGACCCTGTTGTGAATCAATAAAAGTGAATAACCTGAATGCAAATTACGGGTTGAAAACCTACACACTTGATTGGTCCTTGTACAACAACTTGGGATTGGGCCAGAAGCAGTCCCTGATTGGCCACTTTGGGACTGTTCTTATTGGTTAGTGGTTTGAACTAGTGCACATGTTCATTGGTTAATAAGGCAGCAGCTAACCCTATAAAAGGGTTACTGCTGCCCATAGCTTTGCTCTGTTCCATTCTGTTTCCTGTTATTATTAAAGAGTTGAAGTCACTGGTCAGATGTCTGGTCTCCTTATTCTCCAAACTTAACACTGGCGACGAAGGTGGGATGCGGAGACCGAAGAGCTGACTAAATCTACAGAGCAACCTACAGAGCACGTGGTTAATCACGCACCATCAACGGCAGCATGGCCAGCGGTGTCATACCACCCGCTCCATTCGACCCAGAGACCGAAGACTGGGAGTCATACATGGATCGGTTCCAGATGTTTCTGGAGACCAACAACCTAAAAAATGCAACAGCGGGGAAAAAAAGAGCTATCTTTCTAACTCACTGCAGCCCGACCGTGTTTAAGATGGCAAAGTCACTTGCCAGGCCAGCAGAGGTAAAAGAGATGGACTGGGACGTCCTCGAGCCTTTACTACGGGCTCACTACGCACCTACGGTGCCAACCCTCGTCAGAAGACACGAATATTACCGGAGGGACCAACAGAAAGGCGAAAGCCTCGCTGATTATATCGCGGACATCCGTAACCTTGGAGGCCTCTGCGGATTCGCGGACT
Organism: Notechis scutatus; assembly: GCF_049901735.1. Taxonomy (NCBI): domain Eukaryota; kingdom Metazoa; phylum Chordata; class Lepidosauria; order Squamata; family Elapidae; genus Notechis; species Notechis scutatus. The sequence goes on from NC_142011.1 coordinate 202,249,637, forward strand.
TAGAAGAAGCTCTCCGGGACCGTTTGGTTCTAGGCCTAGAAGACGGCATGATCCAGAGTAAAATTATGGCTAAGGGGGACATCAGTCTCAACGATGCCCTTAAAGAAGCCTCGGCAGCAGAGGCAACCAAGAAGTCGGCAGCCCGAATGCGCCGCACCAACACACCGCTACGTAAACTCACCACTGATACCTCGCCTCGCTCAGAGAGACACCCGGTATCAACTCACCACGAAGACCTAGAGTCCCCGTCCGACAGCGATGAGGGAGAGGTCAACCGACTTCGAACGGAGAGAGAGCAGTCCTCACAACACTCATTTCGACCCTGTGCCGGTTGTGGATCCAATCACCCACGATCCGGCTGTAAATTCCTCGACGCGCTCTGCCGAAATTGCGGGAGATGAGGTCACATCGCAAAGGTTTGCAGAAGCAAACAAAACTCCAAACCCCGACAGGCCGAATGCCAATCTTCAGGATTCTTCGGCACACACCGGGAAAAATTAAACCACTCCTACAGAAACAAACCGTCCACCACTTCCACCAGGCGTGAAGAAACCCGGCGGGAAGAGACCCACCAAACAATCACCATAGGCCACGCTACATCCCTTGATGCCGGGAAAATCCGAGTAAAGGTCGCCATCGAAAACAAACCTTGCGTGATGGAGGTAGACTCGGGATCTTCCCTCTCGATGGTGTCGTGGAAAACGCTCCAACAGCTCCTTCCAACGATTCGCCGCCAAGACCTTAACCCTCAAAGGGTTATACTCAAAGACTATCAGGGCAACCGAATCCCCGTCGTCGGGTCCCGCAGATTCCAGGTCTCATTCAAGGACCGCACTGTCGCACTACCACTGACTGTCATGGATCGCGACAGGCCTAGTCTTCTAGGCCTCCAATGGTTCAGGCCGCTCGGAATCACTGTAACCAGAGTCCACAAGGCCGAAAGTGTCGATTGGGAGGAAGACCTCGTGCAAGAATTCAAAGACATTTTCGCGAACGGACTAGGCAAGTATAAGGGGACCCCAATCTCGTTTAACTTGAACCCTGAAATAGCACCCATCCGCCTTAAGCCGCGTCGGGTGCCGTTCGCCTTAAAGCCTAAAATCGACGAACAACTCGATAAGCTGATAGCGCAGGGCGTACTGGAACCCACCGACCACGCCCGTTGGGAAACCCCCATAGTGACGCCAATCAAGCCTGATGGGTCCCTAAGAATTTGCGGAGACTACCGGGCCACATTAAACCACGTACTGCAGCAAAGTGCTTATCCAGTACCGGTAGTACAACACTTACTCCATTCTCTGGGCGGCGGGAAAGTTTTCGCCAAACTAGATTTAGCCCAGGCATATCAACAATTGCCTGTAGACCCAACCACAGCTGAGGCACAAACGATCGTAACACATAGGGGCACCTTTAAATGCAACCGGCTCCAATTCGAGTAAGCGTCGCCCCTGGAATCTTCCAGAGTTTAATGGAAAGGTTGTTACAAGGGATAAAAGGTGTTGTCCCATATTTCGACGATGTACTTATCGCCGCACCTAACAAAGACACCCTAGAAAAATGACTCAGAGAGGTTTTACGAAGATTCCAAAATGCAGGCCTCAGAGTAAAAAAAGATAAATGCCACTTATGTACCAAAAAAGTAGAATTTTTGGGATACCTCCTGGACAGCCAAGGAATTCATCCCACCGAAGACAAATTACGAGCAATTAAAAAGGCACCCACTCCTAGGAACAAGGCAGACCTACAGGCGTTCCTTGGACTTATCAATTTCTATAATGTGTTTTTACCCCACAAAGCAACAGTAGCTGAACCATTGCATAGACTATTAGACAAAAAAGCAACGTGGGTTTGGGGACAACGGGAACAACATGCTTTCCAACAAGTAAAGAAATTGCTAACTTCTGATTCAGTACTTATGCAGTACAACGAGACTCTGCCGCTCACTATCACGTGTGATGCATCACCTTTTGGGGTTGGGGCAATTCTGGCCCACGTGTTACCAAACGGAGTGGAAGCCCCCATCGCGTTTTTTTCGCGAACCTTAGCTAAAGCTGAACGCAATTATAGTCAGCTGGACAAAGAAGCTTTAGCTATTGTTGCTGCAGTTAAAAGATTTCACGAATATGTTTATGGCCGTGCCTTTACAATAATCACTGATCATAAACCGTTACTGGGGATCATTGCGGGTAATAAACCAACCCCGTATATATTGTCCCCCAGAATGACCCGTTGGTCTGAATTCCTGGCGACCTAAAACTACACTTTGCAACACCGCCCGGGGAAATCGATTCTCCACGCCGATGCATTGAGCAGAACACCGCTCCCAGACGCTGTTGTGGATCCAGCCCCAACCCTCTCAACACTACAGATTGAATCTCTACAGGCACCACCCTTGACGGCTAGAGACATTGCTTTTGAAACGAAACGTGACCCAGTTCTGCAACACATACTACGCTGGGTTGAACGGGGGTGGCCGACGGACCAAATTGCACCTGAATGGGCGCCCTTCAAAGCCCGCCAAACCGAAAAGGCTGCATCTTGTGGGGCGATCGAGTTGTAATCCCTGCCAAATTACAACAGACTGTGCTGGCGGTATTGCATGAGGGACATCCGGGTATTGTGCGGATGAAATCACTCGCACGCAGCTACACTTGGTGGCCGGGAATTGACAAAAGAATCGAGGCCTGGGTCGCTATGTGCCAACGTTGCCAGGACGTCAGCAACGCCCCATCGAAAGCAAGCCCAACCGAATGGGAAACGCCGAGGGGACCGTGGTCCCGTATTCATATTGACTTTGCGGGGCCTACCAAAGGTCACACTTTCCTGATTACTGTCGACGCCTATTCTAACTGGCTCGAAATTCATCGAATGCACACAACTACAACCGACTCAGTTATTAATAAACTAAACAGACTATTTGCCACGCATGGGTTTCCGGACGTGTTGGTTTCGGACAATGGCCCGCAGTTCACTGCATTGCCCTTTGAGCAATATCTGGCTGATCGGGGCATCCGCCATGCGCTGACCTCGCCCGCGCACCCTGCGGCGAATGGACGTGCAGAACGCATGGTACAATTTGTGAAAAAGACCCTGCATAAAATGGAATTTGGCAACATCGACGAGAAAATCAATCGAATCCTCTTATTGCAGCACATCACGCCTCACAGCGTGACCAACAAAACACCCGCTGAACTTCTTATGGGGCAGAAAATACGATCGCACCTGGACCGACTCCACCCCGCTTTCGCACCAGAAAAACCTGTCGGCTCCAGCAGCAAATGCCGGGAATTTAAGGTAGGCGATTTAATCTTTGCCAAAAACTTTTCCGGCGACCCGTTATGGATACCCGCAACCGTTACCCACCTCACCGGGCCTAGATCCTACCGCTTGCTAACAGACGATGGGAGGGTGTGGAAACGCCACATAGACCAACTCCGATCGAGATTATCACCCAGCGGCCATGAATTTCCCAGTTCAACAACTCAAGGGGGAGGGAGTATTGAGGGAATTGACTTTGATACAACTAATAGCGGGTCAACGGGAGCCCTACAGCCCAGCGAAGCACCGGAACGTGAAGCGGGGAGGGAGTTGATGTCGCCAGGGAACTTTAATACAGGGGAAAACGAACTGCAAAACCCCGAAGAAACACGCAGCAGCAGAGACATCCACAGTGAATGCAGCACGGAATCACCGTGCAGCGAAATAGAACTTAACAATGGTCATCCAAACGCTCCACCGGAACCGGACGTTGGACAAAACCCGGTGGAGCCTCGGAAATCTTCCAGGCAGACCAAACGGCCTGCCTATCTTGAGGATTTTATCACAGCTCCCCTCAAACGGAACCCAAGGGGGAGGGGTGTTGTGAATCAATAAAAGTGAATAACCTGAATGCAAATTAGGGGTTGAAAACCTACACACTTGATTGGTCCTTGTACAACAACTTGGGATTGGGCCAGAACCAGTCCCTGATTGGCCACTTTGGGACTGTTCTTATTGGTTAGTGGTTTGAACTAGTGCACATGTTCATTGGTTAATAAGGCAGCAGCTAACCCTATAAAAGGGTTACTGCTGTCCATAGCATTGCTCTGTTCCATTCTGTTTCCTGTTATTATTAAAGAGTTGAAGTCACTGGTCAGATGTCTGGTCTCCTTATTCTCCAAACTTAACAACCCGACTTCCCATTTCTTACCTCGTTTGTTAAAATTATGGAATTCAAAAAGATGTAAGAAAGGATACGTGATTGAGACTTCCGGTTTGTCGGCTTCGCAAGCGGCAGGGATTTGCGAAGCTGCGCGATCCCCTGCCGCGCTAGCCGTTTTTGGGGCTCCGACCCAGCCGGGTACGGAGCTAGGCTGCCCTGCAGGGGCAGCTGAAGGTAGGGGATCCGGAGAAGGGTTTGGGGTGCTGCAGACTCCCTCCCTGGCCGGCAGAACTCCCTTTTCCCAGGACGGTGCAGCGGCGGTCTGTAATGGCCGCCACAAAGAAGCTGGCAGCCGGGTAAGAATGCGCAGGAGGAAGTGGAGAAAGTGATTGAGAGGAGAAAGTTTTTCTTGGCTCCTAGGACTCTAAGACATATCTAATAAAATTCCTGAAAAGTATGACTTTCTGAATAATACCTGCCAGAAGAGGAAAAAAGCGGCTGTGAAGGTGCTGAAAGGATAGCTTTCCCTCTTTTCCTACGGAATAAATAACTGGATATTAAGAAACCTATTTCTTTTAGGTGAAAATTGGTTTTAAGCGATGAGTGGGAAGAGAGAGGATTAAAAAGAAAACATTTGTATGCTAAGATTTGTTGGAGCAGATGCCTTAAGGATTTGAAGACTAGAATATATTGCAATAAGATTTTAAACAGATTTGGACTTTCTTTCTCTTGGATTGATATTGCCCCAGAAGGAGAAAGTGAGAATTCTGCCTTGGTTTGGACTGACTGATAACTTTGGGACTGTTTTTTTTTTTTTTTTATTTTCTTTTGAATATTCTGGTTGTTGTAAGAAGAAAGAAGGGGAAAAGAAAAGAAAAGATTTATAATGGCTCTTTCTGTTGAGGAACTAAGAAAAGAATATGAACAAGCAAAAAAAAATGGTAAAGATGGTGTGGAAGAAGCTTTCCTTTTCTTAGAAATGGCGCTTATTAATTATCAACAAACATTACAACAGATGAAGACAGCAGAGGAACAAGAAAGAAAGAAAGGAGCCATCTTTAATGAATCTCAGAACTTGATCCAGAAAGAAGGAAGAGAGAAAGAAAAGAAAAGAAGAGAAAAGAAGAAAATTAAAGGACTTAAGGACTTAAGATCTAAAAAAACATTTAAGAAAGGGAAAAATAAGGTGCAAAACCAATATGATGATAGTAAACAAAAGGGAAAAGGAATACGACAGAGAAGGGAAGCTGGCAAGGCAGAGGCTAGAAGAAGGGGGTAGAAAGGTTTGTTGGGAGAAGAAAGAAAGGGAAAAGGTGGAGAAAAGCTACAATGTCTTGAAATTAAATGAAAAAAAGAAACTTTTTTTGGATAATGGATAAAGTATAATTTAAAAAAAAAAAAAGATTTTGCAAGGTACATAAGATGAGATGGTAGTATTGTAATGATTTAAGAGTTGATAAGAGATTAAAATGTTAAAATGTTTAAAAATGATTGGCTTTAAAACTTAATAATAGGGGAGGTTTAGAATATTGTTTTAATTAAAGAGTTTAATAAGACTATGGTATTGATGTTATTATAAAATTTTTATTATAGTATCTTTTTTTTAATATTTGGATTTATTGTCTAATTATGTACTTAATTATGTTGGATGTATTAGTTAGATAGAATGTACCAAGCAAAATCGGATTGGGTATTAGATATTATTTTAAAGATTAATTTGATTAACTTAGGGGGGGAGATAGAAAGGCATCATACTCTGATTAATGATTTCAGGAGAAACTTATTTTCTTTTTTTTTATAAGGAATGAGACAAAGGGATGATAAAAAATGGACAAAAGATATAAATATAATGATTCAAATTAAGATGATTAATTAAGATAGAAGTAAGAAGTGTGAAACATGTGGGGAAGTTAATATAGAAGGCTTAGAATGGTAAATAAAATAAGTAATGATATGTAAGATGAGCATGAATATAATTGAAGTCCATGAAGAGAGAGACACCTGGGTCCAAGTTACTTTCCAAAAAGATTTTTTTTATGTTTTGTGTGTTGTGTGTATATGTCTTTTTGGGGGGAGAATTAGTTAAAAATTGTACAAATATAGATTGAGAATAATGGTAACTAAGTCAGAAAGAAACAGATGAAATAATAATAAAGATATTAAATAAGAGTAAAGAGAAGTAAAGAGAAATTGAATAAGAGGTTTTGGTATGTTGTATGGAAATGGTTTAAAACAGAATTATAATTTATCTGACTTGTTAAATTGACAATGAAAAAAGGTTTAAACATGTAATGAATAATGACAATTTGTGTGTTTTAAAAATTAATAAAACTTGTTTAAAAAAAAAAAAAAAAAAAGAAAGGATACGTGATTGAGAATATGCAGTTCTTAGTGTCAACAATTTACTATGTTGCTAATTTACTTTGTTGAAGCAAAGCTGTAAACACTCCTGATTTACTAATCCAAGCTAATCAGTGTGATATTAGATGTTCAGTTTTAATTAGAATTCCTTGCCAGCTCAATCCAGTACACTGATGCAGTGAATGTTCTTAATTTTAAACCTATTCAAGGTATACAAGACCAAAAGCTGTGTATTACTCTACTGCAAACAAAGACTTTGTTCTATGGTCTTCATTGAAAAGACTCATGGAAAGAAAAAAAGGAACTAAACTATAAAATAGGAGCTTCTTTTGTCACCAGAACCCTTTTAAAAATGCCCTATCTTTAATTAGCTGGTCTCTAAGGAGAGATAAAAGAAGATTAATGGAATAAGCAGAGAAAATAGTGGGTCTGTTTAGTTCTTGATAAAAGGGGATACTATTGATTCTGTTCAATAAATTCCTAGGAACGAATTGAAGGAGAAGAGTGTTATAATAGCAGGGAGACACCACAGTAAGTTTCAGAGATGGAGTTATGTGGCCAAATAATGCTCCTTTGATTTTCACCAAAACTCTTTTTTAGAATGGTTTCTCAAGAATTTCCAAAAGGTTACAATTTCCTTTCCTTCTTCCAGACATTTTTATTTTTTTGTTTGTTATTTGCATGTTGCCTTTATTATTTTTACAAATAAGGTGGCAAACATATCCAACACAGCTTCTTCCTATTTTCCTCACAATAACAATCCTGTGAAGTAGGTTAAGCTGAAAGAGATGGACTGGCCCAAAATCACCCAGTTGATTTTCATGGCTAAGACAGGATTAGAACTCACAGTCTACTGGTGATTGGCCCAAAGTCACCCAGCTGGTTTTCATGACCAAAATGGAACTTCAACTCACAGCCTCTTGTTTTCTAGTGCTTTAACCACTTGACTAAACCAGTTTCAACCAACCAGTTTCATAAATTTTAGGGGTGCAATAAAAAACCAGATGCAATTGATAGTTCCATTTTGGACTGTGCTGGATATAAAATGTTTGCAACTGAATTGCTAAGGTTTTGAGTGAGGATTCTACAAAAACGGATACTGAATTGAATACATTTAATTCTATGTAATGTCTTCTTTCCTTGGTTCCTTGGAATACCAAATACAATGCTGAGCAGAAGGCTTCAACATCTCTGTAGAAAATGGTTGTATGCGTTGGCTCTAGATTGTTGTCTGACTAATTAAATAGCTCCACCTATCTCATGTCATATTTAAAATATGATCTACCACCATCTCTGGAGCATCTCAGTGAAGATGGTCCTAGCTCAATCGATGCAATTGAAGTGACTGTCAAATGGGGAAAAGAGATGTTTTCTGTACAACACAGGGACCTCAACATCTGCTCTGCTTCTACCCAATGCAACGAATTCCAAACAGGTCCTCCAAATGAGCTTTGGAGATGGTCCTATCTGAATTGCTAAGGAGGCTGCATGACAGTCAGCAAATATATTCTTTTACAAGTGAGTTTTGGCATGGTTATTGTTGCTATGGAGACTATCTTCCTCACCATGCACATGAAATACTATGACATCTGTCTTGCTTTGTTCAGGACTCTGAAGGAGAAACCCCCCACTGTGACACCAGAGATAACAAAATAAAGTTCTAATGGCCACACACAGAGTTGTACACAGCTGCAATAAGGGTATTAAATTTATTGTAGGTTGGCTTCAAAAAGGGCAGGGATTTTGGAAGACTCTGTAGAACAGCAGCCATTAATTGTGTCTAGACACAGGAAACTAACTGCGAGAAGGCAAGCCAATAGCAATTAAGGATTTCTTTAAGAAGGGTTCATTGAGAATATACAAAACAATGAATTTCTCCCACTATGTCACAGGAAAGGGAGTTTGTTTTTCACAGTTGGCCTTAATTTCATTGGCCAACCTCAAGATTGTTGAGGAGCCATACAATAGTGAAATGAACTAGCGAGCAATTCCTACAGAGCTCTTTATCATGGTTTTGCATTCAACTTTAGAGGGATGTGACATCTGAAATTAAGGCATATCAGCATTGATTGGCAGGAATAAATGCAAAGAAGCAAAGAAGGACACCTATGTTCTATTAAATGGCTTGGTTATTAAAAATCTAGAGAGAAATAGGAAGCCAATTTATAATCTGAAGCTCATTGCCTTTATTTAGGGAACCTGGAATAGAGAAATATTCTGGCTTCTAACTTTGGCTTATTTAGCATATAGTGAAAGATAGATGAGGGGAAAATGTCAGACAATTCCTAGTGGGAAGATCAAGTCATTTAATATTCATAGCTTTCTGTCCAGAACATACCAGATTGACATCCTCTTCCAGCTCAGAGGATGAAGTCAAACAAAACCTTCATCTTCAAAACTTCATGGTTGTTTAGCATTGCAAAATCTTGTGAAAGTCCTTTAATGGTTCTGACATCACCTCCAAAGAGTTTGCCACATTTCAAATTATGGTTTTCCACCTAAGACTTCAGCTCACTTAGAGTGTTCCTAACATTCTCTTACCCAAATGCACCACTTAAGAAAATTTTAAAGATTCAGTTTCTCATAGTTCTCATTATCCAAAGAACTTGGCTAATCCATCTTGCCTGCTATTTTCTATTTTCCGGTAGAGAACTGACACTATAAACTTCTGCAAGCAGGGAATGTCCATTCCATTGTGGATAGGTCTGATCCATTGTGGACAGGGGTGGGATTCAAATATCCCACCAACTGGTTCTCTGCCCAGTTGCTGGGTGGGCATGGCCATGGTGGGCATGACCTAATGGAACTTCCGGGAGGGCTGTTTTTCACCTTACCCAGGGTCTGGAGGCTTCCCTCAGGCCTCTGGGAGGGTGAAAATGGCCTCCCCCAGGATCTGGAGGCCCCCCGGAAGCCAGAAACAGGCTCATTTCTGGATTTCCAGAACTTCTGGAAGGCCCGTTTTTCACCCTCCCAGAGCCTCCGCGCAGACCCTGCAGTAACCTGCATCCAAAATGGGCCACATAGAGACTCCTGGGAGGGGAGAGGCAGGTGGGCAGGGCCAGTCAGTTGGTTCAGCTACTGGTTTGGTGAACCAGATGTAAATTTAACATCTGGTTCACCTGAACCGGTCTGAACTGGCTGATTCCTATTTCTGATTGTGGATAGGAAACATAGCACCTAAAAACCAATAATCCAAGTTCACTGACACAATTATTTATTCAGTGTACACTGGAGGAATTCCCTTTAGAAAATAATGTGAGGGTCTCCCATAAACAAAAGGATGCACATATTTATACATTTCAGAAAAGGAGGAGAAAAGGATTGTCATACGTATGTAGATAAATATTCATAATTATCAAAACTCAGACTACTTCCCTGCCCTTCTACTGTTGCTATCCTCAAGAAGGAATTATTGCCTTAAAAATAAATATATCTGTTACATTGAGGGTGAAGGTTCATTCTCCAAGCTTGTGGGTTCCAAATATTTTTAATAGATTATTAATCTATTGGAAGGGACCTTGTAAGTCATCTAATCCACCACCACCACCCCAATTCAAGCAGGACACTTTCTGACAAATGGCAGTCCAATCTCTTCTTGAAAGTCTCAAGTCATGTGATGAAGCTCCCACAAGGAAATTAATCAAAGAGAGATCTAACTAGAGAAAGGAGAAATGTCTTGACAGTTAGGACAATCAACCAATGGAATGGCTTGCCTTCAGATATTTTGGTGCTCCATCACCGGAGGCTTTTAAAAACAGACTGGACAGCCATTTATTTGAAATGGCATAGGGTCTCCGGCTTGAACAGTGGGTATGGACTAGAAGATCTCCAAGGTCCCTTCCAACTCTGATATTCTAAATAGCCTGAAAAACCCACAACAAGTACGATTACTAAAAGTGTCAATATTTAGAATTGTGAAACTTAGTTTAGAATTTACATTAGAAGAAAAACTGTTTCAGAGCTAATGGAAAAGTTATGTGTAAAAAATATGTGTAAAATATATTTATGCACTTCTGTAGAATTCATAAATAGCAAGGTTGAAAATTAACAGCTGGTAAAGAGGCAATTGGTCAAAATAAATGTGTCAAAATATCACAGGAATGTGGAAATGTTTTAGTACCACTCTGGTTATTTCTCTCCCTCTTAGTTACACCTCTCAGAAGTTAATATTAAAAAGTTAGTAAAAAATAAATGAATTGAATATATTTAATTCTACTTAAAGTCACTGTTCCTTGCAATACCAAAAAGAATGCTGATTAGAAGACTTCAGTATCACCACAGAAAATAGTTGTGTGTTCGGTGCAAAATGTTGTATTTGGTGCAGAATTGTGAGCTGCACCACCTACTAAAGTCACTCATCTTTAACCAACCAATAACTCAAAAGAGAACCTGGGGCTCACAAACAGTGACTGAAGCACTCATAGGCTGAAACTTTATGGAATTAGGCAACCATATTGATGCTGATGTTGTGGCAACTTTTTCTGCACTAAGGCAATCTGTCCCACTGATAACTCAGAATAAGGAATGGAAACATTTTTGTTAATTAAATCAAGTTAATAATTGAAGTCATTGAACAGAACGACTGATCGATGCGTTGGACAGCTGCTTTATCATGGGAACTTTTTTGAATATTTTTTCCCTGCCTACTTCTGTCTTACCTCAAGCAAGCTTAGATTACACTTCAAACATCCGTTTTGATGGGGCAATGTCTGAATCAGCCTGTTTATTGTATTTCAGCATCACTGTCACTGCCGTTCTCAGGACATTACTTGATTGTTTGTATAAGAAGGAAGACATGTAAGGAATAAATAAATGGCCTTCCATTCACCCTCTGAAATGCAGTTCTTCATGTCTTTCAGAAATGAACTCCTAGAAATAGGTTTGAGTCACCTTTTTTTGCTCTAAGCAACACTAGTGAAGTAACACTAGTGAGGTCTGTCATCTGCACCTCTATAACTGGTTTGGTTCTGCAACCCAACAAGACAGACACAGACTTCAGAGAGTAATTAGGACTGCAGAAAAAACAATTACTACCAACCTATTTTCCATCAAGGACCTGTATATTGCAGGAGTCAAAAAGAGGGCTGTGAAAATATTTACAGACCCCTCACATCCCAGACATAAACTGTTTCAACTCCTCCCCTCAAAACAACATTATAGAGCACTGCACACCAGAACAACTAGACACAAGGACAGTTTTTTCCTGAAAGCCATCACTCTGCTAAACAAATAATTCCCTCAACACTGTTCAACTATTACAAAGTCTGCACTACTATTGCTATTCATCTTCTCATCACTCCTTATCACCCATCCCCTCCCACTTGTGACTGTATGACTGTAACTTTGTTGCTTGTATCCTTATGATTTATATTGACTGTTTCCAAGTATGATTTGATTGCTTATTGTACCCTATGACTATTATTAAGTGTTGTACCTTATGATTCTTGACAAATGTATCTTTTCTTTTATGTACACTGAGAGCATTTGCACCAAGACAAATTCATTGTGTGTTCAACTACACTTGGCCAATAAGAAATTCTATTCTATTCTATTCTATTCTATTCTATTCTATTCTATTCTATTCTATTCTATTCTATTCTATTCTATTCTATTTAATCTCATAAACTACATGTATAGGGAGGGAGCAATGTTTCAGCAGATAAAGATGCTGAACTTGTCAGCTGGAAAGTTGACAGCTGGAGTTCGAGACCCAAGCACTGTGCAATGGAATGAGCTCCCGTAACTTGCTCAGCTCCTGCCTACCTAACAATTCAAAAGCATGCAAATACAAGTAGATAAATAGGCACCACTTCAGTGGGAAGGTAGCAGTGTTCCATGCATCTCATTATATAATCATGTTGGCCACATGGTCATGGAAATGTTTTCAGACAATGCTGTCTCCCTTGGTTAAGAAATCATCCCATAGACACAGCTGGATGGGGAAACCTTTATCTTTACATGTATGTATTTCATGCCCAATAAACTATATGCTTCTTCTTATTCCCTTAGTAATGAAACCTAAAACATTTGAAAGTTGTATCATCCCCCCAATAAGTTAGCAACATGTTAAATTTGGGATTACAGCATTGTTGGTTTAATCTGAAATTCAGAATCACCTAAATGCAAATACAGAAAGTATGCCTGGTCTCTGGAGGGGGATGAAGGAATGAGATACCACCTAAGAAACAATCAGACAGGGGAAAATAAATTGATCAGAAGGTTAAAAGTGATGATAAGAAGTTGTACCTTCAGACTTGGAAAATTCTGTTAATGTAGACTGTCAATAAAGTAGAATTAGCTCATTTGGTTATGTTTCCTGTCTCATTTACATGGAAGGGCTGACAGCTTCATTTACCAAAGCAGTGAGAGGTGGATCATATCTTAGGTCCAACAAAAGACAGAAAATATTTGGAAGTGTCTCAGATATATACCTCTCTAATTCACAGGAGTATAAGGGGGAGAGGTATATCATCGACTTATAACATTCTGTTATTACCAATATTTGTGGGGCTACCACAAAGATGAGACGGTCAACCTATTTTCCAAAGCCCCAGAAATAATGGATGGAAACTAACAAGAAATAATGGATGGAAACTAATCAAAGAGAGAAGCAACCTAGAACTATGGAGAAATTTCCTAACATTGAGGACAATTTACCAGTGGAATAGCTTGGCTTCAGAAGATGTAGGTGCTCCATCACTGGAGATTTTTAAGAAGAGAGTGGACAGATATTTGCTTGGAATAATATAGGGTATCTGTTAAGTATGGTCGGTGGGTCCCATGGAAAGACGAGGCTTGAGTAGTGAACAACAGCTCTTTATTTAATAGACAGATTCTGAGACAAGGAAACCCCAGCTGCGCGGCAGCTCTTCTTATAGAGCTGGCTGCGGCTAGGCAGCCAATGACAACTCTTTGAGTTTGCCGTGCTTGGTTTTAGCCAATCGCGGCAAACCCTGTATGAGCTAATCAGGAATGTTAAGCCATCCAATCACGATCCGGCTTTTGGACCAATAGACGCAGGCTTTCAAGCCTGCTAATATGGAACAGTATCCTTCTGGAGCAGGGGGTTGAATTAGAAGATCTCCAAGGCAGTGGTGGTATGCTACTGGTTTGGCCCAGTTCAGCCGAACCAGTAGCAAAAATTGCCTCCGACGATCCGCTGAGAAGAGGAAAAAAAGCCCGAGGATCAGCTGAGGGGAGGAAGAAGAGGAAAGAGCAGGATCGGCCCTCCCACCTGCCCCTGCGCTTTTCACTTTTTTATCCTCTCAGCTGAGTTGGTGCAGCAGAGCCTCAGCTGGTGTGTGGAAAGCTGCACACGCACATTAGGTCCACGCACGCAAACACTGAACCGGTAGTGTTCCACTTAGGTAGTGTTCCATTTAGGATCCCACTGCTGCTCCAAGGCCCTTTCCAACTCTGTTATTCTATGTTATATGTTCTAAAGCCTGTCTCAATAAAAGTACTTTTAGTCTTGTACAGTAGATTTCCTTGCCTGGTTTGCCCGGTGGGACTTCCCCAACGCTGTCCAGAAAACTCCATATTCATGTATTCATAAATTCATCAGAAGTCAGATTCAGTTTGAATCAGAGTATCTTTTTTATGTTTTTATTTTCTGATTCCCCTTAGAACAGCAGTCTCCAATCTTGGCGGCTTGGCAGGCCGGTGACGGGGGGAGAGGGGAACTGGACTACATGAGTGGTGGGTTGGTGCTGACTTGTATGAGTGGTGGGCCAGGCTGCACGTGCATCTGTGCACAACTGGACTTGCACAAGTTGAGCTCCACATGGATGGGAATGCACGCCGGCCTGCTGCTTATGGAAGTTAGTTAGTTTACTTTATTGCCACAGCACCTCATACAACGAAATTAAACGCCATCTTCAGTATACATCATACATAAGAAAACTATAAAAATAAAACAAAAACACACAATTGAACTGCATCCATGCCAGTCTGTCACTTGTGCGGCTCGGTTACAAATAGGCCGTGGACTCATAGTGGGCCATGGCTCAAAGGGTGTGGATCCCTGCTTTAGCACTAGCACTAGCACTTAGACTTATATACCGCTTCCCAGTGCTTTTACAGCCCTCTCTAAGCCGTTTACAGAGTCAGCATATCACCTCCAACAATCTGGGTTCTCATTTTACCTACTTCATAAGGATGGAAGGCTGAGCCTGGTGAGATTTGAACTGCTGGCAGTCAGCAGAAGTAGACTGCAGTACTACATTTTAACTACTGCACCACTGCTGCTCTTACAGAATGCACAACTGTTCTTTCCAAAATGGGCTACTTGGCCAGCGCTAACCAGTTATATAGAAGGTTGACTGATATAATTCCCCTCCCCTTTAAAAAAAAAACAACAACCCTCAAATTAAATTTTAGTATTATGCCATTTTAAGAGCATAGGATTTCATAAACAAAAGATTCTCTAATCTAATCTTCCTGCTTTATGTGGGCACATTGTTTTGAGTGCATTGTGAGCACACAGGGAGGGAAAAATCATTTGGCAAAGTTGAATGTTGTGGCAACATTTAAAACAATATTAAATTTCCTGGTGCCTTAAAATGCCCCATTGCAACACAAAGTCATAATCAGGAACAGATTTATAGCTTGCCCATCCTGCTGAGTAAATAATCACTGAAAACTCTTTATTCCCAGCAGAATACAATGCAAGCACTTTGCGGCTCCCACCTCTGTTGTCTAAAAGCTTTTTCAAACCTGCAAAACAGTGGGGAAAGAAATAATAACAGTCATAGCCAGGAAATGAAGCCAGTGGTCTGTGGCTGAGATGTTCTTCTACACTTTCAATGGCAGAGGAGGGGTGGGGGGAAATATGCTGGAGCAATTTTGTTGATTGTATGCACCGCAAGGAAACAGTGACAGAAGCCGCAATTCATATTATCCTCACTTTGAGGTTATTATTTGAATTACAGGGAATTAGCTCTTTAAAATCATGAGATGTACTTCATACATTGAGGGCCAAGCTTCATTTTTCATTATACATGCTCATCTTTAACATAGCAATAGCACTTAGATTTAAATATTGCTTCACTGTGCTTTACAGCCCTCTCTAAGTGGTTCACATGCTTATGTCCCAGACATATTGTGTCAAACGATGGATTGTTCAGCCAGTTCATTGCAGTGATGCACAACCTGAGATGCACAGATTTGGTGCTCAATCTCATGCAATGTCACAATCAGTCTTCATGCAAGTTTGGTGGAATGGTGACATCTCAAAGAGTTTGGTGAGTTGGTGATTTTGGCCGGTATTACTATTAACATCACTATTATCTTGATTTGGGAGGTTCATCGTGAATTGGTATGAGACCCACAGACAAGATGCTGCTAGTACAGGTGTGGGAATCATAACCTCATTTGCCTCAGAAAAGCTTTAAGATTGCCCCGTCAAAATTCAGTGGTGAAGAAACTGAATATCACTCCTTCAGCTATTCCCCCCCCCCCCCCTCAAATATATATCTTTTATTTTAAAAGCTATCCGAAGAAGGCAGCTGTTGGCCACCAAATATCTGTACAGCTGGGCATCATCCAATGTGTGAGACAATTTTTCATCTAGAAGGGAAATTCTCTTTCTTTTTCCTCTGACATCTACCTAGAGTTAGGATAGGGAGATGAGAGGAAACTGCTGATCCACCAGGATAATAGCTCTATTTTATACAAGGATTAAGTTTCCATTCTCAGTCACCTTAATCTTAATATAGAATGATTTCCAGTAAATTAAAGGATGTTTGTTTCAAAGTAAATAGTCTGAATCCTTCCTTCTGTCCTTTCATCCTCCCTCCCTCCCTCCCTCCCTCCTTTCTTTCTTTCTTTCTTTCTTTCTTTCTTTCTTTCTTTCTTTCTTTCTTTCTTTCTTTCTTTCTTTCTTTCTTTCTTTCTTTCTCTCTGTCTCTCTCTCTCTCTCTCTCTCTCTCTCTCTCTCTCTCTCTCTCTCTCTCTCTTTCTTTCTTTCTTTCTTTCTTTCTTTCTTTCTTTCTTTCTTTCTTTCTTTCTTTCTTTCTTTCTTTCTTTCTTTAATATTTATGTAGCTTTGAACCTCACCTGCCTTTAAATTATTGCTTTAATTTTTCCATACAACCAAATTCAGTTCCGAATAGGACTTGTTTGCAAATATATTTGCTTCATTTTTGGGGCCACCATGGTGGTGATAATTGAGTACTAATTGTCCAGATCATGCAACCTAAAATGAAAATCTGTCCATCTGAGACATTTCACTTTCGATTTTATAAACTTCGACTTATTTTCATTACAACTACAGACTCCCAGGTCATTAGTACATTACTTATCCTATTTCAGAGAAGTTCACTCATCACTCCAGCTCTTGTTTCATAGCTGAATGCATCTCTCCTGAGAATTGTGCCTCACATCCAGATAATCTGATGAAACATTTCTTAGTAATGGGTGACTGTACTTTAAATCTTTTATGACAAGGTGAGTTTATACTCCATCTTTGTTCTCTGTTGATTCTTTTTTCTTCAACTAAATGAATTCAGATCAGTTCACATACTTATGTCCAGACACATTGTGTCAAACGATGGATTGTTCAGCCGGTTCATTGCAGTGATGCACAACCTGAGATGCAAAAATTGGGAATGCAGCTTCCTACATAATGTTACTACCAGTTTGTAACTTACTGATAAAGGAGAATATTTGTAGTTCATGGTTGAAATGAGAGGTCCTTGGTGCTCTCTGAGCTTGATGTTTTCTTGTAGATGTTTTATTACCCAAACAATGTAATATCATCAGTACTAGAAACCTCACTCCCTACTTGCACTGATGATGTTATCTAGTTGGGTAATGAAATGTCTGCAAGAAAACGGCCAAGCTCAGGGAGCACCAAAGTCCCCTCGGTTCCTAATTTTTAACTTGTCATAAACAGAAAAGAAATAAATACACAGAAGATAATCAAATTAAATATATTTAATTGATTTATTATAATCGCAGTTGAAGGGCATTAAAATGGATTTCTGAAACCTTATTTTGCATATTTTTGTATGAATGTTCAGAGCAGCTTTTCACAAATGAAGGGTCATCGCTTGTTTTCTCCCAAAATGAAAGTTAATACAGGTTAATAAAGTTAATACAAGTTAATATAGCATAGCTCACTTTTTTCTTTTAATGGGATAATAACCCTTTTATTAATTAGCATAATAAAGGATGCAGTGGTGATTTGTTGCTGTTGTCATCGAAGACTTAGCGGTTGCCTGAAAGGTCCAGTTATTATTCAAAATACTGAACAATGGGAATTCCTTCTGTTTCAATGTAATGCAAATATATATATATATATATTCGGTAAGTGAGGTCCATTTAAAGAAAGAATATGCTTTGCTATTCTTGTTAACTTGAATGTATACATTTTATGTAACCTGTTTCAGAATCCTCACTGCTGAATGAGGGAGGTTTATTTCTCATTGAATATGTTCCCAGTGAGTCCAAACATGTACATTGTGCACATTATATCATCATGTCCTTCCTTCCTTCCTTCCTTCCTTCCTTCCTTCCTTCCTTCCTTCCTTCCTTCCTTCCTTCCTTCCTTCCTTCCTTCCTTCCTTCCTTCCTTTTCCTTCATCCTTCCCTTCCCATCCCTTCCCTTCCCTTCCCCCTTTCCCTTCATCCTTTCCTTTCTTTCCCTTCCCTAAAAATAATTGCCGTTATTATTTTTAGAATAACTTGATTTTTTAATGCCTAATAGGACATAGGAAAATTTGGCCTTTGTTGAGCTATGCTGGCTGATCTTATTAGTGAAATCTCTTCATATTCTGTTATAATTGGATCTATCTAGAAGTGTGGAGAACAAAACTTTAAGCATATTAGGCCCAAGAAAGACTGAAAAATGTAGAATTAATTTGACTGTCAGCATTTCTCAATAGAGGCACTAAACCAAGGATGATAAAATCCATGGTAGTGTCTCAAATCTGTATTTTGTTTGGGGAAATGTTATTTGTAGCATATCAATCTGCAGGTCCAGGACAATTCACCATGGCCAACTCGCTGTGGGACAAAAGTTACACTAATATCAAAGAAATGGTAGAATAGAATAATTAAGGAAAAGATGCAAAAGGAGGGAAAGAATGAAAGATGAATGACAAAAATGGAAATATTTGTTAAATTATTTTAAATAATTAAATGGAATTGTTGAATGGTCCCTTGGCGAGTGGGCTATGGGGAGTTGTTCTGAGGGAGGTTGGCCATGGCAAGTTGACCACAACAAGTTGTCTCATTTCGTCAAACTGTACTCAACCCATTATAACATATGTGATGTCAACCCTGGAAGCCATGTTTTACTTGGAAGCTTTGAGGCTGCCACATTTAGTGCCCGGGAATTTGGGAGGGGGGATTTCATAGTGAGGTAGAAGACTAGACACAACAACATTCTTTTCTCAGAGAGTCAAGGACATGTTGCCCTGCACCTGGAGGGGAGTGACTGAGGGGATGTCTCCAGTTGGGACAAAGATTTGAATGGGCCATATGATGGACTGGTGGATGCAGGGGATGGACTCTGAATTTATATTGGGGAGGTAAAACCCGGAACACTCAGATTCGGGTTTTCCCAGATGTGCCAATGTGACAACTCTAATAAAATGGAACTTTGAGGAAATGTTTGTCTCGGAGCTTATTGGTTTGAAGTTGGTTAGTTAGAATGCTGAAATGTGATGTGTGTGAAAAATCAAGGTTTGTGGAAAATGTTCTGAATATACAGTTTGAAAAAGTATAAACATTTTCAATAATAGAATACTTCTCATTTTTAATATGTCCAGATCATTGCAGTGTAGAATACAGATTTTTTTTTCCTGGTGGCTATTTTTTTTAGCGTGAATGTCTAATAGATTAAGGGAAATCATCCATACCATCCTAAAAAAAAATAAAAAAGAGAAAAAGAAAATTCTGTCATAAGAGATTTTCATATGAAGTTCACTTCTTATGAGCATAGTGAATTGCAATCAACTTCTGTTGGATCTAAACTATTTCACTGATCTTCTATTTCTGTATCAGCGAATTAATCTGGCTTTTCTGAATCTGATGGTTTTAGAATGCTTTCTGTATTAAACAAACAAACAAACTCCATTTTTTTTTATCTCATCCATGCTTGAAATACAACAAAAGCATTCCAGGAATAAGGAAATCACTCATATCCTTTGCTAAATCCCCCAATCATTCAGTTAAACCCCTCACAATCCTCCATGGTGTCCAACACTTTATAGGAACATTTGCAGTTTGCTTTTTGGCTAAAGTGAAGCTTAAAAAGCAGGGATTAATTTGGAGCTTGGGGAAGCTGTGTCCAAAGACATATGTTCCTGATGATCGACATGTCCTTTGATCTGAGAATCTGGAACTTTGCAGAGAAATCAAGAGTGGTCTTTTGCAACCTCTTTGGTTTCTGAGAAAACAGTTGCTTTATGCAAAATCGAGATGGGTGAAATATTTTTCTCCTTCTCTTCCTTCCCCTTCCCTCCACCTCCTTCTCCTCTTCCTCCTCCTCCTTCCCCTTCCTCCTCCTCCTTCCTCTTCCCTCCTACTCTTTCTCTTCCTCCTCCTCCTTCTCTCCTCTCCCTCCCCTTCTCCTCTTCCTCTCCTTCTCTTCTTCTCCTCCTCCTCCTCTCTCCTCCTCCTCTTCCTCCTCCTCCTCCTCCCCTCCTCCTCCTCCTCTTCCTCCTCCTCCTTCCCCTTCCTCTCCTCTTCTCTTCTTCCCCTCCTCCTTCCCCTTCCCTCCTACTCTTTCTCCTCCCTCCTCCTCTCTCCTCCTCCTCTCCCTCCTTCTCTTCCTTCTCCTACTCTCTTCTCTTCCTCCTCTTCCTCCTTCTCCTCCTCCTCCTCCTCCTCTCCCTCCTCCTCCTCCTTCCCCTTCCCCTCCCTCCTACTCTTTCTCTTCTTCCTCCTCCTCTCCTCTCCCTCCCTTCTCCTTCCTCCCCTCTCCTCTTCCTCTCCTTCTTCTCCTCCTCCTCTTCCTCCTCCTCTTCCTCCTCCTCTCCTCCTCCTCCTCCTCCTCCTCCGCCACCTTTTCTTTCCTGCTATTGACGAAATACAGGGGTCATTTCCACCAGCTCTTTGACTGCAGCCTATTTGCTTGTCTTTTTTAAATGGGAAATAACAGTGACAGCTCTTTTTGATAATACTTCAATATGCCCACAAAAAGGAAGAATTGCATATTGTAAATTAAAAGAAGTCGATGATGTAGTCTGTTTTCCTTTTCTTTAAAAAATCACAAATCCAGATCCAACAAAATTGAGCTGATCTTGTCAGAGCCCCAAACTTCTGTATGGCACAGAAATCCCTTCAACCTCCTGGGTGCCCAGAATAATGCCATCATGTTTCTAAGGTCAACCTGCTTCCCCTGAACCTTCATCCTCAGAAGCAAAGCAACATTGTGGTTAGGTAGAAAAACAAGACGGTGACAAATAGCAGAGATATCTTTGTCCAAAGGAAAGACATGACTCAGACCAGAAGTTGTCATGCAGACAAGTTGCCAACATCCTTTGAGAAATGGCTGGAGTGGGATAGTGCACTTACAGCATGAACTCTCATCCATCACAGCGGAAGACAGTAGAAACATGGGGAGTCGGAAAAGAAAGAGGAGGACAGGGCTGGAGATGAGTTCCATAAATCAGCAATTATATTTCTGACTCCACCGGTTCTTTAATTGATGGATGAGGCGGCCGTCTTTTCTCAGCCTGATGTCATCCATCCATTGAAATCTCAGGACCAGCCAAAAAGTAAATTATCGTTGAAGAATGAAGAGCTGCCTTTTTTTTTTTTTTTGAAATGGTCCACTTACCCTCTTCTGCTTCTTCTGGCCAGTGGGCAAGGTATTATTTAGAGTCACAGGTGTTTTCTTCTAGGGGAAAACAAAACTTGGTCTGGTTGGATTATAATGCTGGAATACATCCAAAGCAGGTGTGTCAGGGTTCCAAGTAACAGACCCAACACAATCAAAATGCTTAGTTCCTAGGAATTTGGGAGGGGGGATTTCATAGTGGGGTAGAAGACTAGACACAACAACATTCTTTTCTCAGAGAGTCAAGGACATGTTGCCCTGCACCTGGAGGGGAGTGACTGAGTTTCCTCAAAGTATAAATTTATTAGGAATGTCATATTGGCACAGCTGGTATAAACCCGACTCTGAAGGACCCGAGGTTTTTCCCCACCCAGATCAAAACCCAAAATTCTTGCCTCCAGGTCACATGTTCATTACATGGTCTAATCAGGTCATAGTCCCAACTTGGGCTGGCTTTTGTCCACGCCTCTGCAATACCTGGTAGACCATCCTTGGCCCCCACAGGAAATAATGTTATTTTGGCTACACATCCCCCAGCTATCTCTATCTCCCCCCTCATGTTCCCACAGCTCCAACCAGCCTTGCTGTGGCATCCCTGAAGATGCTCCAAAATGGCTTCATGGCTGACAAGATCCATACTTCACCTTACCATGAGACTAAGTTCCAGAAGGAGAGGAACAGAGGTGGTATTCAGCAGGTTCTGACCAGTTCTGAAGAACCAGTAGTGGAAACTTTGAGTAGTTCGAAAAACTGGCAAATACCACCTCTAACTGGCCCCGCGCCCTCTATTTTCTGCCTCCTGAGTCCCAGCTGATCAGCTGGTTTTTCTTTTGTTGCCCTGCACAGGAGAATGGAGCTGGAAAGCAGGTTAGTGGGGTGGGGAAGGAATGGGGATTTTGCAGTAACCTTCCCCCAGAAGGGGGGAGGGAATGGAGATTTTGCAAAATTCTTACTCTGGACTGGGGAGGGAATGGGGATTTTGCAGCATTCTTCCCCTGCCATGCCCACCAAGCCATGTTACACCCACCAACCCACAGAACCGGTAATAAAAATTTTTGAATCCCACCACTGGAGAGGAATGCATTACATCATCTTGAGACAGTATTCAGCCAGCAGCTAAGGCAAGCTAGAGAAAATTGTCTTTTCTGTCTTGCGCTAGTTTGGTGTAGTGGTTAAGGCACAAGGCTAGAAACCAGGAGAAAGTAAGTCCTAATCACACCTTAGGCTGGCTGGATATATTTGGGCCAATCAACAAGAGATAGTGGATTCCAGCCCCATTTTAGACATGAAAGCCAGCTAGATGGCTTTGGATCAATCACCAAGACAATAGGCATGAAAGAAGGCTGAATGACTTGCTCAACCACAAGAAGACAGTGAGTTCTAGTCCCACTTTAGGCAAGAAAGCAGGCTGGATGACTTTGGGTCATCCACCAGGAGACCGTGAGTTCTAGTCCCACCTTAGGTATGAAAGCAGGCTGGATGACTTTGGGTTGACCACTAGGAGATTGGAAGTTCAGTCCCACCTTCGCTATGAAGGTCGGCTGGGTGATCTTGGGCCAGTCGCTCTTTCACAACCCAACTCACCTCACAGGGTTGTTATTGTGGGGAAAATAGGAAGAAGAACGACTATTAAGTATGTTTGCCAGCTTGACTTGTTTATAAAAATAATGAAGGTGGTAGGAATAAAAACAAAAATGAATAAAAAGCCACGCTATCCCAGTTTGCACGGTTTAATTTGATTCCTTTCAAGCAAACCCCTCCATCCCAATGAAGTTACTTTCCACTTTTGATGGAATGGCTCTGTTGGAAGAAATATCCAGGTCCAGTTCCAAGCTGGGAGAAAGGCACTGGAGACAAAATGGAGGCTGGAGGCTGATTGGAAAGTGGGTTCATTTATTGATGAACAGAACCACGTGTTTGTACTTCTGGTGCAGCTGACCACATGGAGTTGAGAGTGAGGGTTATTTATACCTTCTCTTGGGCTTTGCACTTGAGCTTCCTGTTCCTCTGCAAGAACATGTACTTCTGTTGGCTGTTGTTAGACTTCCATGGGGCCATGTACAAATCATAGGAGTTTGTCTGAGCTAAGGTTAGTTGAATTTTGAGCTGCTGGGAGTGGTGCAACTGAGGTGATGCAATGAAGGGGCTTTGGGCAATTCCTATTGTGGCTCAGGGCTAATCCTACCTTCGTTGGAACTTGGATAAGGGTATTCATTTATGAATGGAGCTCTCTCTCTCTTTATGTTTTAAGTGCTGACATCTGCTGAGGGCTATTAAGAAAGATGGGGGCTGCTTTCCAAGAGCATGTTTCTTTATTCCTCATCTAGGGAAATATAATGTTCTGCCTTTATAATATTTCTCAAAATATCTCATTATTCTAGGAGATGGGTAGGTGCTGACTTTCTACAGCTCCTTTGTCACGGGTCATTGCCTTCCACTATCATTTATTTTCATTTTTTTTTATTGTTTAGTAACTTCAGGACAATGGCAAAGATCCAGGTTTGAGGAGGAGGAGGAGGAGGAGGAGGAGACAAAAATTGATGGGATGCTATTCCACAAATAATCAAAAGAATCAAAGCTACTCCATCATCTCCGCTTGAAAGTTGGACTTAGCTTCCTCTTATCATCATGTTTTTTGAACTTCTTTCATTTTTGCTGGTTACAGAAAGACCTTTGATTCTAAGAATTGGTGCCGGAGTGAAAGATAAAGAGAAAATCTGTCAGGGAACGCTCTGAGAGCAGATTTTTAATATCCGACTTAAAGGTCTGTATCTGCAGCACAAATGGCATTGCTGAATGGAGTCCAGCTGCTGTCATTTTCTTGAATGAAAAAAAAAAAACACTGTACAACCCTCCTGATGTGCTTATAAGAAGTGAGCCTGACAAGGCACTTCAGAAAAGTTGTACGAAAACAGTTTGCTTTTGTTAGCAGGGAAGATTTTTATTTACACACCCAGCCCTCTTAGAAAATCTCAATAAATTTGATCTGAGTAACAGATCAAGTGATTACACTCCCTATAACATGGTAAGGTTGACCAGTATTAATTTTGCTTAGCTGTTCTTATTTAAAGCCCTATTGAGTAAACCCCGGTCATCGCAATTATTCTGTGGCTTAATGCATTGTGCATATCCAGAGGTGGAATCAAGTCCAGTCCTTGGTAATGGTATGTGAGAATGACTTGGGAGACGAGGGAAAGAGATGCTGACAAGGGAACAGTCAGACAAGGGGAAACATAGCCCACATCTACATAATGGGTATTGAAAGAAACTCAGAAGGAACTCGTCCCACAAGTTCTCTGGGTGCAAAGATGGAGGATTTGGACTTTCAGACTTCACAGGACAAGAGTTGGAAGGGATCTTGGAGGTCTACTAGTCCAATCCCCTGCACGAACAAGAGATCCTATACTGTTTCAGACAAATGGTTGTCCAATTTCGTCTTAAAAGCCTCTAGTGGTGGATGTTTATGGAGATTCTCAGCCATCCAGGTCATGGTTGTCCCAAAGGTGCTTTTTCAAGAGGCAACTGGACTTTGAAGATGTTTCGCTTCTCATCTTAGAAGCTTCTTCAGCTGAGCTGAAGCAGAGCTGAAAAAGCTTCTTGGATGAGAAGCGAAACGTCTTCAAAGAAAAACAGAAAGTCCAGTTGCCTCTTGAAAAAGTACCTTTGGGACTCCAGTGGTGGAGCACCCAGAAGCTCTGGAGGCAAGTGGTTGCGTTGATTCATTGTTCTCACTGTCAGGAGAGGACAATGCCTCCTTAGTTCTAGGTTGCTTCTCTCTTTGATTAGTTTCCATCCATTACTTCTTGTCTTGCCTTCGGGTCTTTTGGAAAATAGGTTGACCCCTTCCTCTTCTTTGTGGCAATCTCTCAAAAATTGGAACAAAGAAGAAGGGGTAAACCTTGGCAAGTTTCTGTTACTGTAGCCTTACAACAAAGTAGAATTAACTCATCTGGTCATTTCCTGTCAGGTTTACCTGGGAAGACTGACAATCCCTGATATCTTGACAAACATGTCCAAGTCATTTGCAGTAGTATGAATCAGAGGTGGTATTCAGCACGTTCTGACCAGTTCTGGAGAACTGGTACCGGAAATTTTGAGTGGTTTGAAGAACTGGCAAATACCACCTCTGACTGGCCCCACCCCCATCTATTCCCTGCCTCCTGAGTCCCAGCTGATCGGCTGGGTCTTCTTTTGTTGCCCTGCACAGGAGAACAGAGCTGGAAAGCAGGTTAATGGGGTGGGGTGGGGTGGGAATAGAGATTTTGCTGTATCTCTTTATCCCTACTGTACCCTTCCCCACCCACCAAACCAATTTTTTTTTTAATCCCACCATTGGTATGAATGCAGTTTGCCATCATCTTCATAGGCTAACCTTGCAACCATAGGATGTTTTGTTGGTCTCCCATCCGAGTCCTTACCAAATTTAGAATCAACCTTGGTCAGCAACTTGCTGATTATTTCAGTAAGCACGTGTCTTCACTACACATTAGTCTGTGTGCAGCTCGACATGCAGCTAAGACCACCTCTCCTCCAATAAATCAGACTTTGTGCGTAGATCTGGATGCATTATTGAAGGAACAGGATATGATGAAACTGGGGGAAATAGGGATATATACAATGAGAACCAAATACAAGAGAGGCAGTATTGGGTTACCGCTGAACATAACAATTAATAAATGCAAGCAATCTAAATCAATGTATTAAAACAATATAATTTGTCTCTCTGGCCACTAGATGGAGCAAGAGAGAGCAACAATATATATATATATATATATATATATATATATATATATATATATATATATATATATATATATATATATATATATATATATTCTGAGGTTCTCATGGGTATTTGTATGTGGATCTTTGGTTATTCGGGTTTTCTCCCGCGTAAGATTGGAAGTATCTGGGCAACGTTTCGATGAAGTCTCATTCATCATCTTCAGGTTTCTGTCTTCAACTCTGTGCTTCTCAGAGTGATGTGAGCTTGCAGCTGCTTCTTCCTTTTAACTGCTAGTGGGGGTGTTCTCATTGGTTGGGGTTTTGGCTGTGTTCTGATTGGTTGGGGGTTGGCCATGTTCTGATTGGCTGGAGGTGTGTTCTGTTCAGGTGGGGGCTTGGTTGTGCTCAGGTTGGTCTTAGTTACTGGGGGATTTGAGCTGGTGAGCTGTGATCTTGCTGTTTGGCTTCGAGTTCGTGGTCGTGCTGCATCTTCATGGTGGGGGTCAGTTCGCTTCATGTATGGCTCAGAGGGTTTGAAGTGGGTAGTGATGCAGCTGCAGTGCGGCTTCTGGTCTGTGGTCATGTCTCATCTTCTGTGTGGGTGTGAATCTGCTTTTTACGTGGAAGTGTGGTGGTGGCATCTCGTGTGGCCCTCGTGGGTGTGGGTCTGGTGTCATTCATCATGTTAGGTACTCGTCTGTTCATGAGGGCGGGTTTCCAAATGGCTGGTAAGCGGAGGTGTCATCTCTTTTATTCATGCTGTGTGGGCGTTTTTCTATCTCTATGGCTTCTCTGATTATTCTGTTGTTGAAGTGTTCGGTTTTGGCGATAGTTCTGGTATTTTTAAAGTCAATCTCATGTCCTGTGGCTTTGAGGTGTTGGACCAGGAAAGAGGTCGGTTCTTCTTTTTGATTGAGTTCTTATGTTCTTCAACGCGTGCACTTATTCTTCTGTTAGTTTGTCCAATGTATGTGGTGGGGCAGGCAGTGCAAGGGATTTCGTATACTCCTTGGCTTTCTAACTCGATTTTGTCTTTAGGGTTTCTTAGGATGGTGGATATTTTTCTGTTTGTGCAGAATGCTGTTTTAATGTTGTGTTTTTGGAGGATCTTGCTGATTTTGTCTGTAGTGCCTTTTATATATGGGAGGAGGGCTTTGCCGTTCTCTTGTTCTCTGTCTTGGATTTTGGTTGGGGTTTCTTTTTGGATTAGGTGGGTAATCTTCTTTCTTTGGAATCCATTGGCTGTTAGTACGTTGGTGAGAGTGTTTAGTTCGGTTTTTAGGTGTTGTTCATCAGCTAAGCATTTTGTTCTGGAGATGAGTGTCTCAGCTAAGGAATTGATCTGTGCTGGGTGGTGGTGTGAGTGCATGTAGATAGCGGTTTGTATGTGTTTTATTCTGGTAGATGGTGTGTCCTAGGGAGCCATTGGGTTTTTGTATACCAAGACATCTAGGAAGGGAAGTTGATTGTTAGCTTCTGTTTCCATGGTGAATTGTATTTTGGGGTGTAGGCTGTTGAGGTGTGTGAGGAAGTTGTTCAGTTTTTCTTTCCTGTGTGGCCAGATTATGAAGGTGTCATCTACGTATCTGAGCCAGAGTTTGGGTTTGTGATCATATTTTTCTAGAGCTTGTGTTTCAAAGTGTTCCATGTAGAGGTTTGCGATGACAGGTGAGAGGGTGATCCCATGGGTGCTCCTTCTATTTGTTTGTATTTTTGTCCGTTGTAGGTGAAGTATGTATTGGATAGACAGTGGTTGGTCAGATCTAGGATGTGCTGGGGGGGTTGTATTTGTTTTGGATGGCTGTCAAGGCTTCTTTTATTGGCACTTGGGTGAAGAGGGATATGACATCGAAGCTCACTAGTAGGTCGCTGGGTTGTAAGTTTTGTTTCTTTATGATCTCGATGAACTGGAATGAGTTTCTTACATGTGAGTTGATGGATTTTGCATAGGGTTGTAGTTGTTTGGCGAGAAATTTGGCTAGGTTTTGTAGAGGTGAGCCTATGGAGCTGACTATTGGTCTAAGTGGAGTTCCTTCTTTGTGTATCTTGGGGAGACCATAAAGCTTGGGGCATCTGGATGATTTCTCTCTGGGTATGATTGTTTGCTGGATTTCTTCACTGATGGGGGAGGCTTTTATTTTGGATCTGGTGGTTTTTTCTAGGTAGGTGGTGGGATCTGTCTTTAGGGGTTTGTATGTGGGGTTTAGCAGTAGGTTGGTTAACTTGGTTTGGTAGTCAGATGTGTTCATAACCACTGTCACGTTGCCCTTGTCTGCTGGTAGGATTATTATGCTGGTGTCTTCTCTCAGGTTACGTAGTGCAGTTTGTTCTTCTTTGGATAAGTTGCCACAGGACAAAGTCGCCAAAACCGAACACTTCAACAACAGAATAATCAGAGAAGCCATAGAGATAGAAAAACGCCCACACAGCATGAATAAAAGAGATGACATCTCCCGCTTACCAGCCATTTGGAAACCCGCCCTCATGAACAGACGAGTACCTAACATGATGAATGACACCAGACCCACACCCACGAGGGCCACACGAGATGCCACCACCACACTTCCATGTAAAAAGCAGACTCACACCCACACAGAAGATGAGACACGACCACAGACCAGAAGCCACACTGCAGCTGCATCACTACCCACTTCAAACCCCTCTGAGCCATACATGAAGCGAACTGACCCCCACCATGAAGATGCAGCACGACCACGAACTCGAAGCCAAACAGCAAGATCACAGCTCACCAGCTCAAATCCCCCAGTAACTAAGACCAACCTGAGCACAACCAAGCCCCCACCTGAACAGAACACACCTCCAGCCAATCAGAACATGGCCAACCCCCAACCAATCAGAACACAGCCAAAACCCCAACCAATGAGAACACACCCACACCCAATCAGAACACAGCCAAACCCCCACCCAATCAAGTCACACACCCACTAGCAGTTAAAAGGAAGAAGCAGCTGCAAGCTCACATCACTCTGAGAAGCACAGAGTTGAAGACAGAAGCCTGAAGATGATGAATGAGACTTCATCGAAACGTTGCCCAGATACTTCCAATCTTACGCGGGAGAAAACCCGAATAACCAAAGATCCACATACAAATACCCGCGAGAACCTCAGAAAACAAATATTGCACCTCTACGGGAGGAAACCCACCATCTGACCAGGACTTATGAAAAACTTGAAGTCCAAAGAGCTTCCATTTTATGTGACCTCGCATTCCTATGCAACTGCCGAGATCAAAATTTAATTCCCACAAGCTTCCAATTGAAATTCCACACCAACACAGCAGCCACTAAACGCATCCTAAAAAGAACAGAATTGGCCCTAATTAGAAATGAACTTCACACAAAAAAGATTTCTCCTAGACCAAATGAACAAAGATCTCCTCACACTTCACCTCAGACTCAGCAACAAGATTCACCCCTTATTTTGGGACAAATCCAAACAACTCGCTGTCTGGAGAGCCGAAACACAGACCACCCTCAAGACAGACACACACACCAACAAACTCAGAAAACTACAACAACGCCAGAAACCAACTCCTCCCCCCTCACAGCCACACATGAAACAAACAGTGCACAACATCTCAGACAAGATCCTCACCGAAGCCGAAACCAAGGTCCTTTCAAAAGGATTCAACTTTTCTGTCGCTCCCAATCACATCCCCACAGAAACCATCATATGCGGAGTTGAAACCAGCCTGACCAAAACCAACCCTGATGATGCTAATAGAATCAGACTCGAAATCACCAACATCCTCTGCACTAGCAAACCACCCAAAAGCAACTTATCCAAAGAAGAACAAACTCCACTACGTAACCTGAAAGAAGACACCAGCATAATAATCCTACCAGCAGACAAGGGCAACGCGACAGTGGTTATGAACACATCTGACTACCAAACCAAGTTAACCAACCTACTGCTAAACCCCACATACAAACCCCTAAAGACAGATCCCACCACCTACCTAGAAAAAACCACCAGATCCAAAATAAAAGCCTCCCCCATCAGTGAAGAAATCCAGCAAACAATCATACCCAGAGAGAAATCATCCAGATGCCCCAAGCTTTATGGTCTCCCCAAGATACACAAAGAAGGAACTCCACTTAGACCAATAGTCAGCTCCATAGGCTCACCTCTACAAAACCTAGCCAAATTTCTCGCCAAACAACTACAGCCCTATGCAGAATCCATCAACTCACATGTAAGAAACTCATTCCAGTTCATCGAGATCATAAAGAAACAAAACTTACAACCCAGCGACCAACTAGTGAGCTTCGATGTCATATCCCTCTTCACCCAAGTGCCAAAAAAGAAGCCTTGACAGCCATCCAAAACAAATACAACCCCCCCAGCACATCCTAGATCTGACCAACCACTGTCTATCCAATACATACTTCACCTACAATGGACAAAAATACAAACAAATAGAAGGAGCACCCATGGGATCACCCCTCTCACCTGTCATCGCAAACCTCTACATGGAACACTTTGAAACACAAGCTCTAGAAAAATATGATCACAAACCCAAACTCTGGCTCAGATACGTAGATGACACCTTCATAATCTGGCCACACGGGAAAGAAAAACTGAACAACTTCCTCACACACCTCAACAGCCTACACCCCAAAATACAATTCACCATGGAAACAGAAGCTAACAATCAACTTCCCTTCCTAGATGTCTTGGTATACAAAAAACCCAATGGCTCCCTAGGACACACCATCTACCAGAAGAAAACACATACAAACCGCTATCTACACGCACTCTCACACCACCACCCAGCACAGATCAATTTCGTAGCTGGAGACACTCATCTCCAGAACAAAATGCTTAGCTGATGAACAACACCTAAAAACCGAACTAAACACTCTCACCAACGTACTAACAGCCAATGGATTCCAAAGAAAGAAGATTACCCACCTAATCCAAAAAGAAACCCCAACCAAAATCCAAGACAGAGAACAAGAGAACGGCAAAGCCCTCCTCCCATATATAAAAGGCACTACAGACAAAATCAGCAAGATCCTCCAAAAACACAACATTAAAACAGCATTCTGCACAAACAGAAAAATATCCACCATCCTAAGAAACCCTAAAGACAAAATCGAGTTAGAAAGCCAAGGAGTATACGAAATCCCTTGCACTGCCTGCCCCACCACATACATTGGACAAACTAACAGAAGAATAAGTGCACGCGTTGAAGAACATAAGAACTCAATCAAAAAGAAGAACCGACCTCTTCCCTGGTCCAACACCTCAAAGCCACAGGACATGAGATTGACTTTAAAAATACCAGAACTATCGCCAAAACCGAACACTTCAACAACAGAATAATCAGAGAAGCCATAGAGATAGAAAAACGCCCACACAGCATGAATAAAAGAGATGACACCTCCCGCTTACCAGCCATTTGGAAACCCGCCCTCATGAACAGACGAGTGCCTAACATGATGAATGACACCAGACCCACACCCACGAGGGCCACACGAGATGCCACCACCACACTTCCACGTAAAAAGCAGACTCACACCCACACAGAAGATGAGACACGACCACAGACCAGAAGCCGCACTGCAGCTGCATCACTACCCACTTCAAACCCCTCTGAGCCATACATGAAGCGAACTGACCCCAACCATGAAGATGCAGCACGACCACGAACTCGAAGCCAAACAGCAAGATCACAGCTCACCAGCTCAAATCCCCCAGTAAGTAAGACCAACCTGAGCACAACCAAGCCCCCACCTGAACAGAACACACCTCCAGCCAATCAGAACATGGCCAACCCCCCAACCAATCAGAACACAGCCAAAACCCCAACCAATGAGAACACACCCACACCCAATCAGAACACAGCCAAGCCCCCACCCAATCAAGTCACACCCCCACTAGCAGTTAAAAGGAAGAAGCAGCTGCAAGCTCACATCACTCTGAGAAGCACAGAGTTGAAGACAGAAGCCTGAAGATGATGAATGAGACTTCATCGAAACGTTGCCCAGATACTTCCAATCTTACGCGGAGAAAACCCGAATAACCAAAGATCCACATACAAATACCTGGAGAACCTCAGAAACACACACACACACACACACACACACACACACACACACACACACACACACACACACATATATATATATATATATATATATATATATATATATATATATATATATATATATATATATATATATATGCATATATGCTGGCCCATGACAAAGCATATTACAGCAAGTGTTTCCTGTTACTCCATGCAGATGTTGCATACTACCTTTTCCCACATCTGCATGTACAGGAAGTCCTCATTTTACAATCACAATTGAGTCCAAAATTTCTGTTGTTAATTGAGACATTTGTTAAGTGAACTTTGCCCTCAGACCTTTTTGTACAAGATAATAGAGCATAGAACTTAGAATAATAGAGTTAGACGGGATCTTGGAAATCTTCTAGTCTAACACTTTCCTCAACCTGGATGCCCTATACCATTCTGGATAAATGGTTGTCCCTCCTGTTTTTGAAAGCCTCTAAAGATGTGGCACCCACAATTTCTGAAGTCAAGCCATTCCACTGGTTCACTTACTGGTTAAATTAAGCAATTTCCTAGTTAACCATTGAGTATTGGAGCACCCACCACTTCTGGAGCCAAGTTGTTCTACTGATTAATTGTTTACATTGTCAGGGATTTTCTCCTTAGTTCTAGGTTGCTTCTCACCTTGGTTAGTTTCCATCCATGGTTACTTGTCTTGCCTTTTGTTGTTTTGGAAAATAGTTTGAGAAAATAGTT
Source organism: Notechis scutatus (assembly GCF_049901735.1). Classification (NCBI taxonomy): domain Eukaryota; kingdom Metazoa; phylum Chordata; class Lepidosauria; order Squamata; family Elapidae; genus Notechis; species Notechis scutatus. The sequence goes on from NC_142011.1 coordinate 202,282,451, forward strand.
TGACAAAGATCAGCTTTGTCTGATCCTGCACATCTCCTTATTTTCTTGTTTACATGTAAGTAGAATGAAGAAGTAAGAGATTCTCAAAATTTGCTTCTGATAAATATGTGAGCAAAATCTCACCATGTGTGATTAACCTGCTCACACATGGAGTCTCCCAGAAGTGTGATCTATAGCAGTTCCTTAGTTCCTCAAGCTAAATTAATTTTAGACTTTGTGAGTTATTAATTCTCAAAGTCAAATGAAATTATGAAATCCAGATAGACTTCAATCACTTGTTTCTTTGTATATGCAATGCATTTTGATGCGGAAGCATAAAAAAATTAATAAGAGATGGTGTGCAGCCTTTCCTACATCATGAGAGTTCAATGTCTGCCTGATGATGTGCAATTCTTGATTAGGATGTTCATGATGATGCTCATGTTAATAAGTCTGCAGCTTCTGTTCTTAGATTCTTTAAGAAGATCTTAGGGTGTTTTGCAGTTCCAGCTCATTTCTAATTTGTATTTTCCAGTAGAGGAAGTGATAAACTGCCATTTTTCAGGGAGAAACTGGAACTGCAGAAGCTGACATTTAATTAAAGAATTAATGGAAAACAAATCTGCTTGCCACAACTTGAGGATGATGTTAAAAGACCACAAAATCCAGACTTATTGTTTTAATTTCTTTAGTTAACTCCACTACTAGAACTTAGGTCTTTGAATTGAAAGATTTTAATGTGTTTGTGATTTGTGTTTGTGTTTGTGATAAAGGCTTATAGCACAATAGTGTTTGTGTGTGTGTGTTTATCTCTCTGTGTGTGTCTTGTTTGTTTGTGTGTGTGCATGCCTTTGAGTCAGTGTTGACTCCTGGAGACCATCTAGACCAGAGGTCGCCAACCTTTTGGACCTCAGGGAGCACCAAACTCATAATTTTAAATCTCTCAGACCAGAGACCCTGGGAAAATTCCCCCAAAAATGTGCAGGAAAATTCCCCATCCTGTTTTCCTACCAATTGATCATTCTTTATTGGGATCGCAGGATACTGTTTATTTATTTATTTATTTATTTTATTTATTTATTTGATTTGCCAATTGTTTACAAGATAATAAGTATAAATGTATACATAGTTGTGAATACATGAAATGGGTACATATAAGAAAAATAAAAGAATAAGAGAAACAATAGGACAGGGACGGTAGGCACGTTGGTGCGCTTATGCACGCCCCTACAGGCCTCTTAGGAAAGGGGTGAGGTCAATAGTAGACAGTCTAAGGTTAAAGTTTTTGGGGTTTGGGGAAGAAACTACAGAGTCGGGTAGAGTATTCCAGACATTGACCACTCTATTGCTGAAGTCGTATTTCCTGCAATCAAGTTTGGTGTGGTTTACTTTGAGTTTGTATCTATTGTGTGCTCTTGTGTTGTTATGGTTGAAGCTGAAGTATTCATTGACAGGTAGGACATTGCAATGTATGATTTTATATACCACGCTTAAGTCAGACCGAAGACGGCGTAATTCAAGGTTTTCAAGTTCTAGAATTTCAAGTCTGGTGGCATAAGGTATTCTACAACGAGTAGAGGAGTGGAGAACTCTTCTTGTGAAATATTTCTGGACTTTCTCAATTGTGCTAATATCAGATACGTAGTGTGGGTTCCAGACTGATGAACTGTATTCGAGTATTGGTCTAGCAAATGTTTTGTATGCTCTGGTTAGTAGTGTGATATTACCAGAGAAAAAGCTACGTAGGATTAGGTTAACAACTCTTAATGCCTTTTTGGCTATGTAGTTGCAATGGGCTCTAGCACTTAGATCATTAGAGGTGAGTATTCCAAGGTCCTTTACAGAGCTTGAGTCATCAACAAGATCTTGACTATTCAGCTTGTATTTTATTTTCTGATTTTTTTGCCAATATGTAAGACAGAGCATTTATTTGTTGAGATTTGAAGTTGCCATTTGTTTGACCACTCTGATACATAGTCAAGATCTTTTGTAGGGTAGCAGTATTGTCTGTGGTATTGAACAGCTTTACATCATCAGCGAAGAGAACGCATTGCTCTTAATATGATCACAGAGGTCGTTATGTAGAGTATGAAGAGAGTTGGTCCTAGAACACTGCCTTGGGGAACACCACTATTGACAGGTACTGGATTTGATAGTACGCCCCGATTTTGACCATTTGTTGTCTGTTTGACAGGAATGCTTCTATCCAGTTATTCAGTTGTCCAGAGATACCATAGGATTTTATTTTTAGGAGTAGTTTGTCGTGTACCACTGAATCAAAGGCTTTACAGAAGTCTATGTAGATTGCGTCTATTGCTTTGCCCTGGTCGAGTTGTGTCGTCCATATGTTTTTGCAGTGTAAGAGTTGCAGATTACAGGATAGTTTTTTTCTGAAACCAAATTGTTTATTGGAGAGTAGGTTATTTGTCTCTAAGTGAACGATGATGGATTGGTTAATAATTGATTCCATGACTTTACAGGTGACGGCAGCATAAGGAGATTGGCCTGTAATTTTCAACTAGGCTTGGGTCTCCCTTTTTGAAGATGGGGATGACTGTGGCTTGTGACCATAGGTTAGGCAAGGAGCTGGTTCTGAAAGATTTTTCAAAGATTATGCTTAGAGGTTTGGCTATGGCAGTGGATAGCTTTCTTAAGAAGTAGGCACATATTCCATCCGGTCCAATAGATAGAGATGGTTTTAGGTTGCGTAGTGCTTTTTCAACATTGTCTTCTGTGAAATCGATATGTATTAGATCATTGTTGTTATCTGTGGTACGGCTAGGAAATACTGGGCATGATCCATTGCTGTTAACAAATACTGAGCCGAAGAATGTGTTAAAGATGTTGGCTTTAATGGTGTCGTGTTGCAGTCTTTACCATCAGGTCCTATCAAGGGAGGGATGGACCTTGAGTCTTTTAGTTTGTTGTTTACAAAATTGTAAAAAGCACGGGTGGAATAGGTGCTTAGAAGGTTTTCCTCTTGTTTAATGTGATAATTGGTGCATTCGGTCTTTATCTGGTGGCATAAATTTTTGTATCGGTTTTTGAAATTGGCAACGTGACCAGATTTGTTTTTCCGCCAGAGTGATCTCTTTTGGATTGAAGTTTCCTTATTGATATGGGTAATCTGCTTTTTTGTTTTGTTTTGGGAGTTGTTGTTGGTACATATAGTTTGATGACTCTTTTGACTTCAAGTAAAAATATGTTGTAATGGTCTTCAACAGTATTGTATTCAGTGAATAGAGATTGCCAATCAAGGGATGAGAGATCGTTGTGTATAAGATCATAGTTGCCTTTTTGAAGTTACAATTGGGAATTACATCATTGTGGTGATTTTTGTGTGGACGTATGTTGAGACAAAAGTCAATCATATTGTGGTCACTACTGGAAAAGGGTTCTTTAGTTTGTATTCCGTAAATTAAATTCAAACTATTGCAGAAGATGAGATCGAGGCAGTTGTTTAGTCTAGTGTTGTTGGTTACTAGTTGTTCCAGTCCCAGATTTGTAATAGCATTGTAGAAGGTTGTGTGTATGATTTCAGTTGTACAATCATTTAGGGTCCAGACAATATGAGGTAGATTGAAATCACCAAGAAAGATAAAGCGTGTGGGCAGGATGCTGCCCATGTTAGTAGTGTATTTAGCTTGTTTACATGTTCGATGTCATAATCAGGTGCTCTGTAACATAGTAAGAATCGAATTGTGATATTTAAGGATAGTTCACAGATGATGGTCTCAGGAAGAGCAAGCTCCTGGGTAACTTGGATATTTTTAGATGTAAGGACTTTTTATAGAAGATAGCAACACCACCTCCTCGACGATTTTCACGATCTGATCGGTAAACATGATAGTCTCTTACTGTGGTAATGGAGTCGGGGAGAGATGCATTGAGCCATGTTTCACAGACTGTCTCCAGCTCCATTCTCGGAGGGAGGGAGGGAGGGAGGGAGGGAGGGAGAGAGAGAGAGAGAGAGAGAGAGAGAGAGAGAGAGTTTTTTGCTTCATGCAAAGAAAGCAGCAGAAGCAGCAGAAGTTTTTCTTTCTCTCCCCCAAACTCCACCAGAAATGAGTCTTTGTGAGACTTGTCACACCAGCACAGCCTCTTGGAGCAGGATGCCTTGCAGGGTTCCAAAGATTCATTTCTGGCGGAGTTTGGGGGAGAGAAAGAAAGACTTTTGCTGCTTTCCTTGCATGCAGCCAAAAGCAGCAGAAGAAAGAAGCAGAAAGAAGCAGCCCAGTGGCCAGGCCAGGCACGTGGGGCAAGTGGGGCAAGTTCCCCCCTCTGCCCTTCCCCCCTCCCCTCACTACCTCGTGTTGTTCACAATGCAAGCAATGCAACCCTTGTGTTCCCACGGGCCATGTGAGCAACGCAGCCTCGTGTTCCCACACAGCCTGGATTAATTGCTTTGGGGGGTGCTTTGGGGGTGGCATTTCTCTATAGACCACCAAAATTTTCTCATGGACCACCAGTGGTCCCCGGCACACTGGTTGGCATCCACTGATCTAGACAAGCCTCTGAAGTTTTCTTGATAAAATTTTCAGAAGTAGCTTGTCATTGCTGCCTTCCTGGGGCTGAGAAAAAGTGACAGGCCCAAGGTAGGACTTGAAATCACAGTCTCCTGGCTTCTAGCCTGAAGCTTTCAGCACTACCCCAAACTGGCTCTCAATAATTCAATAATGCAACACAATATTTGTGGGTCTGTTCCTGAGACTTACAAAGCACAAACCAGAGAAGTGGACAAGAAGACACTTTAATTCTTCTCCAAAGCTAAAGCAGCCCAGGTTTACTTACCTTATGCATGAATTCTGTCAGAGTCGAGAGTCTCCCAATCCTTGGGTTATGCTTGGTGCTCAGACACTGTAGAATTCTAGTTGAGGATTTTCCCACCCACCCCCACATAGATATGCATGATTTCTGCTTTTTATCATTTTGTTATTTTCCAATATTCTAAGCCACCCAGAATCTTATGGTGTTGGGCTGCCTTCAAACCGGATTTTTTTTTAAAAAAAAAACATAAATCAAGCAGCTTAATTAATTACAAATATCCCCAGATGTCAGAAAGGACACATCTTCTGTTCCAAACCTAACCACCCCAAATAAAGTTCTAGAAAAGTCATAGAACCTTCTTCACTTCCCAGATTCAGTTGAATTTTTCCTTTGATTTGGCTTCCGGGCCCTTTGTCTTTTCAGTAGAAGAACTTTGAAGTGATTGGAAATTGCATCGGGCCTGGTCATCATGCAAAGCAGCAGTTTTATAAAAATCATCAACAGAATGGAGCAATTGAGAGGACTGCTATTAAACTGGTGCGGCTCCAGGAAATCAAGACCTGTGAGGAATGATTAAAGCAACTTGTGCATTTGACCTACATAAGAACAGACTCTAGGGGAGCTATGATTGCAGTCTTCTGATATTTATTTGAGATGTCAGAAGAAGAAGAATTGTTCTCAGAGGTCAGGACTAGAACCAGATTTTTTTGAACCTATATTCAGTTGAATATTAGGAAGAACTGCCTGATGATAGGAGTTGACATCCAGTGGGATAAACTGTTTTATAAAGTCTACTGGAGATCTTCACTGCAGACTTTCACCACGAGGCTGATAGCCATCTATCCAACATATTTTACCAGATTCTGCATTGAGCAGAATGTTGAAGTAGATGATCTCTCTGGATTCTTCAAACTCTACAATGGGGTGATAAGTGTTACATGCCCCATTATCCTAAGTTATTTTTTTCTTGGTAAAATGATATCAACTCTAAGAATGGGAGTCCCAAAGGTGCTTTTTCAAAAGAAAACTGGACTTTGTTTTTCTTAAGGATATTTCCCTTGTCATTCAAGAAGCTTCTTCACTTCTGAAGAAGTCCAGATGCCTTTGGAAAAAGCACTTTTGGGACAACCATGACCTGGATGACTGAGAATCTCCATAGACATCTAAGAATGTGACATTCTACCAGGACACAAATAAATGAGTGTTCCCAGCAGTATCAGTTCAATTGATGAAGCCATGAATTGGGACCTCTTCAAGCATTCATTCTGAAGGATGCTAGATGAAGAAATATGCTTCTATCTTCCAGTTGGGTTACACATGCCTTATTTGAAGAACCTCTAAGAACAAACAAATATCTACCACAAAACACAAAGTTCCATTTGGGTTTTTTGAGCTTCCCTAGCAATGTTTAGATCAGAGGTGGTATTCAGCGGGTTCTGATCAGTTCTGGAGAACTGGTAGTGGAAATTTTGAGTAGTTTGGAGAACCGGCAAATACCACCTCTGACTGAAGATTTTACTTCCCCTGCCATCCCCACCAAGTCATGCCCACAGAACCGGTAGTAAAAAAATTTGAATCCCACCACTGGTTTAGATGCTCTAATGCGACCTGTAAAATGATAGGCAAATGAACAGGTAGAGAGAAGAGAAGCCATTACCGTAAAGATAGGCCTACCGTAAAGAGAACCTTTAATGTAATCATTGCCAGTGAAAAAGAATAGGTCTACTGTCTTTTTCCATTTACATTTCTCCAGAAGAGGAACAAGGATTTCCTCAATAATTTATCAAGCCTTTAAGTATAATAATATTGTTAATTGATATACATAATTTTAGTGCTTTTCTAATATAGTGACTCTCCAGTGTACAATAATATTTGTCAGGCATAGCATAAAATATCTAGAGAGGCTTGTTTTGAATAATTAAAATTTGGTACTCTGGGTTAATTTTGCCACCGTGTAGATATAAGTGGAGTTTTACCCTGGAAGAAGTATGCCTGCATGTTTTAAGTCCATAATCAAAATAGCAATGTAATATTGATCTAAGCAAGCAATGATTTCTAATGTTCCACAGATGAAAAATTTCTATATGGTTAATCATAAAATCAGACTCAAAATTTACCTAGACCAACTTCCTCCTCCTCCTCCTCCGCCTCCTCCTCCTCCTCCTCCTCCTCCTCCTCTTCCTCCTCCTCCTCTTTTTTTACTACTTCGGGTATCAAGGGAGATACAAAGATATCAAATAGAATGCTGTCTTAAGCAATGGAAAAACAAAGGACAAATTTCTCACTCCAACTCCAGATCACATTGCTGCCACCAAAACAGAAAAAATAAATAAATAAGAAAACAAAAAGTTGTAACATGTCATCACTATCATGCTTTGGGCCTTCAATGGCCTGTGTGAGGTTCATGGCTGTCATGTTCGTCATGAACTTCTGAATTGCCTCAGACACCAACTTCAGAGAAGGCCGATTGAAATACCTCAAACATAAGCTGGGAGAACTATACCCACAATCTAACTATGGGGTTTGGGAGCTGTGGGAGGCAGCTTGCTATGCAATAAGGGGGTAAATAACATCTAGACGTATATACCCCTTCACAGTGCTTTACAGCACTCTCTAAGCAATTTACAGAATCAACATATTGCCCTCAACAACCTGGGTCCTCATTTTATCAACTTCAGAAGGATGGAAGGCTGAGTCAATCTTGAGCCTAATGAGATTTGAACTGCCAAATTGCAGGCGGCCAGCAGCCAGCAGAAGTAGCTGGCAGTACTGCCTTCTAACCACTGCACCATCACAGCTCTAATGATGGCAACAGTCCAACTAATCCCTAGAATCCCTAGAATAATAGACAGGATATTGTATTTAATTACCTAATTATCTGTGGAGCAGCATCTCAGAATGCCACCACATTTTCTTGGATGATCTTAGCTATTTCATACTCCTGCCCTGGAATCTCACCTGGTGCTACTTCAAAATTGGGCACCTTTCCAAGGGGGGGAACCTCCTCAGTCCCCCAAAAGATTTCAGTTATTTTTCCCACATTCTATAAAAACTACATAAAGTCTACAGTGGTATGGGGAACAGGGTATGATAAGGGATAAATGCTGTAGGAGAGGACAAACTAATCACAATTGCTAATTGTGACCCCATATTCTAAGAAGTATTGAGGAAATTTAAATTAAGAGAAGTGAAGAGCACAGAGGTTAGAATGCAGTATTGCAGACTAACTCTGCCCATTATCAGGAGTTCGATCCTGACAGCTCAAGGTTGACTCAGCCTTCCAAGGTTGGTAAAATAAAAGGCCAGATTCTTGGAGGTAATAGGATGATGTTGTAAACTGTTCAGAGAGTGCTGTAAAGCACTACTGAGTGGTACATAAGCCTGAGTGCTATTGTTATTATCTCTTCCTGAAGAAATTTCATAGATGTTTCTTTTCAATTTCTCTGTTTAAAATTTGAGTGATACTGGGTACTATTTGCAGAAGCCATACTCACCCCATTTGTACCTTAACTGAAAGTGTAAATGGGATGGATGAGAAATTATTTAAAACTGCTTTCTTGCTATATGAACTTGATCCCGCCAAAAATCTATATGTAAACCAGCCCATATTTCCATTCTGTGATCTGTACTTCTCTGGATTTTCTAATGCAAAATGAAATTCACCAAAAAACGTTGTAGAAAGGGGCTGAAACAAATTCAGGTCTGGGAAAATAAGCAGCTGAACAAAATCCAAACTGGCAGGTTTATTCACCCCTAGCTGTGATACTATATTTACCTTTAGAAAACATCAAAAATTTACCTTCAAAATGGAAAGATTGTCTTAAAATTTTTGTGAATACGGTAACTGAAGCAGATATGATTTATTTATTTTTCCTGTCTAATATCCTTAAAGGGATGATCCTATTAAATTCAGGTCATCTTCTTTTCAAGTCTATCTGATAATAATTTTAGGGCAAATTTCTTTGAAATTTAAAGAAGTTAGGGTGAAAGTTTTAAGTTGAGATACTTCCTCAAGTCAACTGCAATGAACTGCATAGTGTCTTCTTGTTGAGTAGGCTAGTGGGTGAAGAATCACAGCAGTAAATAATTCAGAGGGAGGGTGCATCTTTGTCAGAGAGAAGAAGCAAAATGTCCTCAAGGAGCAAGTCAACTGTCAGTCGAAGGTTGGTGAGAAGTATTCCAGAAGAAGAAAGTGAAGTCATCATCAACCCAAATTCCAACATTTCACAGATATTGTGCCAAAGGTTTCAAAAATCCCAGAGGGACAGTAGCTGACATTGCTTCTGAACTAGTAGATGAAATGGTATATTAAAATGAGTCTTTGTGCCCACCTCCCACCCTTGGATCTAGACCTGGCCCTTGTTGACTTTTCTTAAGATATTAAAGACTTCGTTCCTAAAACTTTGAGGTGGTTAAATGATCCTTACTTCTTTATTACTTCTAAAAGAAGGAAAAGATGTATATTGTTTATTGAATATTATTGTAATTGCTCTCTCATGATTTTGGATTTCTGTTGTTTTAATTTTCTTAGTCTCATTACCCAGATTTGTGCACCTGGATAGATGGACATTGACATTGCTTAAAGTAGTAAGAACAACAACTGCTTTGGATCAATTTGGACTGAGATCTTCTTTGTATAACTGTTGTACTGAAGGATTCTTCTTAATTACTCTTTAAATAAATAACTCCCCGTTGATGCTTGCATCTCTCTCAGTTTGTATGTATTGCTTTGTGTAGTTCACTGTGAATTACCTGTCAGCTGAGGTCACTAAGCCTCAGTAAATTTTTCTTTAATCCATGACTGCTTTCCATAAGCCAAACCAGTTCAACAAGTTTCACCTTGCATAAACTCAGATTACTTCCCAAATTAGGCCATCCTGTAATTCATCTTTCCCCACAAAGGAAAGAGACAAAATCCTTGGAATGTATAGTATAGGATCTAAGTATAGTATATAAAATCATACATTGCAATGTCCTACCAGTCAATGAATACTTCAGCTTCAACCATAACAACACAAGAGCAAACAATAGATACAAACTCAAGGTTAATCACAAAACTTGATTGCAGGAAATATGACTTCAGAAACAGAGTGGTCAATGTCTGGAATACTCTACCTGACTCTGTGGTTTCTTTCCCAAACCCCCAAAACTTTAACCTCAGACTGTCTACTATTGACCTCACCCCTTTCCTAAGAGGTCTGTAGGGGGCGTGCATAAGCGCACCAATGTGCCTACCATCCCTGTCCTATTGTTTCTTTTATTTTTTACTTTTCTTATATGTATCCATGTATTCATAACTATGTTTATACTTCTACCTGTTATCTTAAAATCACTTGACAAATAAATAAATAAATAAATAAATAAGTCTGAAGAGAGAGACCTTCTACCTAATGTGTTGCATTACTTTCTTCATGAACAAGGGCAAGGTTTTTATAATACAGATTTCTCCAATCTTAGGGCTATCAGAGCTGGGCTACAAAACATAGAAGGACTTCCAGATAGCAACAAAACGATACAGAGAATAATAATTCTTCACTGTCAACTAGGGGTTCTTCTGATTTTGTAAATTGAACTTGGTAGTTCTACCTGAACATTTTCCATATTTATTAGAATTTTAGGAAAACCCAAATACTCAAGTAACCAATGCATCTGTCTTGTACCATATAGCAGGGGTCCCCAACCACCGGGCCCCGGACCGGTACCGGTCCATGGATCATTTTCTACCGGGTCGCCGGTTTGCTGGGCACCGCCATCTTGTTTCGACGAGAAAGTGCTTCCAGGTGAGCTTTTCCGGTTGGAAAGCGGCGTTTGAGTCCTGAAGGAATCCTCACGCCTTAGTTTCATCGAAGGGGGGGTGGTGGCTTCGAACGAAGAGCCGTCCCGATGGCGGAGGAGATTAAGCAAGCACAAAAAAGGTACAAAGGAGGAGTTGAAGGTGGCAGAGAGAAGCGGGGGATGGCTGGCTGGCCGGTCGCTCGGCTCGCCTTGCCTTGTCATGCGTGCTGATGCCAGTACCGGGCCGCAGATCATTTTGTGATGCCGGTACCGGGCCGTGGCACAAAAAAGGTTGGGGGCCACTGCCATATAGGAGAAGCTTTGCATACTATTGTTGTCTTGTGGTTTGATGTTATTTTTTTTCCCCTTTCAGGCTGAAAATCACAATAAGCCTTTGACTAAAAACTAAATTCTAGAAGCGGTAAACTTGGCTAAATTTCAGTTTCAAGAGGCTAAAATTAACGTTGAGAGCCAGATTTGTGTAGTGGTTAAGGTATTGGAGTAGAAGCCAGGAGATTGTGAGTTCCAGTCTTCCTTTTCACACAAAGCCAGTTGAGTGACCTTGGGTCAATTACCATCTCCCAATTTCAAGACAAAGACAAGAGCCAAACCCTGACAAAAACCTTGCCAGGTGAAAAACTCTTGCCAAATAAAATAGTTGTTTTGGTACTGTTTACATAAACTTATGCAAATTTTATATAAAATAGTGCCAATTTTAAGAGCGGGGTGTTGGCTCAGCAGTTCGCTGAACTTGTCAGCTGGAAAGTTAGCAGTCCAGGTTTGAAACCTGGGTGCCACACAATTGGGTAAATTCCCATTCCCTGCCCCAGCTCCTGCCCACCTAACAGTGTGAAATCATGTAAATGCAAATGGATTAATAGGTACCACCAGAAGGTAACAACATTCTGTGACCCTTGGTGGCCACATGACCATGGAAAATGTCTTTGGACAATGCTGGATCCCTTGGCCAAGAAATGGAGATGAGCACCATGCCCTAGAGTCAGACACAACTGAACAGAGAACCCTTTACCTTTTGTGACCTACACAAACTTAGCTTTCCTACAACTTACCTACCAAAAACAAATCAGTAGACCACACCAAGTAATGAGTTTTTCTTTTCTGGAACTTTTCAAAGGCAGGTTGGATGGTCTTCTGACAGAGGTACTCTAGCAGATTCTGCAGTGAACAGAGGTTATTGAATTCAATAACCTCTTTGGCTTCTTCCAACTTGATGAGTCTAGTATTCATAGCTATACCGCCATTCCTTGGGGATAGTAGCATCTCATTTTATTTTGCAACACTGCTCCTGTCACAGATGTGGCTTGTTCTTTCAATGCTTTGATATTTCTGTCCAGGCTCCCTTTAACACATTTGGTTTCTAAATGCCATTTTATACAGCCAAGGTAGGGAGGTGTCACTTGGAATTCTCTTGATCTGATACTGATTGCAAGGATGGCATCTCAAAGTTTGAGATGTTTTTTTCCAGCTCAGGAACAACTGATTATCTTCATTGTTCTTTTCAGGACCATCAGAAGTTGTGAATAAGGATGCAGCTTCCAGTAACACTTCACAGTAAGCGACAACTCGAGATTGCATCTTTTTGGAGATGACTGTAAGGATGTTAATCACACTGAATTAATTTTCTCCAGGGGTATGCCATGCAATAACAAAGAGGATTTTCTGTTTCTTTTGCAGATGTAGATACTTAATGTAAAGCAAACTACTAAGGAATTTTTCCTTTTAATTAAGAAATGGGCCCTGGAAAGGACCAATATTCATCTGCAAAAACTCCTCTGAAATTTCCTTTTTTATTATTGAAATGGCCTATAAACAAAACATGCCCAAGGCTTTTGCTGAGATGCATTTAATTGTTTCTTAAATGTATATCTCATGTAGAAAGTCACACACACACACACACACACACACGGAAGAATGAAATATCTGGGGAAATATTAAAAAGGCAGAATATTATATTTCCCTAAATGAGAAATGGAGAAACTTTTTTTAGAGGCAGGAAGCAGCTCCAACCTCCCTTCCCCCAAGCAGAAACTGTGGAGGCATCTTTTAGAAATGCAGATTTGCTAATCCATTCAAGACAGGATATTTTGAAACTCCCTGCAGCAAAGTCTGAACAAAGGCAGAATGGTAGGATTAGCCCTCACTCAAGATCCAAACCAGGACAAAACCGTTTAGCCATAATATGAATTAGCCAGCACACTTTCAGAGCACAAGCCCCTTCATTACATCACCCCAGAACAGTTCAATCTTCAACCAAACTAGCTCAGACAAGCACCTAGGATTTGCATTTCCTCTTTTGCCTATAGAGCCAGCTATGACCCCAACATAACCCTTACATGACCCCATAGGAATCTGACAACAGCCAATAGAACACATGTTCTTGCACAGGAACAGGAAGCTCAAATACAAAGCCCAAGAGAAGGTATAAAAGCCACTCACTCTCAACTTCATGTAGTCAGCTACCCAGAATCACACGTGCTTGGTGGTTCTGCTTCATCAATAAATTCTTTCTTTCCAAACGGAGCCTCCAGCCTCCATTTTAATTCCAGTGCCTTCCTCCTGGCTTGGAACTGAACCAGATGGATATTTCTTCCAACACTCACATTACTGGAAGAACAAAACATGATATATACCAGTGTTTCTTAACCTTGGCAACTTTAAGATATGTGGCCTCATATCTCCACAGAATCCTGGGAGTTGAAGTCTGCATATCATAAAGTTGCCAAGATTAAGAAACACCGATATGTAAGCAATGAACAGTGGAACAACTTGCCTCCAGAAATTGTGAATACTCCAACACTGGATGTTTTTAAGAAGATTTTGGACAACCATTTGACTCAACTGGTATAAGGTTTTCTGCCAGAGCAGCAGGCTGGACTAGAAAACCTCCAAGGTCCCTTCCAACTCTGATATTCTATTATTGTGATCCTTCCCTCTGTTTATTTCCAAAACAAAATTCTTGTATGGTATGTTGGGTTGAGAAAGAATAAGCTTTTGACAGGAAGGATGGACTTGAATCCACAGCTTTGTGCTGCTAGTCCAGCATCTGAACTGCTAAATCACTCTAACTCTCAATGGATGAGGTTTTCAAGCTGAGAATCAAATTGTCTTCCCTTTTCTGTCTGGTCCAAAGAAGCCAAAAAGAGCTTTCTAAATAGAAGACAATTATAGCCGAGGCCAGAAACTTGCACAGAGGAGTGGGGGGAAAAAAGAAACACAATGTCACACCTTAATGCACAAGGTGCAGTCAGGTGTATAGAGTTCAAAAGTTATTTTGCTGATTAAACTCTGAACGTGGTAAGCATTAAAGTTTCCATTTTATTTAGACAGAAGAAAGAGGCTGTGCAAGTTATTACCAACAGATGCTATCCAGTTCCTTTCTGTCTCTCATTTTGACTTGTTTGAAGGTTACATTTGCATACTATTTCCAATTGCTTGCTCACCAGTGAAAGACCAATTTCTGTGGTACGGATCCCTATTCAGGGCCTAGATTTTCCTTTATAGCTTACAAAAAAAAAAAAAAGATTAACTGGGGAGATTTATTTAAATACATCAAGTTATAACAGAATAACAGAGTTGGCAGGGACCTTTGAGGTCTTCCAGTCCAGCCACCTACTCAGGCAGGAAACCCTATACCATTTCATACAAATGGTTGTCCAATCTCCTTAAAAAACTTCCAGTGTTGGAGTTTTCACAGCTTCTGGAGGCAAGTTGGCCCATTGATTAACTGTTGTAACTGTTAGGAAATATGTTCTAGGTTGCTTCTCTCCTTGATTTCCACCCATTGCTTCTTGTCCTGCCCAAGGTTTGGAGAAAAGCTTGACTCTCTCTTCTTTATGGCATCCCCTTAGATATTGGAACACTGCTTTCATGTCACCCCTAGTCCTTCTTTTCATTTAAATTAGACATGCCTAGTTCCTGTAACAGTTCTTCATATGTTTGTAGCCTCCAGTAACAAATCATCTCTGTTACTCTTCTCTGCCTTCTTTCTAGAGTCTCAACAATTCTTCTTACAAATAAAGCATCTTGTGATTTATTATTTATCCCATAACAACAGTGGAACACCCTTGATTGCTTCCAAGTGTAAAATCTAATACATTCCTTTTGCAATGAAACAAATGCAGATGGAATGGATTGTATTTAGGGTAAGTCTGTCAAATATCCAAAATGCTTTTCTCTGTATAAGTATGAAGGCAAAAGGGACCCCAGACAATTGAGCCGAAGAGCTAAAAACAGGTCAACAATTTATTTTCCTTTTTTAAGTAGCTCATCAAGCATTGCCTATTGATGGATTAGCAACTTTACAGCTTATCCCTTTCACATTCGATAACATTAAACTGGTCAATTGACCATTTGAATTAAATATTCTGCCTCAGGGATTCGGAAGAAAGAAGATACTCTATAAATAGCTTTTTTTTAAAAAAAAAAAAAAAGGTGCCAAATTCCAGAGTGTTGAATACATTTATTTCTCCTGGGAATTTATACATCCAGCCTTTCCACCTTGTAAGCTGCTTCTTTCTTATTATAGGAAAATAACAAGATTGTTCTGTCTTGAAGTACAGAAAGATTTGGTCAAACCAGATCTTCCTGATCCTATTTTTTGTTCATTTTTGGATAAAGTCATTGAAGAAGGTGGCGACATCTCAAATCATCTGACCATGCTGAATAGCCAATCACATTTGATCATGTATTTATTTCTATTTATTTTATTTTATTTTATTTTGTCAGTCGCTTACAAGATAATAGGTATAAGTAAAAATGCAATATGAGTAAAAATACAGGAAATAGGTACAAATAAATGGGGACAATAGGACAGGGATGGTAGGCATGATTGTGTACTTATGCACGCCCCTTATGCACAGTGATGTGGTGACATCACTGAGGGAAATTTGAGTATCACACATTCTAAGCTATCCCATGCTTCTCCAGAGCTGAAGAAGCTTCTTGGATGAGAAGCGAAACATCTTCAAAGAAAAACCAGAAAGTCCTGTTGTCTATTGAAAAAGCAACTTTGGGACAACCATGACTTGGATGACTGAGACTCTCCATAAACATATCCCTTGCAATTTTATTAATTTTGAAATATCAGGAAATCTGAGCTTGGTTATTTTCTTGCAGAAATTCCACTATCCAATGTAGTTTGGGTAGTGAAATGTCTTCAGGAAAAAAACCAAGCCCTCTCCTCCTCCTCCTCCTCCTCCTCCTCCTCCTCCTCCTCCTCCTCCTCCTCCTCCTCCTCCTCCTCCTCCTCCTCCCCCCCCAACTGCACAATTCCAGGAGAAGTTGTGTTTGATATGTCTCTACTCCCATCTTCTCTTTGTCTTTGAATGTGAGGTGTCCCATAGTCCTTTATTATTTACCCAATTTATTTTTTAAGAAGGATAAACCACACTGTGTCTAACCTCATGATGTTTTAAGAATTATTATTTCCATATTATTGAAGAACCCCTGATAGAAACCTGGAGTATTTCCACTAATCAGCTACAAAACTTGATATTCCTTATATCAGTAATATAGGACATTCTTTTAATTAAATGCATTTTATTCTGAACCAGCAGTTTCATAAGTTTTATCTCACTCTGTGATAATAGGGTCTCCTTAGCTAAGTTGCTAATAAAAGACATGATTGATGGACCTAAAGTCTAACATGTGAATTAATAATATAAAAAATATCATTATCTGTAAAACCTCTTAACAATTTGTCCCTTCTATAATTCAAATTGTGGGCGATGCTTGGCTTACTCTGTGCTCTGAAAGGTCATTCTGATGCTAAATGATTTACTTTTTGATATATGCTAATGTTTCTTTATGTTGAAGAAAAAAATAGGCCACAAAAAATTGCAGCATTCTTCTTCTTCTTCTTCTTCTTCTTCTTCTTCTTCTTCTTCTTCTTCTTCTTCTTCTTCTTCTTCTTCTTCTTCTTCTTCTTCTTCTTCTTCCTCTTCCTCTTCCTCTTCCTCTTCCTCTTCCTCTTCCTCTTCCTCTTCCTCTTCCTCTTCCTCTTCCTCTTCCTCTTCCTCTCCTCCTCCTCCTCTTCCTCCTCCTCCTCTTCCTCCTCCTCCTCCTCCAGCAAGAAAAAGGAGGATAGTCCTTGTTTTCTTAATATAGTACAGAACATAGAGACAAAGATTCCACTGTTTTTTCCCACAAAATGGTTTTATTGTACAATTTAAATTCTTATTTCTTTCTTTTAAATCTGTGCTAACTCTGTGCTTGTTTCTATTTTCCTACCTATCTTATTTTACTGTCTTCCTATGTCTTCTCATTTACAACTACGTCTATTCTAATTTTATCTATAAATGTCTATCTCTGTTTTCTATTTCCGTGTTGCTATTTTTCTAGCACTTTTGTTTTCTTAACTATTTCTTAGTTTTTCAAATCTCTCCCCACCGCTCCCTGGTCTTCATCTCATGTAGCCAATCACTTGGTTGTTTATTTGTAGACATTTCATTAACCGACAAGGTAATATCATCAATGCTAGAAAGTGCTGGGATTACTGTCTATCATCCAAGTCAAGGGTGGGGATTCATTATTATCTGGGATTAACTCCAGGAAAATAATCAAGCAGAAACAATAACCTATCAAGGAAGTACCAAGGACAAAGAGTTGTTGCAAATCAAGTCTAGTGAGAAAAATATGCCAGTTCTAAAAATAACAACATCCAGAATAAGAAATAACAAAACAGAGACTAGCAGACCAAAATGGATGGAGGTACAGTGGTTAGAATGCAGAATTGCAGGCTAATTCAGTTTACTGCCAGGAGTTTGATCCTAAATGGCTCAAGGTTGACTCAGCCTCCCACCCTTCCAAGATCAGTAAAATGAGGAGCCATATTGTGGGTGACAATATCCTGACTCTGTAAACAACTTAGAGGGGGCTGTAAAGTACTACAGAATGGGATATAAATCTATCTGCTATTGCTATAATATAAAGTAAAATAGTCATTGAAACAGAAGTGGAAGAAATACCCAGGACAATATATATATTATATTGAGCCAAATTGAGGGAGATGATAACAAATCATAATTTCTTTGTTTCCACTCTTCATATATCATTGTTGTTGTTTTCATCATTGTATATTGGGTTTTTTTATTTTTTGTAAGGCACTGAAAGTCACTAAGAGTGAGTGGGCAGCCATATACATTTTCTCAATCAATCAATCAATCAATCAATCAATCAATCAGTACTATTACTGTAGAATTTCTCCAGTCCAAAAAATTGATATAATCATGGCATTTAGGAAAAGGGGTTGGTATAAAAATGGCATAGGTGGGAATTACTGCTAAGATAACACTATATAGTTATATATTTATGTTATAAAACCCAAGTTGAAATCTTAACAGAATTTAGCAGATTAACAAAGTTGGAAATCTTCTAATCCACCCCTCTGCTAAAACAAGTTATTCCGCTGATTAATTGTTCTTAAGGTCAGGAAATTTCTCCTTAGGTTGCTTCTCTCTTTGTTCAGTTTCCATCCATTGCTTCTTGGCTTGCCTTTGGGTGCTTTGAAGAACAGATCAACCTCTTCTTTGTGGCAGCCCCTCAAATATTGGAAGACTGCTATTATGTCACCCCTAGTTCTTCTTTTCACTAGACTAGACAAGCCCAATTCCTGCAAATGTTCTTCATATATTTTAACCTTCAGCCTTCTTAAACACTTTTCTCTGCACTCTGCGCACTCTTTCCAAAGTCCCAACATCTTTTTTTTTATATTGCGATGAGCAAAATGGGTTTGTAAAGCAGTTTTATAACATTTTATTTTATAATCTTCCACATATTTATTTTTTTAATATTGTTTTCCATCTCCTCCTTGGAAAAGAAAAGCACCACCGAAGAGCAATGATAAGGAAAATAAATGTTGGGTACAGATTCTGAAACAGAACAAGCCACTCTAATGCCACTCTCTCTTATGGGATTCCAATTCTAGTTCTAAATCTCTGAATACTTGCCAAAAAAATAACAAACTATATTGGTTTGAGGCTGTTTTTTTTTTTTAATAAGGACAAAATGATGGTTGAACAAAAATGGATTGTCGAAACTTGAATTTCAACAAATTTAAATGCAAAATAACACCATCTGAATTTCTTGGATTATTATCTAGTTTACAGCTGAATGGTTGACTAGATCTTCATTTTTTCCAAATGTTATGGAGCAGTTTTCATCAATTTAATCAAAGCATGTAATTAAAGCTCTAGTTTGAAAGAAAAGGTGCATTCAGGTATATGACCTGAGAATTCAAATGTATGGAAAATAATATTTTTAATGCAAGTTGGGTTTTTTTTTTAATTCAAATTAACTCAGACTGGAAATAGACAGACCTGGTTGTCCCAAAGATGTTTTTTTTTTTTTTTCAAAAGGCAACTGGACTTTGATTTTCCCTTGAAGACGTTTCGTTTTTCATCCAAGAAGCTACTTTTTAAAAAAGGAGACCCAAGTTACTTGCTGAAAGGAGGTTGAAGAATGTTGGTTGAAGGTGTTGGTTGAACAGATGAGAGAGATTTTTTTTCATGCTATGCTCAGCTGAATGCAAAAGCCAGCCTCAAACCGAGAAAAAACCCAATGCAGCAGGTGGTTATCCCACCGGTGATGCTTCAGATAGGGGTGGGTGGGAAGAGAGACAGGCTGTGCCTTTTTCTGCCTGGCTGAGCTGCACCTGAAGGCATTCGACAAAGTAGACCACAACCTACTTCTTAGTAAGCTAGAAAAAAGTTGAATAGATAGCACTACTACTAGATGGACTCACAACTGGCTGACAAACCGTACTCAACAAGTAGTCCTTAATGGGTCTAAGTTTACATGGAGGAAAGTAAGCAGTGGGATGCCACAAGTTTCCGTCTTAGGCCCAGTACTCTTTAATATCTTCATTAATGACTTAGATGAGGGAATAGAAGGGGAACTTATCAAATTTGCAGATGATGCTAAGCTGGCATGAATAGTTAACACCCAAGAAGATAGGCTCAAGATCCAGGTGGATCTTGACAGACTAGAACACTGGGCCCTAGCTAACAAAATGAAATTCAATGTAGAGAAAAGTAAAGTCCTACACTTAGGCAAGAAAAACCAAAAGAATACATATAGACTGAGTGAAACCAGGCTCAATAGCAGTAACTGTGAGAGGGATCTTGGAGTCTTAGTGGACAACCAGCTAAATATTAGCCAGCAGTGTGCAGCAGCAGCCAAAAAAGCCAATGCAATCCTAAGTTAACAGAGGGATACAATCAAGATCAAGGGAAGTACTAATACCACTCTATAAAGCCTTAGTAAGACCACACCTAGAGTACTGCATCCAGTTTTGGTCCCCATATTATAAAAAAGATGTTGAGACTCTAGAAAGAGTGTAGAGAAGAGCAACCAGGATGATTAGGGGACTGGAGACTAAGGCATATGAAGAACAGTTACAGGAACTGGGCATGGCTAGTCTAGTGAAGAGAAGGACCAGGGGAGACATCATAGTGGTCTTCCAATATTTGAGGGTCTGCCACAGAGAGGAAGGGGTCAAGCTATTTTCTAAAGCACCTGTAGGCCAGACAAGGAATAATGGCTGGAAACTGAACAAGGAGAGATTTAACCTGGAAATAAGGAAAAACTTTCTGACAGTGAAAATAATCAACCAATGGAACAGCTTGCCCTTGGAAGTTGTGGTAACATCATCACTTGAGATTTTCAAGAAGAGATTGGACTGCCATTTGTCAGAAATGGTGTAGGGTCTGCTGCTTGGGTGGGAGATTGGACTAGATGACGTATAAGGTCCCTTCCAACTCTGATCTGTTATCTGTCTTCTGTAGTTCCTGAACCAGAGGCCAGCAAAGTGTTTAACTCTTGCTTGATGAGGCTCTTCAAAGTGCTCTTCCAAGATTTTCACAGCCCCACTTCATCAAATCAGAGGCATTGTTGTGATGAATTCAATTTCAAAAGGAAGCAGCACTATATGACCCTACTTCTTAAAAAGGGGGTAGGAGAGAGTTCATAAGACATCTTGGAATTTAGCTTGAAGGTAATAACCAGGGGTTGGATTCTACTGGTTCGGACTGGTTGAAGTGAACCGGTAGTTTTGGTAAGCATTTGGCCTCGCAAACATGTTCAAGAGGAAAACAAAACCAAGAAAGTCCACCTGCCTTTTGGAAAAGCACCTTTGGGTGTTTCCCCATATTATTTTTCCATGTGGAATGAGCCAGAGAAATGGCCCTACAAGCAATTTACTCAAGGACAGGTTCCTTGCTCCCTACTACACAAAATTATGTAAGCTGGAGCTAGTCATTAATTTGGACTTACCTTCAGCCTCTCTGATTGTTCTATCTATTCCTTACTTCAGTCCTCCTACATGCACCATGCCACAGAGGTTAGAAAATTGGCCTTCTTTAGGCAAAGAATAGTTTCTTTATCTACTATTTCTTTAAAAAAAACCTTCTAATCATGTTAATATACCTGTGATTGCTGACCATTTATTGCTAATTATGGAATGAATCAAAGCCAATTAATTATTGAAGCATCTTTATTGAGAGTTAATCAACCACTGCCTTTGGCATAAGGGTGTGTGTTTTTCTAGCCCTGTGTAATTGCCATAATTCTTTCATGCACTTAATAATTAAACATTATCTGCAGAACCTGTCATAATATATTAGGAAGCAAATCAACCCCGAGGAAGTATAGCATGAGGTGTTGCTACTAAAAATACCTGCAATCCTAAAGATCTACATAACAAAGACTCACATCAGAAATGACCTTTTTCTTTCTCAGAAATATCGGCCAACACAGACAGTAATGATCATGTCAAAAATGTGAGAACATACATCTCTGGATGGGTCGATGACAATTTACCACAGCCAACTTGCCATGCTGTAGGACAAGAGTTTCACTAATATCAAAGAAATGGTGGAATTAAAGAAAGGTTGCAAAAGGAGGAACAGGATGAAATGTTAATGGCAAAAACTAAAACATTTTCTTATTTATTTTAAATAATTACATAGAATTGTTAAATTGTTCCATAGACAGTTGTCCCATGGTGAGTTGGCCATAGCAAGGTATCCTGCAGCAAGCTGGCCAGGGCAAGTTGGCCACAGACAGTTGGCTGTGGTGAGTTGTCGCATTCCATCTTTGGAAGGACGTTTACAGTCATCTTCTCAACAGGACACTGATGTTCAATTTTTTGGCCAAAGACTTCTGAGTAGTGTCTCAGGAGTCAGGAAAATAGAGCCAGGGCAAATATTAAGAGCAGTCAACTTAATTGTTCCTTATATGTTTATCATTTCCCATGTTCTGCCAAATTAAAGACTTTAAGCTTGACAGCTACCATGTGTAGTGTTTAGAACAGTTTATCTCATGGACAGCTTGGAGTTTGAGGGGAAGACCAACAATCGGCAACCAGTTCCAGAGCTGTTGGGTGAATTACTTCCTGAGGAGCTTCAGCCAAAGGAAGGTGTGATACCTAATAACCAGGAAACATAGCTGTCACTCAGAAGATGAAGAGTCTGAGCAAAGACATTCTACAAGGCTCCTCACAAGAAAGGAATCTCATCCTTCCAAATTGAGTTGCTTCTATTTAAGAAGAGCAGTGAGCTCAAACCTCTCAATTGGCAACAATTGTTAATTTATCAAGATCCCATGTGCCTTGACCTCCTTGAAACCATATGACTCAACCTGGGCTGGCTGATGACCTTTCTACAGCAGTTGGACCCTTGGACTTCACTTGGCCATTCTTGTGTCTGCTGTTCTGGATGTGGAACTCTCTCAAAGCAAACTTGCTGGACTTTGGGGTGACCTGTTCTCTCTACTCTCTGTGTGCATTGCACTCACATGTTTTTTGTCCTCTATTTATTTGCTTCATGAACTTATCAGTAAAGTTTGCAACTACCTCTTTGGATCTTTGTGGGTGTGTGGCCTGCGACAGGACAATTCACAAGACCACCAGCCTAAATGACATGAGATCAAGACTCCAGGTTGGTCCATTCTGTTCTATCAGGCACACAGAACTATATTGCTCCAGATGTACTATGGAAAAGTATTACATTTGGAGCAAAAAATGTAATACAGAATTTGAGATACTGACTCCATGTGGTATCTTCTAAGGGCATCCATTCCATTTCTATAATATTCATTTTAGACAAGTTGGTTACAAAATCATTTACCAGCTGAAGAACTTGGAACAAACAACTGCTTTCTGAAGCATTCAGTAAAACCAAACAGAATCTCTAGCTGTAATTATTTTGAAGCCTTATATTCTTAAGGAACAATATATAGGAAGTTCTTGACTTACAACCATTCATTTAGTGACTATTCAAAGGTACAAGGACTCTGAAAAAAAGTGACTTATGACTAGTTGCCATATTTAACAACTGTTGTAACATCCCCATGGTCACATGAACAAATGAAGTAGTTGGACTAGAAGAAGAAGAAAAACATCACCTAGCCCAAATTTCACAGGTGTAAGCTCCACTTTTCTGCTAAATTGGTCAAATTGTAGTTCAAGAAAGACATCCTGTTCTAGACCTCACTTTTTATATGGGCTATACATGGGAGTTTGTTCAGAATTCTGATTTTCAACTTTGCATTTTGAAATCTGGTCCATTTCAAAACTCATTTTCTAGACCTGGCAGTGAATATTGTGTCAGATATAAATAACCCATAAGATCACAATCACAAGAGAATTACTTCAGTGCTACTTCAGATGTTCATCTGAGAAAGCTTATCAGATGTGTTGATACGTGAACCTTGGGTCTTAAAAACTGAGTTTTCAATATAAATATTGATTGAACAGAGTGTTTCCAACAACTTTGTCATCTACACTCAGAAAGGATGAGAAAAATGAATGTCTAGATCCCATAAACGGAACATACAGCATCATGAGACGTGCAAGGACTTCAGAACTAGTTAATTTCTCAATGAATCTTTTAATACACTTTTGAAGTTATGACATGGTTGAAATAGAACATCACTTTATAAATATTTAGAAGACAGAGGAGACTATCAATGGCCATGGGAGAGAGTAACAAAGCATCCTATTGTAACATAAAATATGAGCATTGTGATCCCACATCAGATCAATAACCAGTGGAGCTCATACTGAAGGTAAATTAGAAGCCTTAGTTATTCTCTTAAAACCAGGAAGCAAAATAAACCAATGAAGGGGAAATAACACAAAGAGGTTGTAAACCACATCATCAAAGTTTTTAACTGTTCTAAAAAATTCTCTATATTTTTGCCCTTAGCACTTGACTCTAAAAGAGACATGTCCAGTGCAAGAACAACATATCCTTCTTTTAAGAATTTCACCAACATTAATTTCTTTTCTGATGGACATTTCCAAGGTAAATTCTCTTTAAAAACAGAAAGAGGGAAAATGCATGAGTTTATTGCATGAATGCATTTCTCAGAAACGATTCTGGAGAGACAGGTTGTTCTAGCAGTTAAGGCACCTAGCTAGAAAATGGGAGACTAAGAATTCTAGTCCCACCTTAGGCATGAAAGCCAGCTAGATGACTTTGGACCAATCACCAGGAGACTGTGAGTTCTAGTCACATCTTAGATATGAAAGTTGGCTAGGTGACTTTGGGCCAGTCATCTGTCTCAGCCCAACAGGGATGTTGTTGTGGGAACAATAGGAGGAGGAAGATGTATTGGAAATATTCAGCAACTAGAGTTACTTGTAAAATAAATAAAAGCAGGATATAAATAAAAAAATAAAATTATCATGGGTGTTCATGACTAACTACAGTGCTGGGAAACTAACAGAGCATATGTTATGTCATGTACCCTTCCCCTTGTACTGGTAGTGTGACACAGAGACATAAATCATACACCATAGGTTTGTGGTTGTGATGTCACAAAGCATATTTGTCACCTTCTCCCTGGCTTCCTGCTTCAGATACCTATGGTCATTATAATTCCCAAGTCCATCTAGTTTTAGTATGGATGTAAAAAAAAATGCTTTATGTCCTTCCCCATAATGTTAAAACAAACTTTTTACTCAACAGACCCAGGTTCTTATCAACTTAATTCAATATAATAGAAACACAAGCAATAAAACACAATGATACTAGAGTTCTAGACTTTAAAAGAGCTGATTTTTACAATCTCAGAGAGAACTTGGGAAAGATTCTATGGATGAAAATCCTTAAGGGGAAAGCAACTCAAGAAACTTGGGAAACTCTGAAAAATATTATCATAAAAACCCAGTCCAGCACAATACCTCTGAAAAAGAAAAACAAGAAATCCAGGAAGAAACCAGCATGGCTGCACAAAGATCTCTCAAACAAATTGAAAGACAAAAAGGACAAATACAAAAAATGGAAAGAGGGACACATAACTAAGGCAAAATATAAGAAGATAGCCAGAATTTGCAAAGACGAAGTCAGGAAAGTAAAGGCTCAGAATGAACAAAGATTTGCAACAAAAGTCAAAGATAATAAAAAAAAAAGTTTCTTCCAACATATAAATAAAAAGGGGGAAAAAAGTCAAGGAAACAGTCAGTCCACTAAAGAGAGAAGACAGCAAAGCAGTAACAGGCAGCAGAGAGAAAGCAGAACTGCTTAACTCATTCTTTGCATCGGTCTTCACGCAAAAAGAAACAATAGTCCAACCTACCAAAAGCATAACTGTAAAAGACAGACTAGAAATAAAAGTTAAAATAAGCAAAAAAAAAAATGGTAAGAGAACTCTACGATTAGATTTATCTCCTCTCTTGCTACACCCTCTGGTTGATGTAAC
Source organism: Notechis scutatus (assembly GCF_049901735.1). Classification (NCBI taxonomy): domain Eukaryota; kingdom Metazoa; phylum Chordata; class Lepidosauria; order Squamata; family Elapidae; genus Notechis; species Notechis scutatus. The sequence continues at coordinate 202,307,693 of NC_142011.1, forward strand.
TGAAGAGATAGCATCTGATCCAATTTCAACCAATCATAGAAGCCGTGAAATTTGAGTTTGAAGTTTTGCCTCCTATATTCAAGGCTTACATTTCCCTCTCTCTGTCATATGCCACCACTTTTAAAATGTCTTTCATTTATGCCTCAAGGGATGCTTGATCTCATATTATGCCTCTCATAATAACAAGGTGATTCTCCAGTTTGAAGCTTGCTTTTCCTAATCTCTTTCGTGAAGTGCCTTTTAAAAAAACAACAACAACAACCCTCTTTTAAAACGTTTGGCTAAATTGGTATTTATTCTGAACTGCTTTGCAGAGGGCTGTGGAGTTTCTCTGCAGATGTGCCACTGAACTGAATCCTGAATTAAGCCTATTGCAGCTAATTAAAAAACAAATGAACCCTCCTTAGAGAGAGTTTTGGTGTATAGTGAGAACAAATGTCGCTGATCCTTTCCCTCTTTAAAGAATTACGGGAACTGTATCAGGTTGTTATGACAACATGCATCGGAGGCCCCAAGAAGAAGCTGCCTCTTGTTAACTCAGAAAACCTGCCCATTAAAACATCTCTCACTTCTGAAGGGGAATCCAATCCAAAAGGAAAGTTCAAGATATTGGAATTTTCAAATTCTACCTGTCCCATCAAGGTCCCACCTGCTCTCTTCTATAAAAGAACAGAATAACATAGTTGGAAGGGAACTTGGAGGTCTTTTAGACCTTGCACCATTTCAGACAAGTGATTGTCCAATCTCTTTTTAAAAACTTCCAGTGATGGCGTACCCATGACTTTTGAAAGCAAGCCATTACACTGATTAATTCTTCTAACTGTCAGGAAATTTCACCTTAGTTCTAAATTGGTTCTCTCCAGAGGTGGCATTCAGCAGGTTCTGACCAGTTCTGGAGAACCGGTAGCGGAAATTTTGAGTAGTTCGGAGAACCGGCAAATACCACCTCTGACTGGCCCCGCCCCCATCTATTCTCTGCCTCCTGAGTGCCAGCTGATTGGCTGGGTCTTCTTTGGTTGCCCTGCACAGGAGAACAGAGCTGGAAAGCAGGTTAGTGGGGTGGGGAGGGAATGGGGATTTTGCAATATCCTTCCCCTGCCATGCCCACCAAGCCACTCCCACCAAGCCACAAGACGCCCATCAAGCCACTCCTACAGAACTGGTAGTAAAAAAAAAAAAACACATTGAATCCCACCACTGGTTCTCTTCTTGATTAGTTTTATCCATTGCTTCTTGCTCATCAGATGCTTTGTAGAATAGGTTAACCCCCCTCTTCTTTGTGGCAGCCACCTAGATAGGGGAACACTGCTATCAAATCACTCCCTACTCCTTCTTTTCATTAAATTAGCCAAGCCCAGTTCCTGCAACTGTTCTTTATATATATTTAGCCTCCAGTCCCCTAATCATCTTTGTTGTTCTTCTCTGCACTCTTTCTAGGGTCTCAACATCTTTTTCATATCGTAGTGACCAAAATTGGATGCAATATTCAATATATGGTCTTACCAAGGTGTACAAAATGTACTGAATACTTCACATGATCTTGTTTCTATACCGCTGTTAATTCAGCCTATGACTTCATTAAAATTAGAAACATCAAGTATATATAACCATGAAAAATCAGATATTGTTCTCTCTAAGACCTCGCACAGCCCTTCAAAGACTGAAATGATCTCTTGCAAAAGGATAGCTATTAAATAAATCTTCTCTTCTGCTGTACAGAAAAAAAAAAGCTTTATTATATTTAATAAAGAATGAAGATTGAGTTAACACTTAACCTCAAATCCAGGTTAACATCTCATAAATCTTGCATTGGCACCAGATAATAAGGAACAGGAAACCAAAAGTTTTCTGAATCGATAAAAGTGAGAAAAAAAATATAAGAAAGGCCTGCATGTGGGTCATTTGACAATCTCTTTAGCTGGTCTGAACATGCTTTCAAAATGGATGTTAACCTTAGAAAATCATCCATGCAATCTTGACAATAAAGCTAAGAACATATCCATGCACTACGAATCCTTGTTGACATTTGCAGGATATTTCTACGCTCTTCAGATGATTTATTTATTATTATTCTTTAGGTTATTTCAAGGGAAATAAATAACCAACTAAAATACAAGATGGAACGTCAAAACATGAGAATGAAATTAAACTGGAATGAATAAAAAAGCAACAGTTGATGTCACCAATGGCCCCATAGAAGAGTTCCATCTTAACCAGCTTCAGAAATCTTAAAAGAGATAGTGGAAACCTTATTCCCAAGAAGAGGTTATTCTATAAGGTTGGAATATCAAGTGGAAAATAATGCCTCCTGCTCTCCATTTGGTTTATCTTACTAAATTGGGGTAAAACCAGAAGCTTCAGAGAAACCCAGTGGATGGGTTGACTTAAGTAAGTTTAGGTGGGCTCATGGTTATCTTAGAGCCAAGCCACATAGGGTTGTAGCGTTCAAAGATGCAACCTAGAAAAAAAAAAATGATACGTTGGATTTACCACCAATTTAGCAAGCACTTAGGAACTGAGGACTTGATAGCACAAGGAAACAACAGCCAATTGCTGGTCACCAACACACCAATCAATCAATAGGAAGGTACCACATAAATACGAAGAAAAGAGTAGCCCAAAGCACATACTCTGGTAGCAGTTCTGTTCTGACCCAGCTCCCCAAACGTGATAAACCCTCTGATGTGAACCCATAAGATTCCATTATTTGGAATGACAGAAGCCCTGGCAAAAATTTCTTTCGCAGGCTAACAGGCTACATCTATTCATCTATGTCCCCTGCCTTTTATCCCCAGAGCTAGAGTGGGGCTTCGCTAGCAGCGGTGGGTCTTCCTTCCCCAGGATCGCCCTATGGCTTTCCACTGCTCTCCCCTTCTCTGTTTTCTGCACATCTGTGCATCAGGTATTGGACCCAGCTGTTCTTCCTCTTCTTCATCAGCCACCTCCAGACCTGGGGGCTGTTGACTCTCCATCTGAGGGATGATGGACAGTCCAGGCTCTGCCACTCTCTCTCTCTCTCTGCCAGCTCCATTCCCTCTTCTCCCTTGGAGCTCCCAGGTTGCCCTGACTCCCATGCCTCCTCCTCCTCCTCCTCCTCCTCCTCCTCCTCCTCCTCCTCCTCCTCCTCCTCCCCTCCTCCTCCTCCTCCAGTTCGGCTGCTGGAGGGGCTGGTGGCCAAAAGGCCACAACAAGTTCCCTGAGGATGGGTTTCAGCATGTGTCCAAAAGCTCGGGAGATTAAACCTGTGGTCCCAGTGATCACCCCAGATTGGATCTTGCAAGACTATACAATCTCCTACTTTTGAGAAATGAAATGCTTTCGGATTAAAGAGTCAGTTTCTAAGAAATGAATAATGTTTTCTAAATTGGAGTCAGTGCAAGGCAGGTTGATTTACCCTGCTCCTTGGGAGTCAGTAAAAAATAATAATAAGACAGCACTTCAAAAAAAATTAGGGCATGATAGAAGGAAGGAGGTAGAAACTTTATAGATGTGAACATTTATTATTATTATTATTATTATTATTATTATTATTATTATTATTATTATTATTATTATTATTATTATTATTATTATTGAAGAGATCAGTAAGTGAGACCACCACCCTCAGAAATACCTGCTGAGACCTGCTTAATCATAGATAAGGGGAAGGATATATTTTTTCTTACATCTAATGAAGCTGGAATGGAACATAACAACAGGCAGGTTTTTTAAAAAAACATTTCTATATAGATATAAACATGTATTTGCTCCAGATTTTCAGAGAGGGAAAAGAACAGTTGTGGGAAGCAACCCCTGTTGAAAATAGGCACTTTTGTAATACAGATAGTCCTTGACTTACAACCATTCATTTACTGACCATTTTAAGTTACAATGGCATTGAAAAAAGTGACTTATGACTGCGCCTTGGTGGCGCAGTGGTTAGAGTGCAGTACTGCAGGCTACTTCTGCTGACTGCCGGCTGCCTGCAGTTTAGCATTTTGAATCTCACTGGGCCCAAGGTTGACTCAGCCTTCCATCCTTTCCAGGTGGGTAAAATGAGGACCCAGATTGTTGGGGGGCAATCTGCTGACTCCGTAAACTGCTTAGAGAGGATTGTGAAGTGGTATATAAGTCTAAGTGCTGTTGCTAGTGCTATTTCACACTTACAACCGTTGCAGCATCCTTATGGTCACCTGATCAAAATTTTGATGTTTGGCAACTGGAATGCATTTATTTATGACCGTTGCAGTCAAGTGATCACTTTTTGCAACCTTCTGACAAACAAAGTCAGTTCCACTTAACAATGATTAACATGGTTACCTAACGTAGTTTGGGTAAAATAATATATATAAACTATGATAGTGATTTTAAGTGTGTGTCACTTTAACTGCAAAGCATGTAATTTTGGGTGCGGCTGTAAAAACGCCATAAGAGGGAGCAAGAGAACTGGATTGATTGCTGGCTTACTGGATTGCTTGCAGACGATGATGGATTGATGGTTTGATAAATGCGTGTTCTTTGCTGTTGCTGAAGGAAGAAAGGAGGTTTGACTTCTTCATATCTCTACTGCGAGGAGATATATTACTGGACTGATATTTGTAAGTTTAATGACCTCTTTTCGACACTGGACTTTGCAACTGAATAATCCCGGACGGACTGAACTTGTGAATGATATATGGACTGTTTGACTATGCTAAAATCTATTACTGGAATAAACTATTTAACTAGCACAGTGTATCTGTTTTACTGAGTGTAAGCTACAAAAATGTTTGTCTCACATATTTGCCTGCCTGCCTGACTGCCGTGCAGATTCTGCTAGGGTGTATATCCCTAACAATGATGTCATTAACATAACAACTGCAGTGATTCATTTCACAACTGTGGCAAGAAAGGCCATAAAATGGGGCAAAACACACTTAACAACTGTCTTCTGCTTAGCTACAGAAATTTGAGCTCAATTGTGGTCACAAGTTGAGGACTACCTGTATTGTCATATATGAATCATAGAAAGGGGGATTGGATATGGTGTCAGGATTCTGGCAGTTACCCCCATTTAAATCATGAGTCTTGAGCCAAACTTCCAACACTTCAAAAGGATTTATTGGGAGTTAAAATGTCCGGCACTGCCTGGGTGTAGCCAACTCTGAGATACATCATTCATTGTCATCTTTGACCCTGTTTTTCCCCCACCCCTGGGTGTATCGTAATTCATATTCACCAACATGAGATTCATGCATAGCCAAGGGTCATCAATCATGCTCTCCAGTTAGAATTTTGCATGGCAGAAACTTCAGTCACCTAGTTACTATCTTTAAAAGCATTTATGGGATGCACTTTCAGTTTTCAAGCTGCCGCACTGGTCCCCTCTCCCTTTCTGTTGGCAATTCTAAAAAAGACCATAGAAATATTTTATGAATTGACATTAGGATAGCTTTGTGGGTTACAACCCAAATGTCAGGATTCCGACCGATGTCCTAATTAAATCATGAGCCTGTTTTAATTCTGCAGGGATGCTTTGCGAGTTGACACCAAAGTCACAGGAGGGACAAGCATGGTTCCAACAGGGATCGTGGTTTATGGAGAAGGAAGGGGTGAAACGCATCTCACCTAGGATGCCATTTTCAGCTGGTTCAGGGAAAGAAGTCTTTTAATTAAAGATATTGAATACGGTAGTAAAAACTAATGCATGCTAAACTTATAAAAGAAGTAAGAGAGAAAGAGAAAGCAAAAAAAAAGTGCATGGAAAAAGGGGGGAAAAAAGGATGATAAATAAAAATAAAGAAGTGACTCCCAATATTAATCTGAAGTTTAGATCCGTTTAATAACTCTTCATGCTTTATAATTTTAGAAACAAAGAGTCTTCAAAACCTACACCCTATCCCTTATTATGTAAACAAATCCATAAAACCGCAACTTTTCAATCCTGGTATCAGGAAAAAGATCATTAAAAAATTGCCGGAATTTTATAAAAAGAGGTCTTACTTTAACCTTGGCCACATAAACCAACTTTATATTTCTTCCCTTTACATCCGACAGTAATTTATTCAAAAATTGTGAGAGGACTTGATTTCAATTCTTTATCCCAACCTGTAGACTTCTTTGAGGATTTAGTATGGGGAAATCTTTTGAGAAAATATTTTCAGAATATTAATTTAATATTCACTTATTTTTCTTTGGTGGGGGCGGTCCTTTTTACCAATTTATACACCTAAAAGTAAGGATGGAGGTTATCCATCATTTTCTCCATATCCTTATCTATATCTCTCAAGAAAAAACAACCAAAGAAGCCAGAGCTAGATATTCCAACAAAAAAAGGAGAGAAATATTTGCGAGCTACAATTCTGTTGTCGTACATTCTTCCTGAGCCAAGGTCAACAGGGAAGTGGAAATCAAAAGTGGTACAGAAAAGCACAGCCCTCATAGAAAAATACTGTTGGAACATATAACACAAAAGGTTTTGATTTCCTGAGAGAGCCTCTGGTTGAAAAGCGGGCTTTATTTTTTTTGCTTCTTTGTTAAGAGCCAGAATAACATTTTTTTCTTTTAATAAAATAGAACAGCTGTTTCATGGCTAACCTTAGAAATTTCAGAAAAAAACTAAGCCTATTTGGTTTCACTGTTGTGTTTCTGCTGGGCTTTCTTTCATTATTACACTATGGGATACAACTGGGTCTTTTTCATTCACGTATCTTAAACAAAATCAAGGGTGGTATGAAGAGATAAAATCCCTTGTGAGTTGAGTTTTGCATCTGGAAAAAAAATTCCTGGATATAGTCCTGATGTTTTCAGGGTTATAAGATGAAACTGTTTAATCCACGCGATTGCGGATTTTGTCCGGAGCATCACAATTAAAATAAGGCATACCATACAACATAAAATTTAAGGTCTAAAATACAATATTAAAATACATGGAGTCCTTGACTTACAACAATTCATTTAGTGACTTTGCAAAGTTATAATATCAGTGAAAAAAAGCACTGAAAAAGGGACTGTTTTCACACTTATGACCATTGCAGCATTCCCTTGGACATATGATCAAAATCAGAGGTGGTATTCATCAGGTTCTGACCAGTTCTGGAGGACCGGTAGCGGAAATTTTGAGTAGTTCGCAGAACCGGCAAATAACACCTCTGAGTGGCCCCTCCCCCATCTATTCCCTATCTCCCGAGTCCCAGCTGATTGGCTGGGTCTTCTTTGGTTGCCCTGCACAGGAGAACGGAGCTGGAAAGCAGGTTAGTAGGGGAATGGGATTTTGCAGAAACCCTTCCCCAGGAGTGGGGAGGGAATGGAGATTTTATAGTATCCTTCCCCTGCCATGCTCACCAAGCCACGCCCACCAAGGCATGCCCACAGAACCAATAGTAAATTTTTTTGAATCCCGGCACAGATCAAAATTCAGACTATTGGCAACTGTCTCACATTTATGATGGTTGCAGTGTCCCAGGATCATATGATCTCCTTTTGTGATTTTCCGACAAGCAAAGTCAATGCATAAACCAGGTTTACTTAACCATCATATTACTAACTTAATAGCTGTCCTTCCTTCCTTCCTTCCTTCCTTCCTTCCTTCCTTCCTTCCTTCCTTCCTTCCTTCCTTCCTTCCTTCCTTCCTTCCTTCCTTCCTTCCTTCCTTCCTTCCTTCCTTCTTCCCTCCCTCCCTCTTAAAGAAAAGAAGTACAAATGTAAGTATATACTTATTTGGTATTTTTTCCTTTCCTTTTCTTTTTCCGATCCCAGTGCTTTCCTAGCCATATGTTCTTTGACATTTGTTTTAATTAGTGACAGATGGATGTAGAAATTTTACATACTAGTCTAGATCTCATGCTGTTGCGGTATGTTTGAAACGATACTTCCCGTCTACTAGTCTGTTTTTGAAACTACCTCGATATCTCCTTTGCTTCACTACTGTCAAGAAATCATTGCAATGCAATGGGTAGAATTCCCTAAGGTAATTTCATTCGAAGGTAAGTCTGCTTTGGGAACTGCTCTAAAGAGCCATAGTTTGCAATACTTCAACTGAAGTAGTAGGTTATATTTCAGGATCAGGTGGCTTTTAATATTTTGTTTCAGTTGAAAATCAATGAATTCAAATTTCTGCATCATTCTGCAATATAAAAAAGCGATTTATTCTAATTTCTGCAGCAACCTTCCTTAATATATTTTGTACACTACTTCAGGTATTTTTTTCCCTTAATATAGGGGTTTTTTATATTTGTTTAATACATGCCAGTATGTTCACAGGTTATAATCTCAGAATTGCATTGAGATTTGGGAGAAGGGTAAAGCCAGAAATCTAAAATTGAAAAAGAAGACCAAAGACAAGTTTCTGACCTTCCAATGAATGGATAAATATAATCATCTTGAGAAATCTTCCTCATATTTTCTGAACTCTTTTCAACAACCCTCAATATTTCTCAGAGTTTTTGAATGAAAGAAATCCTTTCCTACAATTCGTATGTAATTTTATTCAAAATCTGAAAGTCATCAGCCATTTCACTGTTGGACAAGAGAAAGCAATTTAGCCCATTTAACTGCCAAGATGTCCTCAAAGTTATGATGAGACCACCTAACATATTTTTTTTTTTAAAAAAAGATGGGATAGGAAAGAAAGCAAGTTATGATGAGTGATGCTCTATTTTGTCATTTGTCCCTTTTCAAAGATTTTTTTTTAATAAGGCAGAATTAGCTTGTCCACTCAAATCTCTGCCCATTTGTCCAGCTCTCCAGATTTTAGATGATATTCTCTTTAAAAGTCACTGTGAATGCAAAATATGCCATTGCTGCTATGCCTTGGTGACAAAGAAACCATCACTACTCTCATGGGTCTCACCTCCAGGAAATCTCTGAGGAAAACAATGTGGTTCTCTGATAGCAACTAATCTTTTTTGTGTGTGTAAGAAGCCGGTAAAGTGAGTCTCTAGAGAAGACACCAATTCTTGCCATGGCCAACTTGCTGTGGCCAACTCTCCATTTCCAATTCCCCATGGCCAACTCACTGTAGCCAGCTTGCCACATTCAACTCACCAGGGGACAACTCACCACAGTCATCTTCCTGTGGGAAAAAACTCACCATAGGACAATTCCACATTTTTTAAAAAAATATTTTAAATATTTTTTAAAAAGAAATGTCATTCACATTTCATTCTGTCCCTCCTCTTGAATCCTTTTGTTTAATTATTCCATTTCACCATTTCTTCCACATTATTAACTTTTTGTCCCACGTTGAGTTGGCCATGGCAAATTGTCCCATGGTGAATTAGCCATGGCGATTGGCTGTGGCAATCTGGCTGAGGAGATGGGGCAGATGTGTGTTGTGGCCTGCCAGCAGCCAGTGGAGCTGACAGCAGATTCAGACAGTGAGGAAGTTGGGGTGGAATATGGGCCAGTCCTGGAGTCTGGAGAAGGCTCTGACAAGTGCTCTGACAAGTGCTCTGACAAGTGCTCTGCGTTGGAGGCAGAGATGGGGCCAGGGTCATCTGACAGTTGTCAGCTGCCTTCCGAGTCAGAGATCAGTGGAGCAGAAGAACAGCTGGAGCCTGTTCCCAGTGTGCACATGTGCAGAACTGCCAGGAGAAGGGAACAGTTAAGAAACAAAGGTCGACTCAGGAGTAAAGGCACAGGTGGGCAGTGAATGGCCCCTCCCATAGGGAATAAAGAGGAGTGAAAGGGGGGTGTTTGCAGGAGACAATTAATTCAATTCATTAGAGTGAAGATCTGTTTCTGACTTCTCCCCAAGTAATTGCTGCTACAGTGTGGCATTTGGATGATATTGGTCTGGCAACTCTCCAAACATGAGAAAGGTCTAGTTGTGAAATCTCATGAAAGACTGCTGGGGCTTTGCTGGAGATTATTCTCTTTAACCTAGATAAAAGGGGTTTTATCCGGATGAGGAGTCAGCTTCATGATCCTGGGAAGCCTAGGTCAGAACAATGTGTCTCTCCTGCCTTAAACAATTAGACAGCATCTATTATTTTCAGAGAGGCAGAAAAGAGATGTTGACTTCTTTAGACCCGTTTTTCTTTCCTCATTCAGGAAGCTTTCTATCCTTTGGCTGTTGGTATACACTTTCTTTCCTAACTTACATTCATCCATTACAACCATGCTTTCCTGTTTTCCATTCTCTATTCAGACATACTTGCTCAGGCAGCAGCTACCGATGGGGAGAACTCAAGAGAAAACATGATTAGTCTGTTATTCTTTTCTGCTTTGCCATGCTCAGTGGTTCATTTTTGTGTATGCTCCTCTCTAATTTTTCCAAATTCATATATTATTAATACTCTGTGTGATCTAGCATTTTCTTATTCTCTGTGTATATTTGTAATTTTTCTCCAGTCCCCCATTCATTTTACTTCCTTTCCCTTTCCTTCTACTAATTTCTTTTAAGTAGTTTGCTGCTGTTTAAGTCGTCTTCAGTACCGTGTTTTGGGTTAAATTACTCCTTGTTGACAGCAGCAGGGTGTGCACAATAGTGCTAACACACTAATATCTCACAGCTTCTTTTTCTTTTAAGTTGACTTGTTATACAAACACACTTTACTTTGTGCCTCCCATTAGCAAGAATTATTTGGTAGTATAAATGATATTTCTTTATTGTTTCAATTTCTAAGGCTGTGTACTCACCAACATCTCTTACTAGTTCATAAAAACTTTTAAATAATAAAAATTAATTCAAACAAGAATTAAAAACCCACCCATGCCAGACTGATGATGGTAGTGGAAACAAAATAATATACACTCACATAATGGGCTCACAAAGTCTAAAGATTTATATGGTTGAGTGATCTGAACCATTGGGAAGATGTTGTTTTGGAAGGCAGACACCACAACAGAGAAGGCAAAGTTCCTATAACTCATCAAATGACATTGTTTAATGGATAGGACATGAAGCACATCTGCTCTGTCTAATCTTACTAATGCCATGAAGAACTTTAAGGGTGATAATTAGAACTTTCAGGGGAGTACATTCACGTGTCAACCCTGAAGCCATTTTTTTTTTAATGCTGGAGCCATTTTGGGAGCATCTTCAGGGCTGCCACAGCCAAGCCAGTTGGAGCTGTGGGAATGTGAGGAGGGGAGGTAGAGATAGTTGGGGGATGTGTAGCCAAAACAATATTCTTTCCCATGGGAGCCAAGGACGTTCTACCAGGTGCTGGAGAAGTGTGGACCAAAGCCAGCCAAGATGGTGACTGCGACCTGGTTGGACCATGTGATGGACGTATGACCTGAGAGGAAGGACTTAGAGGTTTGATTTAGTGGGGAAAACTGTTCTGTCCCACCTGTATCCACAGATGAAACTTCAAGTTATATAGTTCAAATACTTTACGTAAACAAAACCAGAGACAGAAGATTCAATTGCTCTGTTATCACAGTCCTTTGCCAATCCTCCTAGAATCTGTCCGGCAATTCTGTATAGTTCGTAAATCACAATGCAATAATCAGACGCAAGTCTTTCCAAGGCAAGATTCACTTTGTTTCCAGCAAAGATTTCAAAGTCGTGCGCTCCCTTATATCCTCTAAGAAAGGGCGTGTCAGTCTCATTAATTAATCCTTTGCTGGACGTCTCTTTTCTAATTGAGATTGACATCTCAATCTTCTCCTAGTTCTGGCATCCAGCCAGCATCAGGCAGTTTCATCACAGCTTGAATCCTCTGATACACTTTCCTGATTAACAGTTAACACCTGAGGTGTAATTAGGGAAATAGATTCAGTGGCCTCTGAATCCTCCAATAAATCAGGCTCATATCTCAAATCCAACTCCACTCCCTCTACTTGACTCCCCTCTAAGTCACTTAATAATGCAGGCTCGAATCTCAGTGCCAGATCGTCTTCCTCACTCGAACCCACATCTGCTGACTGATCAGGTTCAAGTCTTGGAGTCACAACAGAAAACCATGGGACTTTCAGAGTCAGTGTGATGACCCGGGGCGTGGCACAAAGACAACAAAATCAGATAATCAGGAGGTGTCTCTTTATTAGCTCCAACTTTGCTCCCAGTCTCCTGGTTACCTTCTGGCTGGAGAAAAACTCTCCCAGGAACAGCCTTTGGCTGCAGAGAATCAAGTCCAAAACTTGATTAACAAAAACTGTAACTATAAATCCAGTCAAGGCAAAATGAGATAATTAGTCTGGCAGGGTAGGAGCAAGAATTCCAGACATGAAGGCATGGCAATAACTCAATACAGTTGAGAAGATGCCAGATAACTAAAATAAATACAAAATAAACTCACGTTTGTCCCCAGCAGCTGCCACACTCAGCATGCATTTATTTAAACTCTCTTCCCAGCTGTGGCTAATGAAGGGAATCAAGGCCCTTTCCTCCCCTGTAAGCCACACAACCCACATTGTTCTCTTCTCCGTTCCTCCCTGCATGCCCTAGGATGAAGAGTGGGTGGGCCTGGGTCTTCCTTTGAATTCCCGCTCCCTTGTTCTACATCCAGCTCTGTCTAGCTGGACTTTGCCCTTCCCTAGTTTCTTCCACAGCCAACAGAGCCACACCCATTCCTTGTCAGCTGTTCGTCTTCCTCCTCGGATTCAGACTCTGACAGGGACATGGCAGTTGGGTTTTCCTCAGATGTGCCAATATGACATGCCTAATAAACCTATACTTGAGGAAGATGCCTGCCTTGGAATTTTGATTCTGTTGGGTGTGTTAACTGGAACCCTGACATCATGTTGGCTGACTCATATCAACCTTACTTGATGAGGATGAGATGTGGAATAACTTCTCCCTTTAAAAACGGGGGAAGGGGGAGAGATGAGCTGGCCACAATGTCCAGAAAATTGCAGACTTCTTGCAGACAATAATGGTAGAGTCACTTTTCTACTCTATCTGGCAAAAATCTGATGGCAACTCTGGCTAGAGAGTACCAGAGTGTACCCATCAAGGAAACTGCAGTCTAAGCCTCTTTCATCCTGCCACATGTTCAAGGGAATTTCTGCTCTGTTTGAGCTGGAATCTGCCTCAAACATCTGGTCAGAACTAGAATTGTGGAACTGGTGCACATTCACCTTCATTAATTTTTCCAGGAAGGATTATTTGAAGTAAAAAAGATCTCTCCACTCAAGGTTGACTGGACCTGTATGCACTCTTGGATCGAATCTTCTTTTGAAATCACTTTGTTTGGCAGGCATTTCAATCCCGAACAATGCATGAGAGATTTAAGATGTTTCTGACATCTAAGTTATGAGCTGCCACTTGGCTTCCTTTATGGAGAACAAAATAACAAAATAACAGAGTTGGAAGGGTCTTCTAGTCCAACCCCGCTACTCAAGCAAAAAAAAAAAAAAACCTATATCATTTCAAACATATGGTTGTCCAATTTCTTCTTGAAAATCTTTAGCGTTGGAGTGCTCACAACTTTTGGAGGCAAGATGTTCCACTTAATTATTCTATCAGGAAATTCCTCTTCAGTTCTAGATTGGTTCTCTCCATGATTAGTTTCCATCCATTGCTTCTTGTCCTGCCTTGAGGGTCCTTGGAGCATAAGATGACCTCCCTATTCTCAAAAGAATTACATTCTTTAAAATAAACAGTAAGTTGGGCTACAAGAAGATTCTTGGCAGGACAATTTGGGAGCGTGCTATGTTGTTTTGCTTTCTTCAACCCTGCTATCTTAAAATGCAGGTGGAATTTCATAAATGATTTCAATACAAGTTACCCAGCAGATATTTACGAGGGTTAATATCTTCTAAAAATATATAATTCCTACTAGCTTCATTCCATTTTGTAAATCAAGTGCTAGGTCCAGGTCCCCTCCTTTCAATTCTGTCAACACGATGAGACCTCTTTTTTGTAAATAACTATTCCAACTACTTTGTAATAGCCTCCCATCAGAGATGGAAGAGTGCTTACTCTTCTATACTTTTGGAAGGGCGTGAAAATGTTGGGTTAGGATGAAATTGAGTCAAGAATCTGACTGGTATTGATGTTTGGTGGGAAGGGTAATTTTATTTTTATTCCAGTTTTTTGTTGTGAGTCCCTAGGTTTGTTATATGATATATGTCTCCATATAGGTTGTTTAATTAACTAAATAAAAACAATCCCAAAGCAATTGCAAGAATGCTGAAGCTTTCACAGTATATTTTGTAGTATAAGTCCAAAATCTTTTCCTTCCCTGCCCTTTCCCTTCCCCCCTCATCCCTTTTCCTTCCCCTTCCACTCATTATTTAGTTTAGTTTACTGTATTATCATTGCACCTCATACAATGAAATTAAATACCATCTTCATTGTACATTATGACAATGAAAATAAACACAAACACATATCCTTCACATTCTATACATTGAATTGAAACCCCTTATTCTCACCCTTTTTTGCAATAAATAAAAATAACAACAAAAATTTTAAAATTATACCTTATGCATGGAAGAGTATTTTTTTTCTAGCTGAATTCCAAAGTGGTTCAAATTGAATTGCTTTACTTCAACATCTCAAAAATGCAAAATTAAATTGAATTGTGTCACCTCCAAATCTCAAAGCTCCCATTTGAACTCTGAAAATTGTTTCTCTCTCTCTCTCTCTCTCTCTCTCTCTCTCTCTCTCTCTCTCTCTCTCTCTCTCTCTCTCTCTCTCTCTCTCTCTCTCTCTCTACTTCCTCCCTCCCTCCCTCCCTCTCTCTATCATCTATCTATCTATCTATCTATCTATCTATCTATCTATCTATCTATCTATCTATCTATCTATCTATATCATCTACCCACCCATATCCATACACTACCAAAATGCCCATAGATATTTGCAGCTAACCATAATTATCCTTAACTATCTGCCTGCAATTAGGAGTGTAAAAGAAACCATGATGGATTTCTTTAATAACAACCTGCTCTGATCTGCAATGGCAAACTCTTTTATGGTACAGGTGGCAGATAATGAGTAGATTACAATACTGTCAATTATTCTCATCTTATAAAATATAAGATTAATGAGAAGATAGCAGAGAGAAAAAAATCACCACCTCGATCATCAGTTGGATGTAAGGCAGTTTATAATCCCAATTATAAATAAATACAATTTGATAGAATGTGTTTAAATATAGAACATAGAACACAGAATGATAGAGTTGGAAGGGACCTTGGAGGTCTTCTAGTCCAACCCCCTGCTTAGGCAGGAAACCCTATACCATTTCAGGCAAATGGCTGTCCAATCTCTTCTTAACAATTAAGGAGAAACTTCCCAAAAGTGAGAACAATCAGCTAATGGAACAGCTTGCCTTCAGATGCTTTGGGTGCTCCATCCATGGTGACTTTTAAGAAGAGACTGGACAGAAATGTTTTAGGGTCTCCTGCTTGAGCAAGGGAGTGGACTAGAAGACTTCCAAGCTCCTTTCCAGTTTTATTCTAATTTTGATTTTGCTTGGTCATTAGATGGGACATTATTTCTATTAATGCCTGCACTCTACCATGTTACTATAATTTTTAGTACAAGTTCACCCCTTTCATTCTATCTTTGAATTGTGCCTCTGTCTGTCTGTTTCTCCCTTTCTTTGTGTGTGTGTGTGTGTGTGTGTGGGGGGGGGAGGGAGGAAGGGAGGGAGAGAGAGAGAGAGTCTATTTATGTCTGCATTTATCTGTACGCCAGTTCTGTAGCTATTTATCACAACGATTTATCTCCCAATACGAACACACGCAATATATATTGTAGAAGATGAGTGTATGATTTAAAGAGATATATGATGATGGCAGGAACAAAATAAGACAGCACATTATGTTCCTTTTAACAAAGATAATAGCCAAGTAGGAAGTGGGAACAGGAATTTCCGAAGAAATTTATTTTCAAACGAAATAAATCCATGACTGACCATCATTATAAGCAAGTTTCAAATCAGACCATTTCATTTCATTTATTTGTTTATTTTAATTTACCCAGGCAGGTAAAACAAGGAGTTTGAACTGAGATGAAATATTTATCTCATGCATTCTTCAGATTAAATTTATTACAAAAATGTTTTTATAATTATGCCGTTGAAATGCATAGTACAGTATACATTAGCCATGAGTGATATTCCAATTTATTTTCATCAATCTTTTAATATATCATGCTCTGTCTTAGATCTTTTAAAATAGTCCTAAATCGTGGGTTAGATATTTAAAAAAATGTAAAAATGTAAGAGCTGTGGTGGTGCAGTGGTTAGAGTGCAGTACTACAGGTCTAACTCGCTGCTCACTCTAGGAGTTCGATTCTGAGCAGCTCAAGGTTGACTCAGCTTTTTCCGTCCTTCCAAGGTCGGTAAAATGAGGACTCAGATTGTTGGGGGGCGATATGCTGACTCTGAAAACTGCTTAGAGAGTGTCAGCCTTCAAGACTCCTTTCCTCCCTCTCGCATCTTTTGGCTGCCATAGTAATGGGGGGGAGGTGAAATAATTGGGCTTTGTGGGAGTGGGAAATGTGCTGGAGGTTTTAGAGAATGAAATGTATAACTTTGGGGAAAAACTTTATTGTTTATGCCTGCTTGCTTGCTTACTGTGCAACTATAGCTCTTTATCAAATTAGGCCAACGTCAACGGCCAGATGTCTGCATCACCACCTGAAGATGTCCCACATGACATTCTATGCATCTTTGATTGGATGGGGTGTTTGAACTCTGGTGGGTGGGAACATTGCCATCACTTTGTATATGTGTTTTTTTGCGTGTAAATCCTCAGATCTAGAATTCCTTTGATGCTACCACTTGATTCCCAGTAAAAGTTCCTTTTCTCTATAACAATGGAGTCTAAGAGTATCTTTCTTGGATTTTGAATGGAGCACCATCTGACAGAGGGGGCCGTAAAGCACTATGAGCAGTATATAAGTCTGAGTGCTATTGTTATTTTCTCATGTTAAAGCACACAGCCCAGTCAGTTAAAATGTAAATCCAATGTATCCTTTTACCAAGCTCTTGGCTTCAATTGATCAATCAATGAAAAATGTTATTGATTTAGAAGAAAGAGTGGGTGGGTGGGTGGGTGGGGGAACAAAGCAGATTCCAATGAATACTGAGTTTGCTCAAATGAAAAGTTCCTTCTGTTTTAGTTCCATCAGAAGAACCATGGTTAGATATAATTTGAAGACATCTAAAAATGACCTTGTTCATATTGCAATGTTTCAGATGAAAACCATCAAGAATAATTAATTGAACAAAATTTGCTTTTTAATAACATTTTGCAGATAAATGTGTACAGTGCACCCCATGTGTTCTCTTTTTAAACTCATGGGAAACTCTTCTCTTTTCCAGATCACAGTAATAACAGAGGAATACCGATTTTATAAGTTCTATCCAGATGTCAAAGATAACACTTTCTGTGCTATTTTAATCTTTTAACTATTTTTTACTTGTAACCTGTAAGCTACCCAGGATCACCTTTTAGAGGAGATGGACAGCATAATCAATCAATCAATCAATCAATCAATAAGTACACACATACCATCCACCCATCCATCTATCCACCCATCCATTTTAAAGGTGAAAACTCCTAAATTCCTTTTTAGCTTTTTCATTGTCTCATAAATGGTATGTAGACATTGCTTCTCTCCATATGCCTGTTGATGGCTCCTTTGCCTAACTGCCAGGCTTCCAAACATTTCAGGATTTTCTCTTTCTCTGCTAACTCAACCATCCTAAACATCTGTTTTATTTTCACACGGATTCATGGTTTTTTATTTTAACTCAACATAAGGGCTGATTTTTTTTTTCATATTTTCTAGCTCATCATGGCTGACTACTTCTAATAAGAATATTTTTTTTTTAAAAAAAAATCAGGTTGACCAAGGGAATGAAATGCAGAGAAGGTCCATACCAGTGGTGGTATGCTACTGGTTTGGACCGGTTCAGCCGAACTGGTAGTAAAAAAATGCCTCCAACAATCAGCTGAGAAGGAAAAAAAACCTTCTGACGATCAGTTGAGAGAAGAAAGAAAAGCGCAGGATCGGTCCTCCCACCCACCCCTGTGCTTTTTTCTTCTTTATCCTCTCAGTTGATTGGCACTGCAGGCCTCAGCTGGTGTGTAGAAATCTGCATACGCACATTAGGTGCACACGCGCTACGTCCAAGTGCGATCACCAAACTGGTAGTGGAACAGGTAGGATCGCACTGCTGGTCCATACTGCATCTGGGGTGTTACCAGGCTGTTTCTCCAATGTACTTTTCACCTTTTCCTTTGTGTCTTTCCTTCAAACTGCATTGATTTGGTAACTCCGACAGTTCACCGCTCCATCTTATAGCATTCGATGCTTATTTTCACAGTGCTGATGTCCTTTCGGAAGGCTATGAACCTCACAAACTGCCCATTGACAATTCTTGAGGAATTCCCTGAGGCTCAACAAGATGAAGTTATCCTCCTCTGCCCATAAGGCAAAGCAGAAATTGTGGCATCTTATTTATTTTTTTCACTAAGCAGCTGTCGCCCTGTTAATGTATTATTATTATTATCATCTTTAACAGGAGGGTGAAAAATATAACAACTTGCTCTCAATGTCTTTCACTTTTTACTCTCCCAAGTTTGTTGTGTTGAAGTGATTTTTCTCTAAGGTGCATCCAGACAGATTTTTATGAATATCTATAGCCTCATTTCCCTGATAAGACTCCATGCGTTTGCATAATATAAACTCTGGCCTTGGTTTTATCTATTTAAAAAGTTCTATGGGATCCCTCCCATAAGGAAATTTGACATATCTACTTGTTTCCTCTAAGGTCTCAAGATGATGAATGTCACGGTCCTTGGATGAAGCCATTATCCTGGGAAACGGGCAGAAGGATTCCTGTGTGAGAAACAACGGAAGGCAAATGAAGAATGGACGCTGCAAGATGGGTGCAACTCCGTCTGTTGCCTTGCACAATGCAAGGATAAAATGTGAAAAATGCCTCTTGAGGGCACAATGCCAGTTTTAGCACTTTGCAAAAATGCACCCTTTACCAAACATATACAATAGCATACTCCCAGATTGAGGCAGGTTTTCCCATGCTGGAGTGATTCATTAATATGAATCATTGAACAACATAATTTTTTGTGCTCTGTTGTGGTCATGTCAATAAATACCTGTATAGTGCCCTTTTCACCCAGGAGTGCATAAAGTTCCTTCCTCCTATTTTTAATTAAATTGCTTATTATCATTGTCATCGATATTGATTGATAGGGATATCAAACCAATGGCAAAAGAAAGCACCAAAAAGATGAATGTCTAGCAGATTGATTTGGCTTTGACAGATGGTCCTTGACTTATGACCACAGTTGAGCCCAGCATTCATGTTGCTACATGAGAAATGTGTTTTAAGTGACTTTTAAGGGTTACTTTTGAAGTGTTGTTAAATTAGTTAATTTAATACGTTGTTAAATTAGCAATAAGATTGTTAAGTGAATTTGCCTTCCCTGTTGACTTTGTTTGTCAGAAGGTCGCAAAAGGGAATCCCATGACCCCAGGACACAGGAACCATCATAAATAGGAGTCAGTTGCCAAGCATGTAAATATAAATCACGTGACCACGAGGGTTGATGCAATGGTCATAAGTGTGAAAAACAGCCATAAGTCACCCATAAGTCATTTTTTTTTCAGTGCCATTGTAATGGCCATAAGTCATTTTTTTCAGTGTTGTTCAGGGGTGGGATTCTACCGGTTTGGACTGGTTCAGGCAAACTGGTAGTTCCAGCAAGCAACAAGTGCGAAAAACAGCCATAAGTCATCCATAAGTCATTTTTTTTCAGTGCCATTGTGATGGCCATAAGTCATTTTTTTCAGTGTTGTTCAGGGGTGGGATTCTACCGGTTGGACTGGTTCGGGTGAACCAGTAGTTCCAGTGAGCATTTGGCCCTTCCCACTTGCCCCTGCTCTTTCCTGTGCTCTAGTTCCTTGTTTTAGAGCCCAGCTGATTCACATGGCAGAGTGGTTTTGCTGCGCCTCAGCTGTTTACTTCACAGGGGCTGCTGTAGAAGAAAAGTATTAGAGCTTTCTTAAACACGGAACATGCACACAAAGTGCACGCTCACTGAACCACCCGTTATACCCATTGAATCACACCCCTAGTATCATTGTAACTTCAAACCATCACTAAATGAACCGTTGTAAGTCAAGGACTACCTGTCCCATTTTAATTTAGAGCAAAATCTTTCTACCCCCCCCCACTTCTTGATTCCCAGGTTTCTTCATCACTTCTTCTAACCTTGCTCTGCATGGTGCTTTACAACTTTGCTTCCAACAGATTTCTATTTTTGTCCTTACTTTAAAATATACAGTGCACAGATGTGTGAGTGTGTGTGTGAGAGAGAGCGCGCACACATGTGTGTGTGTGTTTGCTATTAAAAGCATGCACAGTAAGAGAACAGCATGAAGAGAAGCAGATCCCATAGGGCCTCAGTGAGTAATGTACCAATTATTTCTGGTGCTATAATTATAGCTGCCCTGAGAGAATGTAGGAAAATTTTAGTGTGCACAGAAAAAAAAACAGTATTATTAGCCAGTTTCTCTTCTAGTTCCAGCCAATATTAACTCTCTGATGAACTGCATGCAGATGGCCAGCCTAAGACTCCATTCAAGGGCCATACTTCAGCAGAGAACTTGATGTCAACCCAAACATTCCTTAGTGCTCTTGCTGGTCTTCCTTTTGGTCAATGCCAGCCCATTGGTTCAAATGTGTCACTGGGGTTCCTAGGCATTGGGCTAGGAATGGACAGAATTAAATACAGGTCCAATCACAGCAAGAATGATTAGGGGCTGGAGGCTATAACGTGTGATAAACAGTTACAGGAATTGGGTATGCCTAATGTAACGAAAAGAAGGACTAGGGGAGACATGAAATCAGTGTTTCAATATTTGAGGGGCTCCTACAAAGACAAGGGGATCAATGTAATTTCCAAAGCACCAAAAGGCAAGACAAGAAACAACAGATGGAAACTAACCAAGGTGAGAAGCAACCTAGAACTAAGGAAAAAATTCCTAACCGTTAGGAAGTTGTGGGTGCTTCATCACCGGAGGCTTTCAAAAACAGACTGGACTCTTGTCTGAAATGGTATAGGGTCTTCTGCTTGAGCAGGTGGCTGGACTAGAAGACATTCAAGGTCCCTTCCAACTCTATTATTCTATGTTCTATTCTATGGATTTTGGTGGGCCAGTCCTTCTTGGTCAGCTCAATTCATTACAGGTGGTTCTCAACTTATGACCACAATTGAGACTGAAAGTTCCACTGCTAAGTCAGACAATAGTCAAGTGAGTTTTGCCCCATCTTACAACCTTTCTTGCCACCATTGTTAAGTAAATCACTGAAGCAGTTAAGTGAATCAGTCAGTCATTAAGCAAATCGGGTTTTGCCCACTGACTTGGCTTGTCGGAAGCTGGCTGGGAAGGTTACAAATGGTGATCACATGACCCCCTAGACAGTGCAACTGTCATGCGTTAATACATGCCAGTTGCCAAATATCTGAATTTGGATCACATGACAACAAGGATTCTGCAACAATCTTAAATGTGAAAACCGGTCATCAGTCATTTTTTTCAGTGCCATTGTAATTTCAAACTGATTGGGAAAGCAAAAGTAGATGCTGAACCTTCTCGAGATGCTGCCTCAAGGTCACCTCCCTAGAAGGAGGAAGCACATATCAAACTGTGTTTTGACTGACCATTATGAAAACATCTTGCCTTAACCTATGTGATGACCCAGTGTGTGACACAAAAATAACCAAGGCACAAAAATCGTATAAGGTTCCTTTAATGCCTCCAACCTGGCCCCGATGTCCAATTATCCTCGGCTGGAAATCAAACTCTTAAAGAAAACAATTTACGGAGGAAGTTAATGCAGTCCACACCCAAAGTAAAGTTAATTCGAAATAAAAACCCAACACAAACTACACTGAAGGAATTACTACGGCAGGCAAGGATGATTAATTGCAGACTCTTACCAGATAACGCAGCAACCACAGTTGGGAGGAAGCCAAAACACAGATAAGCTCTGACAAGAATAATGCACACTTTGCTTCCAGCACTGGGCCATGTGCAGTTTGTCCTTTTAAACAGTCCTCACAGCTGCAGCCCATGAAGGAGATCAGGGCCTTTTCCTCCCCTTTAGACCACGCCATTCATGTTTCTCCGTTGTCTGCTCCTCCCTGTGTGCCCTAGGATGAAGAGGGGATGGGCCTGGGTCTTCCTCTGAATGCCCATCCGGCCTGTGCCCTTCCCCAGTTTCCTCCACAACCACCAGAGCCACACTCCCACTCCCTGTCAGCTGTTCCATCTCTCCCTCGGAGTCAGATTCCAACAGGGACATGGCAACCTAACTGGTTACACCAAGGTGGGAAATTAGGGACAGCTAAGGCATGGAGGAAATTAGAATTTAGGAATTTGGGGGCACGATTCTCAGTTCTGGCTATGAAATATTGCAATACATTTGATCTCTAATAAAACTATATCTTTCTCAACAAAAGAAGCCAAGGCCCCTTTTTACTTAGTAGTTTAAGTCATGGCAGCTTCAATAATTAATAATTTTGTTGGATTGTATAGAAGAGTAGGCAGGCAATAAACAAACAAACAATCCTCGATCCTATCTTGCAAAGTCAACACAACTAAAAAGTTACCAACAACATAATCGGCTTTAAAGACAGAACTATCAATCCCTGAATCTAATTCCACTTTTTCTCTGTACATCAATTTGTTTTATAAGAAAAGGGAAAAAAAAATATTGCCATTGTTTTCAGCATACAGTAGAACTCCTGTATTATATCTCAAAGGATTTCTGGAGAATTTTATACCAGGGACAGGACAATTTAAATTCCTTTGTTCCATCTAGACCAGGGGTGCCAAACTCACATCATCACAGCGGAGTCATGTGACGTATTGGGACTTCCCCCCCCCTCGCTAAACTGGGCATGGGTATGGCTAGCGCATGATGTATCCAGCCCACGGGCTGGGAATTCGACAGCCCTGATCTAGAGTGAATTCAAACTATTTCGAATTGCCTTAATCTGCTCTGCGTCGATGCATATCTCTAGAAGTTGCTATTCAAAGCAATTCTTTGCACACCATACTGGTAGATTCACACATTATTGTAAACTTCAGGGTTTTAAACCATTTTTTAAAATAAATCACAATAGCTTGACTCACGCAGAAAGCAACACCTTAACACATGATTTGCATAACGCAACTGCTGAGTTCACACAATAAGCCCAAGCAAGATTTTATTTAAAAAAAAAAAAAAAAACCATGTTAACAGCTTAGTTTGATGTGTGAACTCAGCCAAGTATGGGAAAAAACTTTCTCAGTTTTTTTCTACAATTTCTTCTGATTGATGTAGCAACCCCTACATGATACTATAGTGATAAAAGATGTACCTTCTTTGGATAAAAGAGCTTTATCCAAGGGCCAGAGGTGGTATTCAGCAGGTTCTGACCAGTTCTGGAGAACCGGTAGCGGAAATTTTGAGTAGTTCGGAGAACCAGCAAATCCCACCTCTGACTGGCCCCGCCCCCATCTATTCTCTGTCTCCTGAGTCCCAGCTGATCGGCTGGGTCTTCTTTTGTTGCCCTGCACAGGCGAACAGAGCTGTAAAGCAGGTTAGTGGTGTGGGGAGGGAATGGGGATTTTGTAGTAACCTTCTCCCAGGAGTGGGGAGGGAATGGAAATTGTACGGTATCCTTCCGCTGCCATGCCCACCAAGCCACACCCACAGAACAGGTAGTAAAAAGTTTTGAATCCCACCACTGGGTTAGTGATATCTGTAGTAGTTAAGCTACCAGGCTAGACAGGGGGAAACAATGAGTTTTAGTTCTGCATTAGGTAGAGGAAGGGATCAAGCTATTTTCCAAAGCACACAAAGGCCAGACAAGGAATAATGGATGGAAACTGACCAAGGAGAGATTTAACCTGGAAATAAGGAGAAATTTTCTGACCATAAGAGCAATCAACTGATGGACCAGCTTGCCTTCAGAAGTTGTGGGAGCTTCATCACTGGAGGCTTTCAAGAAGAGACTGGACAGCCATTTGTCAGAAATGGCATAGGGTCTCCTGATTGGGTGGAGGGTTGGACTAGATGACCTTCCAACTCTGTTAAACTGTAAGGTAGAAAGCCAGCTGAGTGACCTTTGGGCCGGTCACTGTCTCACTTCTAGGAAACAGGAAAGAGCAAAACTACTTCCCAAAAACTTTGCCAAGAAAACTGCAGAAATTAGTTCAGGAGTCAGCATTAACTCAACAGCACAAAGCCCAACAGAAGTTGAATTTATATCTGTGTTTTAGACTGCAAAGTCAGTCCATTAGCCTTGTTTGGCATAACTGCTTCAAATGTGGCTTCCTGTAGGCTAGGAAACTCTCTTCTAAAGATTTTAAGTAACAGAATAGTAACAGAACAGAAGAGTTGGAAGGGACCTTGGAGGTCTTCTAGTCCAACCCCCTGCCATTTCAGACAGGTGGTTGTTCAATCTCTTCTTAAAAATTTCCAGTGTTGGAGGACCCACAACTTCTGAAGGCAAGTTGTTCCATAAGTAAAAAGAGATTGATAGAGAAATAAGAGATAATCAGGCCAAAGGGTTGTATGTGCAAAAGCCTTTAGTATTAAACAATCAATAAAATGAATGTTTTCTGATTATGGTAAAAAAAAAATTAGGGGTTCATTGGCCCATTTGGAACTATAAACATAAGCATAAGGTTACTACACTCTAGAGGAGTGTTTCTCAACCTTAGCAGATTGATGATGTGTGACTTCAGAAGAATTTTGGTATTTGAAGTCCATACAACCTCAAATCATCAAGGGTTAGAAACACTGATTTAAAATAACTAGAGGTAATAAAGAATTGGGTTTAGCTGCCACCTACAGTATGTCATATTTGAAATCAAGATTTGGTAGTTGTACTCTAGCCTAGATGCATTCTTGTAATGATTGAAAATTAATCCTCTCCTTTCCTTCTGCCTCTCTACTCCGTTCCTTTCCTCTCCTTTCCTTCATCATTTCCTTTCCTTTCCTTTCCTCTCCTCTCCCCTCTTTTTCTTTCCTTTCCTTTCCTTTCCTTTCCCCCTTTTCCTTTCCTTTCCTTCATCCTTTCCTTTCCTTTCCTTTCCTTCATCCTTTCCTTTGATTTCCTTTCCTTTTTCCCTTCCTTCCCCTTTCCTCTCCTCTCCTCTCCTCTCCTTTTCTTTCCTTTCCTTTCCTTTCCTTTCCTTTCCTTTCCTTTCCTTTCCTTTCCTTTCCTTTCCTTTCCTTTCCTTTCCCCTCTTTTCCTTTCCTTTCCCCTCTTTTCCTTTCCTTTCCTTCATCCTTCTCCTCTCCTCTCCTCTCCTCTCATCTCCTCCCTCTCCTCTCCTCTCCTCTCCTCTCCTCTCCTTTCCTTTCCTTTCCTTTCCTTCCTTTCCTTTCCTTTCCTTTCCTTTCCTTTCCTTTCCTTTCCTTTCCTTTCCTTTCCTTCATCCTTTCCTTTCATTTGATTTCCTTTCCTTTCTTTCATCCTTTCCTTTGATTTCCTTCCCTTTGATGCCCTCCCCTCCTCCCCTCTCCTTCCCTTCATCCTTTCATTTGATTTCCTTTCCTATCCTCTCCCTTTCCCTTTCCTTGGAAAAAGTAAAATAAGAATAAAATGAGTGACCCAGATGGATCCCAGAAAATTCATGGGCACCAGATGGTTTATCTATGGTCTTTGGTTAAATAGTTTAGTTTACTTTTTCCTCCTTTAAAAAAAAATTGTGTTGCTATATCCAGCAAAAGTCTGGATGACTGCTCAGCATCAGAAATATAGACAATTCCAGTTCACCTCTTTCACTTAGTGGTCATCTAGATTGTTGCAGCTTTAATATGGTAGCCTTCTTTTATTTGAAGAAGCAGGTCAGATTGTTACATAAACACAAACTTCTGGCAAATTTGCCTAGAGATTCAGAAGAAAGTCTAAATGCCACACTGGGGACTCTCTGCAAGGTAATATTGGATTGGTAGCTAATTAACTAGTTATGTGTTTCTATCACTGACTAATTGCTCGAATCAATTAGTCAATTAGCTCAAATCAATGATTTGCTCAAAGTGAGCCAGATGGGAGTTCACAGAACATGTTTGAAAATATTACACTCAATATCTTTTCTCGCATTCTCTGAACTTCCATCTCTTTGCTGAAAAGTGTTTTTCACGAACGGAGAAGGTGCTAATTTATACAATTTGTGTGCGGCAGTGGTGGGGAACTTATTGTCTAATTCACTTTAATCACGTTGATGAGAAAAAGAAGACAAACTCACTGGGGTTCTTATAGATTGCAAGTTCTTATAGATTTTGCAACCTGTGGGAAATTTTCCAAGAATAAGTTCACTTTTCCCCTAAATGCACGTGTTTCTCTTGTAGGCCTTCTTAAGGTCCTACCTACTTCCACAGGATCTATATGCTCTCTGTCAGGGTTCCAAGTATTAACTCCAGAGAAAGCAGAACTCCAAGCCAAGCGGGTTTTTCAAAAAAACAATTTTATCGGAGATATCATATTGGCACAAACTGATGAAAACCGACTCTGAAAGTTCCTGTGGTTTTTACCTGGTTAAAAAGTGAAAGTTCCCCCTTTCCCCAAACAATCAGTCACATTATCCAATCAAGGTGCTGGCTGGTTGCTTGGTAACTGGATTCCTCCTCTCCTCAGTCCCCTGTTGGGATGTCCTTGGTTCCCACAGGAAACTATTTTGTTTTGGCTACAAAAACCCCATCTAACTATGTTCCCCCTCCCTATCTCTTCTTTGCATTGTGGCAACCCTGACATCTCCAAAATGTCCCTAGTCAGGTTCGCTTCAGCGTTGACACTATCCACTGGTGGGATTCAAAAAAAAAATTACTACCAGTTCTGTGGGCATGGCTTGGTGGGTGTGGCTTGGTGGGCATGGCAGGGGAAGGATACTGCAAAAGATCCATTCCCACCCCACTCTAGGGGAAGAATAACTGTAAAATCTCCATCCCTCCCAACTCCTGGGGGAAGGTTACTGCAAAATCCCTATTCCCTCCCCACCCACTAACCTGCTTTCCAGCTCCGCAGGGCAACAAAAGAAGACCCAGCCAATCAGCTGGGACTTGGGAGGCAGAGTATAGATGTGGGCGGGGCCAGTCAGAGGTTTTATTTGCCAGTTCTCCAAACTACTCAAAATTTCTGCTGCCGGTTCTCCAGAACTGGACAGAACCTGCTGAATACCACCTTTGACACTATCTTTCATATATGCCCTAAAACTTTAAACCTTAGAATGTGTCCATTATATTGAGTACCTGCATTCTAAAGAAGAGGTGGTAACATGAGTTGCAGGCTACTTCTGCTGACTGCCAACTGTGTGCTATTTGCCAGTTCGAATGTCACCAGGCTGAAAGTTGACTCAGCCTTCCATCCTTCTGAGGTGGGTAAAATGAGGACCCAAATTGTTGGGGGGCAATATGCTGACTTTGTAAACTGCTTAGAGAGGGCTGTAAAACTAGACAGGATAAGAAACTGTGACTCTGATGAAGATGCTGAATGATAACAATTCCTAGCTGTGACCAGTAGTCAAAACTGGAGGATTTAGTAATCACAATTCAGTAACCTCTGAAAGACAACAGGTTTCCTTAACGTCCATTATAGAAAAATGATAGCAATAGTGCCACAGTGCTTTACAGTACTCTCTGAGCAGAATAAAATAGAATAGAGCTGAAAGGGACCTTGGAGGTCTTCTAGTCCAGCCCCCTGCTCAAGCAGGAAAACTATACCATTTCAGACAAGTGACTGTCCAGTCTCTTCTTAAAAACCTCCGGTGATCAATGTCCCATGATTTCTGGAGGCAAAGCTGTTCCACTGGTTAATTGTCCTCACTGTTAGGAAGTTTCTCCTTAATTCCAAGTTGCTTCTCTCTTTGATTAGTTTCCAACCATTGTTTCTTGTCTGGCCCTCCAGTTCTTTGGAGAATAATTTGACTTTATCTTCTTTGTGGTAGCCCCTCAAATACTGGAATACTGCTATCATGTCACCCCTAATTAATCTTTTCTTTAGACTAGCCAAACAACAAAACCTGCAGCCATTCTTCATATGATTTAGTCCCCAACAGTCAAGATCCCCATTTTACTGACCTCAGAAGGATGGAAGTCTAAGCCAACCTTGAGTCAGTCAGGATCAAACTCCAGGCTATGGGCAGAATTAGTCTGCAATACTGCATTCTAACCACTGTGCCCCTATGACTCTTAATAATCTTAGATTGATGAAGCCATTGATCTTTTCCAACAACATTTTTGATGATTCATACAGCATATTAGATCTGTTACTTGAATTTCTTGCATCAGAACCTCAACTTACCAAGCAAGCTGCTAAATTGCTGTTCCGAGTTGAAACCAACCAGATTTAAGAAGTGGAATACCTGCACTTACAAAGTTAAGGAGTTTGCAAAGTGACCTTTGATGTCCTGGTATTTATAGACTCTCCTCTGGACTGACATTGACCTCAATTGGACCAGTAGAACATTTCCTTTTTCTTCTTTAAAATGGCTAAAAGGTGACCTTGAATTTATATCTGCCTTTAAATTGCATATAATTAGGAACAAAAACCCTTCTGCGTGACAAAATAGGTCAGCTATGGCTGGAGGATTTTATGGTAAGCTGGAGCTGGCTGAGAAGAGAAGGAATTAAGTGTGACACATCCTGCAAAGTTTGTCTTTTTCAATAAAAATGCCCCCCATAGCATCATTTTCTGAGGTGCAGTGATATGTCTACCGCAAACCAATTGTATATTCGAAAGCCAAACAGATGAGATGAGAAAGAAAAATTGATCTAAGGCTTAATCGAGTTTGATATAAAGATTGCATCAATTTTCTCATGTTGGATAACCAAATATAAAGGAGAATTGAAAAGGTGTATGTGGGCTGAGAGAAGAGCAACAAGAATGATTAGGGGACTGGAGGCTAAAATACACGAAGAGCAGTTACAGGAGTTGGGTATGTCTGGTCGAATGAAAAGAAGGACTAGGGGAGACACGATAGCAGGGTCCCAATATTTGAGAAGCTCCTATAAAGATGAGGGGGTGAAACTATTTTCCAAACCACCAAAAGACAAGATGAGAAATAATGGATGAAAACTGTTAGGGATATGCACCCTAGCAGAATGTGCACGGCAGTCAGTCAGGCAGGCAGATATGTGAGATAAACGTTGTTGTAGTTTACACTCAGTAAAACAGATACACAGTGCTAGTTAAATAGTTTATTCCAGTAAGATTGTTAGCATAGTCAAACAGTCCATATATCATACACTTAGTTCAGTCCGTCCAGGGATTAATCAGTTGCAAAGTCCAGTGTCGAAAAAGAGTTCATTAAACTTACAATATCAGTCCAGTATTTTATCTCTTCACAGTATGAGATAAGAAGAAGTAAAAACTCTTTTCTTCTTTCAGCAACAGTTCAAACTCAGTAGCAAGGAAAGCACGCAGTTAGCAAACCATCAATCATCAATCCAATAAGCCAGCAAACAGTGAGCTCTCTTGCTCCCTCTTATGGTGATTTTACAACCGCACCCAAAATACATGGTCTTACAGTTAAAGTGATACACACAATCATAGTCTATATATATTATTTTACCCAAACTAAGTTAGGTAACTATGTTATCCCTAACAAAAACTAACCAATGAGAGAAGCAATCTAGAACTAAGAAGACATTTCCTAATGGTGAGAGTAATGAACCAATGGAACAGTTTTCCTTGAGACATTGTGGGTGCTCCATCACTGGAAGTTTTTAGAAAGAAACTAGATAATCAATTATCTGAAATGGTATAGGGTCTCCTGCTCATGAAGCGTGTTGGACTAGAAGACCTCCAAGTCCCTTACAACTATATTATTCTATGTTCTAAGTTTGTTTTGCAACCCAAAATTATCCAGAAAAGAGTATATATTAATGAGAGGTGAGTAGAAACATGCATTTTTTTGTGACTGGTTTTGTAATAGGTTAAAGGAGTTGTCCTCATTAATTAATTAAATAATCCTATGTAGAATAGAATAGAATAATAGAATTGGAAGGGACTTTGGAGGTCTTCTAGTCCAACCCCCTGCTTAGGCAGGAAACCCTACACCACTTCAGACAAATGGCTATCCAACATCTGTTTTAAAAACTTCCAGTGTTGGAGCATTCACAACTTCTGGAGGCAATTTGTTCCACTGATTAATTGTTCTAACTGTCAGGAAATTTCTCCTTAGTTCTAGGTTGCTGCTCTCCTTGATTAGTTTCCACCCATTGCTTCTTGTCCTGCCCCCAAGTGCTTGGAGAATAGATTGACTCCCTCTTCTTTGTGGCAACCCCTGAGATATTGGAAGACTGCTAGTCCTTCTTTTCATTAGACTAGACATACCCAGTTCCTGCAACCGTTCTTCATATGTTTTAGCCTCCAGTCCCCTAACCATCTTTGTTGCTCTTCTCTGCACTCTTTCTAGACTCTCAACATCTTTTTTACATCGTGGCGACCATGTACACGAGACAGTGTGCAATACTCTCTTCATAGAATCTCTGTGGAGTAGGCTGAATGAGAATCAGTGATTGCCAAAAGACACCCAATGAGCTTCCATGTTTGCTTCCACATGGACATCCCCCATTGCTAGCAAAAGGTCTTCAAAGAAAAAACAGAAAGTCCAGTTGCCTCTTGAAAAAGCACCATTGGATCAGGAAACAAACTGTTGTAAGTTGAGGACTACCTGTAGAGACAATTGTCTACCTCAATCTGATCAGCAGTTATCCTTCAAGATTTCAGCTAAAATATTTTCCCCGCTTTTTCCAGAAACCGGTGACTTTCTAGCCCACTGCTGGTTTTATCCATCCTAGAATCAGTACAAAACTATCCAGGCATAAAACTGTTTGTTCTCACTGTCAATCTGTCAATCTCTATTGTGCATCAATTGACACAGGTGAAACAGTCAAAGAGATTTTATACACTTAGCAGCAATCTGTAAATGTTGTTGGAATAAAGGGGAAATAGTGCGTTAACACAAGGCAGCAAAAGACAACTAAAGTAAATCTATTTTATTCACAGGCAAGGATTAAATGAGCATTGTTTTTTTAAAAAACTGGCAGAAGGGTACTCAGATATGTCTGTGCCACAATTAGATGCAACCGGGGGAAAAAAAAACACCTTTCGTCTTGAAAATGTACAAGCTATAGTCTATTGCAGTGGTCCCCAACCTTTTTGTACCAGGGACCGTGTCAAGCAGAAACATTTTTCAAGGACCGGGGGGAGGAGAGAGAATCCGACTTTGGTAGTTTGCTTGCAGACGTTTCATTACCTGACTAGGTAACATCTGATGTTGTTACCTAGTCGGGTAATAAAACGTCTGCCAGCAAACCACCAAGTTCAGGAGCGCCTTGGTCCTGCCTCCCTCAGCCCCATCCCTCAGGTGTCTCCCTCCCTCCCTCCCTCAGGTGTCTGCCTCGTTCTCTCTCAGTCACTCTATCGCTCCTACAGCAGCCCAGGAAGAAACTGCTTCAAAGAAGCCGGGGTGGGGGTGGGGTGGCTTTTCCTGTCGCCACAGCTTCCCGAGCGCCCGTTTCACCCCCACCCCGCCCGCCCGCCGCTCGCGGTTCAATCCACAGTGCTCCGTTCTACCTGCCTGCCTGCCTGCCTTCTTCGTTTCGGAGCAGCTTGGCTGATAAAAAGAGGCGAATAGTTATTATTCTCAGCCGAAGCTGCTCCCAAACAACCAGACAGGCAGGCAGGCAGAATGGAGCACTGTGGATTGAACTGCGAGCGGCGGGCGGGTGGGGTGGGGTGAACGGGTGCTTCGGGAAGCTGCGGCGACAGGAAAAGCTTCCCGGCTTCTTTGAAGCAGTTTCTTCCTGGGCTGGTGGAGGAGCGAGAAAGCGACTGAGAGAGCTGAGCCAGAGAGCAGGACAGGCTTCGGTTGCTTCCTCCTCCCTTCTTTCATTTGTGTCCTTGATCCCCGATCCCAGCAGCATTCACGAAGGCGAAGAAAGCCGCCATTTTTTTAATTTTTTTTCTTTGCGGCCCGGTAAAGAGTGCTCCACGGCCCGGTACGGTCCGCGGCCCGGTGGTTGGGGACCCCTGGTCTATTGTATATTTTATTAGGTATTCCAACAATTGAAATATGCATATTCTGCTATATAAGAGCTCTGGTGGTGTAGTGGTTGGAATGCAGTATTGCAGGCTATTTGCACACAATCTGAAGTTTGATTGTGATGGGCTCAAAGTTGATTCAGCCTTCCATCCTTCCAAGGTCAGTAAATTGAAAATCCAGATTGCTATAAAGCACTGTGAAATGGTATATAAGACTACGTGCTATTGCTATTTAACAGAATAACAGAGTTGGAAGGGGCTTAGAGGTGTTCTAGTCCAACCCCCCAACCCAAGCAGAGGTTCCTAGGCAATTCCAGATAAGTGGTTGTCGCTGTTAATATATATATACATATATATATATATTTGTTTTCTTAAGTTTTATGGGTACTTCTTGTATGGCATTCAGCTTTGTTGGGTATTTTCCCACGTCATT
This sequence comes from Notechis scutatus, assembly GCF_049901735.1. Classification (NCBI taxonomy): domain Eukaryota; kingdom Metazoa; phylum Chordata; class Lepidosauria; order Squamata; family Elapidae; genus Notechis; species Notechis scutatus. The sequence continues at coordinate 202,340,070 of NC_142011.1, forward strand.
GTAGTTGTGCTTTTAAAGTTGCTTAGCAGCGTTCGGCAGAATCTCATCTGCCATCATCAGGCTTCTGTATAGTGTTCATCTATACAGAACACTATATGAACACTATAGATGAACACTATACAGAAGTCTGATGATGGCAGATGAGATTCTGCCGAAACGTTGCTACAACTTTAAAAGCACAACTACAATGACATGGGAAAATACCCGAACAAAGCTGAATGCCATACATGTAAGTACCGCGAAAACTTAAGAAAAAATATCTATCTATCTATCTATCTATCTATCTATCTATCTATCTATCTATCTATCTATCTATCTATCTATCTATCTCCTTAGTTCTAGGTTGCTTCTCTTCTTGATTAGTTTCCATCCACTGTTTTTTGTCTTTCTGATGTTTTGGAGAATGGGTTGACCCCTGCACTTTTTGTGGCAGCCCTTCAAATATTGGAACACTGCCATCATGTCACCTCTAGTCCTTTTTTCACTAGACTAGGCAAACCCAATTCCTGAAACCATTCTTCATATGTTTTAGCCTCCAGCCCCCTAATCATCTTTGTTACTCTTCTCTGCACTTTTTCCACTGCCTCAACATCATTTTTATAATATATTGACCAAAATTGGATGCAATAATCTAAGTGTGGTCTTACTAAGGCTTTATAAAGGGGTACTAACACTTCACATGATCTTGATACTATCCCTCTGTTAATGCATTGGCATATTTATTTTTTTCACCCAGGCAAACATTTTCTGGAAGGATGGAAGCTAGTTAGAAGGAAGAATTAGAGAACTGGAATGGAGGCAGGGTGGATAAAGGAGCTGGTTAAAAAAACAAAACATGGGCCTGATAAGAGGTACTGAAACTATCATTCAAAGTTTTGTTCAGTGCAGGAACACCAATTAAAAATTACTGAACAATCTTCTACCACATTTCTGCTTAAATAATGGCTGCCAATCATTCTCACTTGTTTTTCCCTCCCATCAGTTTCTTAAAAATGTATTTCTGAAAAAAAACAAAAACCAAATCTCAGCCTTCTGTTGCATTTTAGCACAACCCATTGACTCATGTCTGTTTTTTCCCCTTATTTTTAGGATTAAAATCCAAATGACATTTTCTTTTGAACCTCAGCAGTGTGAAACCTTCTGCTGTATGGTGGGGGGTTTTTTGGTTGTTGGTTTTTTTTTTTTTCCCACAAAGACTTAAATATCAAAAGAAAAAAAGTTTTCTTTTACTTAAATATCAAGACTGTCTAAATGGGGCAGAGAAAGAAAAAGACCCTTTTTTTAAAGCAAACAGAGGTCAGCGAAAATATCCTCAAACAGTTAGCAATATTTAATATCAAACCTGGGGTGGGATTCTACTGGTTCAGACCAGTTCAGACGAACTGGTAGTTCCAGTGATCATTTGGCCCCACCTGCCCATCCCTGCCCTTTCCTGTGCTTTTTTTCCTTGTTTTTGAGCACAGCTGATTCTTGCAGTAGAGTAGTTTGCCGCGCATCAGCTGTTTTACTCACTGAGGCTGCAGCAGAAGGTAAGTATTATAGCTCAAGATGGTCTTTTCTAAATGCTGTGTGCATGCGTGGAGCACATGTTTGGCGTGCGTGCTCGCTCACCGAACCGGTTGTTACACCAGTTGAATCACACCACTGTATCAAACCTCTCCTAGGGTAGAATAGAAAGAAAAGTTACCACTAGCCCTGAAAATCATCCTTCATCTGTTGGAGTATTTTGCCGGTTTCAGGTGTTGCTTGGTATAAAAGCTATTTGCCTTGATAAGCTTTATGTGTTTATTCAGCTGAATAAAGCTGAATAAACCCTGACCACACTTGGACACTCATATTTATATATGTTTGCTACATTGTCCATTTCTCCACCAAGTGGAGAAATGTTTGCTACATTGTCCATTTCTCCACCCCTCTAGATCAGGGGTATAAAACTCACGGCATCACGTTGTCATCATGTGATGTATCACAACTTTTTGTTGCTTTGCTAAACCGGGGTGAGCATGACCAGTGTATGTTGCATCCGGCTGGCAGGCTGCGAATTTGGCACCTCTGCTTTAGATAGTGTAAAGAAGTACTGAAATAGCCACCCACAGCCATTGGAGGTCCTCCAAGAACATTGGATGTCATCTCAGACTTTGGGTGTTTCCTGAGGAACTTTCCATGATCTTGAACAAGGGTCTTCAAACTTGCCAAGTTTAAGACTTGTCAACTACAACAGCCAGAGTTCCTGAACTAACACGACTGGAGGAGGAATTCTGGGAGTTGAAGTCCACAAGTCTTAAAATTGTCAAGTCTGAAGACCCCTGATCTTGAAGGCCTCTAGAGGCAATGGTGACATTGGCACATATTGTCAAGCCTGAAGCTGGCCTGCTGTGGCTGTTTCCTTTTCTTTAGGGTTCTGTTTCTATTTGGGTTTCTTCTTATATGGCTTCAGGTTGACACAGTCTGGAGTTGAAGGGGGAAGAGTAAAGACAGATGGGTTTTTGTAGCCAAAACAACATAGCTCTCTTATGAGTCAGAGACATACCAACAGCTGGCTGGCCAGAAGAGAAGTCGCCAAGCAACCAGCCAGTATTCAGGTTGGACAATGTGATTTATTGTTTTGAGAAAACAGGAAACTTTTACTTTTAACGTGTTGGAAAGTGCGGGAACTTTCAGAACTGGCTTTCCACCAGTTTGTTCCAAGATAATGTATCTGAATAAACCTGTTCTTTGAGGAACTAACTTGCCTTGGAGTTCTGTTTGTGATGGGTACATTACTTGGAACCTGACAAATATGCTCCCTCAAGACTTTCAATAGAAACATTTTTGGTCAACAAGAGCATTTTAGAAGCCCGGTGTCTTGTTGAGGTTATTCCTTCTTCATAATTTTACTACTTTTACTGTTATTTTCATGGATTGTGTGAGAGCTTTGCACTGTAAATTGTAATGCAAAAACATCTATTACACTCTCCAATAATACATTACTGAAACATAAAGGCACAAAAAGTTTAATTGCAGTTAAATGAGGTGTAAGATAACAGTCTGAGAGTTCCAATTGGCAATAATACATAAATGAACCGAGATAAAATTTTGAAATAAATGTGAATTTCATGGTGAGCTTACAGAAATGATAGGTGATAGAAAAAAAAATCTGAGAGGAATAATGGCAATAAAAACTTGGAAAGTGTTAGTGTTACTTGCATGGAAAGAATTGTAAAACCCTTTGTCAGCTTTGGAAGCCATATTGAGATTACATGGTCCCACACTTCCACAAGCCTGAGAAAGTGGGAGGGGGGATTCAATTGAGTAGCTCTAAGTAGACAAAATAAAATTCTTTTGTTAGTTCAAGGTCATTGAGTATGGCACAGAATGAAATAAGGATTTTACTTTAATATGGATTGTGATTGGGCCATGTGATGTGATGACAGCCAAGTGTGTGTGTGTGTTGGGGGGTGGATTTGTAGTTTTGAAGATTGCAAGGAAGCCCAAAAACTTTCAGATGTGAAAGTTTTCCACAGATGTGCCAGTTTACTATCCAAATAAAGGTACCTTTGAGATATGTCTGTCTCGGAGTTATTGATTGGAATGGAAGTTTATTGGAATGCTGACAATTGATTGAATCCTTTTGAGTTCTAACCCTATGTTAGGGATAATTTCTCTTTAGTTCTAGTTTGGATTTCTCTTTAATGAGCTTCTACCAGCTTCCAAATCCTACGGATCTATTTTTCAGAAGCTTCTTCCTCATTATTCAGGTTCAATTTTTGCATTCCTAAAGAAAAAGCTGAAGAACACTGGAAGTTGAAGTCCACACATTTTGAAGTTGTAAAGGTTGAGTAGCAGTAACACTTAGACCTACCCGTGTTTCCCTGAAAAAGAAGACCCTGTCTTATATTTTCCCAAAAAAATAATAATACCAGGTCTTATTTTTGGGGAGGGTGTTGATCCAGGGCTCTGTTATCAGCTGCAGAGACCTTTAGGAAAGCCTTGAAGGCCTTGCTGGCTGCAGAAGAAATTGGACCAGCAAGGCAGGTGTCAGGGTATGCAAGGCCTTGTGGCAACTGTTTGAAGATAAGTAGTAGGGCAGTTCTACCCCACCATCACCATCCTAGCTTAATTTTTACCCATGCCCCCTGCAGTGGGTGGGGTCTTAATTAGGGCTTATTTGGGGGATAGGACTTATATTGGGCACACATATAAAATCAAGGTAGGACTTATTTTCTGGCTAGGTCATATTTTCAGGGAAACATGGTATATAGTGCTTCATAGTGCTTTGCAGAACTCTCTAACTGTTTTACAGAGTCAGCATATTGCCCCCAACAATCTGGGTCCTCATTTTACTGACCTTGGATGGATAGAAGACTGAGCCAACCTTGAACCAGTCAGGAATGAACTCCTGGTAGTGGGCAGAGTTAGCCTATAATGCTACCTTCTTATCACTGCACCACCTTGGCTCTTGTAACACTGCTTTAAGCATTGGGTGAAGTGAGTTCTGGCTCATGAAAATTACTGCCTTTTAATAATAAAAAAAAAAATGCAGAATAAAGGGACCTTGAAGGTCTTCTAGCCCAATCACCTGCTCACCTGTACCTCTGTGGAAAAATGGTTGTCCAAACATCAGTGATGGATCACCCTCAACTTCTGGAGGTTAATTATTCTCACTATCCTTAGTTCTGGGTTGGATCAGCTTCTTTTACTCTCTGTCTTCAACTTGCTCCTACAATTGTGGGGCCAGTCAGAGGAATTTTCAGTGTATACATTAAGTTTTTCCTTCGTGGACTCCTAAAGTACAATCGTACCCTTCAATAACTCTGAGGCACCTATTGAAAGCTTAACGTGCAGACTAACCGGGTCGCAAAATCTGTCTTGGTAATTGCTAGGAATTATCTTTTCTTATCCAAGGAACCAAAAACAGGATGCTGAAAAAGAGACAGAGCATTATGTTATGGTCCGTTACAGTCATTGCTGATTTACCATAGCATGAGATTGATTTTCTTGCCAAGGGAAGCTGCACAGATGAACCAACAGCAGGACCCAGATATGTTGGGAATCATCACTCAGTTTTCTCAGCCAGCCTAGACATTCCCAACACATCTGGAATCTGACACATTGATGAAGGCTGAATGTAGAGAGACATATTTTCCCCCCAAAATATCAGAGTCCAGGGTCAGATTCAGATGTGTGTAGAATTATCTCTCAGCCCAACTTACCTAAGAAAATTACGGTGAAAACTACATGGGAAGGTCAGCAGGGGTGCGACTTTGAATTATTATAGAGAAGGCAAAATACAAATTTAACCAACCAACCAACCCACCAAGACAGTTCTGTTGAGAGCAATCTTAGGTTTCCTAAAATCAAAGGTTGAAATTGTGTCAAACATGATTTCCTATGGAGGAACCAATACATTTTCCCAGGAAGGATCATGCCACAAAGGTTCAGTCGGTGAAGAGAAAAATATATCCATATATCAAACTGGGAATGAGATTATTTGTTTGTTTATTTGTTTTTCTGTTTATTTATTTATCAGTTTATTTGCTATCCATCTTGCGGTTCAGGTAACTCTGAGAGGCTTATGTCAACATAAAACACACAAATATTCGATGGTTTTATATACCGTATTTGCCGGCGTATAAGATGACTTTTTGCCCTGAAAAGATGCCTCCAATTGGGGTCGTCTTATATGCCGGGTCGCCTTATACGCCGGCAAATAGTAATTGGGAAGCACTGCGGTGCTCCGTGAGGCACTTTTGCGCATCGTGGAAATGATCCGTGAAGTCAGTGGAAGGAGCAGCCAGCTTCTCTCAGCTCCCAGGAATGAGGCTCGCACCGCCCGAGTTCTGTTGAGGTATCCAGCTGGGGCTGTCAGGAGTTGTTACCGCTGGCGTGCTCCGCTGCTGCTCCAGTCCCGTTGCCTCGGGAAGGAAAGGCAAAACCAGGAGCCGCTGCTGCCATTGCAAGCGCGCCGCGGCTCTTCCTTTTTGCCTTTCCCTTCCCGAGGCAACGCGGGGACTGGACGCGCGAGCTGCGCCAGCGGTAACAACTCCTGACAGCCCCAGCCGGATACCTCAGCGGAGCCCGGGCGGTGCGAGCCTCGTTTCCTTGGGAGCTGGGAGAAGGCTGGCTGCTCCTTCGGCTTCACGGGATTCGTTTCCATGGTGCACACAAAAGTGCCTCAAAAAAAAAAAAAAAGTGCAAAAGTGGAAGGCGTGGAAGAGGGGGCGAGTATATAACAAACTATATTTTGAGTGGAAATGTTGGGGGTCGCTCTTATACGCCGGGTCGCCTTATACGCCGGCATATACGGTATATAAAAATGAATTAAAATTACAAAAAAATAAAACAATAAAAATAAGAGTTTTTTTGCGGGGGAGAGCTTGGGGTGCCTTCTCTGTTAGTGCACAAAACCACCTCTGGCCAACAGCTTCTTCTTTAGGACATCTTGCCAGCTGGGATATCCAGGTTTTAAGGCCTTTCCTGAAGAAACAATAGAATAACAGAGTTGGAAAGGACCTTGGAGGTCTTCTAATCAAATCCCCCACTCAGGCAGGAAACCATAGATCACCTCAGACAAATGGTTATCCAACATCTTTTTTAAAAACTTCCAGTGTTGGAGGATTCACAATTTCTGGAGGCAAGTTGTTCCACTGATTAATTGCTCTAACTGTCAGGAAATTCCTCCTTAGTTCTAAGTTGCTTCTCTCCTTGATTAATTTCCACCCATTGCTTCTTGCCCTGCCATCAGGTGCTTTGGAGATTAGCTTGGCTCCCTTTTCTTTGTGTCAGCCCCTTAAATATTGGAACACTGCTATCATGTCTCCTCTGGTCCTTCTCTTCACTAGACTAGACATCCCCAATTCCAGTAACTGTTCTTTGTATGTTTTATCCTCCAGTTCCCCAATCATCTTTGTCGCTCTCCTCTGCACTCTTTCTAGACTCTCAACATCTTTTTTACATTGTGGCAACCAAAACTGGATGCAATATTCCAAGGGTGGCCTTACTAAGGCAGATGGAGGTGTTGTCATGAATACTTCTCTTTTAAAAATGGTTAGTAATACATTCTTCTGCTCCTGTTAGCAGGGTATGCAGACAAGCCAATGGACGCTTTTATTTATTTCTTTTTTTTGTCCCCAAATCCCAGCTGAAAAACTGCAAAGTCCAAAAATCTGTGCTATAAAAACCTAAAGTAGCATGAGACAGCAGCAAACAATTTACCGTTTTGAACTTCTTAGTCTTTTCCATTTTTTTGCAGCCTAGATCTGATAGCGCTATAGGTAGATAATCTGTTTAATCAGTTGTTTAATAAACAACAACAAAAAAAATTTTTTTTTAAGACTCACTATTAAAATACTGGCAAGGAGTGGGATACTCCAAACTTTCTGCAGGCAAGGCTTTTGGTGAAAGCTTTTAATGTTACTTTATGGAGCTGAGACATGTATTGTGCCAAGCAGATTTAAGCAGATTTAGATGAACTAATTATTTTAAACGCATTGGAAAAATAAAATCATCTTTTGATTGAGAGAGACTATAACTCTGTCTTCCTCCTCTTCCTCTTCCTCCTTCTCTATTTAGTTGTTATAATAATTATACTTTTAAAGTAAGGTAACTGGAACTATTACAATAGATCATGTATCAAAAAGTAAGCCACGCAACCCAATACTCAGCTTCTACCCTCAACCACAACCCTACCTCAACCGATCCACCATCACCCAAGACTAGGCATGCACGCCCCAACTACCTCAATTCCAACTACTGCCGGCCTTAAATGCAAACTACTCAATGCAAGAAGCCTCATGAATAAAATACCTGAATTTCTCATCCTCCTAAATATGGCTAACTTCGACATTATATTTGTCTGTGAAACATGGCTCAATGCATCTCTCCCGATTCCATTACCACAGTAAGAGACTATCATGTTTACCGATCAGATCGTGAAAATCGTCGAGGAGGTGGTGTTGCTATATTCTATAAAAAATCCTTACATCTAAAAAATATCCAAGTTACCCAGGAGCTTGCTCTTCCTGAGACCATCATCTGTGAACTATCCTTAAATATCACAATTCGATTCTTACTATGTTACAGAGCACCTGATTATGACATCGAACATGTAAACAAGCTAAATACATTACTAACATGGGCTGCATCCTGCCCATACCCTTTTATCTTTCTTGGTGATTTCAATCTACCTCATATTGACTGGACCCTAAATGATTGTACAACTGAAATCATACACACAACCTTCTACAATACTATTACAAATCTGGGACTGGAGCAACTAGTAACCAACAACACTAGACTAAACAACTGCCTCGATCTCATCTTCTGCAATAGTTTGAATTTAATTTACGGAATACAACTAAAGAACCCTTTTCCAGTAGTGATCACAATATGATTGACTTTTGTCTCAACATACGCCCACACAAAAATCACCACAATGATGTAATCCCCAATTGTAACTTCAAAAAGGCAACTATGATCTTATAGACAACGATCTCTCATCCCTGGATTGGCAATCTCTATTCACTGGATGCAATACTGTTGAAGATCATTACAAGATATTTTTACTTGAAGTCAAAAGAGTCATCAAACTATATGTACCAACAACAACTCCCAAAACAAAACAAAAAGCAGATTACCCATATCAATAAGGAAACTTCAATCCAAAAAGAGATCACTCTGGAGGAAAAACAAATCTGGTCACGTTGCCAATTTCAAAAACCGATACAAAAATTATGCCACCAGATAAAGACCGAATGCACCAATTATCACATTAAACAAGAGGAAAACTTTCTAAGCACCAATTCCACCGTGCTTTTTACAATTTTGTAAACAACAAACTAAAAGACTCAAGGTCCATCCCTCCCTTGATAGGACCTGATGGTAAAGACTGCAACGACGACACCATTAAAGCCAACATCTTTAACACATTCTTCGGCTCAGTATTTGTAAACAGCAATGGATCATGCCCAGCATTTCCTAGCCGTACCACAGATAACAACAATGATCTAATACATATCGATTTCACAGAAGACAATGTTGAAAAATCACTACGCAATCTAAAACCATCTCTATCTATTGGACCGGATGGAATATGTGCCTACTTCTTAAGAAAGCTATCCACTGCCATAGCCAAACCTCTAAGCATAATCTTTGAAAAATCTTTCAGGACCAGCTCCTTGCCTAACCTATGGTCACAAGCCACAGTCATCCCCATCTTCAAAAAGGGAGACCCAAGCCTAGTTGAAAATTATAGGCCAATCTCCTTATGCTGCGTCACCTGTAAAGTCATGGAATCAATTATTAACCAATCCATCATCCTCCACTTAGAGACAAACAACCTACTCTCCAATAAACAATTTGGTTTCAGAAAAAAACTATCCTGTAATCTGCAACTCTTACACTGCAAAAACATATGGACGACACAACTCGACCAGGGCAAAGCAATAGACGCAACTACATAGACTTCTGTAAAGCCTTTGATTCAGTGGTACACGACAAACTACTCCTATTTTGGATCAATAGCTTCTAGATCTCCAGAACACTTTAATAAGCATCCTCCCACCCCAAGACAGCACAGAAGATGGATAGGCAATCGATTGCTTGACTTCTGTTGTTAAAAGGAGTATTTGTGGCATGGCACCACATGTGAGTTCATTGATTTTGGGAAAAAAAAAAAGAAAATAAAATAAAAGGAATAGTCAAGAACTTTCTGGAAATCCCTTGGACCTACAAAAAGGAAGCCCACGAACCTCCAACTTAAGGTGTCTGACCAACTTTTCTGGCTAAAAGATACAGAAATTGAAAGACCATACCCAATGCATTGAATCTGGCAACTTTTTGCATCCTACTAGCATAGGATGGCAATTTTTAGCATCCTTCTTTATTATCCTGTGGTACACCAGACCACTTTGGAAAAAAAAAATAGAAAGCAACTTAGAGGAAATAATAATAATGTTCTTTCTCTCAAATAAATAACACGGGACAAGAAGGAGGGATGATTGAAAGGGAAACTGTTAGGATTGCTTGGACGTTTATCAACAATGCTCTTCAAAAAAAAAAAAAAAAAAAGGATCATGGGAACTTCATCATTGCTCAGATTTTGGAATGTTTTAGACTGGAGTCATTCGCATAGCTGACTATGCATCAGGGATTCTCTCTCTCTCTCTCTCTCTCTCTCTCTCTCTCTCTCTCTCTTTCTTTCTTTCTTTCTTTCTTTCTTTTTTTTTTTTCTCCACCCCTCTTCATTTTTCACTCAGCCAGAGGAAATAAAACCACCTGGGGACAGTCAAATCTAGTAGCACCACAGGTGGTTTTTTTTTTTTTTGCTTAGATGTCCATTTTGGATCAATAGCTTCTAGATCTCCAGAACACTTTAATAAGCATCCTCCAGACAGCACAGAAGATGGATAGGAATCGATTGCTTGACTTCTGTTGTTAAAGGAGTATTTGTGGCATGGCACCACATGTGAGTTCATTGATTTTGGGGAGGAATGTCAGTTTCTGGAAATCCCTTCCTAAAAAGCACAGCTTCTCTTTGTTTTTTTTTGTTTTTTCCATTTGAGAATTTCCAAAAAAAAAAAATAGAAAGCAACAGAGGAAACCGGGACAAAGAAGGAGGGATGATTGAAGGGAAACTGTGGGATTGCTTGGACGTTTATCAACTGCTCTTCAAAAAAAAAAAAAAAAGGATCATGGGAACTTCATCATTGCTCAGATTTGGAATGTTTTAGACTGGAGTCAGAAAGCAATTGAATGGGTTTTTCTCGTTCCTTTTCAGTTTAAAAAGCTGTTTGATTTGTAGTGGTACAGAAATGTTTAAGCAGTACAGCCTATTTTTTGTTGCTTCCTAATTCAAGCAAGCTTTCTTTGTTTTTTGTTTTTTCCATTTGAGAATTTCCAAATTTTCTCCTCCACAAATCCAAATTTGCCCCAACAAATTCTTTCTTTCTTTCTTTCTTTCTTTCTTTCTTTCTTTCTTTCTTTCTTTCTTTCTTTCTTTCTTTCTTTCTTTTTCTTTCTTTCTTTCTTTCTTTCTTTCTTTCTTTCTTTCTTTCTTTCTTTCTTCTTCTTCTTCTTCTTCTTCTTCTTCTTCTTCTTCTTCTTCTTCTTCTTCTTCTTCTTCTTCTTCTTCTTCTTCTTCTTCTTCTTCTCCTCCTCCTCCTCCTCCTCCTCCTCCTCCTCCTCCTCCTCCTCCTCCTCCTCCTCCTCCTCCTCCTCCTCCCTCTCCTCTGTCCTCTGCTGTTTTTCACACATACACTCACACACCCAACACAGCTGCTGAATATTAAGCAAATAGCAAATATTAAACAAACATGTCTTTAACCTTCGATATTATACTTTCTAAAGTACCCATCCTGCTGCTCTACTCTTTGCAAGCCCATTTTGTTCTTACTACAGTGTTGTGACAAATGCCGTTGAGAAGGGCAGGGCTGCACTAGATATAAGTGAAGCCTTCCATAGCAAGAACACCTCCATCTAAGATTTATATTATACACCTCTAACACTCAAAGACTGCCCTGCTGTTTGTTTCTGGCACTGCAACCATGTTTCTGACTGTAAAGTTAATTGCTTTTTCTCTCCTAACGTTTCCCGTTATTCCCTTTTTGGTCACCACGATAACTGAAAAAAAGCTTTCATTTTGCAGACGTTGATCTTTGACCCCTCCCCATCAAAGTTATTACAGTATAAGAAGATTTAAATCAACTCTTTTCAAACTTGGCAACTTTAAGATGTGTGGATTTTAATTCTCAGAATTCTCCTTTAATTGGATGGACCCAGTTACAGTAGCAGAATAACAGTATAACAGAGTTGGAAGTATGGGAAGATACCCCTCCTCCTAGAAGAATGAAATATCTTTGAGGAATATTTTTTAAAAAGCAGGATAAAATATTTCCCCTAAAAGAGAAATAGAAAACTTAAGGGAGACAAAAACTCAGAGCCTTGTACCCCCAAAGCAGATACTGAGCTTTAGAAATGTAGATTTGGTAATTACTGTCTGTAGCAAGGTCTGGCTTTGAACAAAGGTAGGGTTAGTCTTCAGCCACCATATGAATTGCCCAACAAGCCCCTTCATTGCATCACCCAGCAAACTTCAACCAAACTTGACTCAGACAAACATGATACCACATGGCACCATGGGAGTTTGACAACAGCCAATAAAATGCATGTTCTTGCACAGGAACAGGAAGCTCAAGTTCAAGCCCAAGAGAAGGTATAAAAGCCACCCACTCTCAACTCCACTTCTGGGTCAGCTGCCCAGGACCATGTGCTTGGTGGTTCTGCTTCACAATTAAACCATTTTTTTTTCAATCCACCTCCACATTTCCAGTGTCTTTTTCCCAGCTTGGAACTGAACCAGATGGATATTTCTTCCAATAGAAGGGACTTTGGAGGTCTTCTTATCTCCCCTGTTCAGGCAGAAAAACATTTCAGACAGATGGTTGTTTAATATCTTCATAAAAGCTTCCAGTGTTTGAGCATCCACAACTTCTGGAAGCAAGTTGTTTCACTGGTTAATTGTTCTTACTGTGGGGACATTCCTCCTTAGTTCTAGGTTGGTTCTCCCCTTGATTAGTTTCCATCCATTGCTTCTTGTCCTACCTTCTGGTGCTTTAAAGAATAGATGGACCTTCTTTCTCTGTGGCAGCCACTTAGCAATTGGTAAACTGTGGCAGCCTCTTAGCAAGACAGCCCCTTAGCAATTGGTGAACTTTTGGAAGATCAGTTCAGACTGAAGAAGCTTCTTGGATGAGAAGTGAAATGTCTTCAAGAAAAAACAGAGCCCAATTGCCTTTTGAAAAAGCACTTTTGGGACAACCATGACTTGGATGACCAAAAAGCTCCATGGTCATGTAGAAGTTGTGTGTTTAGACAAATGCCCCTTGAATTTCCCTTTTAAAGCATTTCTCCATTCAACACCATGATCCTCTTAACTTGATATTCTTGCCTTTGAGCTTGTAAATCTCTTTGCAGGCCCAACTTTGGACACCTGCAAAGCAAACACACACAAACACAAACACAAACATACACACAAACACACACACACACACTTTCCTTTCTTCCCTCTCCCTATGACAAATGAAGAGTAATTATTTAATACTTCTATTCCGTTCTTGCCTGCGTTGTATCCAATTATTGTCTAAAACTTTCAAAGAGCCTCTCTTTCATCTCCACATTGTTTATCATCTATGGTGTGAAATCATTTTATTTGTTTAGCGTTTTTAGAATTCAAAAGTGGAAGGGGTGGGACACGTCCTCCCTGTTGTTCACATTATCCCTTTGTTATTTCTTCTTCTTCCTATAATGAGCCTAGTCTCTCTTGTCATTAGATCTCGTGTAACTTACAAAGAGGTTTGATCTGTCTTTTATGTCCTTGTTTACATCTTGGTTCAAGTGTATTCCCCCATGCCTACCCTGGTTTGTTTCTTTTCTGACAATTAGAACTGTGCTTATGAAATAAATGGATCATTTGCATAATAAAGATTTGGAGATGATGTGTGCATTTTCCCTTTCTTCATACAATTCATTCATTTTTGTGATTCATCAACTCTTCTTCTTTAAGCAATTTTCCAGAAGAAAAAGAGGAAGGAAGTCTTTAATAGTTTCTTTCTTTCTTTCTTTCTTTTTTCTTTCTTTCTTTCTTTCTTTCTTTCTTTCTTTCTTTCTTTCTTTCTTTCTTTTCTTTCTTTCTTTCTTTCTTTCTTTCTTTCTTTCTTTCTTTCTTTCTTTCTTTCTTTCTTTCTTTCTTTCTTTCTTTCTTTTTTCTTTCTTTCTTTCTTTCTTTTTTCACCATTCATCCAATCCAATATTCTGGTTGAACTATCATATCTAAAGTCCCAAAGGTGCTTTTTCAAGAGGCAACTGGACTTGCTTGTTTTTCTTTGAAGACGTTTCACTTCTCATCCAAGAAGCTTCTTCAGCTCTGAAGGTTCTTTAGCTCAAAATGTCTATTGCTAATCAGGATCGTTGTTGAGTGAATTTTGCCCCATTTTGCTATCTTTCTTGCCACAGTTCTTAAGTGAATCACTGCAGTTGTTAAGTTAGCAACATGTTTGTTAAAGTGAACCTGCTTTCTCCATTGACTTTGCTCATGAGAAGTTCACAAAATTTGTCCCATGACCCCCAGGACATTGCAACTATCATAAATATCAGTCAGTTGCCAAGTGTCTGAATTTTGATCATGTGACCATGGGGATGCTACAATGGTTATAAGGGTGAAAAGTGGTCACACATTCATTTTTAGCTTCCTGCTATTCAATATTCAGTCTAAAGGACTATTCAGTCTAAAGGACCAGAGGTCTCCAAACTTGGCAACTTTAAGACTTGCTGACTTCAACTCCCAGAATTCTCCTTCTGGGAGTTGAAGTCCACAAGTCTTAAAGTTGCCAAGTTTGGGGACCCCTGCTTCAGACATTGGGATAAAAATGATTTGGATTACATTTGAAGGAATCGGCAAGAGAGATGGTGAGCTAACATCTTCTCTTCTGTGATTAAAAATCACAGATGCAAAGGCAGGAATGCAAACTTCATGTAAACTTACAAGTATCTTCTTCTTCCTAGCCTATTCCCACAGACGCAAGGTCTGCTTTTTGGATTATTGAACAATACTTTGTGCAGTCAGATGTATCTCCAGGGCACATGCCCGTGGCTTGCATATCTTTGTTGATGTTGTCTTGCCCTCTCTGTTTTGGATGCTCGCAAGGTCGCCTGCCATTGACTTCTAGTTGGTAGGCAGTTTTGGTCACAATGGAAGCTGCTGCTCTCTGGACATGTCCATACCAATGGAGTTGGCCTTTTCTCCTCTCCTCTGTAATTGGTGCCACACCAAAATGCTGTTGAATGGTGTCATTTGTGATGTGGTCAAGAAAGGAGACGCCCAATATCCAACAGAGCCTTCACATTTCCATGGCATGGAGATAGTTTTGGGTCCCTGTTGCTGCTGCCCAGCATTCAGGGCCATACAGTGCAATGGGGGTGGTGGTGGCTGTTTTGTAAATCTTAGGTTTAAGACGGGTTGGCACTCTTGATGATATGGATCAAATTGGACAACCTGAACCATGATGTTTGCTACTGCTGCTCTTTTTTCCCAGAGTGGTGAGATTTACAGTACAAACAACTCTGAGCTGGGAAGGAAAGTCAGATCAAATGCTGTTTTAAAAATATCTGAGCCTGGTTTGTGGACATTTGCATAAGGAAAATAAATGTAAGCAAAATTATCTCTGCACCTTTTTTGATTAGCGAGCGTAGGAATAAAAAGAGCGATTCAGACAAAAACCACTAATGAAAAGAAATTGGGTTATAGATAATGCTGATCTTTGAAAATGTCAGCTTGCATGCATTTTATATAATGGAATAAAAAAAAAATGCAACACGCACAAGCCATTGTGATGTTTTACCATTGAGTGGGCTCTCCTCAAAGTGAAGTTATTTATATCTTCTCAGTTGCATGTGGTTTTACTCGGAGAAACTTTTTAAATGCTTGATGTGAAATCAATTATCTGCTGGACATCAGCTTTTCTTTCCAAATCAAGATGAGCTGAATTCATCAGAATAACCATATTTGAGGGCAAGAAAGTTAATTTTCGGAGTGGGACTGGAAAATGCCACACTACGCTACATATGCTTGCCCATGTCTTGATTATATTTTTTTCAATTTTACAGTTTTATCAGTTTATAATGTAAATTACAAAAATACGAAAGAAAGGTAGGAAAAATAAGGGAGGAAAAGGGGAAAGGAGAAGTGTAGGAAAAAAAAGGAGAAAAGGAAAAAATGTGTGGACTTCTGACTCCCTCTGGTACAATAGAATAAAACAATGACATCAAACCTCAACTTTTTACAGAAATTTTACAGAAAATCTATCTAATCAGTAAAACCCAAAATCAACGTTTCATTTTTTTTCCACCTCAAGCACAAAGTCCAGAAGTGGTCTCCAAGTAGAAACAAAAATACTTATTTTTTTTTCCTTTGATCAAAACAGTCAGCTTAGCCATCTTTGCTAATTCCATCAACTTATATAGCCATTAGTCCATTGTGGGGATTGAAATGTCCTTCCATCTTTGTGCGTAAATAGTCTTGCTACCATCAACCTATATAACATCAAAGTTCCAAATTTTCTTCCCAAGTCTTTTTCCTTTAAACCCAAAATAAAAGTTTCTGGTTTTATCTTTATGCTCACTTTAATAACCCTCTGTATTAGAATATAAATCCTATTCCAATATTTCTTGATGACAACTTTAAGGAAGTTGTGCTGTTGTAACTAAACAAATTGTAGTAAGTCTTGGACTACCTTTACAAGGTCTTCTGCCTTTAAAGATTTTTGAGAGCTTCCTTTCTAGATGACAACTTTAAGGAAGTTGTGCTGTTGTAACTAAACAAATTGTTGTAAGTCATGGACTACCTTTACAAGGTCTTCTGCCTTTAAAGATTTTCTAGCGCTTCCTTTCTTGATGACAACTTTAAGGAAATGCTGGAAAATCTTTGAAGGCAGAAGATCTTATGATACAATTTATTTACAGGATTATTGTTATGGAGAAAATAGGAGGAAGGAAGGAAGATGAACTGGACATGCTCACTACCTTGAGTTCTTTGTAAAAATAATTAAAGGCAGGACACAAATAAGTGAGTGAATAAATACATATAGTAGCTATTTTGCTTCCTCAAGGATCTGTTCCAATTACTGATAGTCTATTGCTTTGTGATTCTTCATAGGTAGTTATAGTGTTTTTTCAACCTGCTAGGCTGAGAAGTTTGTGGGTGTAGAAATATCTATTGTTTATTTATCGCAATTCTAAACCATATGTTTCCCTCAAAAAGGGACTCTGGGTTGTGTACAATGCAACATCAAAACACAAGACAGATTATAGACAAACTTATATGTCAGAGTTAAATTTTGAGCTAATTTAAATTTTTTTTTAAGGAAACAAGGTGACCAAGGTGATTTATAAGGTGACCAACTTTTTTACAATGAGAAGGAGGACACAAATAAATTGAAGAAGAAAAAAACAAAGCCACTTGCACGCAGCTCACTTTTGCACGTGGCGCACTCTTACGCACGGTACACTCTTGTGCATGGCACACTCTCTCAAAGCAATTCTCCTGTGTGGAGCGCATGCATCTCATAATTGCATCTCGCCACAATGTACCAAGCCTTGAAGAATCGCCATGCCAAATACAAATACGTCCCAACACACACAACGGATCAGCTCGACATCGATCAAATACGGAGATTTACAGATTAGTCTTCAAATATCAAAAAGGAGGCCATGTAGGAGGACACTTTTTGAGAGAGGACAGAACTTACAAAAGAAGGACTGTCCTCCCTAAAGGAGGATGGTTGGTCACCTTAACTTTTAACCCTGATAAAAATTGGTTGTATACTTCACCTTAAGGCTTCCTGTTTTCCTGCTTTCTTATTGTTAGCTTGTGTGTTTCCTTAATCACATTTGAGTTTCAGAATCACAATTCAGAACCAGAATACAGCTGATAGGGATCTTGGAGGTCTTCTAGTTCAGCCCCCAGATCCTATACCCTTTCAGAGAAGTGACTGTCCAGCCTCTTCTTAAAAACCTCCACTGATTAAGCCCCCACAAAGTATGAAAATAAGCTGTTTACTGATTAATTGTCCTCACTGTTAGGAAGTTTCTCCTGAATTCCAGATTGCTTTTCTCCTTGATTAGTTTCCATCCCTTGTTTCTTGCCCTGCCCTCTGGGACTTAGGAAAATAAGTTAACCCCCTCTTCTTTGTGGCAGCCTCTCAAATACTGGAACACTGCTATCAGAGAACCCCTATTCATTCTTTTCTCTAAACAAGCCAAACTCAAATCCTGCAACCATTTTTCATATGTTTTAGTTGCCAGGCCCTTAATCACCTTAGTTGCTCTTCTTTGTACTTTTTTTTTTTCAGAGTCTCAACATTTTTTTGTTGTGATATGGTGACCCAAACTGAATGCAATATTCCAGGTGTGGCCTTACTAAGGCTTTATAAAGTGGTGCTAATACATCACGTGATTTTGATTCTATGCCTCTGTTTATACAACCAAGGGTTGTATTAGCTTTTTTGCCTGCTGCTACACACTGCTGACTCATATTCAAGTGATTGTCCACTAGGACTCCAAGATCCCCCTTACAGTTACAGTTTTTGAGCCAGGTTTCAGTAATCAGTGCTTGTACTTTTGGTTTTTTTTTCCTGCCTGGGTGTTTTTCATTTGATGACCTTCTCAGAATATATACAGTGATGGGCTTCTGGGGGTTTACAAGGGTTCAGGAGAGCCCCTAGCTAAGATTCTGTGCAGTTCAGAGAACCCCCAAATCCCTCTCCTGGCTGGCCCCGCCCACCCCATCACACCTGTTCTATTGCCAGAACAAGATAGACTCGAGACCGGAGTTGAGTTCAGCTCTTTATTTAACTGTCAGTAACTTCAACTAAACTCAAGCCGCGGCAGCCTCTTTTATAGCGGCTGCTCGCGGCTCGCAACCAATGGCATCATTTTAAACCTCCCGCCGTTTAGGCGGCCAATCATAATATGTTGTTAATCACCAATCGCTAGGCGGTAGTGATTGTCCAATCAGAACATAGTATTACGAGTATGCAAATGTCTATATACAACAACGCCCCTCCCAGGAGTCCCCACGTGGCCCATTTTGGATGCAGGTAAGTGCAGGGCACACACAGAGGCTTGCAGAAGGTGAGAAATGGGCCTATTTCCAGTTTTCAGAGTGCCTCTGGAGCCTGGGAAGGCCGTTTTCACCCTCCTGGGGGCTTAAGGAAAGCCTCAGGAGCCTGGGGAGGGAAACCTTCCCTGCCCCCCCCGCTGTGGTGCAGGAGGCTGACTAGGCCAGGCCCACCATGACTATGCCCACCTACCAATCGGGGAGAGAACCCTTTGATAAAATTTGTGAAGCCCACCCCTGAATATATCATGGGATATTTTAAAAATAATAATAATAATAATAATAATAATAATAATAATAATAATAATAATAATAATAATAATAATAATAATAATAATAAGAGTTAGCAAAGAGCCTGCTTGGCATTTAAATTGGTGTACAAGGAACTACTTCAAGGCCATTAAATATTGCACGCATACAACATATGGAGAATGTTCAGTGATTGTTAGTGAGGATATAGAGTTTAAATCAATCAAAGGACACTGACCTGTGTCAACTGTATGTTTGTAGGAGTGTAATGCCACTCTGGCTGTTGAATAATATAATAAGCCAATATTTGCATCTGGTGCTAATGAAGCTGAGCAGAAACGAATTGCATTTTCCCAAAAATGCGTTAAAAGAGCTAGTTCTGTCTTTCTCTCCCTCCCTCCGTCTCAGATCCATAAAGCACATTATACTTTTGCTAATGTCTTTTGCC
This sequence comes from Notechis scutatus, assembly GCF_049901735.1. Taxonomy (NCBI): domain Eukaryota; kingdom Metazoa; phylum Chordata; class Lepidosauria; order Squamata; family Elapidae; genus Notechis; species Notechis scutatus. The sequence continues at coordinate 202,359,416 of NC_142011.1, forward strand.
GTATTATGTCAAGGTTGGGTGAACTGAAACAAGAGTATAAAGCACAGAGAAAAGATGCTTTGTGCTTTATTTCATTCGTGCACCATAAAGATCCTCTACAGAAGTAACGGTTCCTAGTGGGAAACTGATCCTCTTCGTTTGTATTTTCTGGCTAAACATGAAAGGCAGCATTTAGATCAGGGATGTCAAACTCGATTTCATTGAGGGCTGCATCAGGGTTGTGTTGGACCTCAGGGAGTCAGGTGGGCGTGGCCAGCTTGTGGGCCTCACTCATGCCGGGGTGCCTGTGGTGGCCTGAATGCTCTGCCAGTAAAAATGGGCTCCTGTGATGACTTGGGGCGTGGCACAAATACAACCCAACTGGATAATAAGTAGAGGTCCCTTTATTAGCTCCAACTTTGTCCCCAATGTCCCGGTTATCTTCAAGTTTGAAGAAAAACTCTCTCGGAAACCTGCACTAGCCTTTGGTTGCAGATATTCTAGTCCAAAATGTTGTAAACAGAAAACTTTAAACTATAAAACCAACAAAGCAAAATAAGGCAATAAATCTGTCAGGGCAGAGTAAGGAGTCCCAGAAATGAGGTAACATGACAGTAAATCAAACCAGTTGGGAGGATTCCAGGACCGCAGATAACAGCAGCCAACATTTACATAAACTTAACATTTGTTCCCAGCAAACACAGCTTGCAACTGCCTCTCCTTTAAACTCCCTCCCCAGGTGTGCCTTGTGAAGGAAATCAGGGCTCTTTCCTCCCTCGTAAGCCACACAATCCATGTTGCTCTTTTCTCCATTCTTCTCTGTGTGCCCTAGGAAGAAGAGGGGGTGGGTCTTGGTCTTCCTCTGAACTCCCGTCTCCCTTGTTCTACCTCTCTCCTACTCTGCCCAGCCTGACTTTGCCCTTCCACAGTTTCCTCCACAGTCAACGGAGCCACTCTCCTGCTCCCTGACGGCTGTTCATCTTCCCCCTCAGATTCAGACTCCAATGGGGGCATGACAGCTGCCGAGCTCTGTCTTTGGCTGCAACCCCCTGACAGTGAAAATGGAGCTTGGGAGGGATACCTGCAGCCCTCCCAAACTGTTTTCACGGGCAGGGGTACTGCACAGTCTTTCCAAGGTGGCCCCTTGGGCCAGATCTAAACAACCCATGGGCCAGATCTGGCCTGTGGGCCTTGAGTTTGACACCTCTAATTTAGATTATACTTACATTCATACAAGAATGATCACATGCAAAAGCCACGTGACCAGATCTTGCCTTGGCGAGAACTGAATATTTTCCCCTGCAGTTTTTTTTTTCTCATGTAAGAGGACTGCCCAATCCATAAAAAGCTTGATGGTCCTCCTATCTTTCATAGTTATCTGCCCAGACAATTAGATCCAGTAGGGCTGGCATTTCCAGGTTCCTTCAATTAAATAATACCATCTATCAGTACCTCATGAACGAACCTTTTCTGTGCCAGCTCCTGCCCCCTAGAACAGGGATGTCAAGTTTGTGACGATACATTGTCATCATGTGACGTATTGCAAATTTTTCCCCCTTTGCTAAACCAGGGGTTGGCATGGCCAGCATGTCACGCATCTGTCCCCCGGGCCATGATATTGACACCCCTGCTCTAGAATGATGTCCTATAGTCGAAGGTGAGGTAGAACTGGGGGCTGAGTTAAAAGAAGGATCAGCCTAGAATCCTTATATAGCCACAAGTAGACCATGTCCAACCTCCCTTGAATTCCATTGACTCTTATCTAACTCCTAGCAGGTGCTGATTGCGAGTTAAGAAGATTCCTATGCATAGGCTGTTTAGCAATAAATCAAGTTAATTGGACCTTTTGTCTTTCTATTCTATTCTAACATTTTTTTAGTGCTATCATATCTTTGAACTGTCACTAAACTTATGGTTGCAAGTTGAAGACTACCTGTACAGGCTACAGTTATCTGATCTGCAACCTCCTTGGCTTCAAATTAATCCCCAGGGAAGAAATCATGAAAGGATGCTTTCCCGTGGACCATTGCAGTACAATACAACAATTCAGGAAAACTCCATATTTTGAAAAACACAAAACAATTTCAGTGTAATCCTGGGTTCCTGAAAGCGTTAAGGGTCCTGGTACTTGGCTGCACTCTTAATCTTTATGTAATTATGATAATTTTTGGTTGTCTATTTGTCTATTTTATCAGTTTTTGTGTTTTTATGGTTTTAACAATGCTATTATTTGTTACACAAGGTCAATTGGATTGAGATGGGTGGCTATAAAAATGGATTCAATGAATAAATAAATCAATGAACCAATCAATCAATGAATCAATGAACCTCTGTCACCAACTCAAGGTTGTCACAGCCTTCCATCCTTCCAAGGTCAGTAAAATGAGGGTCCAGATTGTTGGGAGCAAGATGCTGACTCTTGTAAACTGCTTAGAGAGGGCCGTAAACAGTGGTGGGATTCAGCCAGTTCACACCACTTCGCGAGAACCGGTTGTTAACTTTCTGAGTAGTTTGGTGAACTAGTTGTTGGAAGAAATCATTAAGGCAGAGAACCAGTTGTCAAATTATTTGAATCCCATCACTGGCTGTAAAGCACTATAGAATGGTATATAAGTCTATTAAATAGCTATTATATAGACATTGTTATTTAACAATAACAATACACTGACTTTGTAAACTGCTTAGAGAGGGCCGTAAAGCCCTGTGAAGTGGTATATAAGTCTAAGTGCAATTTCTAGAGAGAACTTCCCTTAGGATGGGCTCCAGGATGAGTCTGAAAACTTAGAAGACTAAATGTCAGCATTCCAACTAACCAACTCCAACGCAATCAACATTTCCTCAAAGTTCCATTTTATTAGAGTTGTCATATTGGCATATCTGGAAAAACCCGAATCTGAGAGTTCTGGGTTTTCCCTTCCCAAAAGAAAAATAAAAGATCTATCCCCTGCATCCATCAGTCCATCTCATGGCACAATCCAATATTCATCCCAATTGGAGACATCGCCTCAGTCACTCCTCTTCAGGTGCAGGGCAACAGGTCCTTGACTCTCTGAGAAAGCATGTTGTTGTGTCTAATCTTCTACCCCCACTATGAAATCCCCCCTCCAAAATTCCCAGGCACTGAATGTGGCAGCTTCAAAGCTTCCAAGTTAAAAAAAAAATGGCTTCCAAAGCTGACACTAAACCTGGTGACCAACCCAGACTGGCTCTTGCAACATTATCCTTGGACACATATATTTGCTTTCATTTGTGAGAATTTGAAGAATCTGATATGAGCACCGAAAGACATATTTTTTTGGAAATAAAATGAAGCAAATTAATAGATCTACAAATGTGCAGGTAATGTACGTTTTAAGCACAAGCTAAAATTCCTATCCCAAGGGGAAGAAAGATGAATAAATTCAATTTCTATTCTTAACAAGGTTTTTTTTTCCCAACGTTCTGAGCCATTATTATAAAGCTCTATAGTGACCATTTGTCCACAAACGCACTTGAGCTGGTTTTAATTAAAAAGAACCTTAATGTCTGGATTAAGCTATTGGAAAATAATTGGATTTGCAATGCAATATTGATATAGGAAAAATCCTCCTTTTATGGAAATACCCAGTTTATGCTCCTTAGGTATTGCATTGTCTGCAGTTGCTATAATTTTTCAAGCTTAATTTTATAAAATAATTATCTAGAGGAAGTATTCATACCTCAGTAAAACTGGGCTTAATTTCATACAGTCTAAATACATATATCAGGGATTCCCAACCTGGGGTGCAAGACGATATTCCAGGGGGTGCGAGAAAAGTCCAGGTAAATAATAGGATATTGGCTATATGTTAGCATTTTTATTTATTATGCAATGGATTAACTTTGTTTTCATTTCAGGGGGTGCGAGGTTCGAGTGAAATTTCTTTAGGGGTGCGGGGTGAGAAAAAGGTTGGGAACCACTGACATATATGCACGTATTTGTACAAAAGTGCACCCGTAATACGTTTAAGTAACAGCATATAAAATGTGTTGAAAGCATTCCTAATGTACAGAGTATAAATGTTTTCATATCCATACCACCAAATATTAAGACTCTTTGTGGTTTACATTCATAAAACAAGGGGAGGGGGGAAACTAATGTTAAACTTCTACACAGTTGGCACATAACAAAAAACCAACAGATATCTATTCGCTTTGGTCGTTTGCATTCCACCAAAATCATACAATTCATAGAGGAAGGGAGGGAGGGAGGGAAATATTAATAGAGTTGGAAGGGACCTTGGTGGTCTTCTAGTCTAACCCTTTGCTGAAGCAGAGACCTGATACCATTTTAGATAAATGGTTGTTGAGACTCTTTCTGAAAGACTACAGAGATGGATCACCCACAACATAGGAAGGAAGAAAGGAAGGGAGGAAGGGAAGATAGGATAATAATTGAATTGGAAAGGACCTTGGAGGTATTTTAGTCCAACCCTCTTTTCAAGTTGGAGATCCAATAGCATTTCAGATAAATGGTTGTCGAATCTCCTTTTGAAAGCTTCCAGTAATGGAGTACTCACAACAGGAAGGAAGGAAGGAAGGAAGGAAGGAAGGAAGGGAGGGAGGGAGGGAGGGAGGAGGAGGGAGAGAAGGAGGGAAGGAGGGAAGGAAGGAAGGAAGGAAGGCTTTCATGGTATCTATGAAATCTAGAAAAAAATGCATAATTGAATGCTTGCTCTGAAAATCCTGAAAATACAACTGATTCTATTTCCATAGACTGTTTTTCATTCACTATAACTTCCCAGTCCTCACCCTGTCTTGTAAAAAATTGCAAGTTGTTTACCTACAGACAGGTCTATAATATACACTACCAGAATACTATAGAGCAGGGCTGTCAAACTCCCAGTCCATGGGCCGGATGTGTCACATGCTTGGTTTAGCGAAGGGGAAAATAGTTCCTATGTGATGTCGCCGTGACGATGTCAGTATGACACTCCTGCTATAGAGTATTCTATATGTAATTTTCTTAAGGATTAGCTATAAAACATGTAATTTTTTTTTAGTCCGAAAATGTAAACTTTTTGCATGCATAACAAAATTGCCTCAGAAGAAAAATTGCAGGCTGGATTTTGCTCCAAGGGTAAAATTGTGATCCAATTCTACCAGGAAACCAATCAACCAATCAATCAATTACTCAGTCAATCAATCAATCTTAGCAATTGCTCTCATAAACAATTGAAGGCATCTGCCAGATTTTATATCCATTAACCCCTCTTAAATATTACTACTCTCGACATTTTAGTTTCATTTTACACATTTAAAAATTATACACATTTTTAGTTGTTGTTCAATAATGATCATGATAGCATCATTTTCTAATAGACCAGTTGCCAAATTTAAAATACATAACCTTTTAAAAATGGAAATAGCATATTGACTCCTTCACTGCTGAATTTTACACAATGTACATTAACTAAAATGTACTATTTTTACCTTTAATTTTACCTTTTCACTTCTGGGTACCCCACTAGTAATGACTCTTACTTGCATTTTGGTAGCTTTCAAGTTTCTTGCTCTGCATAATGGTTTTATTTTTTCAAGGATTAAATTAGTTTTAAAACTAATATAAGGAAAGAGGCAAAGCAACATCCTAAGGCATCAGCTGCATTTCCACTAATGTTTTTGGGCTTGCATAGAAACCAGAAATATTCTTCAAAAACAGCTAGTGGTGACAACTTGTTCCTCTGTTGCTTCATTCAATACCTGAGCCATAGTGACGCAGTGGTCAAAATGCAGTATTGCAGGCCCACTCTGCCCACTGCCAGGAGTCTGATCCCAACCAGCTCAAGGTTGACTCAGCCTTCCATCATTCCGAGGTTGGTAAAATAAGGACCCAGATTGTTGGGATCAAGATGCTGACTCTGGTAAACTGCTTAGAAAGGGCTGTAAAGCACTATGTAATGGTATATAATTCTATTAAATAGCTATTATATAGCTATTGTTATTTAACACAATAACAGAATAAATCTTGCCAGACTAAAGCATTTGTCTGCATAACTAACAGAGTTGGAAGGGACTTAGTCAGGGGTGGGATTCAAATTTTTAACAACTGGTTCTGTGGGCGTGGCTTAGGTGGTGGCCGTGGCTTGGTGGTCATGTTGTTGGCTGGGTGTGTCCAACTCAATATCACTCACATCGAGGCACGCATCTCCTCGCCTGGCCTCTCACAACTGTGCAACAGTCGTAAATGTGAAAAACGGTCATAAGTCACTTTTTTCAGTGCCATTGTAACTTTGAATGGTTACTCCACACAAGCAAAGGATCAGCAAAGGAGAGGAAAATAACTCCAGAGAAGTTCCTGAGACAGAAAGTCTAGTCCTGCCAAGAATGTAATAAGGGTTAACGGAGAGGCAGTTTCTGTAAGCAACACCAGAATGTTTCCTTCCTGCCTTCCTTACAGGATTAGGCCAGTAATTTCTTCTAACAACCGGTTCTCCGAAGTGCTTAGAATGTTAACAACCTGTTCTAGAGAATAGGTGCGAACCTGTAGAATCCCACCCCTGGACCTAGTCCAACCTCAGCTCAAGCATGGTTACAGAACTGAAGGCTAAAACATACAAACAGTGGTTGCAGGAATTGAGCATGTCTAGTTTAATGAAAAGAAGAATTAGAGGTGATATAATCAGAATCAGAATAAAGCTGGAAGGGACCTTGAAGGTCTTCTACTCCAATCCCCAGCTCAAGCAGAGAAGTGACAAGTGACTGTCCTGTCTCTTTTCCCAAAGGTGTTTTTTTTTTAAGAGGCAACTGGACTTTCTGTTTTTTTCTTTGAAGATGCTTTGCTTCTCAGCTTTGAAGAAGCTTCTTGGATGAGAAGCGAAACATCTTCAAAGAAAAACCAGAAAGTCCAGTTGCCTTTTGAAAAAAGTACTTTTGGGAGAACCATGACCTGGATGATTGAGAACCTCCATAGACATGTGCTGTCTTTTCTTAAAAGCCTCCAGTGATGAAGCAGTATATAAGTCTAAATGTTATTGCTATATTGCACGTTTTATTTTGGCAGATTGACCAAAAGTAGCATAAGAACCATTAGTTGGAAGATGAATCAAGCTTAGTCTTTCAATTAGTATTAGTATTTCATCTATTTAATGCACTACATGTGATACATACTTCATTTAGATTGCCAGCGAGGGGAGGGTAGAATAGCATAAGTGGAAATTAGTGTTCCTGGCTATTGTCCAAGTGACATTCTACTGGCTGAGAAATTTGTGATAATTAGTTGATTTAAGCCATCATCCTGGATTTCAGAGTTCTTAATTCTACTAGCCTTGTAGCTTATGAAATGGAAATAAATTATTATTTGCCATCTCACACAAAGTGGCATTATAAAAATGTCATGGCTGTGTACTTTGTCAGGATTTTTCCCTTACTGACTATTATTATTATTATTGGTTAATCTTTAATGAGATTCTTAGCCTTTGGGCCTGGTTGATAGCTCAACAGCTCGAGTTCTAATCAAGGACCTAGGAACTGTTCAGGTAGCGTTGGAGGATATAAGCTGTTCCAAGTAGGATGGTTTTTTGTAAAATCAGGGTATTCAAGTCTGATAAATTCAGGATTTCCAAATAGCAAGGCAGCCTATTATTATTATTATTATTATTATTATTATTATTATTATTATTATTATTATTATTATTATTATTATTATTATTATTGATAATGAATGAATGAATGAATTCTTTATTGGCCAAGTGTGATTAGCCACACAAGGAATTTGTCTTGGTGCATATACTCTCAGTGTACATAAAAAAGAAAAGATACATTCATCAAGAATCATAAGGTACAACATTTAATATAGTCATAGGGTACAAATAGGCAATCAAATCATACTAGGAAACAGTCAATATAAATCATAAGGATACAAGCGACAAAGTTACAGTCATACAGTCATCACAAGAGGGAGTGGATGGGTGATAAGGAGTGATGAGAAGATGAACAGCAATAGTAGTGCAGACTTTGTAAATAGTTGGACAGTGGTTTTTTCCCCAAGAATTTTTTATTTCAATCTACATTTAACAACAATACATTAACATCAATATATCATGCATCTCTCATTGCATATATTCATATTAATTCATACTTCTTCAATATTTATTTTCAACCTTACTCTCTCTAAATGCCTACCACCATATCAATTAAACATACCTAACAATTTCATTATTCAATTTTCTCCCTGTTTTCATTTTATTTTTTAAAATAAAAAATTATCATTTGGCAAGCAGTATGGTTCCAGGTTTCACATCTCAATACAAACATGACCATAGTTACTTATTCATTTTATTTGTTTAATTTCATATTGCGTCATCCTTGCCATTATTAAATATTAAGCTTATCTTATCCAATCCCAAATCATGTTTTCATATCTTATTTTACAATATTATCTAAAATTCTCATCTCAATTCTATATTCATTTATTCAATTCCAAATCCAGATATATCTCCTTCCATTTTTCTTAATATATTCTCATAACTTATTTTACAATGTTATCTAAAATTCTCATCTCCTTTCTATTGTCATTTCTCATATAATTATTATTTTTTCTGTCACATTTGCCATTTTACCAATCTATATCTGTAAATGTAATTGTCCCCTCTAGTTAATAATTTGAGCTAACCTCCTTCATTCTTCCTTAATATCAATCTCCCTAGCTAGTATAAAACACAAATATATATATATTTCTCAGTTTCCGCATTATATTTTCTCTATAAATCATCTATATAATTGCAAAATACTATTTTCAATATATTCTTATACATCCCAACATATTGCCTTGCAGAATCCCCTTCCTTATCCCTTTTATTTCACCCATTATCTCTCACTCTTTGAACAATGTACCTTCTTTTCATCCTTGTTTGTTTCCTGTTCCTCTTTATTTTCTGGTCCTTTCTCTTAATTCCCTTTTTTCCTATTCTTATTCCCCTCCTTTTCTCATTCCAGTTATTAAACTTTACTCTCTCCCTCTTTTGGTTTTTCCTTTGCATTTCCTTTTTCTGCTTTTTCCTTCTCTCTTTAACCATTTTTCCAGTGGTGGAATTCAAATTTTTTTACTCCAGGTTCTGTGGGGGTGGCTTATTTGATGGGCGTGGCTTGGTGGTCATGTGACTGGGTGGGCATGGCCAACTCAATGTCACTCACATCAAGGGGTGACTCACTTGGCCCCTCCCCTCCCAACCATTCCTTGTAACCCAGCCTCAACTTATCTACAGTTCTGAACAAAGAGAGAAGCAACCTAAAACTAAGGAGAAACTTTCTGACAGTGAGAACAATTAACCAGTGGACCTGCTTGTCCCCAGAAGTTCCGGGTGATCAATCACTGGAAATTTTTAAAAGACTGTACAGCCATTTCTCTGAAATGGTATAGGGTTCCCCCCAAAGTCCCTTCTAAGTGTTATTCTGACACCTTTCCCAGGACCTCTACTCAGAGTTTGGCATCCTCAGTTTTCCTGCCTGAGCAGGGGCTTGGACTAGAAGACCTCCAAACTCCCTTTCAACTCTGTTAAACACACATGTATTTATGCTCTGGACTATAGACATTGAATGCATGTAAACCCTGAAAAATATGTGGTAGCCCTGGGCAAAAGAAAGGCAGAAAAATCACTCTAGGTGTAGGGACAGTGTAAAATATTAACACATGATAAATAATGGAACAATTAAAAATAATAGCACAGAGTTTTCTCTGTCTTTCTCTCTCTCTCCCTTCCTTCCTATTTCTTTTTCTTTCTTTCTCTTTCTTTGTCTCTTTCTCTCCCTTCCTTTCTCTCTCTCTCTCTCTCTCTCTCTCTCTCTCACATACACACATACCACACTCTCTCTCCCTATTTTTTTTCTTTCTTTCTTTCTTTCTTTCTTTCTTTCTTTCTTTCTTTCTTTCTTTCTTCCTCTCCCTTCCTCTTTCTTTCTTGTTTTCTTTCTTGTTTTCTTTCTTTCTTTCTTTCTTTCTTTCTTTCTTTCTTTCTTTCTTTCTTTCTTTCTTTCTTTCTTTCTTTCTTTCTTTCTTTCCTTCCTTCCTTCCTTCCTTCCTTCCTTCCTTCCTTCCTTCCTTCCTTCCTTCCTTCCTTCCTTCCTTCTTCTTCTTCTCTCTCTCTCTCTTTCTCTCTCTCTCTCACACACACACCTGTCAGCCTTCATTCCCTCTCACTCCAGGCACCTTACTCACAGGGGGAAGTGAATCCAGCATTGGAGAAGTTCTGCAGGTAAACGGACTTGCATTTGCAGCTCCTGCAAACTTCCCCATGGCTGGATTTCCCCCCTCCCCCAGTGTTCTTCCCCTCTCGCTCCAGGCACTTTACTCACAAGGGGAAGCGATACTTCTAGTGTCCATGAAGAATCCAGCCTTGGAACAGTTTTGCAGGTTAACGGACCGCTGCTCCACCCACAGTCATGTGTTTTCAAGTGGCTGCTTGAAAATGCATGGCTAGGGTGGGGGAGCAGTCCTCCTTTAAACTGGGGCAGCGAGCATCGGGTGGGCAGGGCAAGTGAGTGAGCGGAAACCGGGCAACCAGGTTGGGGGCATGGCCAGCTAGATGTTGCTGCAAGTTCGGCAACCCACACCAAATTCTTGCTACTGGTTTGCCCGAGTAGGTGCGAACCAGCTGAATAGCACCTCTGCATTTTCCGAACCATATTCCCTTTTATCATCCCATCAGACCACAAATTTTTAATTCTAATTCCTTTTACCCTCTGCTTAAATAATTGTTGTTCATTTTGTCCTTCTGAATTGGCTTCTTCTTTATAGAACTCCTCCCACTCTGGTTTATTGTGTTCTTGTGTATGCTAAGTCACCATTTCTAATTTCTGTAGTACATAATTACACATTTCAAGTTTGATTTTTATCATATCCCTTTTGTCTTGCATATCCGATCTTATGTCTTGTGAGTCCAGTCTTATATCAACAAGTAGCTCCTCCATTATATCTTCTCCTTTTTTTCTTTTTCTTTCCTCTTCCTTAATGGCTGAAATCCTTTTCTTTGATAGATATATTCAAACCAGAGTCCAGTATATTATTTCAGCCAATATCTTTTGAGTCTATTTTCAACAATTCATACTCTTGAGTCTTTATTCCGAATCTTCTAATTGGCCTCCCAACTGTTTCCTAAATTACCAGGTGGTTCTATGACAGTAATAAAGTTCCTTTTGTTTTCTTTCACGTTCCAAGATCCAAACTCTCAAAAAGACCAGGCACTCGTTTTAAAGCTTGCTAATTTTTTCCTGTACCATCAGGTGGCGCTCTTGAGTCTTTTTCTTTTTAACTTTCTTTGTTGAATATAATATTTTTATTAAGTTCGCTAATTTCAATCATTAGCTATTCTTTTCAACACACTCAATTCCAGCATTTAGTTATGCCCTTTAAGTGCCCACAGTTCAATATATGTACAGTTTAATTTTTAAACCTATGTTGTGTTAATGTATTTTCCTTTAAATTTTTCCTCCAGATTAGTCCAATAGAATAATCAAATCCAAATTTAAAAACCAATTTCTTTCTCACTTGCTCTGGTCGCCGCTTCCACACACTTTCCTCCAAAATAGCCCTTTAATTTGATACCGAGTACCTCAAAAGCAATGTCCTTTGCCTGGTTCACACACTGCTTGCTACTTCTCTCTCCAGCAGAAAACTTAGTTTCCCGGAGTGTTCTTTGTCTTTGTGGTGGCCATTTTGGGACCACCTCTGCAGCTTGCCTTTGGGAGGGATTTTCCTGTCAGGGAGGGGAGTTGCGGCTCCCCTTGACCCTCCAGGCAATTTCCCCCTTCTTCACCACCCCACCAGGGTGGCTCCGGTCCAGATCGGGACCCTCCAGCAAGTGAGCTTGAGTAAAATTGTGCACGATCACGGATTCCGCATCGACACCTACGAGGAACAAACTGGAAGTCTCCTAAATAGTTGGACAGTGTTGAGGGAATTATTTGTTTAGCAGAGTGGTGGCATTTGGGGGAAAAAAAAAACCTGTCCTTGTGTCTAGTTGTTCTGGTGTGCAGTGCTCTATAGCGTCATTTTGAGGGTAGGAGTTGAAACAGTTTATGTCGGGGATGTGAGGGGTCTGTAAATATTTTCACAGCCCTCTTTAATCAAAAGTAATATATTGCATGTATATCACCTTCCTTTATATTTGGCTCTGTTACTGTGGAAAAGAATTACAGCTACTCTGTGATAATTTGTCTCCTTTTCTCATGTACTTATGAGCCTCTTGCATCGTCGAGGAAGTCCCAGTGCTTATTTAGAAAGCTTTTTTTTTTTACTTTTAGACCATGATTTTATCCAGGGGTGGGATTCAACCAGTGTTACTACTTTTTATTATTATGTTTATTATTATTACTTTATTATTTTATTTTATTATTACGTTATTACGTTTTGCTCAGAGCACATCTGTAAAATAGATTTGGCTGATAGGTAGTAATTGACAACCAAGTGAATTTCATGGCTGGAGGGGGAACAGAAACTCAGAGTTAGTACTTAAGGAAGTTCATGGCTTTCAAGGAAGTTAAAAGAATAAATTCTCTCCCAAGTAGACCCTCATCCCAAATTTCAAACAGTTCTGATTCGAATCCCGGAGATAAATGAAATACGACTTCAGCAATAGAGTGGTCAATGTCTGGAATACTCTACCCGACTCTGTAGTTTCTTCCCCAAACCCCAAAAACTTTAACCTTAGACTGTCTACTATTGACCTCACCCCTTTCCTAAGAGGTCTGTAGGGGGCGTGCATAAGCGCACCAACGTGCCTACCGTCCCTGTCCTATTGTTTCTCTTATTCTTCTTTTATTTTTCTTATATGTACCCATTTCATGTATTCACAACTATGTATACACTTATACTTATTATCTTGTAAACAATTGGCAAATCAAATAAATAAATAAATAAAATAAATAATTTTTTTTGGTACAAGATGTTGTATTAATGCTTAGTGATGTCATCCACATGACCCATTTAGTGTTATTGTTCAGGAAATAATTAAAATGATAATGGATAACAAATATATTCATTTGTGTACATACGTAGGCACACATATACACACACAGAGAGTGTGATGCACAGTTGCAGCTTGTGCTTTTAATGATCATTCAAGCATCCATTCAGTCTGATGAAGAGAAAATGAAGAGAAAAAAAGGGGGAAATCTATTCATTGCCTCTGAATGGGATCATATTCAAAAGCTTAATAAATTGAGTAATTGAGCTTTTTTTTACCCTAGGCACCAGCAAAATGTCCTTCTTTACAATTAAAATAAAATCAAGCTGGAAAGTCTGAACTAAGTCTGTCTGTCTCTCTCTCCCTCCCTCCCTCCCTCTTTCCCTCTCTCTCCCCTCTCCCTCTCTCTCCTTCTCTCTCCCTTTCCTTCTCCCTCTCCTTCTCCTTCTTTCCCCCTCCCCCTCTCCTTTTTCTTCTCTCTCCCTCCCCTCTCCCACCCTCTCTCTCCTTCTCTCTCCCTTGTACCTTCCTTCTCCTTCTCTCTTCCTTGCCTTTTCCTTCTCTCTCCTTCTCTTTCCCTCTCCTTCTTTCTCCATTTCCTTCTCCTTCTCCTTCTCTCTCCCTCACCCTCCTTCTCTCTCCATCTCCTTCTTCTTCTCTCTCTGTCCCCTCCCTCTCCCTCCCTCTCCTTCTCTCTCCCTCCCCTCCTTCTCTCTCCCTTGCCTCTTCCTTCTCCTTCTCTCTTCCTTGCCTTCTCCTTCTCTCTCCTCTCTCCCTCTCTCTCCTCTCTCCCTCTCCTTCTTTCTCCATTTCCTTCTCCTTCTCTCTCCCTCACCCTCCTTCTCTCTCCCTCTCCTTCTTCTTCTCTCTCTGTCCCTTCCCTCTCCCTCCCTCTCCTTCTCTCTCCCTCTCCTCCTTTTCCTTCTCTTTCGTTCTCTCTCCCTCTCTCTCCTCTCTCCCTCTTCCTCTCCTTCTCCTTCTCTCTCCCTCACCCTCCTTCTCCTTCTCTCTCCATCTCCTTCTTCTCTCTCCCTCTCCTTCTTCTTCTCTCTCCCTCCCCTCCCTCTCCCTCCCTCTCCTTATCTCTCCCTTGCCTCTTCCTTCTCCTTCTCTCTTCCTTGCCTTCTCGTTCTCTTTCCTTCTCTCTCCCTCTCTCTCTCTCCCTCTCCTCTCTCCCTCTCCCTCTCCTTCTCCTTCTCTCTCCCTTGCCTCTTCCTTCTCCTTTTTTTCTTTGTCTTCTCCCTCTCTCTCCTTCTCTCTCCCTCTTCCTCTCCTTCTCCTTCTCTCTTCCTTGCCTTCTCCCTCTTTCTCCTTCCCTCTCCCTCTCCTCTTCTCTTCCTTGCCTTCTCCTTCTCTCTCTCTCCCTCTCCTTCTCTCTCTCTCCCTCTCCTTCTCTCTCTCTCTCTCTCTGTGTCTGTATGGACCACCTGTCCGTAGAGATTATGAAAAGTTTTCTTAAATTATTTTTAAAAAATCTAATGTTACATGTGGTTTTATTGTTCAAATGTTTTAAATTGCTGTTTTTATCTTCTTCTAAGCTGTCAAGTATCCCTTGATAGTGAGATGAGCAGTGTACAGGTAGACCTCAATTTACAACAAATGGTTTAGTTACAATAGCACTGCCTTCAGGTACTTTGGAGAATAGCTTGACTCCCTCTTCTTTGTGACAGCCCCTTAGATACTGGAACATGACTATCATGTCACCCTTAGTCCTTATTTTCATTAAACTAGACATGCAACTTTTCATTAAACTAGACATGCAACTTTTCTTCGTATGTATCAGCCTCCAGTCCCCTAATCATCTTTGTTGCTCTTTTCTGCACTCTTTCTAAAGTCTCAACATCTTTTTTATATTGCAGAGACCAACATTGGATGCAATATTCCAGATGAGGTTTCACCAAGGCATTATAAAATGATATAAACAAATGACCGGGGGGGGGATATTCTCTAGCAATTCTGGTTATGGTTGGGAAAAAGTCATCTTCAAGCATAGCTGGACATTGTCAATTGAATAGTCTCAGTGTGATTCCACATTAACAGATTAACAGAGTTGGAAGGGACCTTGGAGTTCTAGTCTAACTCCCTGTCCAAACAGGAGACCCTATACCATTTCTGCCAGATGGCAGACCAATCTCTTCTTGAAAGCTTCCAGTAATGAAGTTCCCACAACTTCTGAAGGTGAGCTGTTCCATTGGTTGATTGTTCTGTCAGAAAATTTCTTTTTATTTCCAGGTTGAATCTCTCCTTGATCAGTTTCCATCCATTGTTCCCTGTCTGGCCTTTGGGTATCTTGGAAAATAGGTTGACCCCCCCCCCTTTCCTCTCTGTGGCAGCCCCTCAAACATTGGAAGACTGCTATCATGTCTCCCCTGGTCCTTCTCTTCACTAGACCAGTTCCTGCAAACATTCTTCATAAGTTTTAGCCTCCAGTCCCCTAATCATCTTGGTTGCTGTTCTCTGCACTCTTTCCAGAGTCTCAACATCGTTTTTATTTTGTGGTGAAGACAGCTTCTCATGGAGACAAGAGAGGAAAAGTAGATGAGGTTGATACTCCACTGTACTTCTGTAGATCATGGGACTAATGAGCCCAGACTTCATTAAGAAAATGGTCTGATGCTGGTTTGTAACATTCCGTTGAGGCTTACATGGTTGGCTCTGCTTCCAATCATACAACGGTCCTCTGTAACGGTTTGTTTTGGTTTATTTTCTCGTTTCAAGAAACAAGGTTGTTCTGAATCTCTGGCTATTATTCTGCAAAGGTGAGAGGCACTATTGTATTAATCTTCAAGGCCATTTCCTACTCTTCTCCCCATTTCATTCCTCATTGTAATAAAAGAGATAATTACACCTTCCTTTCTTCCTCTCTTGCATAATAGAAAAAGAAGGGGAAAATATCCTCAGCTTCTGAGAGAGGAAGGTGTGAAAATACGAGGAAAGGGGCTCTTTTATCTCCTGTGAAAATCAATATCTCACTTATCTTCTTCTTTTTTTAAAAAAATAAAAAATTCTTCACCAACTCACCACTACCATCAGCTGGACTGGGAAGGAAGAATATTACCTGATTATTTTTCACCTCTTCATTCAACTGAAAGAGAGAGACCAGGAGAGCGATTGCTAAGGCAAACTCTTAATTAATTCTCCATTTTTTTTTAATCTCAATCAACGTGTGTTCTTTTTTAAGCCTCTTAAATTCACCGCAAAATAAAGGGAAATCTTTGTGAAGAGGCACAAATAATCAGAAAGGGGGAAGAGGTATTATGTGGAATTCTCTTGACTGTAAGGAAAAGGGGTGTTGCAAAAGAAGCTTTTTGCTAAGGATTCTGCATTATTAAGATTTTGAAGCCAACTGGTGCAGGCCTCTCTGAAAATGATGCTTCCAAGTCACATGTCCCAATAGTGGCCTGCTTAATGAATTGAAGCATCAGGAGAAAAATATGGAAGGGGTTGTGCAGGAGAAGAGAAGTGCAATTTAATATGACATGAATCATTTGTTGACCGGCTGTAAAGTATTGATGGAATTCCACATGAAAGGTTTCTAGGATGATGGGTTTTTTTTAAAAAAAAACTGAGAGCAGTGCTTAATTCCAATGTTTCAAGCATTTTAAGGCCACTTATGAAAACAAGAAAAGAAAAGGCAATGGCAAAGTTAAATATGTCACAATCACCCAGAAGTGTAATTGGCAAAGCAGTAAATCTAATGATGTTCAAAAAACAGGGCTCTTCAACTCGACTGAGCCTGGGGGAAAAAGC
This sequence comes from Notechis scutatus, assembly GCF_049901735.1. Classification (NCBI taxonomy): domain Eukaryota; kingdom Metazoa; phylum Chordata; class Lepidosauria; order Squamata; family Elapidae; genus Notechis; species Notechis scutatus. The sequence continues at coordinate 202,376,065 of NC_142011.1, forward strand.
CCATTAAACTGTAAAGGAACAAAAGGATAGCTGGGTATGTTGCTGTTGGCCTGATGCTGTCATTAGTTGCAGAAATTTCCTATTGATTTGAATTGCCAGCAGTTCATAGGGCAGGAGCTATTATTGCAGAGGTGACCCCTCATTCGGAGAAGTGGATGGAAATTAGGATAATTCTCTCTCTCTCTCTCTCTCTCTCTCTCTGTGTGTGTGTGTGTGTGTGTGTGTGTGTGTGTGTGTGACAGACAGAGAGAGGGGGGGAGGGAGGGAGAAGAGAGAGGGAGGGAGGGAGAGAGGGAGAGAGGGAGAGAGGGAGGGAGAGAGGGGAGAGAGAGAAGGAGAGAGGGAGGCAGGGGGAGAGAGAGGGAGAGAGAAATTGAGAGAAAGAAAGAAAGAGAGAGAGAGAGAGAGAGAAAGAAAGAAAGAAAGAAAGAAAGAAAGAAAGAAAGAAAGAAAGAAAGAAAGAAAGAAAGAAAGAAAGAAAGAAAGAAAGAAAGAAAGAAAAGTAAAAGCAAGAGATAAACAAAGAAAGAGAAAGAGAGATAGAGAGACTAAAGAAATAGAGAGTAAGAGAGAAAGAAAGAGAGAAAGAAAGAGAGAGAGAGAAAAAGAAAGGGAAAGAGAAAGAGAGAAAGAAAAAAGAAAAGAGATAGAGAAGAAAGGAGAAAGAAAGAGAGAGACTAGAGAAAGAGGGAGCAAGAGTAAGAGAGAAAGGGAGAAAGAAAGAGAAAGAAAAGAGAGAGAGAAAGAAAAGAGATAAAGAGAGGGGGAGAGAAAGAAAGAAAGAGAAAAAGACAGACAGACTGAGACTAAGACTTACTAAGGAATTATCAACATATTCTCTAATTGAGGTTCTGTGGTGTCTTGGTTAAGAATTTGTTAAGCACATTCTAAAGATGCTTCTCTTTATGTCTTTGGCATCTCAGAGCTGTGGATGTCTTTGTCTTCCATCTTCTTCCAACGCAAGCCTTGCTGATAGTGGAAGGGACTATGATCATGCAGCCTGGGATCGATTGTAGAACTCACAACTTCAGCTTTTTGGATGCTTGACACTTCCCTCTTGGGATTTTGGTTCTGGTTTGCTGGACACCCATGACAGTTGGTATCTATAAGATGTTGCATGCATAATTGTTTTCTGGCCCTTTTCAAAGGACAAGCTGCCTCAGGGGATTCTGCTCAGCATAAGACCCATTAAGAAAATAAATGCAGACTTGCAGTAAAGTTCAGTCTTAGTTGCAAATTTTCAAGTCACTTGTAAAACAATATTCGATTATGTCTATTCTATATCTATCCATCTATCCACCTATCCACCTATCCATCCATCCATCCATCCATCCATCCATCCATCCATCCATCCATCCATCCATCCATCCATCTACCTATCTATCCAGTCTGCCTGCCTGTCCACCAATCATCCATCCATCCATCTATCTATCCAGTCTGCATGCCTGCCTGCCTGCCTGTCCACCCATCATCCACCCACCCACCCATCCATCTATCCTTCCATCCATCCATCTATCAATCTTCTATCTACTGTATCTATTGTATCTACTTATCTATCCAGTCTACCTGCCTGCCTGCCTGTCTGCCCATTCGTCCATCCATCGATCCATCCATCATCTATCTATCTATCTATCTATCTATCTATCTATCTATCTATCTATCTATCTATCTATCTATCTATCTATCTATCTATCTATCTATCTATCCAGTCTGCCAGTCTGCCGGCCTGCCTGCCTATCCACCCACCCACCCATCTATCATCTATCTACTGTATCTATCTACTGTATCTATATCTATCTTTCTATCTTCAAGTCATTCATTGAAATAAAATAAGTTCCCCAACAGAGTAAGTTTCATTTTTCCCATGATGGAGAAATTAATGTAAAAATGTATAAATCTGATGAGACCTCTTCTCCATTTTGCATTAATGATAATGATCTATCTGCTTGCATCATTATTGTACCTGACCTTCACTTCTCTCATCACATGGTGTGGACCCTGGGCTAGGATCATGAAAATATTGCTAACCTCTGGAATAAAATAACTACTTTGGCATTTTCCTCTTCTCTGTCCATCTGAGCTCCAAGCCAATGCCAAAATCCATCTTGTTAGAATCAGTGTTTTTTTAGATTATGTCTATCTAGTGGAATGAAATCTAGCTACATTAAGTGATGGTTTCATTTTCAGAAGAGCCCATTTAGAACACAGAATAACAGAGTTGGAAGGGACCTTGGAGGTCTAGTCCAAGCCCCTGCTGAGGCAGGAAACCCTATACCATTCCAGACAAGTGGCTGTCCAGTCTCTTCTTTAAAATGTCCAGTGTTGGAGCACACATAATTTCTGAAGGCAAGCTGTTCCATTGGTTGATTGTTGTCATCGTTAGAAAAAATTCTCCTTCATTATAGGTTGCTTCTCTTGATTAGTTTCTATCTATTGCTTCTTGTCTTGCCTTCTGATGCTTTAGAATATAGATCGTTCCTCCTCTTCTTTGTGGCAACCCTTGAGATATCAAAACACTGCTGTCATGTCACCCATAATCCTTCTTTTCATTAGACTGGACATACCCAATTCCTGCAACCATTCTTCATAAGTTTTAGCCTCCAGCCCCTAATTATCTTTATTGCTCTTCTCTGCCATAGCAGAACCCCTAAGCATTATATATGAGATATCATTGAGATCATTATATATGAGAGCTCCTTACCAAACATATGGTCCTTAGCTATGGTTATCCCTATCTTCAAAAAAGGTGACCCGAGCCTGGTTAAAAACTACAGACCAATCTCACTGTGTTGTGTCACGTGCAAAGTCAGTGTATTGTCTGTGGTATTGAACAGCGAAGAGAACGCAGTTGCTCTTAATATGATCAGAAAGGTCAGATACTATTTCAATTTACATCACTGGTGTATGGAGGTGGTTTGTGCAATCTCTGAGGAGATGCATTAACATTAAAATACCCATATTCTATTCTCATCTAGGAGTAACAACATATCAACCCTGCCTTGCCTCGTCCTCTCATGATGACCCAGGAACAAGGAATTGGTCCTTTTTAGTTACAACATGTAGTTGAACTGACCATGCTTGCCATTCCAATCCAATCATCCCACCAATTTGTGTGTATGAGTGTGTGTATTCATGTATGTGTATGTATATATGTATGCATTTGTGCAAATATATCTAGTAGAGTGTTTTCCAACTAACAAATTTGATTAAAATGCATTAGTTTTCATGAGCTGCATCTCATATCAGTGTAGTAAGAAATAAGAAGAGTAAGTAAGAAGTAGAGTGACAGAAGCAGAGCCAAGTTTCACAACTTGAGGTGTGTGGTTTTTTTTAACCTAAAAAGCCCTCTTATTTTTGTCAAAGAGGCAAAGACTCTTGTAGGATTATGTAGGCTAGACTAATGTAGGATTTAAATTGGGATGAAGTGGCAGGAAGAGAAGAGAAGACAGGTTAATTATGTGGATGCTACTTGTATGCAAGACAGATTACAAGTACCAAGCCAATTAAGAATTACAATATATTAGAAAATCCGTGTTTTTCTTGAGATTTTTTGACAATACCCTAACACAGCTCTCCTGGCTGATTATGTGCCATCAAGTGGTTTTCAACTCCTTACAAACACACAGATATTCAGGGGTGGGATTCTCTTGGTGTAACAACTGGTTCGCTAATTGTGCACTTCGCTGTGATCATCGCAGCTAGGGCTTCACCCAAACTGGTCTGAACCAGGAGAACCCCAATGTAGTTTTCCTTTCAATTTTCCCAATGAGGTATTCATGACCATTGTAACTGAGTCCATTTATTTCTCTATTCCATGTCTTCTCTTTCCTTCCATCTTTCTAGTATTAGAATCTTTTCCACAGCTCTGGGTCTTCATATAATGTGTTCGAATGAGATAATTTAAGTCTGGTTATTTGGGAATTGAATGAGGATTCTTGGTTGGTATATTTGATAATCCATCACTTTGTTTTGTTTGTAGTTTCTTCTAAAGAGCCGTGGTAGTGCAGTGGTTAGAATGGAGCATTGCAGGCTAATTCTCCTGACTGCCAGCAGTTCAATTCTCACCGGCTCAAGGTTGACTCGGCCTTCTATCCTTCCGAGGTTGGTAAAATGAGGACCCAGATTGTTGGGGACAATATACTGACTCTGTAAACTGCTTAGAGAGGGCTTTAATGTACTGTGCAGTAGTATATAAGTCTAAGTGCTATTGCCAAAGGAAGGGAAATAAGTCCTTGCAGATTTTACTCCGCTAATCATTGCCAACTATAGGGGATGGTGGCCATCTCTGTTTCAAGACTATTGAGCCAGTGCTGTCTGAAGACATTTCTATGGTCATGTGGCCAGTGTGATGGCATGGAGCACTGTTACTTTCCCACCAAAGTGGTAGCTACATACATTTGCATGCTTATGAACTGTTAGGCAGGCAGGAACTGGGTGAGGATGGGAGCTCACCCTATCACAGGGTGCTTGGGTCTTGAACCTTGACCGCCAGATTTCCAGCTATTAAGCCCAGTGTCTTAATCACTGAGCCACCAGGCTGCTTTGTAGCCTCCTGTACTAATACAAAAAAGTGAAATTGATAGAAGAGAATATATGTAGCTTAGGGTTGACCTGTGGATTCTTTGGTGCTCTCTGAGCATTGTGGTTTTCTTGCAGGCATTTCATTAGCGAACTAGATAACATCTTCATTTCATTAGCGAACTAGATAACATCCTCAGTGCTAGAAGGAAGGAAGATTTAAATAGAATAGAATAGAATAGAATAGAATAGAATAGAATAGAATAGAATAGAATAGAATAGAATAGAATAGAATAGAATAGAATAGAATAGAATAGAATTCTTTATTGGCCAAGTGTGATTGGACACACAAGGAATTTGTCTTGGTGCAAATGCTCTCAAGTGTACATAAAAGAAAAGATACATTCATCAAGAATCCAGAATCATAAGGTACAACACTTAATGATAGTCATAGGGTACAATAAGCAATCAAAACATACTAGGAAACAGTCAATATTAATCATAAGGATACAAGCGACAAAGTTACAGTCATACAGTCACAAGTGGGAGGGGATGGGTGATAAGGAGTGATGAGATGAGAAGATTAACAGTAGACTAGTGCAGACTTTGTAAATGGCTGGACAGTGTTGTGGGAATTATTTGTTTAGCAGAGTGATGGCTTTCAGGAAAAAACTGTCCTTTTGCCCAGTTGTTCTGGTGTGCAGTGCTCTATAGCATCGTTTTGAGGGTAGGAGTTGAAACAGTTTATGTCCAGGATGTGAAGGGGTCTGTAAATATTTTCACAGCTCTTATTTTTCTACACCAGTGGTTGTGATCATCATTGTACACCTTCCCCAGCAATGAAAATGTCTTCTCTATTACTGTTGAATTGAAAATAGAGTCAGTTTGCTTTAAAGATCAACTTTTCTTGCTAAATTTATATATGATCATTGTTGTGAAATTACTATATTTGAAGTAATGGAAAGACTCAGAGTATTTACAATGGAAAAATAGCAGAGATAGAAAATTGACTTGGAAAGAGATTTATTATATTTATTAATGATTTATGGAAGAAATAAAGGATGATAGGAAAGAGTAAATTATAAGTGAATTGATAACCACCGTTAAGAAGCTCGGTACTTGCTTCTTTATTAAGTTTTTCCTTTTTCTTCTTTTTCTTTCTTTTCTTCTATTTGTATTTCTCTTTTTTCTCCTTTCTCTCTTTTCTTTTCTCGCTATATACTATTTTTGTCTACTCTATTTCTTTTCAGTATTTCTATGGTTTTAATCTTGTTAAAACGGTTTTAATAAAAAAAATTAAGTCTGTGAGTATGTGAGTTTGCCTTTAGGGATTGTGAAAATGTCTGTTAGGAAACCATTTGAAATGTTCTCCTGTGTAGTGCCATGCGTTTGAAGTGGAGAACAAGCCCATCAGGACAAGATTCAGCCGTCCATCTGCATCTGGAAGCTAAAGGTCACTCTTTTGAAGACAGCAAAGTTCACATTCTGGACAGAGATGACCGCTGGTTTGAAAGAGGGAGTCAAAGAGGCCATCTACATTAAAATTGAACAGCCCTCTCTCAACTGGGTGTGTGCGAATATACCACCTATCTCCTGTTTACAACACAGTCCTTTCAGCAGTTCCAAGAAGGTTCCACACTTATTTGCACCATTCAGGTTATGCTGAGGGCATAGAATAAACCACCTAGTGGCCTCAATGATTCACAGAGGGAGTGCTAATAACCAGATGACTGCAAGGAATACAAATCCTTCCATTCTCCACCATTCAGTCAAAACCAAAGAAGCTTCTTGGATGAGAAGCAAAAGTAAGTCTGATTGACTTTTGAAAAAGCACCTTGGGACAACCATGACCTGGATGACCGAGAATCTCCACAGACATTTGAAATATACTGTATGTTCATAGCAGACACATGTTCACATCATACACCCTCCATGGTGTGAGAATATTAGATAAAGGGTTGCAGGAGTGGAGACCATATTCTAATGACTCACCTTGGCTCACTTGTTTTATCTCTGTGCTTGACATTATTTGCTTCCTTGGCAAAAATAAGATTGTTAAAGAGGCAAAATAAATCTAAGATGTAAAAATAGGCTCTGCTTCTCCCTTCCTTCCCTTTCCAATATTTCTTACACAGATCTGACAAGCTAAATTCCTTTATCAGCCACTATAAACTATCCGAGGCTTCACATTGTGCTCTACTCATTTGTTATTTCTTGCTTTAAATTGTCCCACTAAGAGTTTCTCTGTCTGTTCCAGATAACTACATTTTATTTGACAGTCCTCAACAGATTGAACAGAATTATATTTAAAAGGAAAAAACAAATGGTTTTTTTTTCCTTCAAGGCGATCGTATTTCTGTCCAAGAATTATTTTGATTCTTGTACATTTTTCTTAATTATATTATTTATTATTTTTGGTTATGCAATCAACCAGAAGTTTAGACTGGATTTGGCATTATTATCCATTTAATAAGTCCTTCCCAAGAATTTGGGATAAGCATGTTAAGGGAATAGCTTGCGGTTTCCAAGAACAAATCAAAGAAAAATGAAATCCATACAAAAGGAGGTTTTATTCTCAAGAACAAAAGGCCTTGTTCTCGAGGGCAGTCTGTGGAGAAAGTGGGGTGCAGGATTTTATAGGAGGACTGGTTCTTTGTGTGGACTTGGGGATGTGGTTTGCGTATGTATTGATTTCAATGTGTTCTTTCTATGCCGTTTGGGGGGTCCCTGCTTTGAGCTTTGATCCTGTGTGAAATCTGGAAAAGTTAGATTGACTTTGCCCTCAGACTCCATATCTAGAGTTTCCACCCCATCACCCTGAGGGAATTCCTGTCTCCCCATAGAGCCAGTAAAAGTGCCCACCAGAGGTGGTATTCAGCAAGTTCTGACCAGTTCTGGAGAACCGGTAGCGGAAATTTTGAGTAGTTTGGAGAACCGGCAAATACTACCTCTAACTGACCCCACCCCCATCTATTCTCTGCCTCCTGAGTCCCAGCTGATCAGCTGAGTCTTCTTTGGTTGCCCTGCACAGGAGAACAGAGCTGAAAATCAGGTTAATGGGCTAGGGAGAGAATGGGGATTTTACAGTGTCCTTCCCCTGGAGTGGGGTGGAAATGGATACTTTACAGTATCCTTCCCCTGCCACGCCCACCAAGCCATGCCACAAACCAGTAGTAAAAACATTGAAACTCACCACTGGTGCCCACCCAAAAATAGGGGGGCAGACCAGAAGCCTTTTAAACTTCTAACAGGCAGATGTTGCTGTCTGATGGTCTTAGAGATATCATCTCAGGATGTAAGCTGTTCCAAGGAGAACTGTCTTTTGCAATTGACTGATTGTGACTTTGTCAGTGCCAATGACAAAGTGCTCTAGATGTTTTGGGGTTGCACTCAAGGCACCCCTTGTTAATGATTATTATACAGGGGTAATCTAACAGTTAGATTCATAGTCTATATCTGATAGAAATGTAACACTTCAAATCCTAATCCAGGACCTAAGAAATATGAAGGTAGCAAATAGGAATATAAGTAAGCAGCTGCACACAAGACGGTTTATCGTTATTATTTATTTAAAAACTTTGCCAGCATGATTCTTTGATGAGAAATAATTATTTCACAAACCAAAATACTGATCCATTCTCCCATATACCTGAACTATTGTTTTCCAGTTATTGAAGGGAAAATTTGATGAACTTTCCAGGTATATTATCTTTTTGACCTGCTGCCATCTGGATGGCGTTTTAGGTCAATAAAATCCCACATCACTAGACTAACAAATAGTTTCTTTCCCTGGGCCATCCGAACCGCAAATAAACACGAAGTCACTACCTCATTAAGATGTGAAAATATGTGAAATCTCAATACCCCATTCAGATGTATAACAACAGTTGCTGGGGTGCATCCACAGTTTCGTTGTACTTGTACAATGACAATAAAATTCTTCTAATTCTTTTAGTTTCTAATATGTAGGACAGACAACATACAGAGTATAGAATGACATAGAACATAGAACAATAGGGTTGGAAGGGACCTTGGAGATATTCTAGTCCAACCCTCTGCCCAGCGGGACACCTTATAGCAGTGGTCCCCAACCTTTCCAGCTCCATGTGAGTGATAGGCATGCCTGTGAACTTGTGCAAATTGAGGTTTGCATACCAGCATGAGTGCCCACTGCTCACACAAGTGGAACTTCACATGCCAGAGGGAGCATTTGCCACTCACACAAATGGAACTTCATACATGCACAGATTTGCCTGCTGTTTCTATGGCCTGGTTCTGAATGGGCCATAACCTGGTAGTGGGCTGCAAGTCAGGGGTTTGGGACCTATTCTCTACCATTCTAGACAAATGGCTGTCCAATGTCTTCTTAAAAATCTCCAGGGGCAAAACATCCACAATTGGAGGCAAGCCACTCCACTGATTAATTGTTTTCACTTTCAGGAAATTTCTCTTTAATTCTCAGTTGGATCTCTCTCTCTCTCTCTCTCTCTCTCTCTCTCTCTCTCTCTCTCTCCTCTCTCCCTCCCTCCCTCCCCCCCCCTCTCTCCTACTGCTGGGGTGTCAAACTCAACTTCACTGAGGGCCACATAAGCATTATGGTTGTCCTCAAAGGGCCAGTTACATGTAAGACTATCCATCATATTAGTTCAGGAGTGCATTGCATATGAGGTATAAGGGGCCTGCACTCTTTGTGGCACCTTTAAGATCCCAATAACCTGACTGAGCTGCAGATCTCTTACCCAGAAGGGCAGCAACAGCTTTGAAGGAAGTGGTTGTACTTCAGTAGTGCATGGCTCTCAACTAGTTACTCTACATAAATAACCTCTATGATCACATTAAGAGTAACTGCATTCTCTTCACTGATGATGTAAAGCTATTCAACACAACAGACAATACTATTACCCTCCAAAAAGACCTTGATTATGTATCAGAGTGGTCAATCAAATGGCAACTTCAAATCTCAACAAATAAATGCTCTGTCTTACATACTGGCAGAAAAAATCAGAAAATAAAATACAAGCTAAATAGTCAAGACCTTGTTGAGGATCCAAACTCTGTCAAGGACCTTGGAATACTCATCTCAAATGATCTAAGTGGAAGAGCCCACTGTAACTACATAGCCAAAAAGGCATTAAGAGTTGTTAATCTAATCCTACGTAGCTTCTTCTCTGGTAATATCACACTACTAAGTAGAGCATACAAAACATTTGCTAGACCTATACTTGAATACAGCTCATCAGTCTGGAACCAATATCATGTATCTGTTATTAACACAATTGAAAAAGTCCAGAAATATTTCACAAGAAGAGTTATCCGCTCCTCTACTCATTGCAGAATACCTTATGCCACCAGACTTGAAACTCTAGACCTAGAAAACCTAGAACTACGCCGCCTCCAGTCCAATCTAACTATAGTATATAAAATCATACATTGCAATGTCCTACCTGCAAATGAATACTTCAGCTTCAATCATAACAATACAAGAGCACACAATAGATACAAACTCAAGGTTAACGGCACCAAAGTTGACTGCAGAAAATACGACTTCAGCAACAGAGTGGTCAATGTTTGGAATACTCTACTTGACTCTGTGGTTTCTTCCCCATACCCCAAAAACTTTAACCTTAGACTTTCTACTATTGACCTCACCCCTTTCCTAAGAGGCCTGTAGGGGGCATGCATAAGTGCACCAATCATGCTTACCGTCCATGTCCTATTGTTTTTTATTTTTCTTATTATATATCTCATGTATTCAAAACTATATATATTCTTATACCTGTATCTTGTAAGCGAATGCAAATCAAATAAATCAAATAAATAAATAAATAGTTTTGGCCTGAGGATGCACAAGCCTCCCATCATGTCAGCATCCCAACTAACCAACTCCAAACCAATAAACTCTGAAACAAACATTTCCTCAAAGTTCCATTTTATTAGAGTTGTCACATTGGCACATCTGGGAAAACCCGAATATGAGAGTTCCGGGTTTTCCCTTCCCAAAAGAAAATAAAAAATCGTTCCTTTGCACCCATCAGTCCATCACATGGCCCAATCAAAACATCATCCCAACTGGAGACATCCCTCCAGACATTCCTGTCCAGATACAGGGCAACATGTCCTTGACTCTGAGAAAGAATGTTGTTGTGTCTAATCTTCTACTCACTATGAAACCCCTCCCCCTTCCAATTTCCCAAACAGTGAATGTTGCAGCCTTGAAGCTTCCAAATAAAAAATGGCTTCCAAGGCTGACAGCTGTCAGTGTTCCAAGTAACGCATCCACCAAAAGCAGAATTCTGAGGCAGGTAGATTCCTCAAATAATATGTTTATTGGATATATCATATCAGCACAACCACTGAAAATCAACTCTAAAAGTTCCCATAGTTTTCACCTAATTAAAAGAGCAAAAGTTCCTCCTCCCAGATGTTTCCAGTCACACTGATCAATGAAAATAGTTGGCAAGCTGCTTGGTCACTCCTCTCCTCCTTCAACTGCCACCTGTTGAGATGACCTTGGTTTCCACAAGAAAACTTTTTGTTTTGACTGCTAGCCAATCTATCTCCTTCCCCGCTTCCTTCCCACTCTCAGGGTTCATGGCAACTACGAGGCAGAAAAAGATGGCTTCAGCCAGTTCATTTCAGAGTTGACAAACACCCCTTCACTCATGTTACTATTATTTGCCTTAGTAAAGAATGCCAACATAAGCTAGTTGAGACCAAGGACAATGCCTGCTAAGGCAACAACATCCTGAATTTGAAATAAAATCTGTTCTAAAACACTCCATAAAAAATATCTCTGAATGGGGAATGCCTTCATGATAAAAAAAGCTAATTTATTGTTGAGTTAGAGAGAGAGAATAGAGTTACTTCCTGATGGGGTAACCATAAAGTCAGGAGAATATTGAGAAAAAGGGATAAACAATGAGCGAGGCAATTAATAGATAAGAGTAAAAAAAGTGGGGGGATATATACTAAACCACAATTGCAACAGCAACAAAAGGAGATTTCTGGCAACCACTTGTGACATGCCAAAGATTTATTATGTAATTAAGCACAAAGGAGAGTTGAGGTACCTCCTTAAAGAGAAACAACTTGTTAGGTTATTGTTTAAAATGAAGCATTAATTGTTCAGGGTCAGTTTGTCCTCTGAGAAAGAATAACATACTTCCCAATACCTAAATTACTTTGCAGCCTGGAAAAGAAAAGGAAGATACAAGATACATACTCTAAGTTTATCAGTTTTGTGGTTTCTAAAACTGTGCTTATCTATATGATAATGGAAGAGATGATGTCATTTCTATCCAATCTACATCCTGGTTCCTTGACATGAGGTACCTATCAGGGTTCCAAGTAATACTCCCATGATAAATAGGACTCTGAGGTGGGCAGATTCCTCAAAGAACTGATTTATTGGAAATATCATCTTGGCACAGGCTGGTGAAAACCGATTCTGAATATTCCTGCGGTTTTCACCAAGTTAAAAGTACAAATTTCCCCCTTCCCCAGTCAGTCAGTCACATGGCCTAATCATCGTGTCATCCAGTTGCCTGGTAACATCACTCCACTTCTCTCCGACCACCTGTCCTTGGTTCCCAAGAGAAACTATTTTGTTTTGGCTACAAATCCCTTCTATCTCTACTGCTCCCTCCCTAACCCTCAGCCCCAGTGTGGCAATGCTGAAGCTAGAAAACGACCTCACTCAGGCCAACATCAGAGTTGACAGTACCAGTGTTGTCGGATCTGAATTTCAGAAGTTAACTTTGACTAAAGTGTTTCAATATTTGAGGGGATGCCATAAAGAAAGGGTGGGTGGGTTCAACCTATTCTCCAAAGCAACAGGACAAGAAGCAACAGATGGAAGCTAATTAAGGAGAGAAGCAACCTGGAACTAAGAAGTTTCATGACAGTTAGAACAATTAATCAGAGGAACATCTTGCCTTCAGAAGTTGTGGATGCTCCATCACTAGATGGAGATTGGACAACCCATTTCTCTGAAATGGTAGGGTTTCCTGCTTGAGCAGGGGGCTGGACTAGAAGACCTCCAAGGTACCTTCCAACTCTGTTATTTCATTATTCTGGAAGGCGTAAAAGAAAATATATCAAAGAACAAAGAAATGCAAAAGAACTAAGTATTTGGAAAATGACCATCAAAAGCTAGAAATAGCAGAGAGAGCATATAGAAAATTGTTGCATTGATAAAAGGAGGAGGGGAAAAGCACTGATCTAAGTAGAAATGTGTTGGAATAATTAATTTAGTGAAAGATTTTCTTTCATATTTATTGGACAACCCAGAGAATATTTGGAAAGATTCATATGCCAGCCTTATTATATTGGAATATAAAATGGAGGGCAGGATATTTACTCATATAATATGTGCCTCCCCCGGTATTATTCTGCTTTAGTTCAATATTCAACACTTTGTTACGCTGGAGTTACAAGGATCAATATGGTTTTTAAAATGCAGAAGCACTTTTGAATTATACAACAGAAAAAAGTGGAATTAATTTCTTTATTTGCGTGTTCATAAATTTACCAATTTTTTTAGGCTGCTTTGATCAGCTCAAAAGTAAAAATATACAGTATACATTGTACAATGTAGGATAGTATAATAAGCATAAAACAAATACAAAACTGTATACCAAATCTAATCATTATAAAATATAACTGTATATTAACTAATAGCCACAAAAATATTCATAATCACTGTATTAATACCCTCAGTCAGGTACCACCATGCTTCAATCTCCAATTTTTTTTCTTTCCAATAGCTCTCTCCTGTCTCTCTCTTTTTCTCTTCCTCCCGCTCTCTCTGTCCCTCTCCTTCACTTTCTCTCTCTCCCTCTCCCTCCCTCTCTTCCTCTGCTTCCCTCCCTCTCCCTCTGTCCATTTCTCTTTCTCCTTCTCTCTCCCTCTCTCTTTCTTTTTCTCTGTACCACTCACTCTCTCTCTCTCTCCCTCCCCTCTCTTTTGAGAGAGAGAGACAGAGAGAGACAGAGAGACACAGAGACACAGAGACAGAGACAGTAAGATAGCTTGAGCAGAGTGTTGGACTAGAAGTCCCCCAAAGTCCCTTCCAACTCTTCTATTCTGTTCTGTTTTAAAGAATTTCACCAGCACAGCAATTATAATCTCCCTGGCAGGATTGTTGTTGTAATAATAATAATAATAATAATAATAATAATAATAATAATAATAATAATAATAATAATAATAATAATAATAATAATAATAATAATAATAATAGGATTAAAAATGACATTGCCACTCTCACAGCTATGGCTTCCAAACTGCTCCAAATAAAAGCACAAACAACATCTGGTATGTTTTTTATCTGTGGTTTCTCTTTTTCTCTATCAATAACATTCACAACATTAAGAAGATGAACTGTCATTTATAATTAGATGCTTTGGCTGGACCATCCTGACAGCTACCTTGGGCAATTCTAAGTCATTCCCTATTGATTTGTTTCTGTTCCCTCTTTTCTGAATATGTCTTAGCATAATGCTTGAGTAACCTACCTAAAGGGGAAAGAACACCTCCAAGTGTCACTTTGAAATGTTAAATAAAGCAACTCAGAATGAAGTTCCTGAAAGTTTAGTAGTCTGTTCCTGATGCAAACCAACTTCATCACTTTATCTAACCGTGTCAGCTGAAGTACAGAAATCTTCCCCCTTTTAAATTTTATAACAGGGAAGATTTTCAAAAGTGTCTCTTCTCCAGTGCTATTTTTGTTTATCTGGAGACTCAGAACGGGTAAAGAAAAATCTGGTTTACACTGTTTTTAAAACAGAGCATGGAATTGTAGGGTTGGAAGGGATCTTAGAGATCTTCTAGTCCAACCACCTGCTCAAGGCGGGAGACCTTATACCATCCCAATCAAATGGTTGTCAGAACTATTTTTGAAACCTCCAGTGAAAGAGCACTCACAATACAGAAGGCAATTTGTCAGGTCAGATATCTTCCATTGCTGCAGCTGCCGCGGGTCCGTCCTGGGCATTCCAGAAATGGCTGCCTCCCAGTCCTTCAGTCACTCCCAGGTGGTGCATGAATGGCGCTCCCAGCGCAGCTGCTTTCCAGCCTTTTGGCCACCCCTCAGGAGATGCGGTCCTGGCAGCAAGTGGCTTTACAGGTATGGTGCACGGCAGGAATGTGGAGGCAACACAGCTTGGGACAGCTTGTCTCCCTCCCCCGAATGGCAGCCTGTGCACGGCTCAGGGCTGACAGTTATTCCACTGATTAATTGTCCATTTTTTTTTAAAATCAATGGCTCTATTCCCTGACATACATGCACAGTAAGTCTGAGTCATGGAAAGCCTACCATTTATGATGCTTCATGTTAGACGAATATTCTGGATTATTACAGTTCCCATCTACCTTCATAATTTCCAATCAAGGTTGTCTAATAATAATAATTATTATTATAATTATTATAATTATCTAATAATTTCCAATCAAGGTTGTCTAATAAACCATAGCTTTTCTCTCCTACATCCTAGAACTATGTCAGTTGAATATTTCTACCTTATACTGTGTTTTCCTGAAAATAAGACCCTGTCTTATATATTTTGTTGCACCAAAAAAGGTACCAGGTCTTATTTTCAGGACCTTCAGGAAAGCCTTGCCAGCCTTGCCGACTGCAGAAGACATGGACTGACAAGGCAGGTGTCAGGGTGTGCGAGGCCTGGCTACAACTGTCCAAAGGTAAGTGATAGGGCAGCTCCACCACTCCCATCCCCCAGCTTAATTTTTACTCGTCCACTCTGGAATGGGCGGGATCTTAATTAGGGCTTATTTTGGGGGGTAGGCCTTCTATTGGGCACACATGTAAAAATCAAGCTAGGATTTATTTTCAGGATAGGTCGTATTTTGGGGGAAACAGGGGAGATGTCAAGCCTGAAATTGACATATGGGTAGCCATTTTAATTAGGCTTAGTATATATTCTTTTTCTTACTTTCTCTGTGACAGTCATGGGGAAAGGGTTTCGGGCTTGCCACATTCCTAAGTGGGGAGGAGTGGAAATAGAGAGAGTTGTTTAGGCTAGGTGGTTCTTCTTCCCGTGGGAACACGAGCTGTCTGTGCTTAGGCCTCTTGAGGTGGAGATTTATGACATCAAACAATGTAGAATTATTTCTATTGGGGAATGTGACTTTGGGGGGTTGTGTCTAACTTCTAATATTGTGGGGTAATTCCGGGTTGTATCAGATCTGGAATTACCACAGACTTTGCCAATTTGATGCTTTCCTAAATAAAAGAAATTGTTTCGGAAGATGGACTTTGTTCTTTTCTTTTTAAATGGATTTCATCGCTTGGAAACCTGACATTAGGTTTATGTGGAATTTTTCTGAATGCCAACTCTTCTTGTGTCAACTTAAAATTCCTCATTTGGTTATTTTCCCACATCCTGCATAACGTCTGCATTCGGCATAAGATAGCCTGCATGGGTCCAGAGTATCTGAGAGAATCCCAGGGGGATTAGCCCACCCCAAAGGGCATGCTGCAGACCCTGTCAGCCAAGGAATTCTACCTGGTAGAGTCCAGAAGAAGAAGAGTCCTTCCTTCCTAGAACATTGTGCCTTCCCAACAGGTCAGATCTTTTCTCATCTTTTGGCCTTCCAAAAGGCCCTAATCCTGAAGACAAGGCTAGCCAGGGACCCTAATGAGGGTAAAGCACATTGGAGATAGCTCATGGAGTAGAGAGTAGAGTCATTTTGCAGACTTTACACCCTCCTTCTCCATCCAGCAAAACTATTATATTAATTGAATTTCAAATTTAAAGAGCTTTATTTATTGCTTTAATGTTTTATTCTGCATTTTAGCCATACTGTAAGTCATCTAGATTTGACTCCAGTGAGATGGGTGAAATAAAAGTAGATGAAAGATAGATCATTTAGAAATAGAAATAGAATCATACGGCTGGAAGTAACCTCAGAAGTCTTCTAGTCCAACCCTGCTCAAGGCAGGAGACCTTATTCCATCCCAGACAAATAGTTGTCCAATCTCTTCTTAAAAACCTCCAATGTTGGAGCATCTATGATGTCATTCCATTGATTAACAGTTTTCGCTGTCAGGAAATTTCTTCTTGGTTCTAGATACTCAGTGTTGCTCCTTGAAAATCAGTAAAGTGTTACATTAATAGAATAGAATAGAATAGAATAGAATAGAATAGAATAGAATAGAATAGAATAGAATAGAATAGAATAGAATAGAATAGAATAGAATAGAATAGAATAGAATTCTTTATTGGCCAAGTGTGATTGGACACACAAGGAATTTGTCTTGGTGCAAATGCTCTCAAGTGTACATAAAAGAAAAGATACATTTATCAAGAGTCCAGAATCATAAGGTACAACACTTAATGATAGTCATAGGGTACAATAAGCAATCAAAACATATTAGAAAACAGTCAATATAATCATAAGGATACAAGCAACAAAGTTACAGTCATACAGTCACAAGTGGGAGGGGATGGGTGATAAGGAGTGATGAGAAGATTAACAGTAATAGTAGTGTAGACTTTGTAAATGGTTGGACAGCGTTGTGGGAATTATTTGTTTAGCGGAGTGATGGCTTTCAGAAGCCTTGTGTCTAGTTGTTCTGGTGTGCAGTGCTCTATAGCAGGGGTCCCCAACCACCGGGCCCCGGACCGGTACCGGTCCGTGGATCATTTTGTACCGGGCCACAAAGAAAATAAAATAAAAATGGTGGCTTTCTTCGCCTTCGGTGAATGCTGCTGGGATCAGGGATCAAGAACACAAAGGAAAGAAGGGGAGGGAGGAAGCAACCGAAGCCTGTCCTGCTCTCCGGCTCAGTGGCTTCGGTTTCCTCCTGCCTCGTTCCTCTCTCAGTCGCTCTTTCGCTCCTCCACCAGCCCAGGAAGAAACTGCTTCAAAGAAGCCGGCAGGGTGGCTTTTCCTGTCGGCGCAGCTCCTCCGAAGCGCCCGTTCACCCCCACACAGCCGCCCGCAGCTCAATCCAGTGCTCCGTTCTGCCTGCCTGCCTGCCTTCATTTCTGGTTGTTTTGGAGCAGCTTCGGCTGAGAAAAAGAGGCAAATAGTTATTAAAGGGAGGGAGACACCTGAGGGATGAGGCTGAGGAAGGCAGGGGCAAGAGGCGATGCTTCTCAGCTGTCCTGCAGGGACTTGTGCTGAGCTGTGGAGACAGCCGTGGGCCGCCGCCACCCAGCACTCAGTTTTGAAGGCGCTCCTCAGCCAGGCGCAGTTCCTGAATCTGCAGCTGAAACCCTCCGTTTTAAATGTCCCAATAGAAGAGAATATCTGTCACTCAGGGTTGCAATGAGGAGGACTTGGTGCTCCCTGAACTTGGTGGTTTGCAGGCGGACGTTTTATTACCCGACTAGGTAACAACATCAGATGTTACCTAGTCAGGTAATGAAACGTCTGCAAGCAAACCACCAAACTCGGACTCCACCCCCCCTACCCGGTCCTTGAAAAAGTGTTTCTGCGTGAAACTGGTCCTTGGTACAAAAAAGGTTGGGGACCACTGCTCTATAGCATTGTTTTTAGGGTAGGAGTTGAAACAGTTTATGTCTAGGATGTTAAATAGATAAGACAGATGGACAGACAGGTAGATAGATGAGAGATATAAATTAGATGAGAGAGAGGGAGGGAAGAGAGAGATGATAGACAGACAGACAGACAGACAGACAGATGGACACACGGACAGATGGATGGATAAATGGATAGATGATAGAGAGAGATGAGAAATATAAATAGATGAGAGAGAGAGAGGGAGGGAGGAAAGAGAGAGAGATGATAGATGGATAGATAGATAGATATAGATAAGAGGGACAAAAGGGGGAGAATTCTTCTGAATAAATCCTTCAGCTGTATGGCTTGACTTGAATGAGACTCACGTACTTCTTTTATATATACTGTATATATCTATTCATACCTTCATACAAAAACATGCTGCAAAATGAATAGAAAGCAGAGCACTAGAATATTTATGATTTCTGTAAATTAAAACTTATGATACTCTTGTTATATCACTACCATGATTCTTTCTTTCCTAACGTATCTGTCAGATAAAGGATTCTTTCAATTGTAAAGTTTACAATGATTTTCAAAAAGTTCTATGGGTCTGTTAAATATACTTTTAATTTTTCTGTATTATCCTTTCCCAACATGTTTTAAAACCTGGATATCTTTTCTTTCTTTCCCATTTCTTTCCTTTTTGCCTTTCCTCATCTTTCCTTTTTAAGGATTCTTAGCTCTGACACGAAGAGGAAAATAGGCAGAAGAGGAGAAAACCATACACAATTACATTCATTTTAAAATAAAATACTAGTAGTAATTATGGAAACTGGATGAATTGGATTTAGTTTTGGAAAAGTGGACACCTGAGAAAAGTTGACTCCTGAAAAAAGCACCTTTGGAACAACCGTGACCCGGATGACTGAGAATCTTCACAGACTTTTAGCTATACAATTTGGGATAAACATCCTTCAAATGGTGCCGAAAAAAGGAATGGATTTCCAGAGGAAAAAATTGCAGACTACAGGAACCAGGAACACAACTCAGGTGACCCCCAAGGACACAGATAAAACCTCCAACTAGCCTCAACAACCCTCTAAAAGGATGCAAATGACCAGTTGTCTGCAAAGAATATAAATCCTTCCATTCCCCACCATCCAGTCAGAGCTGAAGAAGCTTCTTGGATGAGAAGCAAAATGTCTTCAAAAGAAAAAAAACAAGAAAGTCCAGTTGCCTCCTAAAAAAAAGACATCTTTGGGACCACCATGACCTGGATGACTAAGAATCTCTATAGACACCCGGAGAAAAGTAAAAGCTGGTGGAGTCCACTCTCCCTAACCAGGTTAAAAAAAAAAAAAAAACAAGCAAATATCAAGATATGTTTTTTCAATTAATATTTTTCTCCTTTTGCACTTCCATCCAGATAACAGTATGAATAGTGCAATGATTTTTACAATTTTATGGTGTTCTTAGGCTTCTTTTGTGCTTCCATATAATTAGTCCTTTCATGTTCAAATGATAGCTTATTCCAAGCCCAATCACTGACATGATGCTTTGAATAATTGCTGAGTATTAGGCAGGTGATAAGGGGAAATTATTATTATTTCTAATTGTTTCTTCGTGTTTGGGCTGGGTGGTCACCAATATAATTTATGATAATAAATGTCATAATTGAGCTGCAATGTGTGAAGCTAACTTTTCTTTATTGTCATACTTGCATCTCCCAAACTGATTCTCATAATTTGATAGATAGAAATATGAACGGAATGATATGTTTGTCATTGGAAATATGAATATTCAGATCTGACTTTCGCTAATGAGTTTTTCTATTATGGAGGTGATGAAATTATGTTATAGATTATTTGAATCTTTGAATAGAGTTTATGGTGGTGAAACTATTTTTTACTGCACTTTTTATAATCAAGATGCAGCATCCTTATCTGCATCTTATTTTTCTTTCTTTCTTCAATTTCAGATTAGAGCTATGGATTTTAAGATTTAAGATCTGTTTCCATTGCATCTGAAGAAAAAAAAATGTACACGCAATAGTGGAAGTATGCTTGGGAAACAAATAATTACCCATACTAGATCTGCAAGAAATAATAATTATTTTCCCTCTTCTGGTCTAAGAACCTTCCAGTGTGATCACACCGTGATTTAATCTTCATCTTGTGTTCATTAGCTGTAGTTATTTCCACAGTGACCTCTTGAAGACAATCTTCTCTTAGAAAGAGACAAGTATCGACAAAGGTGGCAATGAATGGCATTCATTTTCTATATAAATGCATTCATGAACATTCATGCCCTCAAACACAACTTGATCAGACATGCCATTCTGGAATCAATTCTTGAACTGTGGAATCCTTGGTGATCTCTCAGCTTGCTGTGTCTTCATGCACATGTTTCATTACCCAAGTAGGTGACATCATCTGTGCTAGAAGGGAGTGGATAGAACTCTCTAGCTCAGGGGTGTCAAACTCACAGCTTGTGGGCCGGATGTGTCACGTGCTGGCCAAGCCCATGTCCAGTTTAGTGAAGGGGGAAAAGTTGTGATATGTCACGTGATGCTGCCATGATGATGCGAGTGAGTTTGACACCCCTGCATCTAGCTAATTATGCTACCTGGTTGGACAATGAAACATCTGTAAGAAAACCACCAAGCTCAGAATCAGAATAGACCTGGAAGGGACTTTGAAGTTCTTCTAGTTCATCTTCTTGCTCAAGCAGAAGACCCTATCCCATTTCAGACAAGTGACTGTCCAGTCTCTTCTAAAAACCTCCAGTGATGAAGCATCCACAACTTCTGAAGGCAAACTGTTCCATTGGTTAATTGTCCTCACTGAAAGGAAGTTTCTCCTTAGTTCTAGGTTGCTTCTTTCTTTGATGAGTTTCCATCCATTGTTTCTTGTCCTGCCTTCTGGTGCTTTGGAAAATAAATTAACCCCCACCTCTTTGTGGCAGCCTCTCAAATACTGGAATACTGCAATCAAGTCCCTCCTAGTCTTTCTTTTCTTTAGACTAGCCAAACAAAAACCCTGAAACCATTCTTCATATGTTTTAGTCTCCAGGCAGAAGAAGGATCAGAGGTGACATGATAACAGTATTCCAATATCTAAGGAGTTGCCACAGAGAAGAAGGGATCAACTTACCTGAGGGTAGGACAAGAAGCCATGGATGGAAACTAATCAAGGAGAGAAGAAGCTTAGAACTAAGGAGAAATTTCCTGACCGTTAGAAGAAGGAGAAGGAGAAGAAGAAACAACAGGAATGACCTGGAACATATAGGTGACTATAACAGGCACTATATAGGACAGAAGACACACATTTAGCAGTACCCAGCCATGAACTGGCATTCAGAAGAAACAATAACAAATCCTAACCCTTATATCACATGGACAGATTCAACTAGAGTTTCAGCTAGGAAATATTGAATACCCTAGAGCAAACTAAATCCAAAAATGCTAGGTGTGTAGTGCTCAAAGAAGTGAGATTATATGAACGCCTACACTAGCTGTTATTATACATTAGGAAATGATTTTAACATATATTTAAATTTATTTTGTGAGCAGCCGCTTCTTGGTTGCATTGTGCATGTATTCGGATATTTCAGAACATTTGTTCTTTCTCCCTCCCCTTCTTCCCCAGCCTTCAGCCTCTATCAATGTGAAATTCATTACTTAGGCAAAATATTTGACACTATTTCTTTCATTCAGTTCTGGGCTGTCTTAAAGTGTGGTGACATCTCTTCAAAACATTTCACCACTGATAGAATTCAATGTGGAACAACTGACAAGCCTTGTTAGGCCTGTTCTGAAAGAAAAATACAATGGAAAATGAGGAGGAGGAGGAGGAGGAGGAGGAGGAGGAGGAGGAGGAGGAGGAGGAGGAGGAGGAGGAGAGAGAGGAGAAGAAGAAGAAGAAGAAGAAGAAGAAGAAGAAGAAGAAGAAGAAGAAGAAGAAGAAGAAGAAGAAGAAGAAGAAGAAGAAGAAAGAAAGAAAGAAAGAAAGAAAGAAAGAAAGAAAGAAAGAAAGAAAGAAAGATTAATTAAATTTATTATATGCTTTCTAAAGGATGACAAGGAGAGGGTGACAAAGAATCATAACTAGATACAGTTATGGGTGAGAAATGAGACATTTTCCTCCTCAAGCGAAAAAAAAATATATACAGTTGCCTTTTGAGAAAAGCACGTTTGAGATTCTATGGGAAACATTACCAAACTTCCTTCATAGCGGTTAAAAGAAAATCTTAAAGTAGAATTTCCACAAATGCCCCACCAAAATTAATTTTATCTTTCCTTTTTATTATAGGCTAATATTCAAAATAAATTGCTTAGGAGACATACTATTTAAATATATAATACAAGGTGGTAGAATAGCCAAGATGTTACATTAATCCATAGACTATCTGAGTCTAAATGCTATTTCTGCCGGCACACGAGAGGTCACCCAGAAGAGCCCCACTGCACGCACATGCCGCTGCCGTTTGACAGCTGATTGTCAGGTATCTGGTGCACATGCGTGGTGGGCAGGATTGTATGGGAGACACGTGCACCTGCACAGAGGTGCATGGCACATGGGGGGGGGGTCATGCATGCATGTGTAGGGGATGTGTGGGGCTCCCACACGCATTGCCTTCTGGGTGCTGGCACATGAGCATGCATGTGTGAGCGCGCACACAATTTTCAGCACAGGAGCCCACAAAGGTTAGCCACCACTGCTCTATATCATCTATCCACCTATCATCTATCTCTATTCTCTCTCTCTCTCTTTCTCTCCCTCTCTCTCTCTTGATTAATTGGTGGCAGATCAGTGCAGTTTATATAAGCAAAGCCCCTATATTTCTCCACCAGAAAATTCAAATGTTGATCACATTAAAGCTTTAACAAGCTAAACACTTAAGCTGCATGGATATTTACTGTTTCTTTTAAAGCCGCATTATTTCCCTTGACTCTTATTTCTTCCATACCATTTCCCCCCAGGTTTGGCTTGTCTCTTTCTCAATTAAATGGATAATTCCACCCACCTAGAGAGTCAAGCCAAGGCAGTTTTGCCTCCTTCCACAAAAATAACTAAATTAAAAATAAATATTTTATGTGATTTTTCAAAATATTCTTCGTATTTTTACAAAGAAATACAGAACAGTAAACAATGTGATGCTTATTATTATACTACAATACAATACAATACAATACAATGCTTTATATACTACAATACAATACAATACAATACAATAAAAAAAATTGTGTTACACGGTGTTATATTGTGTTTATGTTCCATTAAATGGAGATGAGCTGATCACATAGCAAGAAGAACTGATGGCAGGTGGACCAAGGCAGCTGCAGAATGGATCCCGCTTGATAGAGAGCATCCATGAAAGAGACCTAAAATGAGATGGAGTGACAACATCAGAAAGTATGGTGGGTCCAATTGGGAAAAGAAAGCTCAAGACTGTATAAGTTGGAAACATGTGGAAGTGGCCTTCATCCTGCAGTGGATAGACAATGGCTAAAATTATTGTATTGTATTGTATTGTATTGTATTGTATTGTATTGTATTGTATTGTATTGTATTGTATTGTGTTGTGTTGTGTTGTATTGTATTGTATTGTGTTGTATTGTACTCTACTCTACTCTACTCTACTCTACTCTGTTCTATTCTATTCTATTCTATTCTATTCTATTCTATTCTATTCTATTCTATTCTATTCTATTCTAATTTTCTGTTCTATTCTGTTCCATTCTGTTCTGTTCCATTCTGTTCTGTTCTATTCTGTTCCATTCTGTTCTGTTCTGTTCTGTTCTGTTCTGTTCCATTCTGTTCTGTTCCATTCCGTTCCATTCCACTCCATTCCGTTCCATTCCATTCTATTCCAGTGTATTGTATTATTATATTATATTGACTGGAATCATGGAAACTCTGGACTTTTCTTGACTCGTCAAGAAAAGTGTGTTGTGGATTTAAGTTTGCCTGGTGAATTTGAAATGTGGATTTACAGGCGGCTGGTATGTGTAAGTTGGGTTGACAAAATCAGGAATTAGGAGGTGACAACCTGAGAAAGCCAGGGAAAATCATCAAAACCATAAAAAAGTGAAAGCATATTTTGGACATGTGATGCGACAGCCAGAAAAATATGGCATACTTCATTTAATCCTCCAGGGAAAAATGGAAGGCAAATAAGGTCCAGGCAGAAGAAGAACATCATGGATTCAAAATCTAAGGGACTGTTTTGGACAAAACTCAGCAGCACTTTTCTGATCCGATGATGGATATAGCAGCAGCAGCGGAGGAGGAGGAGGAGGAGGAGGAGGAGGAGGAGGAGGAGGAGGAGGAGGAGGAGGAGGAGGAGGAGGAGGAGGAGGAGGAGACTTTATTTTGTTTGAGAAACTTTCAAGTGCTTTGTGGACTCCTTGGCCATTGCTCTGTGGCTTAAGATTGGCTTAACTCCTTGGCCATTGCTCTGTGGCTTAACATTATTCCCTGCTCATGGCTGGACTTCATTGGAACAGGTGAAGGGAATTGTGGGGGAATATTAATAAACTCACTAAACCACAGTTATGTGTGTGTGAGATAGAGTGAGTGGGGCAGCGCAGGTCCCTTCTGACTATGCTATTCTGTTAATTCTGTTGAAATTAGTTTGATATGAGTTACTAAGACCTTCTGCCTTGAGAAACTCAGCATATCTCATCTCTACAGTGGCGTGTAAAATGGACTATGTTCCTTTACATTTCTACCTCAGTGAAGATCTTACCTGGAAAATCATCACAACCCAGGTGGCCAGAAATGCCCAACAGAGACTCCGTTTCCTCAGGGTCTTGCGAAAGAATAAAGTGGAACAATGACTGATGACCTCCTTTTACCGGTCCACAATAGAAAGCATCCTCACATATTGCATTAGGGTGTGGTCTGCTGGCTTGACAGCCGTGGATAGAAAGACATTACAGAAGGTGGTGAGCATAGCACAAAAAATTGTGGGTTCTTCCTTGATACCACTAGATGACATCGCTGGGGCTCGCTGCCTTAGAAGAGTGAGGAAAATTCTATGGGAGGACTCACATCCCTGTCAGCACTTCTTCATTCTCTAACCATTGGGTAGGAGATATAGAAGCACAGCCAGTCACACCAACAGGCTGAAGAACAGTCTCTACCCATGGGCTGTCAAACTTCTGAACAGAAAATAACTTCATGTCAACATAGTATGATAGACTTGTGGGGCTGGCCCATTGTGCAACAAGGTCACATGGTACAATAAGATTGTGTGTTTGTTAGTAGGATTCATGGGGTTAGGGACTTCTGTCTTCACTGTGAGTTGTATTGAGGGCCGGGTGCACAAAGGGAGGCTCAGCCAATCTCATTGTACACTTGTTGTACGCTGATAATAAAGGTTGATTGATTGAACTCTACAGTGGTGTGTAAAATGGACGATGTTCCTTTACATTTCACCACAACCAATTTGCATTCAAGGCCCAAAGAAATGTATCCAAATGGATTGATATTCCCAGGATAGATCCATTGCTTCAGTTATTGACTTGGTGGGTCTGCGGTCCATATTAAAGATTTGGCAAGCCATTTGCCTCCTTGCTTAATGGTAGCTGGAGTTTAGCAATGTGTCTGTTATGAACTAATAAAAACTATTAAATAAAAACTTGTCGACCTTACAAGAAAAGCAGGCTCGTAATCCTGCACCTTTGATTGGCCCATGGATAGCGAGCTGCGATTGGTCCGTACGGAGCAGCCTGATTGGCTATCAGCTGAACATCTCTCATTGGGTACAATTTAAACGTTTGAACGTAATTCATTGGTTAACGGGTCAGCAGCCAGCTCTATAAAAGAGCTATTGCTACCCAGGGTTTTTGCTCTGTTCTTAATCGTTAATAAAGAGTTGAAGTTCACTAGTTCTCTGCCTCGTCTCCGTTCCTTGCGCCCATGCTCAGTATTTAACAGTGTCAGTGAAATATGAAGCTGCTGAAACACTGGAGGTATTCTACTGGTTCAGCCCGGTTCTGCTGAGCGAGTAGTGCCAATGAGCAGCGGAGACCAAACCGGTTCTCTCTGCCACTCTGCTGTTGGGCCTGGCCTCCCAAACTCACCTTTATTCTCTGCTTTTGAAATGCAGTTGCTTTGCGCGGCACAGCGGGATGCCACACGGCAGCTGCTGAACTGACAGGGAGAGTGCAGGCTTGCAGGATGTGAGTTGGAATGCCTCTGTGCCTCCACAAATTGCATGTTTGGCATGCGCACGCATGCATGCAAAGTGTATGCACGCATGCAAAGTGCGCCCACCAAGCCATGCCCACTGAACCAGTGGTAAAAATCTTTGAATCCCACCACTGTCCTGAAAATATTGATTTGGAGTTGGAGAGACCCTTCTCAGCAATGTTTCTTCTTCAAAGGAGTTTGAAGCCTCAACGCTGTTTAGCTAAATAGGCACTAGAACTGACAGGGGGGGAAAAAAACTTCTGAAACTGGAAAGAAATCTGGCTCCTACTGAGATTAAGGAAATCTCTAACACTTTTCATTCTGAGTTTTTCCTTTTTTTCTTCCTACATCTCTGTGAAAACGGAAGCGTTTACAAAATGCAAGTGTAGACTTTAATTATCATCCTGATTAGCAATCATCTAAGTTTCCTCGGTGGATGCTGGGACTAAAGGTTATTTCCTATTCAGATTATTTGCAAGAAATTATACTTTATTCCTGATGGATCTGGTTTTTTTCCTGCTCTCACTATTTGAAAGTTTTTAAATTAGGCGTTCCATTCTACAAGCACTATGTCATTCATTCCCAAAATGGCAATGTTATTCATCTTCTCCAAGCAAAGTGACACCTAATGAGCCGTGGTGGCGCAATGGTTAGAGTGGCAGTACTCCAGGCTACTTCTGCTGACTGCCGGCTGACTGCAATTTGGCAGTTCAAATCTCACCAGGTTTAAGGTGGACTCAGCCTTCCGTCCTTCTGAGGACTCAGATTGTTGGGTGCAGTAGACTCACTCTGTAAATCAAGGGTCCCCAACCACCGGTCCCTGGACCGGTACCGGTCCATGGATCATTTTTTACCGGGCCGCAAAGCTTGGGCGCCGCCATCTTGTTTCGACAGCGCTTCCGGGTTTTGGGTTGGAAAGTGCTTCCGGTTTTTCAGTTGGAAAGCAGCGTTTGGGTGCTCACGCCTTAGTTTCGTTGAAGGGGGGGTGGCTTCGAACGAAGAGCCGTCCCGATGGCAGTGGAGTCTCATGTTACTCAGGTACCGGTCCGTGGAAGAATAAATAATCGTGAAACCGGTCCCTGGTTCAAAAAAGGTTGGGGGCCACTGCTGTAAATCACTTAGAGAGGGCAGTGAAGCACTGTTGAAGCAATATATAAGTCTAAGTGGTATTGCTACATTAACAGAATTTTGCAAATCTGAAGGTGCAAACATCTCATTGCCACTTTTAACCATCTGATCAATTAGGGTTGGTTCTTTATAACTTATGTCCTTGGGGACTTACTTTCTGTGAAAGCACTGTGAAGTGGTATATCAGTCTAAGTGCTATTGCTATTGCTATCCATTTATCAAGAATGATAAGTAATTTTAGCAAAAAAAAAAAAATGTTAAACAAACCTTTCATAGCTCCCTAAAGGGAAATTTTCCAAACTACCTCTCCTCCCACAAAAATGTGTCCCCTAAATAAAGTTTGGGGCCAACATTATAATAATTTATTTATTTATTTATTTATTTGATTTGCCAATTGTTTACGAGATAATAAGTATAAATGTATACATAGTTGTGAATACATGAAATGGTTACATATAAGAAAAATAAAAGAATAAGAGAAACAATAGGACAGGGACGGTAGGCACGTTGGTGCGCTTATGCACGCCCCTACAGACCTCTTAGGAAAGGGGTGAGGTCAATAGTAGACAGTCTAAGGTTAAAGTTTTTGGGGTTTGGGGAAGAAACTACAGAGTCGGGTAGAGTATTCCAGACATTGACCACTCTATTGCTGAATTCGTATTTCCTGCAATCAAGTTTGGTGCGGTTTACTTTGAGTTTGTATCTATTGTGTGCTCTTGTGTTGTTATGGTTGAAGCTGAAGTATTCATTGACAGGTAGGACATTGCAATGTATGATTTTGTATACCATGCTTAAGTCAGACCGAAGACGGCGTAATTCAAGGTTTTCTAGTTCTAGAATTTCAAGTCTGGTGGCATAAGGTATTCTACAGCGAGTAGAGGAGGAGAACTCTTCTTGTGAAATATTTCTGGACTTTCTCAATTGTGCTAATATCAGATACGTAGTGTGGGTTCCAGACTGATGAACTGTATTCGAGTATTGGTCTAGCAAATGTTTTGTATGCTCTGGTTAGTAGTGTGATATTACCAGAGAAAAAGCTACGTAGGATTAGGTTAACAACAACAATATATTAAAATTTTAAAATGCTAATGCTTTGCTGTATGTATCAACACAATACAGGCTAATTTTGACTTACTGTGTATCAATGTTAAATAATACTCCTTCCTTGTTTAATCACATAATCAAGAATTTGCTTTAAAGGATACTTTAGCTTTTGTATTTATATACTTCCCATGTAACTTAATATTTGATCTGATATTTCATTGGCACTTGATCAAGAACCATTTTATATCTCTACACAGTTTCAAACTGAGGCAGAAACTTACTGTACACAAAACGCACAATGCTACACTCACTGAAGTATTGACATTCTGTAATTACACGAAGTTATTCTAGCATCTTCAACTGTTCCATTTGCCTTCCAGATACCCAAACACTGAGGTATATTTTGAGTGAACATATAGAACTTATATGGCTGCTATCTTTTTCTTTGCCTCAGACAACAAGCCTTGAGCCACCTAAGTTGAGGGACTTCCTATTCATCCATCCATCCATCCATCCATCCATCCATCCATCCATCCATCCATCCATCCATCCATTCCACCCATATATTATCTATCTATCTATCTATCTATCTATCTATCTATCTATCTATCTATCTATCTATCTATCTATCTATCTATCTATCTATCTATCTATCTATTAGATTTTTATCCCATCTTTATCACTTTATAAATAACTCAAGGCAACCAACATACATAATATTCCTTCCTCCTCCTGTTTTCCCCACAACAACATACCTATGAGATGGGTTGGGTTGGGAGAGTGAGTGGCTCAAAGTCACTCAGCCAGCTTTGATGTCTAAGGTGGGAGTAGAACTCACAGTCTCCTGGTGATTGGCCCAAAGTCACCCAGTCAGATTTGACTAAGGTGATCATGTGGCCGGCATGACTAAATACCAAAGGCACACAGAATGCTGATACCTTCCCACCAAGGTGGACCCTATTAGAACTCACAGTCTTTTGCAGTGGCAAGAGCTCCTCCTCCTCCTCCACCTCCTTGTTATGTAAGCAAAAGAATGCTATAAAAACATGCTGGTGGTCTCTCCACACAAATTTGCTCTGAGGGGAAGCATTTTTCTTTAAACGAAAAAAAGGTAAAGGTAAAGGTTCCCTCGCATATGCGTGCTAGTCGTTTCCAGCTCTAGGGCGGTGCTCATCTCTGTTACAAAGCCGAAGAGCCAGCGCTGTCCAAAGAGCGTCTCCGTGGTCATGTGGCCGACATGACTAAATACCAAAGGCACACAGAATGCTAATACCTTCCCACCAAAGTGGCCCCTATTTTTCTACTTGCATTTTTACATGCTTTTGAACTTGCTAGGTTGGCAGAAGCTGGGACAAGTAACAGGAGCTCACTCCATTATGCAGCGCTAGGGATTCGAACTGCTGAACTGCCGACCTTTCTGATCGACAAATTCAGTGTCTTAGCCACTGAGCCACTGCGTCCCTATTTATTATTATATTAGCTTATTTATGATCCTATTAATTATACTAGCATACTTATAATTATAGACAACATTCATATTTTACTTACACATAACAATGATCTTTCTTCATCTAATATCTACCTCTTATCTCTAACGTGCTGAAGGATTTCAGACAGCAGAATATCCAGAAGATTCCCACTATAAACTCAGTCATAGTTCATAAGGACATCTGATTTCTTTCACATATACTACTGCCCAACTTTGAGTCCCTGATCTTATATCTGTGTACATTTTTTCCTATCCAGATGCATAATATTAAATTTCTTCCTCTAAAGTTCTATCCATTCATTTCAACCCATTGCTCCAGTCTTCCTAGAACTTTTGGGATCTTCCATTGCCAATAATGAAATATATTCTCCCTGCTTAATTTAAGTGAACTAGATTACCAGTACTCTTTCCAGAGAATACTTTTCCTTTAATAATAGGAAAACCTCTTCTTCACTTATCAGGCTTGCAACAAATTATTTTATGATGGTTTGAGTGAATTAATCCTCACTCTGCACCGTAATTGTTGGTTTGAAAGCAGTGTGGTTGGGTTCATTCTTAGAGCTAAATCACATCCCTACATGATGGCTTAGCACAATGCAGGAACCATGCCAGCTGCCTTTCTCTCTATCTACACTGACATTTCTCTAGCAGAGTGAAATACTTTGGGGTCTATCAGATTATTAAACTGAAGGAAAATTAAAGAAAACTTGATAAAACATGACATAACTACTGTTTTTCTCCAAAGCATCATTCTCTGGAGAAAATGAAGGGATGGCGTATGTTTTCCTTTGTCACACCTGTGTGTGTGTGTGAGGGGGGGAGGAGGGGGGAGGAGGAAGAATGAGAGGTAATATTTATAGAACCAAGATTTAAGTTTGCCATTTGTTTTTTTCTTTCAGAGCAAGAGCTAATATTATTTCTTCTGAATGTCACCACAGCCTTCCTACTTTACAATTTAGGAAGGAAAACATGGGACATGTTGCTAGCTGAGCTTTTGAATGACTATCATTAAGGCTGAGAAACCTGAAAGGGGATTTTTCTTTCTTTTTTCTCTCTCTACAATGCAAGGACAATAAATTGCAGGTAGCAACCCCTCCATGGGAGAGCCAACCAAACACACACACACACACACACACACACACACACACACACACGCAATGTAACCTAGTCATTGCTAGGTCTAAAGTTTTCAATGTTGGCACACAGTCATGACTCTGATAGAATATGTAACTGGAGAAGGAGTGAGGAGGCGGCACATTGCCATATCATCTCAGTTTATCAGGAAAGAAACAACATATTCCAAAGAGGAACAGAATAAGAGATGGAACCTTGGAGGTCTTCTAGTCCAATCACTGCTCAAGCAAGAGACCTTATACTATTCCAGACAAATAGCGATCCAGTCTCTTCCTAAAAACATCCAGTGATAGAGCACCTACAACTTCTGAAGGCAAGCTGTTCAGGGTAGCTGTACTTTACAATCTTCCAGGGTATATCTATTATATACCCTGGAAGGAGATTGGAGGCCTAAACATGTAAAGAACGGTTGCTGGAATTGGATATTTATTTATTTATTTATTTATTTATTTATTTATTTATTTATTTATTTTAGTTTGTCAAGCATGTATGAGAAAACAAGTATAAATATGAAGACAACATATAAACATATAAGTATAAACAGGTATAAGTATATACATAATAAATGAGTATGAGAAAATGGGAACACTATGACAGGGGCACACCCCCTTACGTGCCTCTTAGGAATGGAGTGAAGTCCACGGTGGACAGTTTAAGGTTAAAGTTTTGGGGGTTTGAGAATGTAACAACAGAGTCAAGTAATGAGTTTCAGGCATTGACCATTCTGTTGCTGAAATCGTATTTTCTGCAATCGAGATTGGAATGGTTTACTTTGAGTTTGTATCTATTGTTTGCTTGTGTGTTATTGTGGTTGAAGCTGAAGTAGCCATTGACAGGTGATGTTGTAGCGGACAATTTTAAATTTTAAAGACTCGAAATTCTAGACCTAGAAAACTAGAACTATGCTGCCTTCGGTCCGATCTAAGTATAGTATATAAAATCATACATTGCAATGACCTACTAGTCAATGAATACTTCAGCTTCAACCATAACAACACAAGAGCAAACAAAAGATACAAACTCAAGGTTAACTGCACCAAACTTGATTGCAGGAAATACGACTTCAGCAACAGAGTGGTCAATGTCTGGAATACTCTACCTGAGTCTGTGGTTTCTTCCCCAAACCCCCAAAACTTTAACCTTAGACTGTCTACTATTGACCTCACCCCTTTCCTAAGTGGTCTGTAGGGAGCGTGCATAAGCGCACCAACGTGCCTACCATCCTTGCCCTATTGTTTCTTTTATATATTTTTTATTATTTTTCTTATATGTATCCATGTATTCATAACTATGTTTTTACTTATACCTATTATCTTGTAAGCAATTGACAAACAAACAAACAAACAAGCAAATAAATAAATAAATAAATTTTGTTTACTAAGCTTAGGTCATATCATAAGCAGCATAGTTCTAAGTTGTCTAGGTCCAAATTTTCAAGCCTGGTGGCATAAGGTATTCTATTGCGAGCTGAGTTATTTTTTTAATCTAATTTGATGAAAAAAAAGGACTGGGGTGACATGATAGCAGTGTTCCAATATCTCAGGGGTTGCCTACAAAGAAGAGGGGAGTCAGATATTCCCCAAAGCACCTGAGGGCAGGACAAGGAGCAATGGGTGGAAACTAATCAAGGAGAGAAGCAACTTAGAACTAAGGAGAAATTTCCCGACAGTTAGAACAATTAATCAGTGGAACAACTTGCCTCCAGAAGTTGTGAATGCTCCAACACTGGACGTTTTTGAGAAGAGATTGGACAACCATTTGTCTGAAATTGTATAGAGTTTCCTGCCTGAGGAGGGGGTTGGATTAGAATACCTCCAAGGTCCCGTCTAACTATGTTATTTTAAGTAGCCTGGACTCTGTTATGGGGTGGCAAGCAACCCCAGAACTGCACATGCCCTTATGGTGTGTCCTTCAAGAAAAATCAGCAATGTGCTGCGTGAGATTAAGAAGGCCTTGCTGTATAAGAACACAACCTTTGTCAAATTACATTCTGTTCTGGGAAGTAGAAGAAGAAGAAAAAAAAATATGTGCTGCTTTTCTGCAATTTACATAAAGGCACTGCCATCTCATAAATATGTCCCTGTCTTTCTCCCATGAGGCAACAATGCCACCTGATTGTATGTTGATTTATGGGCACCTTATGCAGAAACATACTCTGGAATACTAGCTGAATAATAGTCTGTACAATTATTAGGCTTCTGGTTTTTACAACCTTTGGAAGAGATTGATTTCTGGTCATTCCCATCTCTGCTGGGTTTTAAGGCTGAGCCATGATGTAAACAGACTCTGCTATTTATCTGTGTGCCAAGCTGCATCCTTGGACTGAATAATTCTACACCACCAAAGAAGCCGACAGTGTTTTGCTTAGTAAATCACTTAACAGGGAGACCACACCGTTAAGTGTGCCCTGGTTAAACAACATTTATTATCGGGTAAATATAGACAAGGCTTCCCAAGAGAAAGTCTAATTGTCTGTAAGAGAAACATGCCGTCAAGAGGCATTGAAACACAGATTGGGTGGGGAGTGATTGCAGGTTTAGGGTGGTGGGATTCAAAAAAAAAATTACTACTGGTTCTGTGGGCTTGGTGGGTGTGGCTTGTAGGGCATGGCAGGGAAAGGATACTGTAAAATCCCCATTCCCTCCCCACCCCACTAACCTGTTTTCCAGCTCCATTCTCCTGTGCAGGGCAACAAAAGAAGACCCAGATGATCAGCTGGGACTTGGGAGACAGAGAATAGATGGGGGCAGGCAGGGGTGGGATTCAAATTTTTTAACAACCGGTTCTGTGGGTGTGGCTTAGTTGGTGGGTGTGGCTTAGTGGTCATGTGACTGTCTGGACATGGCCAACTCAACATCACTCACACATGCATCTCCTCGCCTGGCCTCTCATGACTGTGGAGATGCTGCAACAGTCATAAGTGTGAAAAACGGTCATAAGTCACTTTTTTCAGTGCCATTGTAACTTTGAATGGTCACTCCACACAAGCAAAGTACCAGCAAAGGAGGGGAAAAAACTCCAGAGAAGTTCCTGAGACTGGAAGTCCAGTCCTGCCAAGAATGTAATAAGGGTTAACGGAGATGCAGTTTCTGTAAGCAACACCAGAATGTTTCCTTCCTGCCTTCCTTACAGGATTAGGCCAGTAATTTCTTCAAACAACTGGTTCTCCGAACTGCTTAGAATGTTAACAACCAGTTCTAGCGAATAGGTGCGAACTGGTAGAATCCCACCCCTGGGGGCAGGGGCAGTCAGTGGCATTTGCCAGTTCCCTGAACTACTCAAAATTTCCACTACCAGTTTTCCAGAACTGGTCAGAACCTGCTGAATGAGCAGGGATATTTTTGTTTGCCCCTGAATTAATTGAAATTGGATCAAGAGTGATGTTTCCTTTGCAGTGCTGCTACTTGGCAGAGCTCAGGAACAACCTGTTTTGCCAGAAGTTGCTACCAGTTCTCCAGAACTGGTCAGAACCGGCTGAATACAACCTCTGATTGAAACACAGGTTGGGTGGGGAGTGATGGCATGTTTAGGGGTACAGCAGAACAATGTCTTCTAGAAGATAGCATTGTCTTTACCATTGACATTCAGGGATTTATGCAGTTCCTTGCTGCAATGGGGTTTCATTGTGTCTTCTTTTCTAAAGCAGTGGAATTTGACCCTTGCCAAGGAAGAACCACAGCTGAAATCAAAACTAAGTTCAATCAAAACCACCATCTTGCTTATTTGGACATCTCTTTAAGGTTGTCCCTACCAAGACTCCTAGAATTTACTGATCGAATAAAATTTGGAATTAGGTGCCTAACAAGCAAGTGCTGGAAGGCATGACACAAGATGTGTCACCAGAAGGGGGAAAAACACAACCACAAAGCTGGGTGTCATCCAGGAGAATTCACTGGAGAAAGCAATTATGTTGGGAAGAGTTAGCAGTAAAAGGAAACCAGGCCACCAAAGAACATGATGGCTGGACACCATCAAAGCTGACACCAGCCAGAGCATGGAACAACTCAAAGAAGTAGTGCAAAATCAGAAGATATGGAGAGACCTGGCACCATAGAATCTCCAAGAGCAGAGACACAACTAAATGGATAACAGAACAATTGCTGGAATTGGATATGCTTAGTTTAATGAAAAGAAGGACTACAGAGGACATGATAGCAGTAGCACTTAGATTTATATACCACTTTACAGGGTTTTACAGGCCCTTCTAAGCAGTTTACAGAGTCATCATATTGCCCCGAACAATCTGGGTCCTCATTTTACTGACCTTGGAAGGATGGAAGGTTGTGTCAAGGTTTGTCGCTTGTATCCTTATGATTAATATTGACTGTTTCCTAGTATGTTTTGATTGCTTATTGTACCCTATGACTATCATTAAGTGTTGTACCTTATGATTCTGGATTCTTGATGAATGTATCTTTTCTTTTATGTACACTTGAGAGCATTTGCACCAGGACAAATTCCTTGGGTGTCCAATCACACTTGGCCAATAAAGAATTCTATTCTATTCTATTCTATTCTATTCTATTCTATTCTATTCTATTCTATTCTATTCTATTCTATTCTATTCTATTCTATTCTATTTAAATCTTCCTTCCTTCTAGCACTGAGGATGTTATCTAGTTCGCTAATGAAATGAGGATGTTATCTAGTTCGCTAATGAAATGCCTGCAAGAAAACCACAATGCTCAGAGAGCACCAAAGAATCCACAGGTCAACCCTAAGCTACATATATACTCTTCTATCAATTTCACTTTTTTGTATTAGTACAGGAGGCTACAAAGCAGCCTGGTGGCTCAGTGATTAAGACACTGGGCTTAATAGCTGGAAATCTGGTGGTCAAGGTTCAAGACCCAAGTACCCTGTGATAGGTTGAGCTCCAATCATCACCCAGTTCCTGCCTGCCTAACAGTTCGTAAGCATGCAAATGTATGTAGCTACCACTTTGGTGGGAAAGTAACAGTGCTCCATGCCATCACACTGGCCACATGACCATAGAAATGTCTTCAGACAGCACTGGCTCAATAGTCTTGAAACAGAGATGGCCATTATCCCCTATAGTTGGCAATTATTAGCGGAGTAAATTCTGAAAGGACTTATTTCCCTTCCTTTGGCAATAGCACTTAGACTTATATACCACTGCACAGTACATTAAAGCCCTCTCTAAGCAGTTTACAGAGTCATCATATTGCCCCCAACAATCTGGGTCCTCATTTTACTGACCTTGGAAGGATGGAAGGTTGTGTCAAGGTTGTGGTGAGACTCGAACTGCCAAATTGCAGGCAGCTGATAGTCAGCAGAAGTAGCCTGCAGTTCTGCATTCTAACCACTGCACCATCATGGCTCATGATAATAGTGTTCCCACAAAGAAGAGGGAGGTTGACCTATTTTCCAAAGCACCTGTTCTGACCCAAGCCTCATTCAAAGCAAACAAACACCAAGCAGAGATAAAAGCAAAACCTTTTTAATGCTTCTCTGTGAATTCCATTCATTTACAGTAAAACACTATTAAAAACGAATTGTCCCAGATAAGAACAAGCCTTGCCAAGGTTGTGCAAGGCTGCCAAGAACACTAGATTAAATTGCAAGGAAATAATCAAAGTGAAAAGTCTCCAAACACAAACCAGGATAGTCCGAACTTCCGCAAGACTCGAAGTGCAAGAACTTCTTTGCTTCCTGCAAAGAATCCCACCTTTGAGGGCTGGCTTTTATCCCTTAAGAGAGGGACCATCACCTTGCAGCCTTACTCCCAAGTTGCCCATGCTGCTACAGCTGTTCTTTCCTTCGAGCAGCCCTGCACGCACACGCACTGGGCACAGGCTCCTCGGGGACCTCTTCCTCACTGCTGCCAGCCTCCACAATCTCTGAAGGCAGCACTCCACTCCCTGATGATCCTGGCCCCATCCCTGCATCACACGCAGGACCCTCATCCGAGTCCTTGCTCTCCGACACCTCAGCCATCCACACCTGCTGCCAGTGAACCACAACAGCACCTGAAGGCAAGACAAGAAGCAAAGGAGGGAAACTAATCAAGGAAAGATGCAATCTGAACTAAGAAGAAATTTCCTGACAATGAGAACAGTTACACTTGGAACAGCTTTGCCTTCCAAAGTTGTGGGTGCTTCATCACTGGAGGGTTTTTAAGAGGAGACCGGACAGCCACATGTGTGAAATAGTATAGGATGCCCTGCTTGAGCAAAGGGTTGGACTAGAAGACCTCTAAGGACCCTTCCAGCTCTATTCTGACAAAACGGGGAATACTCAGAATGACTGAAGGAAAGGTTTGCAGAAATTCTATTGATTAGAAGCAAATGTCCTGACATTCACAGAGGTTTACATTGAAGGAATGGTTTTTTTAAAAAACCTTCATGAAACCAAAGGATAAGCTCAGCGATGCCCTTTTGTCCTTTAAATTGGTTGATGCTTTCTTTGAAATTAGCATGTGGTTATATGTTATTTCTCACCAGATTTACCTTTTGTGTAAAGCACTTCCAATGACTTCTCCATCTGCTCTTTTTCTAGAGGAAAATATTAATTTAAAGGTGGAGGGTTGTTCATTAAAGGTAGTATCACTATTAGCACTCTTTTAATTTTTAATTATTTATCTTTCCTTTGTAAGTGGTAGTAATTATAAAGTGAAACAAGAGAGAACACTTTATTAGATTTGCTCACTTGAGCCAAGCAATGTGACGTTGTTTTTCATGTGTGGTATGAGAACTGGATTATTAAGATTTTATTAGACCGCCGAGTTAATTGTGACAAAAGTGCTTCCCTTTGGCTATTCCAATTTTCCTTCCCAAGTTCTGCCATTCACTTTCTCCATATGAAAAT
The DNA here is from genome assembly GCF_049901735.1 of Notechis scutatus. NCBI lineage: Eukaryota > Metazoa > Chordata > Lepidosauria > Squamata > Elapidae > Notechis > Notechis scutatus. The sequence goes on from NC_142011.1 coordinate 202,413,892, forward strand.
AAAGTCAGCAGTGGCTATGATTCATTGTACAATTTTCAGCAGGAAGTGTACATTTAAGCAAATCCATTAAGGAAGTGGAGCTTAGTCTAAAATTAATCCAAGTCAGTGTACCATTTTTCATCTATTATATGTTTGGTCATTGTCATGCCCCAGCATATAACTTTTATATACTGTTGTTGCTCTCTAGCCCCATCTAGTGGCTGGAGGGACAAATATGCCCTAATGTACAATCTTTATATACTGTTCTTGAGCTCTAGCCCCAACTAGGGACTAATATACCCCACATTCGATCTTTATATACTGTTGTTGCTCTCTAGCCCCATTTAGTGGCTGGAGAGAATATACTGTTTGAAGCTGACTCCACCTCTTTACCCATCAGTCCAAACTCTCAAAACAAATGTATGCTGGGAAGCCAGATTCCATTTCCTTTAGCATTTGAAGAAGGCAGAAGCACAAAGAAGAATCCATCTTAATCTGCAGCATCTAAGGACAAACCCACATCCCACCACAGAGCATTGCTAGTGAGATTTAAATTGTTTGTATTTATTAATTGTTATATTCTGCAGTAACTTAATACTGCCTATCTTGTATTTGGTTCTCGTATGTATCCCTATTTTCCCCAGTTTCACCATATCCTGTTCTTTCAATAAAGCATTCAGATCTATGCACACTGTTTTATTAGAGGATAGGTGGGCTTAGCTGCACATCGAGCTGCACACAGATTAATTTGTAATGAGGACAGAACAGTCGTTGTGTGTGTGAATGATTTCAAAATTGTAAAATCTGCATTTGTTGACAGTACAGGTATCTCTTGACTTACAACAGTTCATCTAGTGACCGTTCAAAATTGCAACGGCACTGAAAATGTGACTTGTGATCCTTTTTTCACACTTACGACCATTGCACCATCCCTATGTCACATGATCAGAATTCAGACGTTTGGCAGCTGACTCACATTTATGATGGTTCCAGAGTCCTGGGGTCACATGATCCCCTTTTGCAACCTTCTGACAAGCAAAGTCCATGGGGAAAAGCCAGATTTGCTATAACAAAAGTATGCCAACTTTAATAACTACAATGATTCCCTTAACAACTGTGGTGAGAAAAGTCATACAATGGGAGCAAACTCACTTAACAAATGCTTCACTTTAGCAGCAGAAATTTTGGGCTCAATGGCAGTCATAAGTTGAGGATTACCTACACTAAAAAGTCCCAAAGGTGCTTTTTTCCAAGAGGCAGATGGATTTTCTGGTTTTTAGAATAGAATAACAGAGTTGGAAGGGACCTTGGAAGTCTTCTAGTCCAACCCTCTGCCTAGGCAGGAAACCCTACACCACTTCAGACAAGTGGTTATTCAATCTCTTCTTTAAAACTTCCAGTGTTGGAGCATTCACAACTTCTGGAGGCAAGTTGCTCCACTGATTCATTGTTCTGTCAGGAAATTTCTCCTTAGTTCTAGGTTGCTTCTCTCCTTGATTAGTTTCCACCCATTGCTTCTTGTCCTGCCTTCAGGAGCTTTGGAGAATAGCTTGACTCCCTCTTCTTGGTGGCAGCCCCTGAGATATTGAAAGACTGCTGTCCTGTTTCTCCTAGTCCTTCTTTTCTTTGAAGATGTTTCTCTTCTCATCCAAGGAGTGGACAGAGCAAGAAGTAATGGGTAAAAGATCATTAAAGAGAGATCCAACCTAAAACTAAGGAGAAATTTTTGACAGTGAGAACAATTAATCAGTGGAAGGCTTTCCTCAAATGTTATGGGCGCTCCATCACTGGAGGTTTTTCAAGAAAAGACTGGACAGATATTTTTTCCAGAATGATATAGGGTCTCCTCCTTGAGCAGGGGTTGGACTAGAAGATCTCTAAATTCCCTTCTAATCCTATTATTCTATATTCTAATCCTATTGTTCACCCATTGTACCGGTCCAAAATGTTTGAAAGCCCTCTGAATCAGGTAGCATCCAGTTTGCCTCCCTGGATTAAATCTTTGTTACTCCTTTGAGGCCTGTGTATTATGCTTAAGTTAATCCAAAATTTCTTCAATATAAAACCCCGTTAGAGTTTAACTTCCCTCAAGTAAACAGCTACCTACCAACCATTCACTGAGTGAGCTGTCCTCTGCTTCAGAAATTAAAGCTAGCTTTTGTGTAACTGGAGCTACAGGGGCAAAGATCAACATCTTTTCAAGAAGGAAGATCTCTGTCTCCCTACTGTTCCTTTTTACACAAGTACTCACTGCCTTTTCTTCTGCAGCCTAACCTCTCAACACATCTTAAACTTGGCAGAGGATAGGAAAACAGTCAGACCGAAGCAGACCACAATGCCGGAGCTTCAAGATTGATTAGAACCTTGCAAAAAGATGTAATTGTTTCTCCAGCTCTTGTAATAATGGTAATTTGATCACACTGTCAGTCTTACTGCCTTTAGTTGGGACTCGGCCAGTACAACTTGAGTAGAGGAACATATGCAATGTCATTAACCTGGGGTCATCCGCTTCTTCAGCTGTAGTTACCTGCAAGCATATTCAAACTAAAGATGACAAGGTTAAGATTGGGTTCAAACCAACTGGACCAGATCTGAATGACAAGGCACAATGTCCCTGCTGTGGCTAAAATAAGAATTAATTTAGGATTTGAGATTTGGCTTGTCCAATTCCTGCTGCTTGAATTAATGCCTGGATTAATGGTGATTTTTTTGCCCAAAGTAGAGGTCCATGTTTGCCCACATTAACAATAGTACTTAGACTTATATACAACTCCACCGAGCAGTTTATGGAGTCAGCATAGGATAAAATAAAGTAAGCTAGGGTAAGGTAGGTTAGATTAGATTAGATTAGGTTAGGGTAGGGTAGGGTAGGGTAGGGTAGGGTAGGGTAGGGTAGGGTAGAGTAGAGTAGAGTAGAGCTGAGTAGAACAGAACAGAACAGAATAGAATAACAGAGTTGGAAAGGCCCTTGGAGGTCCTCTACTCTAACCCCCTGCTCAGACAGGAAACCTTATACCATTTCAGACAAATTGTTGCCCAATCTCTTCTTTAAAACTTCCAGTGTTGGAGCACCCACAAGTTCTGGAGGCAAGTTGTTCTTTGAACCGGTAAAATTCGAACTGCTGAATTGATGGCAGTAGGCAGTCAGCAAAAGTAGCCTGTTTTCTTATTTCTCCACTAGATTCTTGAGAATCCTAAATTTATTCCTCTTTGGGTGAAGTAATTAAAATTGGTTGCTTTAAACTTGAGCCCAGTGACAAATTAAAAAAAACCACTGCTTTCTTTCTTAGGCCGAGTATTATTTTTGAGATACAGCTGAAAGTTTACCACGTGAATTTGATTCAGAGGAAGACTGAATTATTTGATGATGATGATGATGATGATGATGATGATGATGATGATGATGATTAGATATATATGTATATATATATGTATATATTATTAATAATAATGTTAGTATTAGATTTGAGATTATGATTAGGGGATAGGGTTGACTAAGGGTGACATGATAGCAGTATTCCAGTATCTAAGGGGCTGCCACAAAGAAGAGGGGAGTAAAGCTATTGTCCAAAGCACCTAAAGGCAGGACAATAAACAGTGGATGGAAACTAATCAAGGAGAGAAACAATCTGAACCAAGGAGAAATTTCCTGACAGTGGAAACAATTAACCATTGAAACAGGTTGCCTTCAGCAGTTGTGTGTGCTCCATCACTGGAGGCTTTGAAGAAGAACCACTTGTCTGGAATGGTCTCCTGCTTGTGACAAGTGTTAGACTAGAAGATCTCTAAGGTTCCTTCCAACTCTGTTATCCTATTATTTTTTTCCCCTTCATCTCTCATGGCAAAGGAATCCTGCATCACCCAATGAAGTTAAATTACAGTGTTTGGGAAAATAGAAAGGAAGTTATTTTGCCTCATGGAACTTCAGCTTTTGCTACCACAAACCATGGAAGGAAATATTTATGCTTCTCACTGTAGACACAAAAGTGTTTTTCTTAATTAAAACAACTTTGCTTGTCACTTATTAACATATGGTGTCTTAAATGCTAGCTCACACGACATGGATCTCTGCCCAGTTTATTTATTATGTATGCACAGAGAGAAAGCAAAACCAAGGGGAAAAAATAAGCTGAGGTATACATTTTTTCTCTGTTTTCAAAAGAGATGAATGAGATGAATTTTACAGGAAGAAAAAAAAACTTCCTGGAGAAGATTTGTAGCTGTGAGCTCCCATCACCCCCCAGCTCCTGCCAACCTAGCAGTTTGAAAGCATGCAAATGTGAGTAGATAAATAAGTACCTGGATAAAACTGGATGAATATTGCATCCAGTTTTGGTCACCAAATTAACAAAAAAAAAAAAAAGTTGAGACTTTGGAGAAAGTGCAGAGAAGAGCAACTAGGATGATTAAAGGTCTGGAGACTAAAACATATGAAGAATGGTTGCAAGATTTGGGTTTGGCTAGTCTAGAGAAAAGGACTAGAAGTGATATGATAGTAGTGTTCCAGTATTTGAGGTGCTACCACAGAGAAGATAGGGTCAACTTATTTTCCAAAGCACCAGAAGGCAAGAGAAGAAATAATGGATGGAAACTAGTCAAGGAGAGAAGCAACCTGGAATTAAGGAGAAACTTCCCAATAGAGAGAACAGTCAACCAGTGGAACAACTTGCCTTCAGAAGTTGTGGGTGCTCCATCACTGGAAGATTTAAGAAGAGGCTGGACAGCCACTTGTCTGAAATGGTATAAGGGGTCAGCAACCTTAAACACTCAAAGAGTTGCAAAGGTCCTAACTGGAAGTCCCCCGTTCAATTCTGGAGCCAACCAAAAGTCCAGTTCATCCACCATAGAGTCTCCTCCTAGCGTGACATCCTTTTTCCTCTACCAGTCCTAACTGAAAGCCCTATCAATTGATTGGCAATAGGGAGCTGCAGCAAAGAGAGGACAGAGCCACATGTGGCACCACAGCTGCAGGTTTCTGACCCCTGGTATAAGCTCTCCTGTTTGAGCAGAGGTTAGACTAGAACAGTGGTGGCTAACCTTTTTGGGCTCCTGTGCCAAAAATTGTGCATGCGTTTGCATTCACTCATGTGCTCGCGTGCCAGCACCCAGAAGGCAATGTGCACGTGCCCCCACGGCCTCTGCGCATGCGCCTGCAATCCCCCTGCCACCACCTCATCTGCACTGTGCCTCACAGCTGATTTTCAGCCAGTTTGAGGCCTTTTTCGGCCTCCCAGAGACTTGAGGAAGGCCTTTGCAGGCCAAAAAATGAGCCTGTTTCGTCACTTCCGGTATTTCTGGAAATACAGGAAGTGACGAAATGGGCCTAGTTTTCAGCATGCAGAGTCCTTCCTCGAGCACCTGGGAGGCCAAAAAAGGCCTCAAACTGGCTGAAAATCAACTGTGAGGCACGTGCATGCGCAGTGAGGCAAGTTTGCCTGCAGCTCGCCTGCCAGCACAAATGGCTCTGTGTGCCACCTGTGGCACGTGTGCCATAGGTTTGCTATCACAGGACTAGAAGGCCTCCAAGGTCCCTTACTTTATTCTGATTGATTGAACCACTTCAATGGGAAGGTAACAATCCTCCATAATATCATGCCAGCCAATGACCATGGAAATGTCTTCTGACAGGGTTGGCCCAATGGCCTTGAAACAGCAATGAGCACTGCTCCTATAGTTGACAACAACTAGTGAGTAAAATCCACTGGGACTCCTTTCCATTTACTTCCAGGAAGACCGATTTAGCTCCTCTATTAATTTTGTCATCGCTCCCAAGTTAAAACTGGAGCTTTTCTTTTAATCAAATTGTCACGTCTCCTCACCTTGGCTGGAGTTCTAAGGAGCTCAGTTTCCAATAAACACTTAGACACCCACATACACGCACTCACATATAAGCACACTGAGAAACTAAAATCCAATAAAAGAAGTCCCTGCTTCTTTTTGATGATGGAAAACGGATGTGCTCTTGTTATTACTTTTCAGAAATGAAGCATTAAAAGAGAAAAAAAAAATCAACCTGGTACAATTCTGTTTGGCTGGAGTCAGAATCACACTTAAACTGAACGTCAATCCGAGTGCTGATTCTCTTTTTGAAATTCTAACAACTTGCACACATCTCCTTCTCTGTGTGCCAGACCATCCCTTCCTAAAGTCTCTTTCCAATTGGTCTTTGGAAGCTGCACTTTAAAGCACAAATGGCTGACCGCTTCTTCCAGGTGATCAACTCAAATCCATACCTTTGGATTTCCACCTCCAGAACTCTCTCTTGATTCCTGTCTTCTGTCACCAGTGCGATGCGGTGTCAGGGGTTTTCGGTTCAATGCGTGGAGGGTGGAGGATGTGTGTTTGCGTTTATTGTCATGGTCATGGTCAGGATGTGCACTGAAGATGTTGTTTGATTTTGTTGTATGAGGTGCAATGACAATAAAGTAAACCAAACTAAACCAGTGGACCTTTTGAGCTACTTGAATTGTTCTCTTCCTTTCACCATTCTCAATGCTTGTCTTGGTTCCCTCAGCCACAATCTCTAACCACCCCGCCTTGCTGACTCCCACGCCACAATCTCTACCCACCCTGCTATTCACTTTCTTGCTGGCTCCTCCTCAGCCACAATTTCTAACTATCCTGCTATTTACATCCATGTTGACTCACAATCTCTAGCCAACCTGCTATTCTATTCCTTGCTGACTCCCGAGCCACAATCTCTGAACACCCTACTGTTGTGGCTCCGGATCTGGATTCTGCTCCTGTGGCTGATATGAGTTAAAGTGAGGATGACATGGCAGAAAAATATGAGCCGGCATGGCTCAGTGATTGGAATAGTAACCAGGATGAGGAGATGGATGTAACAAAGGAAGACAGACCTGAAGTATTAGAATTGTCAGGACCTTTGACCTCCTCTGGTTCTTTATCTGATCAGCAGCCGGGAATGGCTGACAGGGAAGGCATGAGAGAGTCTTCTAGTGGAGATGAGAATTTGGAAAACTTGTGGTTAAACGTAAGGAACAGAAGAAGATTAAGGAGGCAAACCCAGTTAGAAAGAAGGCGGAGAGCGAGCCAATAATTAGGGAAATTAGCACCTTGCCTAAGTGAATAAAAGGACACAGCTGGGCTGGTAGAATTCGCCAGAAGCAAAGTGACTAATTGAGAGCGAAGACGTTACAGCAGAAGCTCTGAGGCTTGAGATTTATTGCCACAACAGGTTTGCCGGACAGAGTAAAGATTTATGCTGTGGATTGGGATTTATGCCAACCGTTATCTTGTGGAACTTTGTTTTGTTTGAATTACTTCTGAGAGGGCTGCTTTTTGTTTTGCTCGTTTGAATTTGAAGGGGAGTCATAACACCCTACTATTCACCTCCTTGCTGGTTCCTCAGCCACAATCCATATCTATCCTGCTATTTACATCCATGTTGACTCTTAAGTTACAATCTCTACCCACCCTGTTGTTCACTTCCTCGCCGGCTCCAGGGGTGGGCTTCAAAAATGTTAGCAATGGGTTCTCTGCCCGGTTGCTGGATGGGTGTGGCCCTAGTGGGTGGGGCCTAGTCGGCCTCCTGCACCATGGCAGGGGGGGTGTTTTTGCCCTCCCTGGGCTCCTGAGGCTTCCCTTGAGCCTCCAGGAGGGCGAAAACAGCCTCCCTGGGCTCCGGAAACTCTCTGGATGATGGAAATGGGCCCATTTCCAGCCTTCCCGAACTTTTGGGAGGCCTGTTTATCACCGTCCCTGAGCCTCCATTTGCACCCTGCACTTACCTGCATCAAAGATGGGCCACATGGGGACTCCTGGGAGGGGCAGGTTGTGGGCAGGGCCAGCCAGGAATGGGATTTGGGGCTTCTCCAAACGGAACAGAATCTTAGCTAGGGGCTCTCCCGAACCCCTGTGAACCCCCACCAGCCCACCCCGGCCAGCTCCCTGTCACAATCTCTAGCCACTCTCCTACTCACTTCCTTGCTGGCCCAGTCAGAATCTTTAGCCAACCTGCTGTTCACTTCCTTGCTGGCTAACCTGCTAGTTTCTCTCCCTAGCTGAATTCATGCTTTTTCTGCTCCTCGGATATTTTTCTTCTACACTGCTAATAAGAGGAGAGTGTTACCAGAGTTGAAGACCTCTGTCCCTAATTGCTATTGAAAGAAGAACCTGCTTCCTGCATATTCTTAAATTGCTTTTCTTTAAACCCCTTTTTTCCCTTTCCTATTTTATTCCAAACTTCCTTCCTCCCCGCTCCCCAAACCTCTTCTTTCCTATTGTTATTTATTGCCTTGCTTCTCGTTTGGTTTTCTGGTTAAACTTTTTTGCGTCCAGCAGCAACCTCATCTTTCCATTTATCCTTTTCTCTTATTTGGATTGGTAAGTTAAGTTTCACTGCTACTCTTCCATTCTTTTGGTGAAAGGCCATTCCATTCTGAACAGCTTTTTAACTTTTTTTTTTTCACTTCTTCCTTCACTAATCTCTTGCCACAAATTGCCTGGTCATCAGACTTTAACTCTGTTTTTTATTCCAAAATTCTAATTGCAGCCACAGGATGGCAAGTACAAATTCTCACAATAGATTTGTTTTCCTCTCTCCAGGATACAGCTCAACAATAACAGAGAAAGAAACTCAATTTATTTGTTTTTCTCCATAATGTTTTTCCCCCCATTATTATTTTCCTCCTGCTGTTTCTTCAAATAAAAGTGTCCACAATTGATTTGGGAGCCTGGTCACCATTTTATTTTATTTTTATTTCCCCAGAATAAACATGTTTTGGAGCATCAGAGAAAGGAAACAATTGTCATCACACAATCATCAGACTCAAAGAACTTCCTTTGTAGTGCTTCCTTTTATGGGATGCAAAAAAAGAGGGGAAAATATCTAATATTTTCTCATACAAAAGACCCTTTAAGAAATTTCACTTTAGGTGCAATTTTGAGCAAGCATCAAGCAGAATTTCTATAGCCTTCACAAATCTAGTAGTTTTGAATCCTTCTCTCACACTCTCACATCCATATGCATAAAGAATCTCAACTGTGAAGAAAGGATACCATAAAATTACAAAGCATAACAATTTTGAGACTTAGAAAGTCTCAAATTATAGGGTGGCCATGGCCGGCTCAACATCACTCATGTCAGGGGGTACCTGTGGTGGCCTGAGTGCTCTGCCAGTGAAAAGGGGCTCCCAAGCTCTGTTTTCACCTGTGATGGCCTCCTGCAACCCTCTACCAGTGAAAACAGAGCTTGGAGGGGCTACCTGCAGTCCTCACTGTTTCCAGTAAAGGTGGTGGCCCCATGGGTCAGATCTAAGCACCCTGTGGGTTGGATCTGGCCACCAGGCCTTGAGTTTGACACCCCTGGTATATACTCTATGCTCTTTTGTTCTAAGTAGAGTTTCTGGTTTCCTGTTACAGTTAAAATAGTTAAGCAGTAAAGTGCATGGTGACTGTACTCTTTATTTGCGCTGTGATGGTATATATAAACAGAATTTCTAACAATAATCTCCTTTCTCAAGAGCTAAAATACCTTGAATTATCTTGATTTAGCAAAGGGATTATTGCTTTTTTTTAAGGGTTAGAGGCCAAAAATTTGGGTGTCATGGACTGAAGTCATAAAATGACGTGTGAGCCATTTCTCTGTTCATCACTTACAGCATCTTCATTGAAGTGATATCAAGTTTATACAGATCATTACTGGTTGATCTGCATAACAGAAAGTTGAATTATTATCTTGAAGAGTTCAGGATTAAGGGTGACATGATAACAGTGTTCTGATATCCAAGGAGCTGCCACAAAGAAGAGGGAGTCAAGCTATTCTCCAAAGCACCTGAGGGCAGAACTAGAAGCAATGGATGGAAACTAATCAAGGAGAGATCCAACCTAGAACTAAGAAGGAATTTCCTGACAATGAGAACAATTAATCAGTGGAACGGCTTGCCTCCAGAAGTTGTGGATGCTCCAATACTGGAGGTTTTGGAAAACCATTTCTCTGAAATGTTGTAGGGTATCCTGCCTGAGGACAGGGTTGGACTAGTTGACCTCCAAGGTTACTTCCAACTCTATAATTCTGCTTCCCAAGATGTGTCCTTAAAAGTCTCTTTGTTTTTCTTCCATTATTGTTTCTTCTCATTTCTCATTCTTCTTCTCACTTTAACTTCCTTTGCACCAATTAGGTTTACAGCTATACATTTTTATGACCATGTTTCCTAATGCATACATTTGATATACTTTTGTGTGTGTGATACACAAACCTTTGTAAATAATGTCTCTAACAGAATGTATTTCTGCATGTCTTTGGCTCTCACAAATACACACACGGTTTTGTTTAATATATTAATTTTTATTTGCATTTTAATTGAAAAACCACAATAGCCAATTCAGAGCTGCTAAGGCCCTTCATTAATCAAAGATATGAGATTGGAGGCACACAAACACACATTTCTGGAAGCCAGTAAAATGCTATAAAACTCACAAAACGCTATGCTGCTGGTTAATGGTTCTGGCCACTATCCTAACCAATAAATCCTCTAAATAGAACTGATATTTTCTTTTCATCAGAAGAAGCCTTATTCTCTAACCTCACCAAAAGGATCTGAAACTTAGAACACTAAAGGGGGGAAAAAAACCTTAAAGCAACATGCTTAACCAGTTTGGTCTAGTGGTTAAGACTAGAAACCAGGAGACTGGGAGTTCTAGTCCAACCTCAGTCATGAAAGCCAACTGGGGGACTTTGGGCCAATCACCAGAAGACTGTGAGTTCTAGTTCCACCTTAGAGATGAAAGTCACCTGGATGGTTTGCAGTAGAAGTCTTTGAAGGAATCAGATTATATGCACCTTTTTCAATCTTGCTCCAGAATTGGCTATATGATACCCTGATATTGCTCAGGATTGAAAGGTTGTGTTCTTAATATTGTCATAGCTTGGTTGTTTACCTACAGAAGTTTTATTACTGGGCTAAGTACCATCATCAGTGCATCGAAAACCCAGAATTACATCATCAAAGGCTGGAATTCCTCTCCCAATTCTAACATTCTGTGAATTTGTAAACAGCACACACACACAAATACACACACACACACACACCAGACACACATGCAAAAATAGAAGCAAAATGTGGAGGGAGTGTGAGAACATTTATTTTCTGCCTATATACATTTGTATGCTCCGAATGTGATTCTATGTATCAGGCACATTTTTCAGGTGGATGCAATGGATGTATCACTTTGGGGCATTATAGCATCTTTCTGTTGTGCTATCAACATTGATTTCCCCTGCAATGAGCATTACATGTCATTGGGTTTCATGTCAGTGTCGCAAATCAGCTTGGCTGGAAGAAATAGGAGCTGTGAAGGAAGAGAGCATGGAGACCGTTCATCCATTTAGAAAAGAGATGTCCTCAGACACACACACACCCCCCCCAAAAAAATGAATTTGACAAAGTGGAAGCAGAATGGGGATAAGGAGAAAAAAATAGTTCTAAGGATGTTATGAAGACACTGAAAATTTAGAACATATGATAGAATCCGAGTCTAGCTATTAACTTTTTCCTATGTCATTGTGTGTGTGTGTGTGTGTGTGTGTGTGTGTGTGTGAGAGAGAGAGAGAGAGAGAGAGAGAGAGAGAGAGAGAGAGAGAGAGAGATCTCAGTGACTAGAAACTATGATGATTCAGATGGGGGAGAAGAAACAGACTTTGCCTCGACCCTAAAAAAACCATGTGGTGTTTGAGGTCACTTGGATCCAGAGACTTTCCATCTTTAACCATGAATGGAGCTTCACTCCTCTTAGTCAGATTTGTTGTGCAACCTGAGAATCTTTTTTGGACTCATGACTCCTGTTTGAAGAACCAGGTGGCAGCTGTGGTTCGGGGAATCTTTGCATGAGTCCTTGAGTGTCCATTGGGCTTGTTTTTGGGTCTGTAGGCTTCACTCATGGGGACTCATGGTCTTAGTCACCCCCTTTTTGGATTATTGTAACTAACTCTTGAGATGTCCTCTTTGTATACGTCCTACATGTATCAATTGGGCTTGTTTTGGATTGGTAGGCTTCACCTTGGAGAGGACTTGGAAGGTACAATTGGTCCAGAATGCAGTGGCACAGTTTTTTTTTTTGACATTTCATAATGGACTGGAAAAGAGCTGACATAGTTCCCATTTTCAAAAAAAGGAGGAAAAAAATTAGATCCAGGAAACTACAGACCTATCAGCTTGACCTCAATACCAGGGAAGATTCTGGAAAGGATAATCAAGCAATGAATCAGCAAACACCTAGAGGCAAACAAAGAAATAACCAAAAACCAACATGGGTTTGTCAAAAACAGATCACGCCAGACTAATCTTACTGCAAAGTGACAAAATTAGTGTGTCATCCCTGGATCCATCTTGATTCAGATTCCGGGCTGCCACAGTGTGGGGTGGGCAGGCTGTGGGAATGGAAGAGTAGTGAAGGGAGCATAGATACAACAACATTCTTTAGCCAGAGATCAAGGACAAACTGTTGGCACCTGGACGGGAGTGACTGGAGTTTGATGGCAACTGAGAAAGGAGGTTGATTGTCTAATGTGACCTGGGAGTCATTGAGTGGGGCAGGGTGTGAGTTTTAGTGTGGAGGGGGGAAACACAGGAATTCAGATTCGGGTTTACTTGGAATGCTGACATAGAGGACCAGAGGAATGTTGTCGATATAATTTACTTTGACTTCAGTAAGGCATTTGATAAAGTAGACTATAACCTACTACTTGATAAAATAGAAATTTGTGGGTTAGACAGCATCACCAACAGATGGATTCGTAATTGGCTGACCAACAGTACTCAACGTGTAGTCCTCAATGGAACTGCATCCACATGGAGGGAAGTATGCAGTGGGGTACCCCACGGCTCTGTTTTAGGCCCAGTATTTTTCAACATCTTTATCAATGACTTGGATGAGGGGATAGATGGGGGAATAGCCAACACTCCAGAAGATAGACTTTAGATACAGAAGAATCTTGATAGACTTGAACATTGAGCGCTATCTAACAAAATTAAATTCAGGGCAAAAAAAGTAAGATTCTACATTTAGGCAAGAAAAACAAAATGCACAGGAACAGTATATGTGGTACTTTGCTCAATAGTAATTGTTGTGAATCAATAAAAAGTAACTAAGCCCAAATGCAAAGCGGGTTTTGGAAGCCTGCACACCTGATTGGTCCTTAAACAACAAACAAGGATTGGTCCATAACAAGTCCCTGATTGGCCAATATTAGGACACTTCTTATTGGGTATTAGTTGAACTTGTTGCACATATTATTGGTTAATAGGGTAGCAGCCAACCCTATAAAAGGATTACTGCTGCCCATAGCCTTGCTCTGTTCTGTTCTATCTACTGTTATTAAAGAGTTTGAAGTCACTGGTCAGATGTCTGGTCTCCATTATTCTCCAAACATAACACTGGCGATGAGGATGGGATTCGGAGACCGAAGAGCTGACTGATCTACAGAGCAACCAACAGAGCACGTGAACACGCACTATCAACGGCAACATGGCCAGCGGTGCCGTACCACCCGCTCCATTCGACCCAGAAACTGAAGACTGGGAGTCGTACATGGATATGTTCCAGATGTTTCTGGAGACCAACAACTTGAAAGATGCAACAGCCAGCAAAAAAAGAGCTGTATTTCTAACCCACTGCGGGCCTACCGTGTTTAAAATGGCAAAATCACTTGCCAAGCCAGCCGAAGTAAAAGCGATGGACTGGGACGTCCTCGAGCCTTTGCTACGGGCCCACTACATGCCCACCGTGCCAACCTTAGTCAGAAGGCACGAATTTTACCAGAGGGTCCAGCGGAAAGGCGAAAGCCTTGCCAGCTACGTCGCAGACCTCCGAAACCTTGGAGGCCTCTGCGGATTCTCTAACTTAGAAGAAGCCCTCCGAGACCGCCTAGTTCTGGGCCTAGAAGACTGCACGATCCAGAGCAAAATCATGGCTAAGGGGACATCAGCCTCACCGATGCCCTTAAAGAAGTCACTGCAGCAGAAGCAACCAAGAAGTCGGCAGCCCGAATATGCCACACCAGCGCACCGCTACGTCAACTTGCCAATGATACCTCGCCTCGCTCAGAGAGACACCCGGTATCGACTCACCACGAAGACCTAGAATCCCGTCAGAAAGTGATGAGGAAGAGGTCAACCGACTCCGAACTGAAGCGAGACCAGTTCACTGCAACGCTCACTTCGACCTTGTGCAGGATGTGGAGCGAATCACCCACGATCAGCTGTAAATTCCTCGACGCACTCTGCCGCGTTTGCGGAAAAGAGGTCTAGCGCAAAGGTTTGCAGAAGCAAACAAAACTCCAACTCAAACCCCGACAGGCGAATGCCAGTCTTCAGGATTCATCGGCACACCCTGAGACAAACTGAATCACCAATGGGGAAGCCACTCCTACAGAAACAAACCGTCCACCACTTCCACCAGACGGGAAGAAACCAGGTGGGAAGAGACCCACCAGACAATTACCATAGGCCACGCTACATCCCTAGATGCCGGGAAAATCAGAGTGAAGGTCGCTATCGAAAACAAACCTTGTGTGATGGAGGTGGACTCAGGATCATCCCTCTTGATGGTGTCCTGGAAGATGCTCCAACAGCTCATTCCGACGATTCGCGGCAAGACCTCAACCCTCAAGGGTTATACTCAAAGATTACCAGGGTAACCGAATTCCCGTTGTCGGGTCCCGCCCGATTCAGGTCTCTTTCAAGGACCGCACCACGTGCACTGCCACTGACTGTCGTTGACCGTGACCAGCCTAGTCTTTTAGGCCTGCAATGGTTCAGACCGCTCGGAATCACTGTAGGCGAGTCCACCGTGCTGAGAGCAACGATTGGGAGGAAGCCCTCGTGCAAGAATTCCAAGGCGTTTTCGCTGACGGACTAGAGCAAGTACAAGGGGACCCGATCTCATTTAACTTGAACCCTGAGGTAGCACCCATCCGCCTTAAGCGCGTCGGGTGCCGTTCGCCTGAAACCTAAAATTGACGAACAACTCGATAAGCTAATAGCACAGGGCGTGCTGGAACCCACCGACCATGCCGGGAAACCCCAATAGTGACGCCTATCAAGCCTGATGGGTCACTGAGAATTTGCGGAGACTACCGGGCCACCCTAAACCACGCACTTCAGCAAAGTGCATATCCAGTGCCGGTAGTGCAACACCTGCTCCATTCCTGGGCGGCGGGAAAGTTTTTCGCTAAATTAGACCTAGCGCAGGCATATCAACAATTGCCTGTAGATCCGCCCACCGCGGGGCGCAAACTATCGTCACGCATAGGGGCGCATTTAAATGCAACCGGCTCCAGTTCGGGGTGAGCGTCGCTCCAGGTATCTTTCAGAGCTTAATGGAAAGGCTGTTACAAGGAATAAGAGGGTTGTACCGTATTTCGACGATGTACTCATCGCCGCCCCTAACAGAGACATTCTAGAAAAACGACTCCGAATGGTCTTACAAAGGTTCCAAGACGCCGGCCTCAAAGTCAAAAAAATAAATGCCAGTTATGTACAGAAAGGGTGGAGTTCTTGGGATACCTCCTGGACAGTCAAGAATCCATCCCACTGAGGACAAATTAAAACGCCAATTAAGAAGGCCCCCACTCCAAGGAACAAGGCAGATCTACAGGCGTTCCTTGGACTTATCAATTTTTATAATGTCTTTTTACCCAATAAAGCAATGGTAGCTGAACCATTACATAGACTCTTAGACAAAAAAAGCAACGTGGGTTTGGGGACAACGTGAACAATACGCTTTCCAACAAGTAAAGAAATTGCTAACTTCTGATTCTGTACTTATGCAGTACAACGAGACTCTGCCGTTAACTATTACCTGTGACGCCTCACCTTTTTGGGGTTGGAGCAATCCTGGCCCACGTATTACCGAACAGACAGAAGCTCACGTCGCATTTTTTCGTGAACTTTAGCTAAAGCTGAAAGAAATTATAGTCAGCTGGATAAAGAAGCTTTAGCTATTGTGGCTGCAGTTAAACGATTTCATGAATATGTGTATGGGCGTGCGTTTACAATAATTACTGATCATAAACCACTACTGGGGATCATTACGGGTAATAAACCAACCCCGTATATATTGTCCCCCAGAATGACCCGCTGGTCTGAATTCTTGGCGGCGTACAACTACACCTTGCAACACCGTCCGGGAAATCAATTCTCCACGCTGATGCATTGAGCAGAACACCACTCCCAGAATCGGTTGAAGATCCAGCCCCAACCATCACAACGCTGCAAATTGAGGCTCTACACGTGCCGCCATTGACGGCGAGAGACATTGCCCTCGAAACAAAAGCGAGATCCGGTCCTGCAACACATCCTACACTGGGTTGAACGTGGTTGGCCAACAGAACAACTATCACCTGAATGGGCGCCTTTCAAAGCCCGCCAAACCGAACTTTTTTCCCAAAAGGGCTGCATCTTGTGGGGCGATAGAGTCGTAATTCCGGGCAAACTGCAACGAACTGTTTTAGCGGTATTGCACGACGGACATCCAGGCATCGTGCGAATGAAAGCACTCGCACGAGCTACGCCTGGTGGCCGGGAATCGACAAAAGAATCGAGGCCTGGGTCGCTACTTGTCAACATTGCCAGGACGTCAGCAACGCCCCACCTAAAGCAAGCCCAACCGAATGGGAAACCCGAGGGGACCATGGTCCCGTATTCATATTGACTTTGCAGGGCCTACAAAAGGGCACACTTTCCTTATTACAGTCGGCGCCTATTCAAATTGGCTCGAGATCCATCGAATGAACACAACTACAACGGACTCAGTCATCAACAAATTAAACAGGCTATTTGCCACACATGGTTTTCCGGACGTTCTGGTCTCAGATAATGGCCCACAGTTCACAGCATTACCATTTGAACAATATCTTGCTGACCGGGGCATCCGCCATGCGCTAACCTCGCCCGCGCACCCTGCGGCGAACGGACGTGCAGAGCGCATGGTACAGTTTGTAAAAAGGACCCTCCACAAAATGGAATTCGGCGACATCGATGAAAAAATCAATCGAATTTTATTGTTGCAGCACATCACACCCCACAGCATTACCAACAAAATGCCTGCCGAACTTCTTATGGGCGGAAACTACGATCGCACCTTGACCGGCTCCACCCGCATACGCACTTCGAAAAGCCTTTCGGCTCCAGCAGCAAATGCCGGAATTTAAGGTAGGCGATTTAATCTTTGCCAAAAACTTCTCCGGTGACCCTTTATGGATACCCGCAACCGTCACCCACCTCACAGGGCCTAGATCTTACCGCCTGCTAACAGACGATGGGAGGCGTGGAAACGCCACATAGACCAACTCTGTTCGAGATTACCACCCAGCGCCCATGGCTCCCGGGTTCACCAACTGAGGGGGAGGAAATATCGAGGAAATTGACTTCGATATGACAGATAGCAGGCCAACGGAAACCCTACGGCCCAGCGAAGTACTGGGAATTGAAGCAGGGAGGGAGTTGACTTTCCCATGGGACGTGAACACGGGGAAACCGAACTGCGAAACCCGAAGAAACACTGATTGGCGGGGACAACCACAACGAAAGCAGCACGGAATTTCCGTGCAGCGAAACGGAGCTTAACAGAGATCATCCAAACGCTCCACCGGAACCGGACTTTAGGCCAAACCCGGGGAACCACGAAATCATCCAGACAGACCAAACGGCCTGTCTATCTTGAGGATTTTGTTACAGCTCCCCTCAAATGGAGCCCAAGGGGGAGGGGTGTTGTGAATCAATAAAAAGTAACTAAGCCCAAATGCAAAGCGGGTTTTGGAAGCCTGCACACCTGATTGGTCCTTAAACAACGAACAAGGATTGATCCATAACAAGTCCCTGATTGGCCAATATTAGGACACTTCTTATTGGGTATTAGTTGAACTTGTTGCACATATTATTGGTTAATAGGGTAGCAGCCAACCCTATAAAAGGGTTACTGCTGCCCATAGCCTTGCTCTGTTCTGTTCTATCTACTGCTATTAAAGAGTTTGAAGTCACTGGTCAGATGTCTGGTCTCCATTATTCTCCAAACATAACAGTAATAACTTGTGAGAGGGATCTTGGATAATCATTTAAATATGAGCCAGCAGTGTGCTGCAGGTGCCAAAAAAGCCAACACAGTTCTATAAACAGAGGGATAGAATCAAGTTCACATGAAGTGTTAATACCGCACTTGGAATACTACATCCAGTTTTGGTGACCACGATGTAAAAAAGATTTTGAGGCTCTAGAAAGAGTGCAGAGAAGAGCAACAAAGATTATTAGGGGCCTAGAGGCTAAAACATACAAAGAACGGTTGCTGGAACTGGGTGTGTCTAGTCTGATGAAAAGAAGTGATAGCAGTCTTCCAATATCTCGGGGGTTGCCACAGAGAAGAGAGAGTCAAGCTATTTTCTAAAGCACCTGAGGGCAGGACAAGAAGCAATGGATGGAAACCAATCAAGGAGAGAAGCAACCTAGAACTAAGGAGAAATTTCCCGACAGAACAATTAATCAGTGGAATAACTTGCCCCCAGAAGTTGCAAATGCTCCAACACTGGAAGATTTTAAGAAGAGATTGGATAACCATTTGTCTGGAGTGTGTAGGGTTTCCTGCCTAGAAGATTTCCAAGGTCCCTTCCAACTCTGTTATTCTATTCTATTCTATTCTATTCTATTCTATTCTATTCTATTCTATTCTATTCTATTCTATTCTATTCTATAATGCAGAGGTGTCAAACTAGCATCGTCATGGTGACGTCACCTGACGTCAGGACTTTTTCCCCTTGACTAAACCGAGCAGGGGCAGTGCCAGCACATGACGCATCCGGCCCGTGGGCTGCAAGTTTGACACCCCTGCTGTTAACGCATCCAAAAAACTCTGTTAAGTATCAAACTGCAGTGGGTTCCATTGGCTTCTGGGTACAGTTCAAGGTGCTACTTATTGGTCTCTTGATTTGTTGCAAATATATGCACGAGAGGAGACAAGCTAACTAGCTGAAAATTTACAGTCCTCTAATCGTTATTAGTTCTTGGAAGCTTTTTGGTCTTTAATCAGCATTTTCAGAAAAGTAGCTTCTTATATATTGCACTGAAGATGTTATCTTCTGAGGTCAGAGCTAGGTTAACTCTCATAGCTTTCTTCTTACTGAAATAACCCTTAATCACTTTATTTAACATATAATGGGCTAGAAGTTAAAAAAAATGAGATTTTTTTTCTCTTTGAGCTGCTATCATGAAGCTCATCTTCTTACATCTCTATATTAACTGGAATCTCCAGGCTGGTTGTTGGCCTAGAAAATGTAACATAAGGCCAGGCTGTTTGTAGGAACACCTCTCTCCAATTGTTTCTGCTCACTTAACAGAATTAAGAGGGAAGTTCACTCTAGGATCTTTTATCAAGCAGTGTCATTTGATTTGGGCCAGGAGTCATAGCATCCACCCTGTGGAACCACGTTCCCTGTCTTCAAACCTGGATGTCTGTGAGCCATGGTGGCGCAGTGGTTAGGATGCAGTATTGGCAGAGGTGGTATTCATCAGGTTCTGAACAGTTCTGGAGAACCACTAGCAGAAATTTTGAGTAGTTACCCCAGATAGAATCAACTGCCAGAAAACAGATTAACAGAGTGGAAGGGACTTTGTGGGTCATCTAGTCCAACCTCCACCCAAACATGAGACCTACACCATTTCTGACAGAAGGCAGTCCAGTCTCTTCTTGAAAGCCTCCAGTGATGAAATCCCCACAACTTCCGAAGGCAACTTCTGTTCCATTGGTTGATTGTTCTTACTGTCAGAAAGTTTCTCATTATTTTCAAGTTGAATCTCTCCTTGTTCAGTTTCCATCCATTATTCCTTGTCTGACCTTCAGGTGCTTTAGAAAATAGCTTGACCTCTCTGTGGCAGCTCCTCAAATATTGGAACACTGGTATCATATCTCTCCTGGTCCTTCTCTTTACTAGACTAGCCATGCCCACTTCCTGTAACCATTCTTCATATGCTTTAGTCTCCAGTCCCTTAATCACCCAGGTTGCTCTTCTCTGAACTTTTTCTAGAGTCTCAACATCTTTTTTTATAGTGTGGTGACCAAAACTGGATGCAGTATTCTAGGTA
Organism: Notechis scutatus; assembly: GCF_049901735.1. NCBI lineage: Eukaryota > Metazoa > Chordata > Lepidosauria > Squamata > Elapidae > Notechis > Notechis scutatus. The sequence continues at coordinate 202,433,964 of NC_142011.1, forward strand.
TGGTCCTATTAAGGCTTTATAGAGTGGTATTAGTACCTCACTTGGTCTTGATTGTATCCCTCTGTTAATGCAACTTAGGGTTGCATTGGCTTTTTTGGCTGCCACTACATACTGTTAACTCATATTTAATTAGTTGTCCACTAAGACTCCAAGATCCTTCTCACAGTAACTGCTATTGAGTCTGGTTTTTCCCAGTCTATATGTATACTTTTGGTTTCTCTTGTCTAAGTGTAAGACTTTCCTTTTCTCTACATTGAATTTCATTTTGTTAGATAGGGCCCAGTGTCCTAAACACTGGCTAGAAATTCTCCAAATTGAAATCCAGACATCTGAAGGCATTCCAACATCCATGCAATCTTTTTTGGAGGGGAAGGAAACTTTTGTGGAAATCTGAGTTAGTTTTTAATATAATATGCATCCTGGATTTTTTAAAAAATTTCTTAGCTACATCACTCCATTATTATTCTTTTATTTTTGCAGTAGCATTTGGGATGTCTCTTTTAATTCTGCAAAGAGGCATTACTAACTTTCTTTCTATTACTCTGGGGTTAGAAATACATAATTTACATCCACAGCTTTTCTTCCATCCATCTCCACCAGTCTTCAGAAAATTAGGTCAATAATTTCAGCTGGTGTTTTGTTCCTTTCTCTTAAAGACAACTCACATGCTCTATTTTTTTTAACAATTCCTGGTGGTTATATTAACATTTTAATATTAGTAATGGCCCAAGTCCCCCCCCCTTTTTTTCCCCTTAAAGGTTAACTTTAACATTTGGCTCTAAATGTTTTAAATTGTTTCTATCAGAGTGCCATTAAAGAAGAGTAGCAGACAAGATGAGTTTTAAAATAAAATAATAAAGAGAAAATCCAAATTGCATTTTCGTTGGCATTAAAGGCAGTGAAAATTAAATTGGCTTAGGCAACGGAGGGGAAAAAAAATAATAATGAGAGAACATGCTGTATTATTGCATGGATTTGGCAGAGGATACTGAATTTCTAAAATCTTTTTTATTAGTGCTTATGCTTGCTTGAAATGTCAAAGCTGGTTTATTTCTAGAACTACAGACTAAATGTTCAAACTGGATTAGGAATGCTGGTGAGACTTCACTGTTGGGGGAGTGTGGTTGGAACAGTCTGAAATTCACCGATCCTACTGTAGAAAGTTAGCACCTACTCCTCTCTTAAAAGAATGAAATATTTTGAGAAATATTAAAAAGGCAGAATATTATATTTCCATGGATGATAAAAGAAGAAACATGTTTTAAAGACAGAAAGCAGCTCCCTACCCCCAGCAGTTATTTGCTGCTCATTGAGAAAGACTGGAGCAGCCTATTTACAAGACAAAAGACCTCCAGCTCCAGGGTAATTGGGTTAAGACATGACCCTCCAGGACATAATAGGATTAAGCCATCAAGCAGCAGAGCTCACCACATGGCACAATCACTGGGGACATTGCCTCACCCAAGCTTGGCTCAGACAACCTACAAAGTTAGCTATGATCCTTACAACAACCAATATAATACATGTTCTTGCACAGGAACAGGAAGTTCAAGTGCAAAGCCCAAGACAGGGTATAAATACAATTCCTGGTGGTTATATTCTCTCAACTCCACGTGGTCAACTGCACCAGGATGATGTGCTTGATGGTTCTGCTTCATTAAACCATCTTTCTAATCAGCCTCTATATTTCCAGTGTGACTTTCTCCCTGCTTGGAACTGAACCAGATGGATATTTCTTCCAACACTACAAATACATTTTAGCATAGGCTTGGAGATTCATGTCTTGAACCAAAGGGTGGGATTGGGATGGAGGTGGCACTTCAGGTCCTCTGAGCACACCTCCTAATTCCAATCTCACATCAGAGGTGGCATTCAATAGGTTCTGACCAGTTCTGGAGAACCAGTAGCGGAAATTTTGAGTAGTTTGGAGAACCGGAAAAATACCACCTCTGACTGGCCCTGTCCCCATCTATTCTCTGCCTCCCAAGTTCCAGCTGATCGGCCTGCACAGGAGAATGGAGCTGGAAATCAGATTAATGGGGTGGGAGAGAATGGGATTTTGTAGTAATCTTCCCCCAGGAGTGGGGAGGGAATGGAGATTTTACAGTATCCTTCCCCTGCCACGCCCGCCATGCCACGCCATGCCCACCAAGCCACACCCACAGAACTGGTAGTAAAAAAAATGGAATCCCTCTCACATGTGGCTTTTGTGGTCATCTGCAGTCTCCACATCAGCAAAATGACCCATTGTTAGAATCCACCATTTCAGGAAAAATCAATAGAATAACAGAGTTGGAAATGATCTTGGAGGCCTCCCAGTCCAAATGCTTGCTCAAGCAGCAAACCCTATACTATTTCAGACAAATGGCTGTACTTAACACAGCCAAAGAAACAGTCAGATAAAAGACAATTTAGCCCTCTGCAAGAATATGGATGGGGTAAGAAGAGATCTGTTTCAGAAGGAACCATCCCTGTTTTACCAGTCTAGAAAGGGGATTAGGGGAGAAATGTACATGCAGAACAATCATGAAAAAATGATGTCAGCCTTGTGAGTTTGCCCAGACAGAAAACCTGGCCAAATTGGTTAATTCTAGTTTATTTTAAAGGGTACATTAACATAATCTTGCAAGTCTGAAAGTACATTTCTCCTCCATCTCCTTTAGAACCTGGGAAACAGAGAATGTTTTGAAATGCTTGCCCTACCCACTTTGCTGCTGTGGGCTAAGTCGCCTTTTATTTAACCATCCCTTTGGTTGTGTCTCTTCACCCTATCTTCTAAAGACGTTCCCACATATCACCACAATTGGTAGTTAACTGCTCATTTTACTGGAGGCGGAAAATGGTGGGTCTGTAATGGGTGAATTGGGGGAGATCAAAAAATGTTCCAAGGAACCAGATAATGCATTTGGCAAGCATCAGTCAACAGGAACACCTAGCAAAGGATATAGTCCCTTGATTAATTGATGAGGATGCAGCTTGTTAACTGCAGATCAGAAGGTATGGAAAAGTGCCGAGAAGACTTTTTGAAAAGCAAAATCTTTTTTGCTCATTTTCCAGTGGATGCATCTTCAAGTCAGGTTGGACCATTCATTTCTCCCCTGTTCCTTTCTGTCACTCCAAGGTGATTTGCTTGATTTCCACCCATTCCATTGATGGTTTCCACAGCTGCAGGTGTAAACTCATCTTCAGCTTTAGCCAGTTTGTTGGGGGCAATATGCAGACTGTAAACTGCTTAGAGAGGGCTGTAGAGCACTATGAAGTGGTATATAAGTCCAGCTACTATTGCCATTGCTGTATGCATCAATTTGTCTGATGTCAATGCAACACGTGTAACATCATTCCACATCCTTGTTTTGCATCCTTGCATGAACTCCCCCTTTAAAACTTATAGCAATCACTCTTAGCACTTAGACTTAGCACATTTTTGGACTATAAGACGCATTCCCACCCCCCACCCCCAAAAAAGTAAGTGGAAATGTCTGTGTGTCTTATAGAGTGAATACAGACCCATTTTTGGCCTCCCAAAGCCTCTGTGCATGCTGTTTTTGCCCTCCCCAGCATCCAGAAGCACTCTGCAGTGCCCAATACTGGGGTGGGCAAATATGGGACCGATGCAGCTTCCTGTTTTTGGCCTGCAGAGTGCTTCTGGATGCTGGAGGGACGGCAAAAATGGGATGCACAAAGGCAAAAATCTATTTTTTTCTTGTTTTCCTCCTCTAAACCAAGTTGCATCATGGTCCGGTGCATCTTATAGTCTGAAAAATATGGTATATACCACTTCATAGTGCTTTACAGCACTGAGTGGTTTACAGAGTCAGCCTATTGCCCCCAACATTTTTTTTTCTTTTTTACCAACCTCAGAAGGATGGAAGGCTGAGTCAACCTTGAGCCCCATCAAAATTGAACTCTTGATTATGGGCCGAATTAGCCTGCAATACTGTACTGCATTCTAACCACCGCCCCACCACTTATATCTCCTTCTTCAACCATTAAAGGACACAATGAATGATATACTACAGGGGGAAAATATACCCCAGATGTGGAAAGAAGCCAATATTGTGCTGCTCCCAAAGGGGGGGTCAAGATATTACAAAGACAAAGAATTAAAGACCGATTTCATTATTAAATAAAGATTACAAACTGTTTGCCGTCATTCTGTCAGAAAGACTAAAGAAGATTTTACAGGTATATATACATGAAGACAAAGCAGGAAAGAATGGCGAGCTTTCACGGGGCTCCGTGTTAAGCTGTTGTATTCTACCTGACAGGAAGTCCAATTGGGCTCAGTTGAACCCAAGCCACCTTGGAGAGGCGACAGAGGTAGAGGGGGAAGTTTTGGAAAACTTCTTATCCTGACGGCGGGAAAAGACAGCCATTAAACTATCCAGACCGAAGCTGTGACAGCTCTGGTGAAAGAGCAGTGAAGGGGATGAGTGGAAAACAGCACGTCTGATCTGGGTGAGCTATTTCCAGTTTCCAACTCCTGTTGAGGAATTTACCCCAGAAATTAACTTCTTTTTGAAAATGAGTCTCTAAAAGAAAGGAGGTGGTCTTTATTCACGCCTCTAAAACGGCGGTGACTAAATACATGAGCTGCTGACAGACCCGAGCAAAGGAGAAGAAAGCACTTGGTAAAAATAGATCTTTTAAAATTATTTATTTATTTATTGTTCTTTTTCACATTTTACTAAAATTAATGGTATAGTGACATCATTATTATTACATACACCAATCTCATATAAATATATACAGTACATTTATATACATTCATATACCTTTGTCTACAATTTTATCTCTATTATTTTTTATTTCTATTGTTCAACCATTTGTACCAATTATCCCAAACTTCGTAATACTCTGACTCTTCTTTATCCTTTAATTTTAATGTAAGTTTATCCATTTCAGCACAATTTAAGATTTTTTGAATCACTAATTTCCTCTGACGGTGTGTTATTTTGTTTCCAACCTTGTGCGAATGCTATCCTCGCTGCTGTCAATATATGTAGTAAAACATATTTAATCTTTTTATTATATTTCCCTTTAATTATTCCCAATAAGAACAATTCCGGTTTAAACTCTATCCCAGTGGTGGCTAACCGTTTTCGGCTCCCGGGCCAATAATTGTGTGTGCGCTCCTGCACTCGCATGCCAGCACCCAGAAGGCAATGCATGCTGCCCCCCCGCACATACACACGTGATCACCCCCCTGTACCATCCACCTGCGCATGCACGTGCAATCCCCCTGTGCTGCGCATCTCTGTGCATCCTCCTGCACCCCCTGCACATGCTGTGCATTTCTGTACATGTGTGCGTGTCTCCCATGCACCCCCATGCATGCCACCAGATACTCAACAATTAGCTGTCAGGTGGCCATGGTGTGTGCGCATGGGCAGTGGGGCTCTTCCAGGTGAGCTCTCACATGCTGGCAGAAGTGGCTCAGTGTGCCTCTTCCTGCATGTGTGCCATAGGTTCACCAACACACCTCTATCCGATCTTCCACTATTTCTTCTGTCTAACTCCATATTTTGGTCCCGTATTTTTAATATAGATAATTAATAATAATAATAATAATAATAATAATAATAATAATAATAATAATAATAATAATAATAATAATAATAATATATCATTAATGGGTAGATATACATGAAGATGAAGCAGGCTTTTTGCCGGAAAGACAGCTAAGAGATAATGTGGGGGGGGAAAAGGAGAAGGATAGAAGGCTGAGTCAACCTTGAGCCCCATCAAAATTGAACTCCTGACTATGGGCAGAATTAGCCTGCAACACTGCATTGTAACCACCACACTACTACTTATATCTCCTTCTCCTGTCCAAGTGGTTATAAGAGACTGACATCGACATCTCTGCATTGTTATTTTAATGTACCAATCTGGCTCTATGCTCCTTCCTTCTGCCCTTGCCTGATCTGGCTCTCAACTCACAAGACCTTTGGTAGCCAAATAAAATACCTCTGAAGGCCAAAACCTTGAAAAATGCCAGAGTGAGGATGTCAGCTTCTACTTTGACTGCAGAAGCTCAGCTGCCTACAGCTAAGCAGCCTATAAACAGTATCAATAGAAAGTTAATTAACACTGACTTTCTAGGAAGATGTTCAATGTGGAATATCACATGGCCTAAATGTGAGACAGGCTTGTTGGGAATAGAAAGTTCGGTTGCACTTCCTTGTTGAGAAAACAATAGCAGGGTATCTTGCAAAAAAAAAAAAAAAAGAATATTGATTCTTGTGTTCTTTACCCTTGGATCTAAAGATAACTCTCATAGCTGGTCTTGGACAATTGCATTGCCTCAAATATTTGGAAGACTTTAATAGCGGATAAAACTGGTACTTTGTACACAGAGCTTAAGGACTGATCTTCCAGGAAATCCCTTGGTCCTCCTTAGTTTTAATTTTGCATAACATTGCTTGCAGTCAATTTCTACACCCCCACTTTATTTAATTAGACAAATTGATCCATCTACAACATTAGCCTTGAAAATATATGAGCCTGCTAAGGAAATATTCATATCTCATCTCATCTCTCTGCTCCCTGACACCCATTCTTAACAAATGTGAGCTGATTATCCACATGCATCTATCTCATTGTATATTTAATAGTGATAGACTGTGTAAAAAAGCCTGGAATATGACACATTTGGAACAATGCCCAAGTGCAAAGCACAATTAATATAAAGTTGTCATCTAGTCTTTCACATTAGTTCGTAATTGCCTTAGTTTGTTGTTCTTGTGTGTACATGTTAGTTACTTTGACCCCAGCAGTATACTGATAGTGATTCTTTCCAAACAAGATTCTCACAGAGTTCTCTTTAATAAGATTTATTGAGATGGATGGAGTGGAGTTCTAAGAATTTTTGCAAATGAACTGATTTCCATTTAAAATCAATATATTCCTGTATACATTAAGGGAGAGTTTTCTCATTTTTTTCCTAGTAGCCTTCTTCCTTGCTGGTAGAGAGGGGGTTCTTCTCATTGATAAAGAGGAATTAAGATCTGATTGTTTACCTAATACTCTCCTAAGTATTTTGCTTTTGTTCTTGGAACCTTCTATGACACAAAGGTTAGAGTTTTGTTATTTTTTCTTGCGTATATACCAATTGTTTCTGACTTAGATAGAGCAAGCATTCAGCACATTCCATACCAAGTAGGTTTCTGTGTATAAAATTAAATAGAACAGAAAAACTGAAAAAGAAGGACAAAGAAGAAAGAAAACACAACTTAATTGCAACTTAGTAGCTTAAAGACATACACTTCGCATGGATAATTATAATGAATTATGGTCACCTTTTATTGAAACTGCTATATAAAACTTCATCTACATACAATACGTACATGTAAGGAAAGCCAGTGTGTGTATGCTTATACGTGTGTGATCTGCTTCTGTCTATCTGTCTGTATGACATCTATCTATCTATCTATCTATCTATCTATCATCATCATCATCATCATCATCATCATCATTTAGGAAGCAAATTCATTTAAATGATATTGGGGATGAGACTTTATAAAAACGTTCATTTGTATTTTAATCTATTAATTGCTAAAAATATATGAATGAATAATGTGAAGAGAAAGAAAGCTAAGACATAAAATGAGAAATAATAATGAATAGCTGGCATTTAATACATTACTGGAATGTAGTAAAATATTTTTAAGAGTACCCCATTATCTCTCTGTCTGTCTCTATCATATCTCCTTTACAGTGAGTCCCAGGGAGCTCACAACATAAGTTAAGACAATAAATGAGACATTTTAAGAAGAGTTTGACAAAAGCAGCACATGTAACAAAACATAAGAGAATAAAACTTTTCTAAATTATTATTTTTAATTAAGGGTTTTTAACAAAATAAAAACAATACAAATTTAAAGAAAAATAAAGTAAAAATGGAAAATTGATCAATAAATAGAAAAAAAGAAAAGAAAAAGAAAAAATATAAAGAAGTGGCTTCAAATCTTCTTTATTGCAGACATAAATGCATTTATATTTTATCCGTTCTCTCTAAGGCTACATCAAGGGTACTTTTTTCCTTATCCTACCATTTCTAATCATCCAACCCATAAATCAGAAGTTCATTTTCTCCTGTTTCAGCTCAAAGTTCTTTTTTTAAAAAATGTGCAATAAAAAAACAAGTTTAACTATAGCAATTTTCAAAGCAGCTTCAGAATGTGGGTGAAGGAGAGTAACAATCAGATGATGATCAACTCTGAGAAGAGAATTTGTGTGTGTGTGTGTATAAAAAAACATTCTAACAAAGCATGAGGCTAGCACCAAATTTAAAACAGAAACGGCTGTGAAAGCCTGACACACAGATGAACCCAATACAGAAGTCTGATGATGGCATATGAGATTCTGCCAAAACATCGCTACAACTTTAAAAGCACAACTATAATGATGTGGGAAAATACCTGAACAAAGCTGAATACTATACATATACATACATACATACATACATACATACATACATACATACATACACACACACACACACACACACACACACACATACATACATACATACATACGGACAGAACACATAAAACTACATTTGAAAAAGTTAATTTGAAATCAAAGAACCACATGCATTGTAAGATACTTTTCTACCTCCTATTGACTGCTGAAGGAAAACCAATAAGATTCACTGGTCTCTGCATTATCAGATATATTCAGAAAATTCGTCTATATAATTATTTAAGTGCCCAAAATACAATCATGTGACTGCAGGGGTGTATGTGTAATAGTGATCACTTTGAGAATGGATCATACATTACTGATTTTGAATCCATTGTAACTTCAAACAGTATGGCTAATTTAATTTTTTTTAAAAGGACTAGGAATGATATGAGTGCAGTGCTCCAATATCCAAGAGGCTGCCACAAAAGAGGAGGAGGTCAACCTATTTTCCAAAGCAACTAAAGGCAGAATGAGATGCAATCAGGGGTGGATTTCTACTGGTTCTGTCCATCTCTGTAGAACCGGTAGCTCTGAAGAGCAGCAGACATAGAACCGGTTCTATGTCTGCTGATGTTTTTGCTCACCCGCCCACCCGGGCTCTTACCTGATCTTTATTTCTTGATTTTTCAACTTCAGCTGCCAAACGAGGCACAGCTGCAGTTAAAAAAGCAGGAAAAGAGGGCTGTTTCAAAGGCTGCTTCTCTGCACGCAGCGTGCTGATGACGATTTACAGGCGCACACTCACAGTGTGCAGGGAAGCACATAATAAATCACCAAACCTCGTAAATCCCAAACCGGTAGTTAACCCTGTCGTATCCCACCCCTGGATGCAATGGATGGAAATTAATCAAGGAGAGAACTGTTGTGGGCCACCAGCAGCTGGTGGAGCTGACAGCAGAGTCAGACAGTAGTGAGGAGGTTGGGAAGGAACCCAGGCCATTCCTGGAGGCTGAGGAAGGCTCAGACGAGGGCTCTGTGTCAGAGCCAGAGATGGGGCCAGGGCAGGCTGGCAGTCATCAGCTGCCTTCGGGCTCGGACAGCAGTGAGGTGGGGGAGTTTCTGGAACTGGTTCCCAGCCTGAGCATGTGCAGAGCTGCCAAAAGGAAGTCACTGTTAAGCCTGAATTCCTCAACGAGTGTTAAGGAAAACAAACTAAACAGAATGTGTAGCATAGTCAGATAGGCAGACAGGTAAATGTGTGAGATAAGTTTGTATTTTAGTTAACACGCAGTAAAAAAACAGATACGCTTGTGCTATCAAAAATATAGTTTATTCCATTAGGAATTATAGCATAGTCAAAATAAACGGTCCATTAGTCATGTATCATTTCAGTCAGTCCAGTCGGGATACTCAATTTGCAAAATCCGTGTTGAATAGCCAATGTCAGTTCACTTACAATAAATCAGTCCGTATTATCTCTTCTCTCCGTTGAGAAATCAACACTCCTTTCTCTCCTCCGTTCCAGTAAGGAAAAACGCAGTCATCAATCCATCCAGTAATTAGGGATCATTAAGCCAGAGAGAGAGCTGCAATTGACTTGCTTCTTTTATGGTGCTTTTACAACCACACCCTTAATTACATTCTTGTAGTTAAAGTTACACACACTTTAACCAACAAACCATGATAATTTATTTATTATTTTTTACCCAAACCAGTTAGGGTAAACAATGTTATCCCTAAGAGTCACCATTAAGAACTCAGGGTTGACGTGAGACTAAGGTCACAGGTGGATGGTCAATGGCCCCTCCCATCAGGATTAAAAGAGAGGCAAAAGGGGAGGGGGCTTTTGCAGGAAACCTCTTGCTTGTTCATTCATTCCAGCCTCGTGAAGATTTGTCTGTATAACCCAACCCTTCCCTGCCAGCAGTGAGTATGGAACTATTTACTGGGCAACATTCCAGAATTGATAAAGATCTGAGCTCATTAGTGTACTCTTGCAAGACTGTTTGCCAAGCCATTGGCTGACTGTGAATGAAATAAATTCACCTTAATGTAATAAAAGAGGTTTTTGCTGGGACTCAGAATTGACTTAGTGCTTTTTGGGGAGGCGTAGGAGAGAACAAGAACTAACCTAGAAATAAGGAGAAATTTACTAACAGTGAGAACAATTAATCAATGGAACAACTTGCATCCAGAAATCACGGGTGCTCCATCACTGGAGGTTTTTAAGAAGAGATTGGAGAGCCATTTGTCTAAAATGGTATAGGGTCTCCTGATTAAGCAAGGTTGGGTTAGAAGTCCCAAAGGTGCCTTTTCAAGAGGCACCTGGAACTTCTGGCACCAGGAAATCCAGTTGCCTCTTGAAAAAGCACCTTTGGGACAACCATGACCTGGAATGCTTGAGAATCTTCATAGATGTTGGATTAGAAGACCTCCAAGGTCCCTTCCATCTTAGTTATTCTGTTATTTTGTATCTAAAATCTTGAATATTGGTCAACTATAGGAGAAGGCGGGTAGAACTTGGGGATGGAGTGAAAAGAATCACTGGGTTTCCACAAATGGAATGTGCCCAACCCCTCTTGATTTCTGTTAACTCTTATCTAATTCCAAGCAAGTCCTAACTATTAGTTGAAAAGTTTTTTGTGCCTGGGACTATGTAGCAATAAATCAGTTTAATTGGACTTTCATGTATGGACTTAGTCTTTCACATCTGACATCAACTCAAAATTGGAGAAGAGTCATCAAGGAAACCACGGGAGCAGTGGTGTGTTCCAAATATTTCTACTACCGGTTCAGTGGGCATGGGTTGGTGGGCGTGCTTTGTGCGCGCACAAACACACTTGAAGCATGTGTGCCAAACATGCACTTTTCACAGGCGCAAAGGCTTTCTGACTCACCTCCTGCAATCCTGCACTCTCCCTGTCACTTCAGCAGCTGCCGCGTGGCAATCTGATGTGCCGCGCAAAGCAGCTGCACTTCAAAAGCAGGAAATAAAGGTTAGTATGGGAGCCCGGGCAGGTGGGTGGGCCCAACAGAAGAGTGTCAGAGAGAACCAGTTCAGTCTCCACTGCTCATTGGATAGAATACCACAACTGTATGGGAGACTGTTTATAGTACTGGACTCCAGCATTCCTCATCCTTTTGGGTTAGATAAGAAATGCTGAACAACATCTGAAGGGTTGCACCCTCAAACCTCCAAATTAGGATGTAAAAATGGAGAAGTGAGAGAGCCTTTGGTTCTACAGAATAACAGAGTGGGAAGCAGCGCTGGGATTCTACCAGTTTCCCTAACCGGTTCAGTGATTGTGCATTTCGCGCATGCACATGCATGTGTAGCTTTCCAAACACCAGCTGAGGCTCTGCCACACCACTCAGCTGAGAGGATAAAGAACAGAAAAGCGTAGGAGCAGATGGGAGGGCCAATCCTGCACTTTTCTCTTTTTTCTCCTTTCAGCTGATCCTCGGAGGATTTTTTTTTGCTACCGGTTCGGCCGAACCAGGCTGAACCAGTAGCATTTCACCACTGGTTGGAAGGGACTTTTGAGGTCTTATACTCCAACCACACCTTCAAATAGGAAACCCTACACAAATTCAGAAGATGGTTGTCCATTCTCTTCTTAAAAACCTCCAGTGATGGAGCACCCACAACTCCTGAAGCAAGTCATTCCACTGGTTAATTGTTCTCATGGTCAGGACATTTCTCCTTAGTTCTAGGTTGGTTTCCCTCCTTGTTTATATTTCATCCCTCACTTCTTGTTCTACCTTTGGAGAATAAGTTTAATTGGAGAATAAGTTGCTGCAGAGCGAAGGAAGTGAAGCAGATGGGTGGAATAACATCTTGCAAATATCCTCATATGGAAGAAAGAGGTAGGAAGTCTTGGGGAGAAAAACCAAGAGAGATAAAGCTACTAATGATTTTCTGCAAACATTTGCTCTGCCTAATTGATGCTCATTATTACACCCACCCCACAACAAAGTGAGATTTATGTCTAAGAGCCGACACCACTCACCTGAAAGGGGAGAGGAACCTAACAAACTACCTTTAAAATGTTGCAGCATAATGCTATTTGTATTAAACCAATCAGACATTCCATCACCCCAAACCATTCTGCGATTAATCTGCAATTCCCCCCAGGGTATGGTCTGAAAATGTGATTTCAGTCACTTGGGTATCATTCTTTACAGGATTCAGGTCAAACGAGGGGCAAAACTTCATCCAAACCAAACAACGAATGTCTGCAATAAATATCCATTGGTGAATTATTCATACATAACAGCATCGGTGACTGCTTGAGCATGCTAAATTAACTGGCATTGATTTCTGACTTTTTTTTTATGCCTAGTCGTACAAGCTTTTTTGTACTTTTACTTCGCCTTAACAAATAAAGTATTGATTAAACTGCATGGCACATGTTTTATTTAAACTTTGGCCTTTGTCAGCAACTTGCTCTTTCTACCCAGCATGCTCTGTGCTGACTTTCCAATGCCTCTCATACCTGAAGGTGAAATCTCTGGGAAAGTTTCCCTCCCCACGCACCTGTCGGTTATCTATGCTACGTATACAACTATTTCCAGCACTGCTAATAGCAGTGAGCCTTAAAAGCACATTGCATGTTCTTAAAAGGTATCACACTGGCAAAGAGAGAGAGAGGGAGGGAGGGAGGGAGTGTCAGATCCGTGTATCTGTCATTCTTCAATGGAAGAAGAAGTGGGGAGGGAAGTTGGCAAAGAAATCCTTTTTGATGTAACCTGAATATATTAAATCTTATATTGAATTTGTATAAACCTACACGTGATGTACAACTGAAGGATTGGAGCCAGATGCCCCAGAAACCTGTCACCTCTGGAAGAGACAGCAAGGGGAGAAAGGACAATAAAAATTCCAGCTCTGGAAGATACTTCCTGAGAACTCTTCAAAAGATCGTTTCCAGGGGAGGGGAGGGGGAATTAACATGTTGGTTCTTTGTTTGACAAAATACACATCAAGATAAGTAGAGGGGTCCTAACTTCCCTTATCTATCACTGCATGCCTGGGAGCCATTAGACTCTGCTTTGAAACCCTACTTGAATTGTCTCATTTCAATAAAGGATTCCTTTTGAAACATCTAGTTTCCAGAAGTTCATTCTTTTGGTTGAATGAGAAAAGTTCAGTAGCTGACAGGGAGGGAGAGAAGGAGGTGAACTTTTACAGCTTAAAAGTTCATTTTGCTTTGACATGAATCCGTTTTCAAAATTAAAAAAATAATAATCTGAAAATTCCTTTCCATTTCCCCCTTTCCAACTGATGTCATTATTCCTGAAAACTAAACAACAAAGAAAAAGATTGCTGTGATTAAAAGTTAAGCTCTTTTAAAACCGCATAGAATATGGGTGGTCCTCAACATATGACCAAAATTGAGCCCAAATTTTCCGTGGCTAAGTGAGGCATTTGTTCAGTGAATTTTGCTCCATTTTACAACTTCTTTTGCCATATTTGTCAAGTGAATTACTGCAGTTGTTACGTTAGTAACCCAGTCTTTGCGTGCGACAAGTGATCACATGATTTTGGGTTGCCGCAACCATCATAAATATGAGTCCGTTGCCAAGTGACTGAATTTTGATCACGTGAACACAATGGCGATGCCGCAATGGTCATAAGTATGAAAAATAGTCGTGTCACTTTTTTCAACGCTGTTGTAACTTTGAATGGTCATTAAATGTTGTAAGTTGAGGCTTGCCTGAAGAGCAATTTTTGGAGTTCTGCATCAAACATTGGGGAAGAGAAATTGGACAGATTATTTCTGTGTCTTCTTCCTGGATTACAAGAAATGTTTATTTAACAAATTCTTAACAAGATATTTTTCTCAGCTGTGAGAGTTGGCAGCATTAACAGAATAACAGAGCTGGAAGGTACTTTAGAGGTCTTCTAGTCCAGCCTCCTGCTCAAACAGGAGACCCTATACCATTCCAGACAAGTGACTGTCTAGTCTCTTCTTAAAAACCTTCAGTGTTGGAGCCAGTGGTGGTTTTCAATTTTTTTTAATACCAGTTCATGGGCGTGGCTTAGTGGACATGGTAGGTGTGGTGTGGCTTGGTGAGCGTAGCTTGGTGGACATGGCAGGGGAAGGTTACTGTAAAATCCCATTCCATTCCCACCCCACTAACCTGCTTTCCAACTCCGTTCTCCTGTGCAGGGCAACAAAAGAAGACCCAGCCGATCAGCTGGGACTTGGGAGGTAGAGAATAGGTGGGGGTGGGGCCAGTCAGAGGTGATACTTACCAGTTCTCCGAGCGACTCAAAATTTCTGCTACTGGTTGTTCAGAACCTGTCAGAAGTAGCTGAATATCTCCTCTGGTTGGAGCATTCCCAACTTCTGAAGGCAAACCATTCCACTGGTTCAATGTCTATAATACATTATACTTTACAGTATTTTTACTTAAAGCTACAAACATATATATTTGTAGTTTATATATTGTCAACCCAACAACTACCATTCCTAGATGTACTAATCGACAAAAAACAGATGGCACACTAGGACACACCATATACCAGAAGAAAACACACACCAACCGCTACCTCAACACCCAATCCCACCACCACCCAGCACAGATAAACTCCGTGGCCAAAACACTAATTGCCAGAACCAAACGCCTGGCAGACAAGACACACATGCACCCTAACTAAAGTACTGACAGCCAATGGCTTCCACAAAAGCAAAATCACTGGCTTGATCCACAAAAACACACTGAGACATAATGGAGACCTAGAAGATGAACAGACCTATGGAACAACTGTCCTGCCCTACATAAGAGGTACTACAGACAAAATCAGTAAGATACTACACAGGCATCACATCAAGACTACCAAAGGCATCACATCAAGACAAAATCAGTAAATCAGTCACATACAGACAAAATCAGTAAGATACTACACAGGCATCACATCAAGACTACACAGGCATCACATCAAGACTACTAAAATAGCAGCCATCCTAAGAAACCCCAAAGATAAAATTGACCTGGAAAACCAAGGTTTATATGAAGTCCCCTGTGCATCATGCCCTGCCACATAAATTAGACAGACCAATAGAAGAATACGTACCCGCCTGGATGAACACAAAAATGCAGTAAAAAAAGCTGGAACGCACTTCTTCACTAGTCCAACACATGAAAGCCACAGGTCATAGCATCGACTTCAATGGCACCAAAACCCTAGCCACTATAGAAAACCCCAGCTACAGAATTATCAGAGAAGCCATAGAGATTGAAAAAAGACCTGAAAGCATGAATAGAAGAGATGATTCCACCAGACTGTCAATTATCTGGAAGCCTGCACTCTCAAACAAAAAAATCTCCACACCACAAGCCAGGCAAACACCTGGGCACAAACAGACTCTCCCGTGATACCTCCAGCTCAAACACACCCCAACCAGGCACCCAGATGAAACCTAGCTTCCTAATAAATGATAGCCGTCCATTTACTCAGAGCCAAGCTGCACTAAAAGCCTCCAATACAGGAAACACAATGTTGCCAGCCAATCAAGACAAAAAAAGCTACAAAACAGACAGAAGTTATTAGAAACACCAATCAAGCAGAACACAGAAAACTCCAGGACCAATAAACACAGACCAAGACTCCCAACCAATCAGAATGAAGAAAAAACCATTCTAGCAGTAGGCTAGCACCAAATTTAAAACAGACATGGCTGTGAAAGTCTGACTCACAGACAAACACTATACAGAAGCCTGATGATGGCAGATGAGATTCTGCTGAAACGTTGCTACAACTTTAAAAGCACAACAATAATGACGTGGGAAAATACCCGAACAAAGCTGAATACCATACATGTCAACACTTGCACGAAAACTTAAGGAAACACACACACACACACACACACACACACACACACACACACACACACACACACACACATATATATATATATATATATATATATATATATATATATATATATATATATATATATATATATATATTCTCAGTTGAGTGAATAGGTTTGCCCAATGCCTGCTACATTTTCTTAATGACCACTGTGAAAATTACTTTCCATCCCATAGGAGCAATTTACAACTGCAACAACTTACGAATGTAATTTTAATCTCAATTCTGGTTGTGTACGTCAAAGGCTACCTGTAATTGAACAAAAATAAAATATAGGTCATTTTCATGTAACATCGTAAGCATGCACAGTCCATAAATAAATGTGAGAATATCACAATCCCTCCCAAAGGATTTCTCCAAAATTTCTCGTTTTTATTAAAATAAGTTGGCAAGCAATTGAGGGAAGAAATATCCATCTGGTTCAATTCCAAGCTGGGAGAAAGACATTGGAAACATGGAGGCTAGTTGGAAAGATGGTTTAATGATGTAGTGGAACCACCTGGGTTTATGGTTCTGGGCAGCTGACAAAATGGAGTTGAGAGTAGGGTTTTTTATACCTTCTCTGGGCTTTGTATTTGAGCTTTATATTTGAGCTTCCTGTTACTGTACAAGAACATGTCCTTTAATATTCAATTGACTGATGTCAGATTCCTATGGTGTCATATAGGGGTCATAGTTGGCTCTATAGGCAAAAGAGAAAATGCAAATCCTAGGTGTTTGTCTGAGCTAATCTTGTCAACTTTTTGTTTGTTGCTTATCTGAGTTTCTGTCTTGACCCAGTCTTTCTGAATGGATTACCAAATCTGCATTTCTAAAAGCTGGCCTCTTCAGTTTCTGCTTGGCGCAGGGGAACTGTGGCTGGTTTCTAAATAGGCTGGCCCAATCTTTCTTAATGGGCACAAAATATCTGCTGGGGGCTATTAAGAAAGTCTTAGGGGCTGCTTTCTGTCTCCAGGAGAATGTTTCTTCATTTCTCCTTTAGGGAAATACAATATTCTGCCTTTTTAATATTTCCCAAAATATTTCATTCTTCTGGGGTATATGCTAACTTTCTACACAATGATCATCAATTGGAATAAGAAACACTGGGGAAAATACAGGATTGTTTTTCTCCTTTGGTGATACGTCTATCCCAAAGTGCAGAACCTTCGCTGATTTGAGCTGGACTCTAGACAACACTCTTAAAACCCCTTGCTCCAAAATGGCAGAAGTTCCATGTGTGTCACTTGTTTTGCTTGTCTGCGTGAGGCACCAGTGATTGCGAAAACTGCTTAGATTGGGGGAGATTATTGTTATTCAATGCAAGTCAGAGATACTACCAGCAGATGACATATTTATTGTGCCCTATTGTTGGCTGTCATTTGTCTCAACACCGACTTGAGTGGATTTTAGGTCTGACAGGAAAACTGAACTAGAAGTTGCTTGCCTTGCCGTCTGATTAAGCATGCTGCTCAACATGGCACATTTTGTAATGAGGTCTTAGCACCAAATAGATGTGTTTGAAAGGATACCGTTGACATTGTTCCTTTGAAATTACTGGGTACATTCAGCTCCGTCTCGATGCCCTTGACCTTTTGAACATCCCCATTGATAGCTGGATGCTGATAGCTACTCAGTACCGCTATATACAAATGAAAGGAGAAAGCTGAGATGTATCATTGTGTACAATTTACATACAAATGAATGTCTTTAAAGAAATGAAAATAAATCTACTTCCTGAGATGATATGATACCTGACAGAAGAAGCATTTTTAAAAATGTGTTCTTTTAACATTCAGATCTCATTTAATGTCTTCTTCCATGAATCTGCCCCTTCTTCAGCTCAAGTAAAGGCAGTGTTACACATAATCACAATCTTTCTTTCTTTCTTTCTTTCTTTCTTTCTTTCTTTCTTTCTTTCTTTCTTTCTTTCTTTCTTTCTTTCTTTCTTTCTTTCTTTCTTTCTTTCTCTCATCTTCCTTCCTTCCTTTCTGTTTTCCTTTCTTCCTGCCTTTCATTCACTTTCCTTCTTTTTTTTCCTCCCTTCCTTTCATTCTTCCTTCCTTTTTTTATCTATCTTTTTTTTCCTATTGGTTCTGAGAGCACACTTTAGAGGGCTCAAAGACTGCTCTCTGTATTAATGCTGGTGAGCTGTGCTGTTTTTTAGTTCAGCTGAGGCACAGCAATCCAGAGGTGGTATTTGCTGGTTCTCTGAACTACACAAAATTTCTGCTACTGGTTTGTCAGAACCGGTCTGAGCCAGCTGAATGCCACCTCTGATGCCACTAGATTAATACGTGAGAGCTCTGGTAAGGAACACTTTTGCATCTTTATGTGTTGAGTGCTTGTTGCATTCCTTCCTATCCAAGTCAGATGGATAATATCCCATATTTCTCATTGCACTGGATTCTAGGGCCACCCTTAAACAGTGTCTAAAGCTTACAGTTATACAAACCACATTTAGATTGATAATTGGTGCAAGGAACAGTGTTCACACCAGGTCTATATTGGATGTTTTGCACTGGTTGCACAAACCTTGGGGTGGTATGGAAGGATAATTTGCCCTGAAATAAGAAATTGTTACATCAAAGTCATCTCTCTCTCTCTTCTTTTTACAATCCATCATCGCAGAAGGTAGAAATGGCGCTCCCTCTTTGGTGCTTTAGGCCACCCAAAATTACGCTTGCAGTTAAAGTGACACACTTAACTCAATCATATTTACAAACTAGGTAACCATGTTGTGGGGGGGGGGGGGAGTTTGGGTGGAATAAGGAATTGTTTACATCAGTCTCTCTCTCTCTTTCTTTCCATCCATCGTTTCATTTCTCCCTCTCTCTGCCTCCCTCTCTCTCTTTCTATCCATTTTTCCACCTATCTCTTTCCATCCATCTTTCAATATATATACATTCATACACACACACACACATACATATACATGCACACATACACACACACATATATGCACACACACACACACACACAATTTCCATCTCTCTCTCTATGTCTCTGTCTCTATCTCTCTTTCATTCTCTTTCTCTCTATCCAGTGCACAATTTGGGCATCTAACGATCTGCAAAAAAAAAAAAAAAAGAGGATAAGGATGAAGATTTAAATGCCTTAGAATTGCCTGAAAACTGGCACATAAGTAGGTTTCCAAAGAAGTAAAATATCTCACAGCAGGCTGACAGAAGGAAGAAGGATATTTTTTCCCCCTAGCTTTGGCAGGAGATATCGCTGGAGTGAAAAGCAATCAGATGTGGAGCAGAGGAGGCAACAGCTGGGAGAGCAAGAAGCCATGCTTGGCCAGAGAAAAGGAACAGTTGAATGAGACATCCAAAAGGAGATCGTAAGTCTGGATTGTGGACGATGAGTAGCAACTGAAAGGGGTCCAGGTACAGGACAACTAGGCAAGAGTGGGTTAAAAGGAAAAGGGGTTGGTTACCTTTCCCAACTCTGTGCTGAAGATAACTAAGTGTGGGAGGAAGCAGAAACTAGTTGCTAAATAGTTCTCTTGGAAATTAAGGGAATAGGTTTTTAGGCCTTTAGTTGAGTTTTGTAAGCATACTGTATGTTAGATTCATTAGTGTACATATTTACACGTAGCCATGATAGGTGATTGATTGATTGATAGACAGACAGACAGATGATAGGATAGATAGATAGATAGATAGATAGATAGATAGATAGATAGATAGATAGATAGATAGATAGATAGATAGATGATAGATGATAGAGATACAGGTGAAACTCGAAAAATTAGAGTATCATGCAAAACTTCATTTATTTCAGTAATGCAACTTAAAAGGTGAACCTAATATATGAGATAGACTCATTACATGCAAAGCAAGATAGTTCATTCTGTGATATGTCATAACTGAGATGATTATGGCTTACAGCTCATGAAAACCCCAAATCCACAATCTCAGAAAATTAGAATATTGTGAAAAGGTTCAATATTCTAGGCTCAAAGTGTCCCACTCTAATCAGCTAATTAAGCCATAACACCTGCAAAGGGTTCCTAAGCCTTTAAATGGTCTGGTTCAGTAGGAATCATAATCATGGGAAAGACTGCTGACCTGACAGTTGTGCAGAAAACCATCATTGACACTCTCTATAAGGAGGGAAAGCCTCAAAAGGTAATTGCAAAAGAAGTTGGATGTTCCCAAAGTGCTATATCAAAGCACATTAATAGAAAGTTATGTGGAAGAGAAAAGTGTGGAAGAAAAAGGTGCACAAGCAGCAGGGATGACTGCAGCCTGGAGAGGATTGTCAGGAAAAGGCCATTCAAAAGTGTTGGGGACTTTCACAAGGAGTGGACTGAGGCTGGAGTCAGTGCATCAAGAACCATCACACACAGACGGATCCTGGACATGGGCTTCAAATGTTGTATTCCTCTTGTCAAGCCACTCCTGAACAGCAAACAATGTCAGAAGCGTCTTACCTGGGCTAAAGACAAAAAGAACTGGTCTGATAAGAGCAACTTTTGCACTTCATTTGGAAACCAAGGACCCAGAGTCTGCAGGAAGAATGGAGAGGCACACACTGCAAGTTGCTTGAAGTCCAGCATGAAGTTTCCTCAGTCTGTGTTGATTGGGGAGCCATGTCATCTGCTGGTGTTGGTCCACTGTGCTTCATTAAGTCCAGGGTCAACACAGCCGTCTACCAGGAGATTTTGGAGCACTTCATGCTTCCTTCCACAGACAAGCTGTATGGGGATGCTGACTTCATTTTCCAGCAGGACTTGGCACCTGCCCACACTGCCAAAAGTGCCAAAATCTGGTTCAATGACCATGGGATTACTATGCTTGATTGGCCAGCAAACTCACCTGACCTGAACCTCATAGAGAATCTATGGCATTGCCAAGA
The DNA here is from genome assembly GCF_049901735.1 of Notechis scutatus. Taxonomy (NCBI): domain Eukaryota; kingdom Metazoa; phylum Chordata; class Lepidosauria; order Squamata; family Elapidae; genus Notechis; species Notechis scutatus. The sequence goes on from NC_142011.1 coordinate 202,455,100, forward strand.
GAAAGATGGGAGACATGAGACCGAACAATGCAGAAGATCTGAAAGCCACTATTGAAGCATCCTGGTCTTCCATTACACCTCAGCAATGTCACAGGCTGATAGCTTCCATGCCATGCTGCATTGAGGCAGTAATTGCTGTAAAAGGGGCCCCAACCAAGTACTGAGTACATATGCATGCTTATATTTTTCAGTGGTCCGATATTGTTCTATGTACAATCCTTGTTTTATTGATTGCATGTAATATTCTAATTTTCTGAGATTGTGGATTTGGGGTTTTCATGAGCTGTAAGCCATAATCATCTCAATTATGACAAATCATGGCTTGAACTATCTTGCTTTGCATGTAATGAGATAGATAGATAGATAGATAGATAGATAGATAGATAGATAGATAGATAGATAGATAGATAGATGGATGGATGGATGGATGGATGGATGGATGGATGGATGGATGGATGGATGGATGGATGGATGGATGGATGGATGGATGGATAGATAGATAGATAGATAGATAGATAGATAGATAGATAGATAGATATAGATACGTGATAGATAGATATAGATAGATGGATGGATGGATAGATAGATAGATAGATAGATAGATAGATAGATAGATAGATAGATAGATAGATAGATAGATAGATAGATAGATAGATAGAAGACAGACAGAAGCAGATCAAAAATATATAGGTATACATATGCACAAACTGGCTAGGTAGGTAGGCAGGTAGATAGACATATAATATAGATATAGATGAATGTGGGAGTCATCTGAGCTTGGTTGTTTTCTTGCAGATGTTTCATTAGTCAATTAGGTAACATCCTTAGTGCTAAAAGGAAGTGAGGATTACTCTCTGTTTATAAAAAGTGGCTTTTCTTGTCAGTATTGGAAGGAGTGTTCTTCGCAACTCCTGGTTTAGGCATTGTTTACAGATAGAGCTAGATAGATAGGAAAGGTAGGTAGGTAGGTAGGTAGGTAGGTAGGTAGATAGATAGATAGATAGATAGATAGATAGATAGATAGAGTGCTGTATTCATTTTTTTTGCTACCGGTTCGGTGGGCATGGCTTGGTGGGCGTGGCAGGGAAAGGATACTGTGAAATCTCCAGTCAGAGGTAGTATTTGCTGGTTCTCCAAATTACTCAAAATTTCTGCCACCGGTTCTCCAGAACTGGTCAGAACCGGCTGAATACCACCTCTGGATTGATGGATGGATAGGATAGATAGATAGATAGATAGATAGATAGATAGATAGATAGATAGATAGATAGATAGATAGATAGATAAGAGGTAGAGGTAGAGGTAGAGGTAGAGATGATAGAAATAGAGAGGTGGAGGTGAAGGCGGAGAGGGAGAGGGGAAGGGAGAGGGAAAGACACACAAAGAGAGAGAGAGAAATGGTAGAGGTAGAGGTAGAAACAGAGATGATAGAGATAAGGAGGTGGAGGTGAAGGTGGAGAGGGAGAGAAAGTTTTTCCTTCTACTAAATATGGCTAAATTCGACATTATATTTGTCTGTGAAACATGGCTCAATGCATCTCTCCCTGACTCCATTACCACAGTAAGAGACTATCATGTTTACCGATCAGATCGTGAAATTCGTAGAGGAGGTGGTGTTGCTATCTTCTATAAAAAGTCCTTACATCTAAAAAATATCCAAGTTACCCAGGAGCTTGCTCTTCCTGAGACCATCATCTGTGAACTATCCTTAAATATCACAATTCGATTCTTACTATGTTACAGAGCACCTGATTATGACATCGAACATGTAAACAAGCTAAATACATTACTAACATGGGCTGCATCCTGCCCATACCCTTTTATCTTTCTTGCCGATTTCAATCAACCTCATATTGACTGGACCCTAAATGATTGTACAACTGAAATCATACACACAACCTTCTACAATGCTATTACAAATCTGGGACTGGAACAACTAGTAACCAACAACACTAGACTAAACAACTGCCTCGATCTCATCTTCTGCAATAGTTTGAATTTAATTTACGGAATACAAACTAAAGAACCCTTTTCCAGCAGTGACCACAATATGATTGACTTTTGTTTCAACATACGCCCACACAAAAATCACCACAATGATGTAATCCCCAATTGTAACTTCAAAAAAGGCAACTATGATCTTATAGACAACGATCTTTCATCCCTTGATTGGCAATCTCTATTCACTGGATGCAATACTGTTGAAGACCATTACAACATATTTTTACTTGAAGTCAAAAGAGTCATCAAACTATATGTACCAACAACAACTCCCAAAACAAAACAAAAAAGCAGATTACCCATAACAATAAGGAAACTTCAATCCAAAAAGAGATCATTCTGGCAGAAAAACAAATCTGGTCACGTTGCAAATTTCAAAAGCTGATACAAAAATTTATGCCACCAGATAAAGACCGAATGCATCAATTATCACATTAAACAAGAGGAAAACCTTCTAAGCACCAATTCCACCCGTGTTTTTTACAATTTTGTAAACAACAAACTAAAAGACTCAAGGTCTATCCCACCCTTGATAGGACCTGATGGTAAAGACTGCAACGACAACACCATTAAAGCCAACATCTTTAACACATTCTTCGGCTCAGTATTTGTAAACAGCAATGGATCATGCCCAGTATTTCCTAGCTGTACCACAGATAACAACAATGATCTAATACATATCGATTTTACAGAAGACAATGTTGAAAAAGCACTACGCAATCTAAAACCATCTCTATCTATTGGACCGGATGGAATATGTGCCTACTTCTTAAAAAAGCTATCCACCGCCATAGCCAAACCTCTAAGCATAATCTTTGAAAAATCTTTCAGGACCAGCTCCTTGCCTAACCTATGGTCACAAGCCACAGTCATCCCCATCTTCAAAAAGGGAGACCCAAGCCTAGTTGAAAATTACAGACCAATCTCCTTATGCTGCGTCACCTGTAAAGTCATGGAATCAATTATTAACCAATCCATCATCCTCCACTTAGAGACAAACAACCTACTCTCCAATAAACAATTTGGTTTCAGAAAAAAACTATCCTGTAATCTGCAACTCTTACACTGCAAAAACATATGGACGACACAACTCGACCAGGGCAAAGCAATAGACGCAATCTACATAGACTTCTGTAAAGCCTTTGATTCAGTGGTACACAACAAACTACTCCTAAAAATAAAATCCTATGGTATCTCTGGACAACTGAATAACTGGATAGAAGCATTCCTGGTAAACAGACAACAAATGGTCAAAATTGGGAGCGTCCTATCAAATTCTGTACCTGTCAATAGTGGTGTCCCCCAAGGCAGTGTTCTAGGACCAACTCTCTTCATACTCTACATAAATGACCTCTGTGATCATATTAAGAGCAATTGCGTTCTTTTCGCTGATGATGTAAAGCTGTTCAATACCACAGACAATACTGCTACCCTACAAAAAGATCTTGACTATGTATCCGAATGGTCAAACAAATGGCAACTTCAAATCTCAACAAATAAATGCTCTGTCTTACATATTGGCAAAAAAAAATCAGAAAATAAAATACAAGCTGAATAGTCAAGAACTTGTTGATGACCCAAGCTCTGTAAAGGACCTTGGAATACTCACCTCTAATGATCTAAGTGCTAGAGCACACTGCAACTACATAGCCAAAAAGGCATTAAGAGTTGTTAACCTAATCCTACGTAGCTTTTTCTCTGGTAATATCACACTACTAACCAGAGCATACAAAACATTTGCTAGACCAATACTCGAATACAGTTCATCAGTCTGGAACCCACATTACGTATCTGATATTAGCACAATTGAGAAAGTCCAGAAATATTTCACAAGAAGAGTTCTCCACTCCTCTACTCGTTGTAGAATACCTTATGCCACCAGACTTGAAATTCTAGAACTAGAAAACCTTGAATTACGCTGTCTTCGGTCTGATTTAAGCATGGTATATAAAATCATACATTGCAATGTCCTACCTGTCAATGAATACTTCAGCTTCAACCATAACAACACAAGAGCACACAATAGATACAAACTCAAAGTTAACCGCACCAAACTTGATTGCAGGAAATACGACTTCAGCAATAGAGTGGTCAATGTCTGGAATACTCTACCCGACTCTGTAGTTTCTTCCCCAAACCCCAAAAACTTTAACCTTAGACTGTCTACTATTGACCTCACCTCTTTCCTAAGAGGTCTGTAGGGGGCGTGCATAAGCGCACCAACGTGCCTACCGTCCCTGTCCTATTGTTTCTCTTATTCTTCTTTTATTTTTCTTATATGTACCCATTTCATGTATTCACAACTATGTATACACTTATACTTATTATCTTGTAAACAATTGGCAAATCAAATAAATAAATAAATAAATAAATAAAATAAAGTGGGAAGAGAGAGAGAGAGAGAGATGGAATATTCATTAAAGATCTTGTAAACCTATTTTGCACTAAACTTATATATCAATGAACAGAACTGTATACACGTGTTAACATGTCTTAGTTTCTTCCTATCCATTTCTTCCTTCTGACAGGTGAATTTATTGACTTTTGAAGCTTTAAATAGCTTAGGGCCTGAGTATCCAAGGGGTTGCTTTTCTTGTTAAGGATGACTCAGCCTGTTCAAGTTGAGAGAAGAAACACTTTTCTAGATGTTTCGGTTGCCAGAAGCTCATCTTTTTAGAATGCAAGAAAAGGCCACCTTCTCAATAGCCTCAGACTATGAAATTCATTTCTTTGTGAATTATATACAGCTCCCACTTTTGTAGTATTTGAGGGGAAATAAATCATCTCTCTTTCACCAGGCTTTGAACTGCTTGATAACTTTAGTTCATTATTATATTGCTAATTTTTAATCCGTATTTTAAGGTATAGCCTGTTGCTTGGTTTTTTGTTAAGTTAATTGTCTTAAGTGCTTTCTGAGCAAAAATGTAGGGCATATATATCAAGTAATAAGCTGACTAACAAACAAATATTAGGCCTGTGATCTATGACTACCCTCATGCATTTAAATCATTTTGACCTTCTGTCAAATTAAAAATTGCAACTCAGCATGGCACTTTCGAGCCATTGTGGCATACAAAAATTGGGAACAGTGTTCAATATAAGGAGTGTTGGTGATTGTAGACAAATAAATGTCAGTCACTACTGCTTACAATGAAGGTTATTCTGGCAGGTTCTTTAGGGATGATGGTTTTGAACAAAACACTTCATTTTTGCACAAAAGACCTTTCTTCCTGATTTCCATTGTCAGATTTCTTTTGCTTGTCCATATGCACCCAAAAGGAAATTGCCTTTTTTTTTTTTTTTTACATTGGGTCTCTGAATCTTTTTAAAAGAAATACTTATGTGGCATAAATTAGAGAGAAAAGCAAAGTTGTCTTTCTGATTGCCTGTCCTATTTATCATTAACAGATAATTCTGTGTACAGAAAAGGATTATCAGGTATATTTCAGCAGAGTTTAAACTATCTTCTACAAAAAAAAAAAAAATCAGCAAGTACTTGAAGCATTAAATAATTTGTTTTTCTCTCCTGCATGGTTTATTCTCGGCAGCCAAGATCCAAGTATATTTTGAACAGCTGGTGTAATGATCGATCAAAACACTGGGGGAAAAAAATCAAAGCTGTGTAATAAAGTTTCAAACATTTCACTTTTGAAATGCTAAATATTTTTGTCACCTTGAAAGGAAAACTAATTTCTGCTAAATTCCCAGAATTAGTGCATTATTAAGTGTAAATGAAACTCCTACAGACATATCTCCGACAAAGACTGTATAAGAATACATTCAGAAGTATGATAGAATGGCATTGTGGTATAATAGTATGGAATTAGATCTATCGATGCTACATGAACATTCTTTTACATGTGAGTGTATTACAACCTCTGCATTATTAGTAATGCATGTTGAAGCTATCTTGATTAACGTGTATAGAGTAAGATCTGGTTTGATTTATGCAGGATGTGGATTTTTTAAAAAGATATGTTATCCCACCTTTATTATTTTTATAAATAACTCAGGGTGATGAACATGCCTAATACTTCTTCCTCCTCTTATTTTTCCCACAATTTCAAACCTATGAGGTGTGTTCAGTTAGGGAAATGTAATGGTCTATGTTTTGGAATTTTGGCTAACTCTACTCCCATTGCAATACCACACTTAGCAATAGCATTTAGACATATAGACTCATAGTGTTTTTCAACGGTCTCTAAGCACTTTACAGAGTCAGCATATTGAGATCTTATTTTACCAATCTTGGAAAGCTGGAAAGCTGAGTCAATCTTGAGCTGGTAGCAATAGCCCTTAGACTTATCTATCGCTTTATAGTGCTTTACAGCCCTCTCTAAGCAGTTTTACAGAGTCAGCATATTGCCCCCAACAATCTGGGTCCTCATTTTACCCATCTTGGAAGGATGGAAGGCTGAGTCAACCTTGAGCCTGGTGGGATTTGAACTGCCAAATTTCAGGCAGCCAGTAGTAAGCTGGTGGTAAGAATCAAACCACTGGCATTGGGCAGAATTAGCCTGCAATTCTGCATTCTAAACCTCTGCACCATCACGGCTCAATATTTAATGCAACTGGGTGTTGAATGTTAAAGAGACAGTTAAAGGAGGTTAGGGGGGATGATATAAGTTTGAAGGTCCCAAATATATACTAAAATGTTAGATAGATGATAAATAGAAGATAGATGGGTGGGTGGGTGGATGGATGGATAGATAGATAGATAGATAGATAGATAGATAGATAGATAGATAGATAGATAGATAGATAGATAGATAGAAGAAATACAGACACATAGACAGACAGACAGACAGATAGGAGGACATACCCCAAAATGAGTATTCTCTGAAGGCATAATGTCATAGACATAATTTATAGCTGTGTACCTATATCATTTGACCCAACTGGCTCTGTATGTATGTATGTGTACAAGCATACATATAATGTATGTATCTGCCTGCCTGCCTGCCTGTGTTTGTCAGGCTCTAAACATCAAAGCAGATTTAGAAATTAAAATGAGCAACTACGAAGGGCTTCCATAGTATTTCTCCTGCTGTTCAAGGTGTGTGGGTCAATGTAGAACATTGCAGCTTCTCAGATAACTGAATGCAGAACAGTGTGACAGGATTCCTGACACTGATGTGCACATCCAGCCAATGAGATGCCTGACCTAATTTGTCTCTCTGCCAATCAGAGCTCCTTTTGCTGGCAAAGCTATGATGAGTCCCTCTCCTAACCATTTCCAATTAGGTCCTGTTTGGGTAGCATGCATGTTTCTTTATGCAGAAATGTTTTCCTTTTCATTGTGCTTATGATACCATTTTTTTTTCTGTTAAAGGTAAAGGTTCCTTTCACACATATGTGCTAGTCGTTTCCGGCTCTAGGGGGGTGGTACTCATCTCTGTTACAAAGCCGAAGAGCCAGCGCTGTCCAAAGACATCTCCGTGGTCATGTAGCCGGCATGACTAAATGCCAAAGGCGCACGGAATGCTGTTACCTTCCCACCAAAGTTGTTCCTATTTTTCTACTTGCATTTTTAACATGCTTTTGAACTGCTAGGTTGGCAGAAGCTGGGACAAGTAATGGGAGCTCACTCCATTACGTGGCGCTAGGGATTCGAACCGCCGAACTGCCGACCTTTCTGATTGACAAGCTCAGAGTCTTGTCTCTCTCTCTCTTTTTTTTTTTCTGTTGGGAGTGCCTTATCCAAGGCTTATTCTAAAACAGGGGTATCAAATTCAAGGCCAGGGGGCCAGATCTGGCCCATGGGCTCTTTAGATCTGTCCCACAGGGCCACCCTAGAAACAGTAAAGGACTGGCTCGTTGTGCCTCTGCTAGCAAAAATGGAGCTCAGGAAGGCTGCGTGTGGCCCTCCCAAGCTCCATTTTCAGCTGTGATGGCCTCTTGCTGCCCTCTGTTGGTGAAAAGGGAGCTTGGGGTGCCACCCCCTAAGCTTCCTTTTCATTAGCAGAGAGCAGAAGGAGGCCGTCAGCCCTTGGTACCTGAAAATGGAGCTCTGGAGCCCATTTTGCTTGGGCCACCACAGACGCCCCCAACATGAGGGACGTCAAACTGGCCACGCCCATCCTGGCCACATCCACCCTGGCTACGCCTATCCTGCCTAAGGTCAAACACAACCCTAATGCAGCCCTCAATGAAATTGAGTTTGACACCCCTGTTCTAAAGCAATGCCTTTATTCAGAGAGTTGCAAGAATAAACATTGACAGTCGGTGTCCCAGAATATCTAACTTCTCAGTCAGCATGTGGGCGTATTTGTCACATTTTGATTATATCCTTTACTTGCTGTGTACTTAAAATGGTAATTTTGGAGAGATATGAGCACCATAGCGATGATGGCTATTCCTGATTATATGTCACAGAGCTTTTGTATTGTAAATATTAGCGGTACAATTATTCTTTGTGAAATGCAGTTGACTCCTGAGGGGGCAACCAGTCTTCCCTAATCTGCTTCTTTAAAAAAAATGATCTATCAAAAAGAAATTAATGCAACTCAAGGTCAAACCATTGTAACAAACCAATATTCCATGTCATGAATTGTCATTATCCAGAGTGGATTATAACTTCAGTCAGATTTCCTTAATCCTGGTCCAAGGTAACATTGTGAAGTCCTTCAAGTCATCAGCTTCCTCCTCTTCCTCATGAGGTTCAGTTCTCAGATTGAGTAGACATCTGTGTAACTACCAAAATTGGATGAAATTTCAGTGAGAACAGTTAAAATTTTCCTTCCTTCCTTCCTTCCTTCCTTCCTTCCTTCCTTCCTTCCTTCTTTCCTTCCTTCCTTCCTTCCTTCCTCCCTCCCTCCCTCCCTCCCTCCCTCCCTCTCTTCCTTCTAGATGATAATAGATGATAATAGCAGATAGATACCTTTTCAGATTTTCAATATTGGAGTTTTCCTATTATTCATTGGAATTGTTTGGAATCGTGTTTTTAGTGGGGCCTTCTCTCTCTCTCTTTCATCTTTCCTTTTTTTCTTTCCTTCCTTCCTTCCTTCCAAATTTCTATAGCCACCCAACTCACACACAGATGTTTCTGGGAAGCCTCCAAATGTTTTTAAAAATCCACCATACAATGAAACCCCGTGACATGCCTCCCATGACAGCAAAACACAATTAAATCATCCACTTGATTGGCTCTATCTCCATTCGGGGTCCCCAGGCCCACAGACAAAATCAGGTATTCATATCATTTAGAAAAACATCCGGGTGGAGAGGTCAACCATATCTTGGGGAAAATGATGTTCCATAAAAAGGGGGCCACCACTGAGAAGGTCCTTTTACCTGATCTCACCAGATGACAACCCCTAATTGATGGGACAATTAAGAAGCCCTGCCTTCCCACCCTGGTAAGTCTGATGGATGTAACAGGGGAGAGATGGTCCTTCAGATAAAATGGCCACAAGCCATGTAGAACTTTAAAGGTGACAACCAGCACCTTGAATTATACCTGGAAGCATATTTGGCAGCTCCCACAGAAGAGGTGATACATACACAAATCTAAGCTTTGTGCAAAACAAGCTGCTACATTCTGAACCAACTGGTGCTTCCAAACATTCTTCAATAATACTTCAAGTTGGCAAGTTTTTTGGCAAGAGACATCTCCCCACTTTGAAGGGGGACAGCAGTCAGCTCATTGCCCATGCCTGTCATCCTTTCAATCTCAGTCCCAAAACATCACTCTCTCTAATGAAAAAGACTGTCATGCCCTAGCATATAACTTGTATATACTGTTGTTGCTTTCTACCCCCATCTAGTGGCTGGAGAGACAAACACCAAGTATATTGCTTGATCAAACCCCTTTACTGATCATCCCGCACTCTCAAAACAAGTGCATGCTGGGAAGCCAGACTCCATTTCCTTTAGCATTTGGAGAAGGCAGAAACACAAAGAAGAATCCATCTTAATCTGTGGCACATGGTCATCCAAGGACAAACCCACATCCCACACACAAAGCATCACTGGTGAGATTTAGAATGCTTGTATTTATTAATTGCTATGTTCAGTAGTAACCCAATACTGCCTATCTTGTATTTGGTTCTCATTGTATGCATCCCTATTTCCCTCAGTTTCACCATATCCTGTTCTTTCAACAAATCATTCAGATCTACGCACATGGTCTGTTTTATTGAAGGATAGGTGGTTTTAGCTGCATGCCAAGCTGCACACAGACTAATGTCTAATTCCCTTTGAAAGTTTAAGTGCCTTACTTGGGTTTGTACTTTTCCAAGACACTCAAAAGAAGTGAAAACAGGATTCCCTCTTCATTTGGTCTGCTATGCCTTCGCTCCTCATTTAAATAGGAAACAATCAACCCAAGCAGCTCTTTATTTATCCTCTTTATACCTTTACTCTGTCCCATACAGGAAACATTATTTAATCAATCAAGAGCCCATCCAGCAATCATAAAATTATTATATTCCAACATTATAAGTGCCAGGTTACTGTCAAGAAAAGCCTTCTTCTTCAAGGCTGCAGCTTTCTGCAGAATATGAACTATTAGGGCATTGGAATATTAGATTGGATGGTGGCACAGAATTTCTTCAGTCTTCTTATCCCTTAATCAGCCATTGGGTTGCAGATTTTTTTTAAGTTTTGTTCATCTAGAAATTCAGGATAGATTTTGCTCATACAGCCTCAAAACAATATGTGCAACATCTCTTTTTCTATAGTCTGTCTTTTTTTTCTCTTCCTACTCCTGAGCAACGAACACAAATCCTTCCATTCTTCACTATCCTGTCAGAGCTGAGGAAGCTTCTTGGATGAGAAATGAAATGTCTTCAAGGAAAAAAACAAGGAAGTCCAGTTGCCTCCTGAAAAAGCCCATTTGGGACAACCATGACTTGGATGACTGAGAATCTCTACAGACTTTTAGCTGTACAATTTGGGAAGAACACCCTTTGAACAGAGGGAGAGTAGGAATGGATTTCCAGAGGAAAAAAATTGCAGACTACAGGAACCAGGAGCACTACTCAGGTGACCCTGAGGACACAGATAAATCTCCAAGTGGCCTCAACGACCCTTTAAAAGGATGCAAATGACCAGCTGTCTGCAAGGAGTATCAATCCTTCTGTTCCCCACCATCCAGTCAGACCTGAAAAAGCTTCTTTGGATGAGAAGTGAAACATCTTCAAAGAAAAAACAAGAAAGTCCAGATGCCTCCTGAAAAAACACCTTTGGGACAACGCTGATCAATAAATAAAAATAAATAAATGCATCAATATCTTTTGAATACAGGTAGTTCTCGATTTACAACCATTCATTGAGTGATTGTTCAAATGTACAACTGCACTGAAAAATGTGACTCATGGCTATTTTTCACAATTGTTGCAGTATCTCTGTGGGTCATGTGATGAAAATTCAGATGCTGGGAAACTGGCATGTACTTCTGACAGTTGCTATGTTCCCTGGCTCATGGGATCACCTCCTGAGACCTTCTGACAGGCAAGGTCAGTGGGGAAGCCATAATCATTTAACAAACATGTTACTAAACCTAACAACTGTAGTAATTCACTGTGGCAAGGAAGGACAAAAAATAATAACAGAATTACTGAGTGGGGAGGGACATGTCAAATTGGATTTCTTCATGGGACAGATCAGCATTGTAGTTCTCCTCTGTGGACTGGGGGAACAGTGGGGGGACGGATGGACAATTCTTGCAGCACCTTGCTGGCCAAAACGGGGCATGCAGCCCTCCTGCACCTCGTTTTCATCCTCCATGGCTTCCTGCAGCACTCTGCTAGCTGAAAATGGGTTATTTTTC